>NC_143547.1:49262262-49993830 GCF_031878675.1 Megascapheus bottae
CTCCTGTCTACTCAACTCCTCAAAACAAAGTACCTCTCCCTTAGCAGGCCCTCCGGGTTCTTCCGTCGGCAACTCGGCAACACTTCTTTCCCTCGACAACCCTGGAGCCCCCTCATACTCGCAGGCACACGAATTCGTTTTCTGCAGAGACCTTCCTCGATAGATTGTCCTCAATCCGCCCGCTATTCCTGCCCTTTGAGCCTTCCTTTCTTCCGACGGCATCAAGACCTGCTGCCCGCTTTGGGGCCAGGGCCTCCCTTTCCTCTCTTCTGCCTTCTTGTGCTGCTGATGCCATCCCGTGGGTCATTCCCCTGCCTCTCCTCACTCGGCAGAGGCTAGGACAGGCCCCTTGCTTACCTGTGGACTATCGCTTCTGGGTGGCTTTCAGGCTCCATCTGTGCGCATGTGCCAATTTTGCTGTCTCTAACGCTCCCTGGCGGAGCCCGCATGGTTCCGCGCTGGGTGAGGCCTGGCTGTGACGTGTGCCTCAGGGTCGGCAGCCTTCCGGTGACCCGGAGCGACCGCCTGGCACAGACCTGTGCTCAGGCGCACCTTCTCTGCCGGAGGGCTGTCTCCGCTGTCGGGGGCCACGGCGCTGGTACTAGGAGGGCTGCGGACCCCGACTATATGTGTCCGCTCATACTTCCTCCATCGGCCCACAGCCTTTGCGGAGGCCGGCCGGCCGGTCGTTGGAGCCTCCAACCCACTCCGGTCCACGTCCCAGATGTTTCCGGTCCATCAGGACAATCCTTCCGTGCCATTCGGGCTTCTGCTGTCCTCGTCCACATCAGCGGTTCTGCTCATCCCCCACCATTGGGAGGACCTAGCAGGTCAGAGCCTTGCGGACCGGCCCCATCACCTGGGCTCCCGTACTCCTTTTTCTCCGCGGTGGCCTTGGCCAATAGGGAGGCGGACAGCCAGACGAACTGCCGGGTCTGCCCGGTGTCTTTTTCTGCCAAGGGTCTGCGGCACTCATCGGGAACAAACACCAGCTGGGAAGCCGGGCGCCGGTGGCGGCTCACACACGGGTCCCAGGGACTCCCTTTGGAGTCCCTGCTCTGACCTTCTGGCCAGGATGATAACCAATCCTCCTGCCTCCGCGTAAGCACAAGCACACGCCCACTCAACAATCACATTCAGTCTCCTCCTCCTCATCATTGTCAGCGTCAGCAGCATCACTAAAGGCTGCTGGGCGACCCGGGTCTCAGGTTCTAAGAGAACACTTGCACCTATCAATTGAAGACACCACATCCAACACTTGGTTGGAGCACCAGGAACTCCAAGCTTGCTCATACACACGCACCCCTGCACAACACATGCTGGGAAAACTCACTCCCAGCCATATGCACATTCCCACACAAGCACACACCATCCCTCAGAGGAAAACCCACGCAGACACACACCCATCTTCATTCAGACCACACCAGGACACTCAGTCCAAACGAAGAGCCCCCACTGTTCATGCAGACAGTCAGTCAGGAAGGCACACGCACTTGCTCACGGACCCACCCACACTCACACTCACAGAAAATCACATGGAAACTGGGCGGTATGCTTGGTGCACTGTCCCTGGGGTGTCGATCCTAGTAGCTGCCATTGTGTTCCGGTTGTGTGGGAGCGGAGTGGCGGAGGCTTACAGCCCAGCCCCTGAGGTTGCCAAGCTGATTAGGCACATATGTCTCCCCAGTGGCCTGCAGTGTTTTCTACTTGCGTGGCTAATGTCAGCCAAGGACGTGTGTAGCAAGGTGCTTGTGGAAAAACGGAGAAGAGGGACGTGGGAGAAAGCAGCTGGGCTGCCATAGGAGGTCATGTTAGCGGCATGCCCAATCCACGCCTTCAGTAGTGCTGAAGGGGCCTTCTAACCCGCCACGCAGCTTATCGGAGTGAGGGCTTTGTCCAAGATCACCTTAGCTTCCCTTCATTCTCCGCAGTTGGGTGGGGAATCCTTCCTGTACGATAAACCCTACCGGGCATTCCGAGCCCCTTCTCCTGTCCTTCGGCCAATGCTTTCCGGTTTCCTCCACTTCTCATATTCATCTCACACTGGTCTCAGGGACTCCCTTGGGAGTCTCTGCTCTGACATTCTGGCCAGGATGTTCTCCAACCATTCTGCCCCCCCCCCCTAAGAACAAGCACACGCCCACTCAACAATCACATTCAGCCACTCAGGAAAACACATGCTCTCACCCACGGATCCACACACCCTCACACTCACCGAGAATCACATGGAAACTGGGAGCTAAGCGAGGTGCACTGTTGTTCCTGGGGTGTCGATCCTGGTAGCTGCCATTATGTTCCAGTTTTGTGGGAGTGGAGTGGCCGAGGCTTGAAGCCTAGCCCCTGAGGTTGCCAAGCTGATTAGGCACATATGTCTCCCCAGAGGCCTGCAGTGTTTTCTACTCGCGGGGCGAATGCCAGCCAGGGTCATGTGTAGCAAGGTGGATTTGGAGAAACGGAGAAGAGGGAATTGGGAGACAGCAGCAGGGCCTCCGTAGGAGGTCATATTACTGAAGTGCCCCATCCAAGGCATTCATTCCTGCCGAGGTGGCCTTCAAACCGGACACACAGCATATCGAAATGACTGCTGTGTCCAAGGTTACCTTAGCTTCCCTTCATTCTCAGCAGGTGGCGTTGGGGATTGCTTCCTGCTCCATAAACCCTGGCATTCCTAGCCCCTTCTCCTGTCCTTCGGCCAATGCTTTCCCTTTTCTTCCACTTCTCCTGTTCATCTCCCCGCCCTTCCTCACACTTGTTTGTCGCTTGTAGCTTTCTCTGGCCCTGGCCTGGTGCTGGCCGGCAAACATCCCAAGCTTTGGCCTTCCAGACTCTTGTTTCCCTTGAGCCATCCACGCTGGCTCATCTCCTTGCCTTCCCTCCTCACTCTGACTCTCAGAATGTCTCCTCGGAATGTTCGGTGAATGTGCACGACAGATCTCCTCTGCCCTTCGCTCCTGTCTACTCTCCTCCTCCAAACAAATGTACCCCTCCCTTAGCAGGCCCGCCGGTTTCCTCCAACGTTAACTCGGCAACCCGTCTTTCCCTCGACCGTCTTGGAGCCCCCTCATCCTCTCGGGCACACGAATTCATTCAGGAGAGACCATCCACAATTGAGTTTCCTTGATCTGCCAGCCATAACTGCCCTTAGGGCCCTCCTTTCTTGCGACTGCGTCAGGACCTGCCGCCCGCTTTGGGTCCAGGGCCTCCCTTTCCTCTCTTCTACCTTCTTGTGCTGCTGATGCCATCCCGTGGGTCATTTCCCTGCCTGCTCTCACTCGGCAGAGGCTAGGACAGGCCCCTTGCTTGCGGGTGGACAATCGATGCTGGGCGGCTTCCAGGCTCTCAGCGGTGCGCATGCGCCAATTTGGCGTTCTGCCACGCCCCCTGGCGGTGCCTGGATGGTTCTGCGCTCGGTGACACCTGGCTGTGAGGTGTGAGGCAGGGGCGCCAGCCTTGCGGGGAACCAAAGCGACCGCCCGGCACAGACCTCTGCTCAGGAGCACCCTCTCCGCCGCAGAGCTGTCTCCGCTCTCGGGGGCCTCGGCGCAGGTACCGGGGAGGGCCGCGGACCCCGACTATATGTGTCCGCTCATACGTCCTCCATCTGCCCACAGCCTATGCGCACGCCGGCCGGTCGTAGGACCCTCCACCCACTCCGGTCGACTTCCCAGGGATTCCGGTCCAGCACGACAATCCTTCCGTGCCATTCGGGCTTTCGCTGTCTCCGTCCACATCAGACTTCCTGCTCTTCCCCCGCATTTGGAGGCCCCAGTAGGTCAGAGCCTTGCGGACCGGCCCCACATCACCTGGGCTCCCGAACTTCTTCTTCTCCGCGGTGGCCTTGCCATCTAGGGAGGTGGACAGCCAGGCAAACTGCCGGGTCTGCCCGGTGTCCTTTTCTGCCAAGGGTCTGCGGCACTCATCGGGAACAAACAGCAGCTCGGAAGCTGGCGCCAGTGGCGGCTCACACACTGGTCCCAGGGACTCCGCTGGGAGTCTCTGCTCTGACATTCTGGCCGGATGATCCCCAATCGTCCTGCCTCCGCGTAAGCACGAGCACACGCCCACTCAACAATCACATTCAGTTTGGTCATCATCATCATTGTCAGCGTCATCAGCATCACTAAAGGCTGCTTGGCCACCCGGGTCTCAGGTTTTAAGCGAAGACCAGCACCTATCAATTGAAGACACCACATCCAACACTTGGTTGGAGCACCAGGAACTCCAAGCTTGCTCATACACACGCACCCCCCTGCACAACACATGCTGGGAAAACTCACTTCCAGCCATATGCAAAATCCCACACAAGCACACACAATCCCTCACAGGAAAACCCACGCAGACACACACCCACCTTCATTCGGACCACACCAGGACACTCAATCCAAACGAAGAGCCCCCACCATTCCTGCAGACAGTCACTCAGAAAAGCACATATACTCCACAACGGATCCCCCCACCCCCACACACACACAGGCACAGAGAATCACAAGTTACTTGGGAGCTAAGCGAGGTGCACTGTTTTTCCCGGGGTGTCGATCCTGGTAGCTGCCATCGTGTCCCTGTTGTGGGATCGGAGTGGCAGTGGCTTAGGCGCCCAGTTCTTGGGATTGCCAAGCTGATTAGGCACATATGTCTCCCTAGAACCTGCAGTGTTTTCTACTCGGGTGGCCAATGCCAGCCAAGGTCGTGTGTAGCAAGGTGCTTTTGGAGAAACGGAGAAGAGGGAAGTGGGAGAAAGCAGCAGGGCCTCCGTGGGAGGTCATATTAGTGACTTGCCCAATCCTAGGCCTTCAGTAGTGCTGAGGGGGCCTTCAAACCGGCCACGCAGCATATCGGAGTGAGGGCTTTGTCCAAGAATACCTTAGCTTCCCTTCATTCTCCGCAGTTAGGTTGGGGAATCCTTCCTGCTCCACAAACCGTGGTGTTCCTAGCTCCTTCTCCTGTCCTTCGGCCAATGCTTTCCGGTTTCCTCCCCTTCTCATATTCATCTCTTCGCTCTTCCTCACGATTATTTGGCGCTTGTAGCCTTCTCTGGCCCTGGCCTTTTGCCCGCAGGCAAACATCCCAAGCTCTGGCCTTCCAGACTCCTGTTTCCCTTGAGGCCATCCACGCTGGCCCCTCGCCTTGCCTTCCCTCCTAACTGTGACTCTCAGATTGTCTTCTCTGAATGCTCGTTGAATGTGCACGACAGATCTCCTCTGCCCTTCGCTCCTCTCTACTCACCTCCTGAAAACGAATGTAGCCCTCCATTAGCAGGCCCTGCGGTTTCCTCCATCGGCAACTCGGCAACACTTGTTTCCCTCAACCGTGTTGGGGCCCCCTAATCCTCTCAGGCACACGAATTCATTTTCGGCAGAGACCTTCCTCCACAGATTTTCCTCGATCCGCCGCCATCCCTGCCCTTTGAGCCGTCCTTTCTCCCGACGGCGTCAAGACCTGCTACCCGCTTTGGGGCCCGGGCCTCCCGTTCCTCTCTTCTGGCTTCTTGTGCTGCTGATGCCATCCCGTGGGTCATTCAGCTGCCTCTACTCACTCGGCAGGGGCTAGGACAGGCCCCCTGCTTGCCGGCGGACCATCGCTGCTGGGCGGCTTCCAGGCTCTCAGCTGTGCGCATGCGCCCATTTGGCGTTCTGCCACGCCCCCTGGCGGTGCCCGGGTGGTTCCGCGCTGGCTGGCGCCCGGCTGGGACGTGTGCCTCCGGGGCACCCGCCTTGCGGTGACCCGGAGCGACCGTCCGCCACAGACCTCTGCTCAGGTGCACCCTCTCCGCCGGAGAGCTGTCTCCGCTCTCGGGGGCCACGGCGCTGGTACCAGGGAGGGCCGCGGACCCCGACTATATGTGTCCGCTCATACTTCCTCCATCTGCCCACAGCCTTTGCGGACTCCGGCCGGTCAGAGGACCCTCCACCCACTCCGGTCGACTTCCCAGGGGTTTCCGATCCATGAGGACAATCCTTCCATGCCATTCGGGCTTCCGCTGTCTCTGTCCACATCAGCGGTCCTGCTCATCCCCCCACCCCCCACATTGGGAGGACCTAGCAGGTCAGAGCCTTGCGGACCGGCCCCAGCACCTGGGCTCCCGTACTTCTTCTTCTCCGCGGTGGCCTTGGCCTCTAGGGAGGCGGACAGCCAGGCAAACTGCCGTGTCTACCCGGTGTCTTTTTCTGACGAGGCACTGGGGCACTCAAATACCAACTGGGAAGCCGGGTTCTAGGGGCGGGTCACACACTGGTCCCAGGGACTCCCTTTGGGGTCCCTGCTCTGACTTTCCGGTCAGGATGATCCCCAATCATCCTGCCTGGGCTTAAGCACAAGCACACGCCCACTCAACCATCACATTCAGTTTCCTCCTCCTCATCATTGTCAGCGTCATCAGCATCACTAAAGGCTGCTTGGCGACCCGGTTCTCAGGTTCTAAGCGAAGACCAGCACCTATCAATTGAAGACACCACATCCAACACTTGGTTGCAGCACCAGGAACTCCAGGCTTGCTCATACACACGCACCTCTGCAAAATACATGCTGTCAAAAATCTCTCCCAGCCATTTGCATACTCCCACACAAGCTCACACATTCCTTCATAGGAAATCCCGTGCAGACACACACCCACCTTCACGCAGACCACACCAGGACACTCAATAGGAATGATGAGCCCCCACCATTCCTCTAGACTGCCACTCAGGAAAGCACATGCACTCGCACACGGACCCACACACTCACAGAGAATCACATGGAAACCGGTAGCTAAGCGAGGTGCACTGTTGTTCCTGGGGTGTCGATCCTGGTAGATGCAATTGTGGCCCGGTTGTGTGGGAGCGGAGTGGCCGAGGCTTGAAGCCTAGCCCCTGAGGTTGCCAAGCTGATTAGGCACATATGTCTCCCCAGAGGCCTGCAGTGTTTTCTACTCGCGGGGCAAATGCCAGCCAGGGTCATGTGTAGCAAGGTGATTTTGGAGAAACGGAGAAGGGGGAAGTGGGAGAAAGCAGCAGGGCCTCGGTAGGAGGTCATATTACTGACCTGCCCCATCCTAGGCATTCATTCCTGCTGAGGTGGACTTCAAACTGGCCACACAGCATATCGGAGTGAGGGCTTGGTCCAAGGTTACCTTAGCTTCCCTTCATTCTCAGCAGGTGGCGTTGGGGATTCCTTCCTGCTCCATAAACCCTGGCATTCCTAGCCCTTTCTCCTGTCCTTCGGCCAATGCTTTCCGGTTTCCTCCCCTTCTCATATTCATCTGTCCGCCCTTGCTCATGCTTGTTTGTCGCTTGTAGCCTTCTCTGGCCCTGGCCTTGGGCTCCCTGGCAAGCATCCCAAGGTCTGGCCTTCCACACTCTTGTTTTCCTTGAAGCCATCCACGCTGGCTCATCTCCTTGCCTTCCCTCCTAACTGTGACTCTCAGATTGTCTCCTCTGAATGTTCGGTGAATGTACGCGACAGATCTCCTCTGCCCTTCGCTTCTGTCTACACGCCTCCTCAAAACAAAAGTGCCCTTCAATTAGAAGGCCTCCGGTTTCTTCCATCGGGAACTCGGCAACAGTTCTTTCCCTCGACCGTCTTGGAGCCCCCTCGTCCTCTCAGGCACACGAATTCATTTTCGGCAGAGACCTTCCTCGATAGATTTTCCTCAATCCGCCCGCCCTTCCTGCTCTTAGAGCCTTACTTTTCTTCCGACGGCGTCAGGACCTGCTCCCGCTTTGGGGCCCGGGCCTCCCTTTCCTCTCTTCCGCCTTCTGCGCTGCTGATGCCATCCCGTGGGTCATTCCACTACCTCTCCTCACACGGCAGAGGCTAGGACAGGCCCCTTGCGTACCTGTGCACCATCGCTGCTGGGCGGCTACCAGGCTCTCCGCTGTGCGCATGCGCCATCCATTTTGGCGTTCTGTCACGCCCCCTGGCGGTGCCCGGATGGTTCCGCGCTCGGTGACGCCTGGTTGTGACGTGTGCCTCACGGTCGCCAGCCTTCCGGGGACCCGGACCGACTCCCCGGCACAGACCTTTGCTCAGGCGCACCCTCTCTGCCGGAGGGTTGTCTCCGCTCTCGGGGGCCAAGGCGCTATTACCAGGGAGAGCCGCGGACCCCAACTAGGTGTGTCCGCTCGTACTTCCTCCACCGGCCCACAGCCTTTGCGGACGCCGGCAGGTCAGAGGACACTCCACCCACTCCGGTCGACTTCCCAGGGGTTTCCGGTCCATCACGACAATCCTTCCGTGCCATTCGGACTTCCGCTGTCTCCGTCCACATCGGCGGTCCTGCTCAACCCACCCGTTGGGAGGACCTAGCAGGTTAGAGCCTTGCCGACCGGTCCCAGCACCTGGGCTCCTGTACTTCTTCATCTCCGCGGTGGCCTTGGCCTCTAGGGAGGCAGACAGCCAGGCAAACTGCCGTGTCTGCCCGGTGTCTTTTTTCTGCCAAGGCTCTGCGGCACTCATCGAGAACAAACACCTGCTGGGAAGCCGGGCGCCGGAGGCGGCTCACACACTGGTCCCAGGGACTCCGCTGGGAGTCTCTGCTCTGACATTCTGGCCAGGATGATCCCCAATCATCCTGCCTCGGCACAGGCACAAGCACACGCCCACTCAACCATCACATTGTTTCCTCATCATCATCATTGTCAGCGTCATCAGCATCACTAGAGGCTGCTTGGCCCACCCGGGTCTCAGGTTTTAAACGAAGACCAGCACCTATCAATTGAAGACACCACATCCAACACTTGGTTGCAGCACCAGGAACTCCAGGCTTGCTCATACACACACCCCCCCCTCCTGCACAACACATGCTGTCAAAACTCACTCCCAGCCATATGCAAACTCCCACACAAGCAGACACAATCCCTCACAGGAAAACCCACCCAGACACACACCCACCTTCACGCAGTCCACACCAGGACACTCAATCCAATCAAGAGCCCCCACCATTCCTGCAGACATCCACTCAGGACAGCACATATACTCGCCCACGGACCCACACACACACTCACAGAGAATCACATGGAAACTGGGAGCAAAGCGAGGTGCACTGTTTTTCCTGGGGTGTCGATCCTGGTAGTTGCCATCGTGTCCATGTTGTGTGGGAGCGGAGTGGCAGTGGCTTAGGTGCCCAGTCCCTGGGATTGCCAAGCTGATTAGGCACATATGTCTCCCTAGAACCTGCAGTGTTTTCTAGCCAAGGTCGTGTGTAGCAAGGTGCTTTTGGAGAGGCGGAGAAGAGGGAAGTGGGAGAAAGCAGCAGGGCCGCCGTTGGAGGTCATATTAGTGATGTACCCCATCCTAGGCCTTCAATAGTGCTGAGGGGGCCTTCGAACTGGCCACATAGCATATCGGAGTGAGGACTTTGTCCAAGGTTACCTTCGCTTCCCTTCATTCTCAGCAGATGGGTTGGGGAATCCTTCCTGCTCCATAAAGGGGCAGTCCTAGCCCCTTCTCCTGTCCTTCGGCCAATACTTTCCGGTTTCCTCCCCTTTTCGTATTTCTCTCTCCGCCCTTACTCACACGGGTTTTTCGCTTGTAGCTTTCTATGGCCCGGGCCTTGTGCTCGCCGGCAAACATCCCCAACTCTGAGCTTCCAGACTCTTGTTTCCCTTGAAGCCATCCACGCTTGCTCATCTCCTTGCCTTCCCTCCTAACTGTGACTCTCAGATTGTCTCCGCTGAACGTTCGGTGAATGTGCACGACAGATCTCTTCCGACCATAGCTCCTGTCTACTCAACTCCTCAAAACAAAGTACCTCTCCCTTAGCAGGCCCTCCGGGTTCTTCCGTCGGCAACTCGGCAACACTTCTTTCCCTCGACAACCCTGGAGCCCCCTCATACTCGCAGGCACACGAATTCGTTTTCTGCAGAGACCTTCCTCGATAGATTGTCCTCAATCCGCCCGCTATTCCTGCCCTTTGAGCCTTCCTTTCTTCCGACGGCATCAAGACCTGCTGCCCGCTTTGGGGCCAGGGCCTCCCTTTCCTCTCTTCTGCCTTCTTGTGCTGCTGATGCCATCCCGTGGGTCATTCCCCTGCCTCTCCTCACTCGGCAGAGGCTAGGACAGGCCCCTTGCTTACCTGTGGACTATCGCTTCTGGGTGGCTTTCAGGCTCCATCTGTGCGCATGTGCCAATTTTGCTGTCTCTAACGCTCCCTGGCGGAGCCCGCATGGTTCCGCGCTGGGTGAGGCCTGGCTGTGACGTGTGCCTCAGGGTCGGCAGCCTTCCGGTGACCCGGAGCGACCGCCTGGCACAGACCTGTGCTCAGGCGCACCTTCTCTGCCGGAGGGCTGTCTCCGCTGTCGGGGGCCACGGCGCTGGTACTAGGAGGGCTGCGGACCCCGACTATATGTGTCCGCTCATACTTCCTCCATCGGCCCACAGCCTTTGCGGAGGCCGGCCGGCCGGTCGTTGGAGCCTCCAACCCACTCCGGTCCACGTCCCAGATGTTTCCGGTCCATCACGACAATCCTTCCGTGCCATTCGGGCTTCTGCTGTCCTCGTCCACATCAGCGGTTCTGCTCATCCCCCACCATTGGGAGGACCTAGCAGGTCAGAGCCTTGCGGACCGGCCCCATCACCTGGGCTCCCGTACTCCTTTTTCTCCGCGGTGGCCTTGGCCAATAGGGAGGCGGACAGCCAGACGAACTGCCGGGTCTGCCCGGTGTCTTTTTCTGCCAAGGGTCTGCGGCACTCATCGGGAACAAACACCAGCTGGGAAGCCGGGCGCCGGTGGCGGCTCACACACGGGTCCCAGGGACTCCCTTTGGAGTCCCTGCTCTGACCTTCTGGCCAGGATGATAACCAATCCTCCTGCCTCCGCGTAAGCACAAGCACACGCCCACTCAACAATCACATTCAGTCTCCTCCTCCTCATCATTGTCAGCGTCAGCAGCATCACTAAAGGCTGCTGGGCGACCCGGGTCTCAGGTTCTAAGAGAACACTTGCACCTATCAATTGAAGACACCACATCCAACACTTGGTTGGAGCACCAGGAACTCCAAGCTTGCTCATACACACGCACCCCTGCACAACACATGCTGGGAAAACTCACTCCCAGCCATATGCACATTCCCACACAAGCACACACCATCCCTCAGAGGAAAACCCACGCAGACACACACCCATCTTCATTCAGACCACACCAGGACACTCAGTCCAAACGAAGAGCCCCCACTGTTCATGCAGACAGTCAGTCAGGAAGGCACACGCACTTGCTCACGGACCCACCCACACTCACACTCACAGAAAATCACATGGAAACTGGGCGCTATGCTTGGTGCACTGTCCCTGGGGTGTCGATCCTAGTAGCTGCCATTGTGTTCCGGTTGTGTGGGAGCGGAGTGGCGGAGGCTTACAGCCCAGCCCCTGAGGTTGCCAAGCTGATTAGGCACATATGTCTCCCCAGTGGCCTGCAGTGTTTTCTACTTGCGTGGCTAATGTCAGCCAAGGACGTGTGTAGCAAGGTGCTTGTGGAAAAACGGAGAAGAGGGACGTGGGAGAAAGCAGCTGGGCTGCCATAGGAGGTCATGTTAGCGACATGCCCAATCCACGCCTTCAGTAGTGCTGAAGGGGCCTTCTAACCCGCCACGCAGCTTATCGGAGTGAGGGCTTTGTCCAAGATCACCTTAGCTTCCCTTCATTCTCCGCAGTTGGGTGGGGAATCCTTCCTGTACGATAAACCCTACCGGGCATTCCGAGCCCCTTCTCCTGTCCTTCGGCCAATGCTTTCCGGTTTCCTCCACTTCTCATATTCATCTCACACTGGTCTCAGGGACTCCCTTGGGAGTCTCTGCTCTGACATTCTGGCCAGGATGTTCTCCAACCATTCTGCCCCCCCCCCTAAGAACAAGCACACGCCCACTCAACAATCACATTCAGCCACTCAGGAAAACACATGCTCTCACCCACGGATCCACACACCCTCACACTCACCGAGAATCACATGGAAACTGGGAGCTAAGCGAGGTGCACTGTTGTTCCTGGGGTGTCGATCCTGGTAGCTGCCATTATGTTCCAGTTTTGTGGGAGTGGAGTGGCCGAGGCTTGAAGCCTAGCCCCTGAGGTTGCCAAGCTGATTAGGCACATATGTCTCCCCAGAGGCCTGCAGTGTTTTCTACTCGCGGGGCGAATGCCAGCCAGGGTCATGTGTAGCAAGGTGGATTTGGAGAAACGGAGAAGAGGGAATTGGGAGACAGCAGCAGGGCCTCCGTAGGAGGTCATATTACTGAAGTGCCCCATCCAAGGCATTCATTCCTGCCGAGGTGGCCTTCAAACCGGACACACAGCATATCGAAATGACTGCTGTGTCCAAGGTTACCTTAGCTTCCCTTCATTCTCAGCAGGTGGCGTTGGGGATTGCTTCCTGCTCCATAAACCCTGGCATTCCTAGCCCCTTCTCCTGTCCTTCGGCCAATGCTTTCCCTTTTCTTCCACTTCTCCTGTTCATCTCCCCGCCCTTCCTCACACTTGTTTGTCGCTTGTAGCTTTCTCTGGCCCTGGCCTGGTGCTGGCCGGCAAACATCCCAAGCTTTGGCCTTCCAGACTCTTGTTTCCCTTGAGCCATCCACGCTGGCTCATCTCCTTGCCTTCCCTCCTCACTCTGACTCTCAGAATGTCTCCTCGGAATGTTCGGTGAATGTGCACGACAGATCTCCTCTGCCCTTCGCTCCTGTCTACTCTCCTCCTCCAAACAAATGTACCCCTCCCTTAGCAGGCCCGCCGGTTTCCTCCAACGTTAACTCGGCAACCCGTCTTTCCCTCGACCGTCTTGGAGCCCCCTCATCCTCTCGGGCACACGAATTCATTCAGGAGAGACCATCCACAATTGAGTTTCCTTGATCTGCCAGCCATAACTGCCCTTAGGGCCCTCCTTTCTTGCGACTGCGTCAGGACCTGCCGCCCGCTTTGGGTCCAGGGCCTCCCTTTCCTCTCTTCTACCTTCTTGTGCTGCTGATGCCATCCCGTGGGTCATTTCCCTGCCTGCTCTCACTCGGCAGAGGCTAGGACAGGCCCCTTGCTTGCGGGTGGACAATCGATGCTGGGCGGCTTCCAGGCTCTCAGCGGTGCGCATGCGCCAATTTGGCGTTCTGCCACGCCCCCTGGCGGTGCCTGGATGGTTCTGCGCTCGGTGACACCTGGCTGTGAGGTGTGAGGCAGGGGCGCCAGCCTTGCGGGGAACCAAAGCGACCGCCCGGCACAGACCTCTGCTCAGGAGCACCCTCTCCGCCGCAGAGCTGTCTCCGCTCTCGGGGGCCTCGGCGCAGGTACCGGGGAGGGCCGCGGACCCCGACTATATGTGTCCGCTCATACGTCCTCCATCTGCCCACAGCCTATGCGCACGCCGGCCGGTCGTAGGACCCTCCACCCACTCCGGTCGACTTCCCAGGGATTCCGGTCCAGCACGACAATCCTTCCGTGCCATTCGGGCTTTCGCTGTCTCCGTCCACATCAGACTTCCTGCTCTTCCCCCGCATTTGGAGGCCCCAGTAGGTCAGAGCCTTGCGGACCGGCCCCACATCACCTGGGCTCCCGAACTTCTTCTTCTCCGCGGTGGCCTTGCCATCTAGGGAGGTGGACAGCCAGGCAAACTGCCGGGTCTGCCCGGTGTCCTTTTCTGCCAAGGGTCTGCGGCACTCATCGGGAACAAACAGCAGCTCGGAAGCTGGCGCCAGTGGCGGCTCACACACTGGTCCCAGGGACTCCGCTGGGAGTCTCTGCTCTGACATTCTGGCCGGATGATCCCCAATCGTCCTGCCTCCGCGTAAGCACGAGCACACGCCCACTCAACAATCACATTCAGTTTGGTCATCATCATCATTGTCAGCGTCATCAGCATCACTAAAGGCTGCTTGGCCACCCGGGTCTCAGGTTTTAAGCGAAGACCAGCACCTATCAATTGAAGACACCACATCCAACACTTGGTTGGAGCACCAGGAACTCCAAGCTTGCTCATACACACGCACCCCCCTGCACAACACATGCTGGGAAAACTCACTTCCAGCCATATGCAAAATCCCACACAAGCACACACAATCCCTCACAGGAAAACCCACGCAGACACACACCCACCTTCATTCGGACCACACCAGGACACTCAATCCAAACGAAGAGCCCCCACCATTCCTGCAGACAGTCACTCAGAAAAGCACATATACTCCACAACGGATCCCCCCACCCCCACACACACACAGGCACAGAGAATCACAAGTTACTTGGGAGCTAAGCGAGGTGCACTGTTTTTCCCGGGGTGTCGATCCTGGTAGCTGCCATCGTGTCCCTGTTGTGGGATCGGAGTGGCAGTGGCTTAGGCGCCCAGTTCTTGGGATTGCCAAGCTGATTAGGCACATATGTCTCCCTAGAACCTGCAGTGTTTTCTACTCGGGTGGCCAATGCCAGCCAAGGTCGTGTGTAGCAAGGTGCTTTTGGAGAAACGGAGAAGAGGGAAGTGGGAGAAAGCAGCAGGGCCTCCGTGGGAGGTCATATTAGTGACTTGCCCAATCCTAGGCCTTCAGTAGTGCTGAGGGGGCCTTCAAACCGGCCACGCAGCATATCGGAGTGAGGGCTTTGTCCAAGAATACCTTAGCTTCCCTTCATTCTCCGCAGTTAGGTTGGGGAATCCTTCCTGCTCCACAAACCGTGGTGTTCCTAGCTCCTTCTCCTGTCCTTCGGCCAATGCTTTCCGGTTTCCTCCCCTTCTCATATTCATCTCTTCGCTCTTCCTCACGATTATTTGGCGCTTGTAGCCTTCTCTGGCCCTGGCCTTTTGCCCGCAGGCAAACATCCCAAGCTCTGGCCTTCCAGACTCCTGTTTCCCTTGAGGCCATCCACGCTGGCCCCTCGCCTTGCCTTCCCTCCTAACTGTGACTCTCAGATTGTCTTCTCTGAATGCTCGTTGAATGTGCACGACAGATCTCCTCTGCCCTTCGCTCCTCTCTACTCACCTCCTGAAAACGAATGTAGCCCTCCATTAGCAGGCCCTGCGGTTTCCTCCATCGGCAACTCGGCAACACTTGTTTCCCTCAACCGTGTTGGGGCCCCCTAATCCTCTCAGGCACACGAATTCATTTTCGGCAGAGACCTTCCTCCACAGATTTTCCTCGATCCGCCGCCATCCCTGCCCTTTGAGCCGTCCTTTCTCCCGACGGCGTCAAGACCTGCTACCCGCTTTGGGGCCCGGGCCTCCCGTTCCTCTCTTCTGGCTTCTTGTGCTGCTGATGCCATCCCGTGGGTCATTCAGCTGCCTCTACTCACTCGGCAGGGGCTAGGACAGGCCCCCTGCTTGCCGGCGGACCATCGCTGCTGGGCGGCTTCCAGGCTCTCAGCTGTGCGCATGCGCCCATTTGGCGTTCTGCCACGCCCCCTGGCGGTGCCCGGGTGGTTCCGCGCTGGCTGGCGCCCGGCTGGGACGTGTGCCTCCGGGGCACCCGCCTTGCGGTGACCCGGAGCGACCGTCCGCCACAGACCTCTGCTCAGGTGCACCCTCTCCGCCGGAGAGCTGTCTCCGCTCTCGGGGGCCACGGCGCTGGTACCAGGGAGGGCCGCGGACCCCGACTATATGTGTCCGCTCATACTTCCTCCATCTGCCCACAGCCTTTGCGGACTCCGGCCGGTCAGAGGACCCTCCACCCACTCCGGTCGACTTCCCAGGGGTTTCCGATCCATGAGGACAATCCTTCCATGCCATTCGGGCTTCCGCTGTCTCTGTCCACATCAGCGGTCCTGCTCATCCCCCCACCCCCCACATTGGGAGGACCTAGCAGGTCAGAGCCTTGCGGACCGGCCCCAGCACCTGGGCTCCCGTACTTCTTCTTCTCCGCGGTGGCCTTGGCCTCTAGGGAGGCGGACAGCCAGGCAAACTGCCGTGTCTACCCGGTGTCTTTTTCTGACGAGGCACTGGGGCACTCAAATACCAACTGGGAAGCCGGGTTCTAGGGGCGGGTCACACACTGGTCCCAGGGACTCCCTTTGGGGTCCCTGCTCTGACTTTCCGGTCAGGATGATCCCCAATCATCCTGCCTGGGCTTAAGCACAAGCACACGCCCACTCAACCATCACATTCAGTTTCCTCCTCCTCATCATTGTCAGCGTCATCAGCATCACTAAAGGCTGCTTGGCGACCCGGTTCTCAGGTTCTAAGCGAAGACCAGCACCTATCAATTGAAGACACCACATCCAACACTTGGTTGCAGCACCAGGAACTCCAGGCTTGCTCATACACACGCACCTCTGCAAAATACATGCTGTCAAAAATCTCTCCCAGCCATTTGCATACTCCCACACAAGCTCACACATTCCTTCATAGGAAATCCCGTGCAGACACACACCCACCTTCACGCAGACCACACCAGGACACTCAATAGGAATGATGAGCCCCCACCATTCCTCTAGACTGCCACTCAGGAAAGCACATGCACTCGCACACGGACCCACACACTCACAGAGAATCACATGGAAACCGGTAGCTAAGCGAGGTGCACTGTTGTTCCTGGGGTGTCGATCCTGGTAGATGCAATTGTGGCCCGGTTGTGTGGGAGCGGAGTGGCCGAGGCTTGAAGCCTAGCCCCTGAGGTTGCCAAGCTGATTAGGCACATATGTCTCCCCAGAGGCCTGCAGTGTTTTCTACTCGCGGGGCAAATGCCAGCCAGGGTCATGTGTAGCAAGGTGATTTTGGAGAAACGGAGAAGGGGGAAGTGGGAGAAAGCAGCAGGGCCTCGGTAGGAGGTCATATTACTGACCTGCCCCATCCTAGGCATTCATTCCTGCTGAGGTGGACTTCAAACTGGCCACACAGCATATCGGAGTGAGGGCTTGGTCCAAGGTTACCTTAGCTTCCCTTCATTCTCAGCAGGTGGCGTTGGGGATTCCTTCCTGCTCCATAAACCCTGGCATTCCTAGCCCTTTCTCCTGTCCTTCGGCCAGTGCTTTCCGGTTTCCTCCCCTTCTCATATTCATCTGTCCGCCCTTGCTCATGCTTGTTTGTCGCTTGTAGCCTTCTCTGGCCCTGGCCTTGGGCTCCCTGGCAAGCATCCCAAGGTCTGGCCTTCCACACTCTTGTTTTCCTTGAAGCCATCCACGCTGGCTCATCTCCTTGCCTTCCCTCCTAACTGTGACTCTCAGATTGTCTCCTCTGAATGTTCGGTGAATGTACGCGACAGATCTCCTCTGCCCTTCGCTTCTGTCTACACGCCTCCTCAAAACAAAAGTGCCCTTCAATTAGAAGGCCTCCGGTTTCTTCCATCGGGAACTCGGCAACAGTTCTTTCCCTCGACCGTCTTGGAGCCCCCTCGTCCTCTCAGGCACACGAATTCATTTTCGGCAGAGACCTTCCTCGATAGATTTTCCTCAATCCGCCCGCCCTTCCTGCTCTTAGAGCCTTACTTTTCTTCCGACGGCGTCAGGACCTGCTCCCGCTTTGGGGCCCGGGCCTCCCTTTCCTCTCTTCCGCCTTCTGCGCTGCTGATGCCATCCCGTGGGTCATTCCACTACCTCTCCTCACACGGCAGAGGCTAGGACAGGCCCCTTGCGTACCTGTGCACCATCGCTGCTGGGCGGCTACCAGGCTCTCCGCTGTGCGCATGCGCCATCCATTTTGGCGTTCTGTCACGCCCCCTGGCGGTGCCCGGATGGTTCCGCGCTCGGTGACGCCTGGTTGTGACGTGTGCCTCACGGTCGCCAGCCTTCCGGGGACCCGGACCGACTCCCCGGCACAGACCTTTGCTCAGGCGCACCCTCTCTGCCGGAGGGTTGTCTCCGCTCTCGGGGGCCAAGGCGCTATTACCAGGGAGAGCCGCGGACCCCAACTAGGTGTGTCCGCTCGTACTTCCTCCACCGGCCCACAGCCTTTGCGGACGCCGGCAGGTCAGAGGACACTCCACCCACTCCGGTCGACTTCCCAGGGGTTTCCGGTCCATCACGACAATCCTTCCGTGCCATTCGGACTTCCGCTGTCTCCGTCCACATCGGCGGTCCTGCTCAACCCACCCGTTGGGAGGACCTAGCAGGTTAGAGCCTTGCCGACCGGTCCCAGCACCTGGGCTCCTGTACTTCTTCATCTCCGCGGTGGCCTTGGCCTCTAGGGAGGCAGACAGCCAGGCAAACTGCCGTGTCTGCCCGGTGTCTTTTTTCTGCCAAGGCTCTGCGGCACTCATCGAGAACAAACACCTGCTGGGAAGCCGGGCGCCGGAGGCGGCTCACACACTGGTCCCAGGGACTCCGCTGGGAGTCTCTGCTCTGACATTCTGGCCAGGATGATCCCCAATCATCCTGCCTCGGCACAGGCACAAGCACACGCCCACTCAACCATCACATTGTTTCCTCATCATCATCATTGTCAGCGTCATCAGCATCACTAGAGGCTGCTTGGCCCACCCGGGTCTCAGGTTTTAAACGAAGACCAGCACCTATCAATTGAAGACACCACATCCAACACTTGGTTGCAGCACCAGGAACTCCAGGCTTGCTCATACACACACCCCCCCCTCCTGCACAACACATGCTGTCAAAACTCACTCCCAGCCATATGCAAACTCCCACACAAGCAGACACAATCCCTCACAGGAAAACCCACCCAGACACACACCCACCTTCACGCAGTCCACACCAGGACACTCAATCCAATCAAGAGCCCCCACCATTCCTGCAGACATCCACTCAGGACAGCACATATACTCGCCCACGGACCCACACACACACTCACAGAGAATCACATGGAAACTGGGAGCAAAGCGAGGTGCACTGTTTTTCCTGGGGTGTCGATCCTGGTAGTTGCCATCGTGTCCATGTTGTGTGGGAGCGGAGTGGCAGTGGCTTAGGTGCCCAGTCCCTGGGATTGCCAAGCTGATTAGGCACATATGTCTCCCTAGAACCTGCAGTGTTTTCTAGCCAAGGTCGTGTGTAGCAAGGTGCTTTTGGAGAGGCGGAGAAGAGGGAAGTGGGAGAAAGCAGCAGGGCCGCCGTTGGAGGTCATATTAGTGATGTACCCCATCCTAGGCCTTCAATAGTGCTGAGGGGGCCTTCGAACTGGCCACATAGCATATCGGAGTGAGGACTTTGTCCAAGGTTACCTTCGCTTCCCTTCATTCTCAGCAGATGGGTTGGGGAATCCTTCCTGCTCCATAAAGGGGCAGTCCTAGCCCCTTCTCCTGTCCTTCGGCCAATACTTTCCGGTTTCCTCCCCTTTTCGTATTTCTCTCTCCGCCCTTACTCACACGGGTTTTTCGCTTGTAGCTTTCTATGGCCCGGGCCTTGTGCTCGCCGGCAAACATCCCCAACTCTGAGCTTCCAGACTCTTGTTTCCCTTGAAGCCATCCACGCTTGCTCATCTCCTTGCCTTCCCTCCTAACTGTGACTCTCAGATTGTCTCCGCTGAACGTTCGGTGAATGTGCACGACAGATCTCTTCCGACCATAGCTCCTGTCTACTCAACTCCTCAAAACAAAGTACCTCTCCCTTAGCAGGCCCTCCGGGTTCTTCCGTCGGCAACTCGGCAACACTTCTTTCCCTCGACAACCCTGGAGCCCCCTCATACTCGCAGGCACACGAATTCGTTTTCTGCAGAGACCTTCCTCGATAGATTGTCCTCAATCCGCCCGCTATTCCTGCCCTTTGAGCCTTCCTTTCTTCCGACGGCATCAAGACCTGCTGCCCGCTTTGGGGCCAGGGCCTCCCTTTCCTCTCTTCTGCCTTCTTGTGCTGCTGATGCCATCCCGTGGGTCATTCCCCTGCCTCTCCTCACTCGGCAGAGGCTAGGACAGGCCCCTTGCTTACCTGTGGACTATCGCTTCTGGGTGGCTTTCAGGCTCCATCTGTGCGCATGTGCCAATTTTGCTGTCTCTAACGCTCCCTGGCGGAGCCCGCATGGTTCCGCGCTGGGTGAGGCCTGGCTGTGACGTGTGCCTCAGGGTCGGCAGCCTTCCGGTGACCCGGAGCGACCGCCTGGCACAGACCTGTGCTCAGGCGCACCTTCTCTGCCGGAGGGCTGTCTCCGCTGTCGGGGGCCACGGCGCTGGTACTAGGAGGGCTGCGGACCCCGACTATATGTGTCCGCTCATACTTCCTCCATCGGCCCACAGCCTTTGCGGAGGCCGGCCGGCCGGTCGTTGGAGCCTCCAACCCACTCCGGTCCACGTCCCAGATGTTTCCGGTCCATCACGACAATCCTTCCGTGCCATTCGGGCTTCTGCTGTCCTCGTCCACATCAGCGGTTCTGCTCATCCCCCACCATTGGGAGGACCTAGCAGGTCAGAGCCTTGCGGACCGGCCCCATCACCTGGGCTCCCGTACTCCTTTTTCTCCGCGGTGGCCTTGGCCAATAGGGAGGCGGACAGCCAGACGAACTGCCGGGTCTGCCCGGTGTCTTTTTCTGCCAAGGGTCTGCGGCACTCATCGGGAACAAACACCAGCTGGGAAGCCGGGCGCCGGTGGCGGCTCACACACGGGTCCCAGGGACTCCCTTTGGAGTCCCTGCTCTGACCTTCTGGCCAGGATGATAACCAATCCTCCTGCCTCCGCGTAAGCACAAGCACACGCCCACTCAACAATCACATTCAGTCTCCTCCTCCTCATCATTGTCAGCGTCAGCAGCATCACTAAAGGCTGCTGGGCGACCCGGGTCTCAGGTTCTAAGAGAACACTTGCACCTATCAATTGAAGACACCACATCCAACACTTGGTTGGAGCACCAGGAACTCCAAGCTTGCTCATACACACGCACCCCTGCACAACACATGCTGGGAAAACTCACTCCCAGCCATATGCACATTCCCACACAAGCACACACCATCCCTCAGAGGAAAACCCACGCAGACACACACCCATCTTCATTCAGACCACACCAGGACACTCAGTCCAAACGAAGAGCCCCCACTGTTCATGCAGACAGTCAGTCAGGAAGGCACACGCACTTGCTCACGGACCCACCCACACTCACACTCACAGAAAATCACATGGAAACTGGGCGCTATGCTTGGTGCACTGTCCCTGGGGTGTCGATCCTAGTAGCTGCCATTGTGTTCCGGTTGTGTGGGAGCGGAGTGGCGGAGGCTTACAGCCCAGCCCCTGAGGTTGCCAAGCTGATTAGGCACATATGTCTCCCCAGTGGCCTGCAGTGTTTTCTACTTGCGTGGCTAATGTCAGCCAAGGACGTGTGTAGCAAGGTGCTTGTGGAAAAACGGAGAAGAGGGACGTGGGAGAAAGCAGCTGGGCTGCCATAGGAGGTCATGTTAGCGACATGCCCAATCCACGCCTTCAGTAGTGCTGAAGGGGCCTTCTAACCCGCCACGCAGCTTATCGGAGTGAGGGCTTTGTCCAAGATCACCTTAGCTTCCCTTCATTCTCCGCAGTTGGGTGGGGAATCCTTCCTGTACGATAAACCCTACCGGGCATTCCGAGCCCCTTCTCCTGTCCTTCGGCCAATGCTTTCCGGTTTCCTCCACTTCTCATATTCATCTCACACTGGTCTCAGGGACTCCCTTGGGAGTCTCTGCTCTGACATTCTGGCCAGGATGTTCTCCAACCATTCTGCCCCCCCCCCTAAGAACAAGCACACGCCCACTCAACAATCACATTCAGCCACTCAGGAAAACACATGCTCTCACCCACGGATCCACACACCCTCACACTCACCGAGAATCACATGGAAACTGGGAGCTAAGCGAGGTGCACTGTTGTTCCTGGGGTGTCGATCCTGGTAGCTGCCATTATGTTCCAGTTTTGTGGGAGTGGAGTGGCCGAGGCTTGAAGCCTAGCCCCTGAGGTTGCCAAGCTGATTAGGCACATATGTCTCCCCAGAGGCCTGCAGTGTTTTCTACTCGCGGGGCGAATGCCAGCCAGGGTCATGTGTAGCAAGGTGGATTTGGAGAAACGGAGAAGAGGGAATTGGGAGACAGCAGCAGGGCCTCCGTAGGAGGTCATATTACTGAAGTGCCCCATCCAAGGCATTCATTCCTGCCGAGGTGGCCTTCAAACCGGACACACAGCATATCGAAATGACTGCTGTGTCCAAGGTTACCTTAGCTTCCCTTCATTCTCAGCAGGTGGCGTTGGGGATTGCTTCCTGCTCCATAAACCCTGGCATTCCTAGCCCCTTCTCCTGTCCTTCGGCCAATGCTTTCCCTTTTCTTCCACTTCTCCTGTTCATCTCCCCGCCCTTCCTCACACTTGTTTGTCGCTTGTAGCTTTCTCTGGCCCTGGCCTGGTGCTGGCCGGCAAACATCCCAAGCTTTGGCCTTCCAGACTCTTGTTTCCCTTGAGCCATCCACGCTGGCTCATCTCCTTGCCTTCCCTCCTCACTCTGACTCTCAGAATGTCTCCTCGGAATGTTCGGTGAATGTGCACGACAGATCTCCTCTGCCCTTCGCTCCTGTCTACTCTCCTCCTCCAAACAAATGTACCCCTCCCTTAGCAGGCCCGCCGGTTTCCTCCAACGTTAACTCGGCAACCCGTCTTTCCCTCGACCGTCTTGGAGCCCCCTCATCCTCTCGGGCACACGAATTCATTCAGGAGAGACCATCCACAATTGAGTTTCCTTGATCTGCCAGCCATAACTGCCCTTAGGGCCCTCCTTTCTTGCGACTGCGTCAGGACCTGCCGCCCGCTTTGGGTCCAGGGCCTCCCTTTCCTCTCTTCTACCTTCTTGTGCTGCTGATGCCATCCCGTGGGTCATTTCCCTGCCTGCTCTCACTCGGCAGAGGCTAGGACAGGCCCCTTGCTTGCGGGTGGACAATCGATGCTGGGCGGCTTCCAGGCTCTCAGCGGTGCGCATGCGCCAATTTGGCGTTCTGCCACGCCCCCTGGCGGTGCCTGGATGGTTCTGCGCTCGGTGACACCTGGCTGTGAGGTGTGAGGCAGGGGCGCCAGCCTTGCGGGGAACCAAAGCGACCGCCCGGCACAGACCTCTGCTCAGGAGCACCCTCTCCGCCGCAGAGCTGTCTCCGCTCTCGGGGGCCTCGGCGCAGGTACCGGGGAGGGCCGCGGACCCCGACTATATGTGTCCGCTCATACGTCCTCCATCTGCCCACAGCCTATGCGCACGCCGGCCGGTCGTAGGACCCTCCACCCACTCCGGTCGACTTCCCAGGGATTCCGGTCCAGCACGACAATCCTTCCGTGCCATTCGGGCTTTCGCTGTCTCCGTCCACATCAGACTTCCTGCTCTTCCCCCGCATTTGGAGGCCCCAGTAGGTCAGAGCCTTGCGGACCGGCCCCACATCACCTGGGCTCCCGAACTTCTTCTTCTCCGCGGTGGCCTTGCCATCTAGGGAGGTGGACAGCCAGGCAAACTGCCGGGTCTGCCCGGTGTCCTTTTCTGCCAAGGGTCTGCGGCACTCATCGGGAACAAACAGCAGCTCGGAAGCTGGCGCCAGTGGCGGCTCACACACTGGTCCCAGGGACTCCGCTGGGAGTCTCTGCTCTGACATTCTGGCCGGATGATCCCCAATCGTCCTGCCTCCGCGTAAGCACGAGCACACGCCCACTCAACAATCACATTCAGTTTGGTCATCATCATCATTGTCAGCGTCATCAGCATCACTAAAGGCTGCTTGGCCACCCGGGTCTCAGGTTTTAAGCGAAGACCAGCACCTATCAATTGAAGACACCACATCCAACACTTGGTTGGAGCACCAGGAACTCCAAGCTTGCTCATACACACGCACCCCCCTGCACAACACATGCTGGGAAAACTCACTTCCAGCCATATGCAAAATCCCACACAAGCACACACAATCCCTCACAGGAAAACCCACGCAGACACACACCCACCTTCATTCGGACCACACCAGGACACTCAATCCAAACGAAGAGCCCCCACCATTCCTGCAGACAGTCACTCAGAAAAGCACATATACTCCACAACGGATCCCCCCACCCCCACACACACACAGGCACAGAGAATCACAAGTTACTTGGGAGCTAAGCGAGGTGCACTGTTTTTCCCGGGGTGTCGATCCTGGTAGCTGCCATCGTGTCCCTGTTGTGGGATCGGAGTGGCAGTGGCTTAGGCGCCCAGTTCTTGGGATTGCCAAGCTGATTAGGCACATATGTCTCCCTAGAACCTGCAGTGTTTTCTACTCGGGTGGCCAATGCCAGCCAAGGTCGTGTGTAGCAAGGTGCTTTTGGAGAAACGGAGAAGAGGGAAGTGGGAGAAAGCAGCAGGGCCTCCGTGGGAGGTCATATTAGTGACTTGCCCAATCCTAGGCCTTCAGTAGTGCTGAGGGGGCCTTCAAACCGGCCACGCAGCATATCGGAGTGAGGGCTTTGTCCAAGAATACCTTAGCTTCCCTTCATTCTCCGCAGTTAGGTTGGGGAATCCTTCCTGCTCCACAAACCGTGGTGTTCCTAGCTCCTTCTCCTGTCCTTCGGCCAATGCTTTCCGGTTTCCTCCCCTTCTCATATTCATCTCTTCGCTCTTCCTCACGATTATTTGGCGCTTGTAGCCTTCTCTGGCCCTGGCCTTTTGCCCGCAGGCAAACATCCCAAGCTCTGGCCTTCCAGACTCCTGTTTCCCTTGAGGCCATCCACGCTGGCCCCTCGCCTTGCCTTCCCTCCTAACTGTGACTCTCAGATTGTCTTCTCTGAATGCTCGTTGAATGTGCACGACAGATCTCCTCTGCCCTTCGCTCCTCTCTACTCACCTCCTGAAAACGAATGTAGCCCTCCATTAGCAGGCCCTGCGGTTTCCTCCATCGGCAACTCGGCAACACTTGTTTCCCTCAACCGTGTTGGGGCCCCCTAATCCTCTCAGGCACACGAATTCATTTTCGGCAGAGACCTTCCTCCACAGATTTTCCTCGATCCGCCGCCATCCCTGCCCTTTGAGCCGTCCTTTCTCCCGACGGCGTCAAGACCTGCTACCCGCTTTGGGGCCCGGGCCTCCCGTTCCTCTCTTCTGGCTTCTTGTGCTGCTGATGCCATCCCGTGGGTCATTCAGCTGCCTCTACTCACTCGGCAGGGGCTAGGACAGGCCCCCTGCTTGCCGGCGGACCATCGCTGCTGGGCGGCTTCCAGGCTCTCAGCTGTGCGCATGCGCCCATTTGGCGTTCTGCCACGCCCCCTGGCGGTGCCCGGGTGGTTCCGCGCTGGCTGGCGCCCGGCTGGGACGTGTGCCTCCGGGGCACCCGCCTTGCGGTGACCCGGAGCGACCGTCCGCCACAGACCTCTGCTCAGGTGCACCCTCTCCGCCGGAGAGCTGTCTCCGCTCTCGGGGGCCACGGCGCTGGTACCAGGGAGGGCCGCGGACCCCGACTATATGTGTCCGCTCATACTTCCTCCATCTGCCCACAGCCTTTGCGGACTCCGGCCGGTCAGAGGACCCTCCACCCACTCCGGTCGACTTCCCAGGGGTTTCCGATCCATGAGGACAATCCTTCCATGCCATTCGGGCTTCCGCTGTCTCTGTCCACATCAGCGGTCCTGCTCATCCCCCCACCCCCCACATTGGGAGGACCTAGCAGGTCAGAGCCTTGCGGACCGGCCCCAGCACCTGGGCTCCCGTACTTCTTCTTCTCCGCGGTGGCCTTGGCCTCTAGGGAGGCGGACAGCCAGGCAAACTGCCGTGTCTACCCGGTGTCTTTTTCTGACGAGGCACTGGGGCACTCAAATACCAACTGGGAAGCCGGGTTCTAGGGGCGGGTCACACACTGGTCCCAGGGACTCCCTTTGGGGTCCCTGCTCTGACTTTCCGGTCAGGATGATCCCCAATCATCCTGCCTGGGCTTAAGCACAAGCACACGCCCACTCAACCATCACATTCAGTTTCCTCCTCCTCATCATTGTCAGCGTCATCAGCATCACTAAAGGCTGCTTGGCGACCCGGTTCTCAGGTTCTAAGCGAAGACCAGCACCTATCAATTGAAGACACCACATCCAACACTTGGTTGCAGCACCAGGAACTCCAGGCTTGCTCATACACACGCACCTCTGCAAAATACATGCTGTCAAAAATCTCTCCCAGCCATTTGCATACTCCCACACAAGCTCACACATTCCTTCATAGGAAATCCCGTGCAGACACACACCCACCTTCACGCAGACCACACCAGGACACTCAATAGGAATGATGAGCCCCCACCATTCCTCTAGACTGCCACTCAGGAAAGCACATGCACTCGCACACGGACCCACACACTCACAGAGAATCACATGGAAACCGGTAGCTAAGCGAGGTGCACTGTTGTTCCTGGGGTGTCGATCCTGGTAGATGCAATTGTGGCCCGGTTGTGTGGGAGCGGAGTGGCCGAGGCTTGAAGCCTAGCCCCTGAGGTTGCCAAGCTGATTAGGCACATATGTCTCCCCAGAGGCCTGCAGTGTTTTCTACTCGCGGGGCAAATGCCAGCCAGGGTCATGTGTAGCAAGGTGATTTTGGAGAAACGGAGAAGGGGGAAGTGGGAGAAAGCAGCAGGGCCTCGGTAGGAGGTCATATTACTGACCTGCCCCATCCTAGGCATTCATTCCTGCTGAGGTGGACTTCAAACTGGCCACACAGCATATCGGAGTGAGGGCTTGGTCCAAGGTTACCTTAGCTTCCCTTCATTCTCAGCAGGTGGCGTTGGGGATTCCTTCCTGCTCCATAAACCCTGGCATTCCTAGCCCTTTCTCCTGTCCTTCGGCCAATGCTTTCCGGTTTCCTCCCCTTCTCATATTCATCTGTCCGCCCTTGCTCATGCTTGTTTGTCGCTTGTAGCCTTCTCTGGCCCTGGCCTTGGGCTCCCTGGCAAGCATCCCAAGGTCTGGCCTTCCACACTCTTGTTTTCCTTGAAGCCATCCACGCTGGCTCATCTCCTTGCCTTCCCTCCTAACTGTGACTCTCAGATTGTCTCCTCTGAATGTTCGGTGAATGTACGCGACAGATCTCCTCTGCCCTTCGCTTCTGTCTACACGCCTCCTCAAAACAAAAGTGCCCTTCAATTAGAAGGCCTCCGGTTTCTTCCATCGGGAACTCGGCAACAGTTCTTTCCCTCGACCGTCTTGGAGCCCCCTCGTCCTCTCAGGCACACGAATTCATTTTCGGCAGAGACCTTCCTCGATAGATTTTCCTCAATCCGCCCGCCCTTCCTGCTCTTAGAGCCTTACTTTTCTTCCGACGGCGTCAGGACCTGCTCCCGCTTTGGGGCCCGGGCCTCCCTTTCCTCTCTTCCGCCTTCTGCGCTGCTGATGCCATCCCGTGGGTCATTCCACTACCTCTCCTCACACGGCAGAGGCTAGGACAGGCCCCTTGCGTACCTGTGCACCATCGCTGCTGGGCGGCTACCAGGCTCTCCGCTGTGCGCATGCGCCATCCATTTTGGCGTTCTGTCACGCCCCCTGGCGGTGCCCGGATGGTTCCGCGCTCGGTGACGCCTGGTTGTGACGTGTGCCTCACGGTCGCCAGCCTTCCGGGGACCCGGACCGACTCCCCGGCACAGACCTTTGCTCAGGCGCACCCTCTCTGCCGGAGGGTTGTCTCCGCTCTCGGGGGCCAAGGCGCTATTACCAGGGAGAGCCGCGGACCCCAACTAGGTGTGTCCGCTCGTACTTCCTCCACCGGCCCACAGCCTTTGCGGACGCCGGCAGGTCAGAGGACACTCCACCCACTCCGGTCGACTTCCCAGGGGTTTCCGGTCCATCACGACAATCCTTCCGTGCCATTCGGACTTCCGCTGTCTCCGTCCACATCGGCGGTCCTGCTCAACCCACCCGTTGGGAGGACCTAGCAGGTTAGAGCCTTGCCGACCGGTCCCAGCACCTGGGCTCCTGTACTTCTTCATCTCCGCGGTGGCCTTGGCCTCTAGGGAGGCAGACAGCCAGGCAAACTGCCGTGTCTGCCCGGTGTCTTTTTTCTGCCAAGGCTCTGCGGCACTCATCGAGAACAAACACCTGCTGGGAAGCCGGGCGCCGGAGGCGGCTCACACACTGGTCCCAGGGACTCCGCTGGGAGTCTCTGCTCTGACATTCTGGCCAGGATGATCCCCAATCATCCTGCCTCGGCACAGGCACAAGCACACGCCCACTCAACCATCACATTGTTTCCTCATCATCATCATTGTCAGCGTCATCAGCATCACTAGAGGCTGCTTGGCCCACCCGGGTCTCAGGTTTTAAACGAAGACCAGCACCTATCAATTGAAGACACCACATCCAACACTTGGTTGCAGCACCAGGAACTCCAGGCTTGCTCATACACACCCCCCCCTCCTGCACAACACATGCTGTCAAAACTCACTCCCAGCCATATGCAAACTCCCACACAAGCAGACACAATCCCTCACAGGAAAACCCACCCAGACACACACCCACCTTCACGCAGTCCACACCAGGACACTCAATCCAATCAAGAGCCCCCACCATTCCTGCAGACATCCACTCAGGACAGCACATATACTCGCCCACAGACCCACACACACACTCACAGAGAATCACATGGAAACTGGGAGCAAAGCGAGGTGCACTGTTTTTCCTGGGGTGTCGATCCTGGTAGTTGCCATCGTGTCCATGTTGTGTGGGAGAGGAGTGGCAGTGGCTTAGGTGCCCAGTCCCTGGGATTGCCAAGCTGATTAGGCACATATGTCTCCCTAGAACCTGCAGTGTTTTCTAGCCAAGGTCGTGTGTAGCAAGGTGCTTTTGGAGAGGCGGAGAAGAGGGAAGTGGGAGAAAGCAGCAGGGCCGCCGTTGGAGGTCATATTAGTGATGTGCCCCATCCTAGGCCTTCAGTAGTGCTGAGGGGGCCTTCGAACTGGCCACATAGCATATCGGAGTGAGGGCTTTGTCCAAGGTTACCTTCGCTTGCCTTCATTCTCAGCAGATGGGTTGGGGAATCCTTCCTGCTCCATAAACCCGGGCAGTCCTAGCCCCTTCTCCTGTCCTTCGGCCAATACTTTCCGGTTTCCTCCCCTTTTCGTATTTCTCTCTCCGCCCTTACTCACACGGGTTTTTCGCTTGTAGCTTTCTATGGCCCGGGCCTTGTGCTCGCTGGCAAACATCCCCAACTCTGAACTTCCAGACTCTTGTTTCCCTTGAAGCCATCCACGCTTGCTCATCTCCTTGCCTTCCCTCCTAACTGTGACTCTCAGATTGTCTCCGCTGAACGTTCGGTGAATGTGCACGACAGATCTCTTCCGACCATAGCTCCTGTCTACTCAACTCCTCAAAACAAAGTACCTCTCCCTTAGCAGGCCCTCCGGGTTCTTCCGTCGGCAACTCGGCAACACTTCTTTCCCTCGACAACCCTGGAGCCCCCTCATACTCGCAGGCACACGAATTCGTTTTCTGCAGAGACCTTCCTCGATAGATTGTCCTCAATCCGCCCGCTATTCCTGCCCTTTGAGCCTTCCTTTCTTCCGACGGCATCAAGACCTGCTGCCCGCCTTGGGGCCAGGGCCTCCCTTTCCTCTCTTCTGCCTTCTTGTGCTGCTGATGCCATCCCGTGGGTCATTCCCCTGCCTCTCCTCACTCGGCAGAGGCTAGGACAGGCCCCTTGCTTACCTGTGGACTATCGCTTCCGGGTGGCTTTCAGGCTCCATCTGTGCGCATGCGCCAATTTTGCTGTCTCTAACGCTCCCTGGCGGAGCCCGCATGGTTCCGCGCTGGGCGAGGCCTGGCTGTGACGCGTGCCTCAGGGTCGGCAGCCTTCCGGTGACCCGGAGCGACCGCCTGGCACAGACCTGTGCTCAGGCGCACCTTCTCTGCCGGAGGGCTGTCTCCGCTGTCGGGGGCCACGGCGCTGGTACTAGGAGGGCTGCGGACCCCGACTATATGTGTCCGCTCATACTTCCTCCATCGGCCCACAGCCTTTGCGGACGCCGGCCGGCCGGTCGTTGGAGCCTCCAACCCACTCCGGTCCACATCCCAGATGTTTCCGGTCCATCACGACAATCCATCCGTGCCATTCGGGCTTCCGCTGTCCTCGTCCACATCAGCGGTTCTGCTCATCCCCCACCATTGGGAGGACCTAGCAGGTCAGAGCCTTGCGGACCGGCCCCATCACCTGGGCTCCCGTACTCCTTCTTCTCCGCGGTGGCCTTGGCCAATAGGGAGGCGGACAGCCAGACGAACTGCCGGGTCTGCCCGGTGTCTTTTTCTGCCAAGGGTCTGCGGCACTCATCGGGAACAAACACCAGCTGGGAAGCCGGGCGCCGGTGGCGGCTCACACACGGGTCCCAGGGACTCCCTTTGGAGTCCCTGCTCTGACCTTCTGGCCAGGATGATAACCAATCCTCCTGCCTCCGCGTAAGCACAAGCACACGCCCACTCAACAATCACATTCAGTCTCCTCCTCCTCATCATTGTCAGCGTCAGCAGCATCACTAAAGGCTGCTGGGCGACCCGGGTCTCAGGTTCTAAGAGAACACTTGCACCTATCAATTGAAGACACCACATCCAACACTTGGTTGGAGCACCAGGAACTCCAAGCTTGCTCATACACACGCACCCCTGCACAACACATGCTGGGAAAACTCACTCCCAGCCATATGCACATTCCCACACAAGCACACACAATCCCTCAGAGGAAAACCCACGCAGACACACACCCATCTTCATTCAGACCACACCAGGACACTCAGTCCAAACGAAGAGCCCCCACTGTTCATGCAGACAGTCAGTCAGGAAGGCACACGCACTTGCTCACGGACCCACCCACACTCACACTCACAGAAAATCACATGGAAACTGGGCGGTATGCTTGGTGCACTGTCCCTGGGGTGTCGATCCTAGTAGCTGCCATTGTGTTCCGGTTGTGTGGGAGCGGAGTGGTGGAGGCTTACAGCCCAGCCCCTGAGGTTGCCAAGCTGATTAGGCACATATATCTCCCCAGTGGCCTGCAGTGTTTTCTACTTGCGTGGCTAATGTCAGCCAAGGACGTGTGTAGCAAGGTGCTTGTGGAAAAACGGAGAAGAGGGACGTGGGAGAAAGCAGCTGGGCTGCCATAGGAGGTCATGTTAGCGACATGCCCAATCCACGCCTTCAGTAGTGCTGAAGGGGCCTTCTAACCCGCCACGCAGCTTATCGGAGTGAGGGCTTTGTCCAAGATCACCTTAGCTTCCCTTCATTCTCCGCAGTTGGGTGGGGAATCCTTCCTGTACGATAAACCCTACCGGGCATTCCGAGCCCCTTCTCCTGTCCTTCGGACAATGCTTTCCGGTTTCCTCCACTTCTCATATTCATCTCACACTGGTCTCAGGGACTCCCTTGGGAGTCTCTGCTCTGACATTCTGGCCAGGATGTTCTCCAACCATTCTGCCCCCCCCACCCCCCCCCCCGTTAGAACAAGCACACGCCCACTCAACAATCACATTCAGCCACTCAGGAAAACACATGCTCTCACCCACGGATCCACACACCCTCACACTCACCGAGAATCACATGGAAACTGGGAGCTAAGCGAGGTGCACTGTTGTTCCTGGGGTGTCGATCCTGGTAGCTGCCATTATGTTCCAGTTTTGTGGGAGTGGAGTGGCCGAGGCTTGAAGCCTAGCCCCTGAGGTTGCCAAGCTGATTAGGCACATATGTCTCCCCAGAGGCCTGCAGTGTTTTCTACTCGCGGGGCGAATGCCAGCCAGGGTCATGTGTAGCAAGGTGGATTTGGAGAAACGGAGAAGAGGGAATTGGGAGACAGCAGCAGGGCCTCCGTAGGAGGTCATATTACTGAAGTGCCCCATCCAAGGCATTCATTCCTGCCGAGGTGGCCTTCAAACCGGACACACAGCATATCGAAATGACTGCTGTGTCCAAGGTTACCTTAGCTTCCCTTCATTCTCAGCAGGTGGCGTTGGGGATTGCTTCCTGCTCCATAAACCCTGGCATTCCTAGCCCCTTCTCCTGTCCTTCGGCCAATGCTTTCCCTTTTCTTCCACTTCTCCTGTTCATCTCCCCGCCCTTCCTCACACTTGTTTGTCGCTTGTAGCTTTCTCTGGCCCTGGCCTGGTGCTGGCCGGCAAACATCCCAAGCTTTGGCCTTCCAGACTCTTGTTTCCCTTGAGCCATCCACGCTGGCTCATCTCCTTGCCTTCCCTCCTCACTCTGACTCTCAGAATGTCTCCTCGGAATGTTCGGTGAATGTGCACGACAGATCTCCTCTGCCCTTCGCTCCTGTCTACTCTCCTCCTCCAAACAAATGTACCCCTCCCTTAGCAGGCCCGCCGGTTTCCTCCAACGTTAACTCGGCAACCCGTCTTTCCCTCGACCGTCTTGGAGCCCCCTCATCCTCTCGGGCACACGAATTCATTCAGGAGAGACCATCCACAATTGAGTTTCCTTGATCTGCCAGCCATAACTGCCCTTAGGGCCCTCCTTTCTTGCGACTGCGTCAGGACCTGCCGCCCGCTTTGGGTCCAGGGCCTCCCTTTCCTCTCTTCTACCTTCTTGTGCTGCTGATGCCATCCCGTGGGTCATTTCCCTGCCTGCTCTCACTCGGCAGAGGCTAGGACAGGCCCCTTGCTTGCGGGTGGACAATCGATGCTGGGCGGCTTCCAGGCTCTCAGCGGTGCGCATGCGCCAATTTGGCGTTCTGCCACGCCCCCTGGCGGTGCCTGGATGGTTCTGCGCTCGGTGACACCTGGCTGTGAGGTGTGAGGCAGGGGCGCCAGCCTTGCGGGGAACCAAAGCGACCGCCCGGCACAGACCTCTGCTCAGGAGCACCCTCTCCGCCGCAGAGCTGTCTCCGCTCTCGGGGGCCTCGGCGCAGGTACCGGGGAGGGCCGCGGACCCCGACTATATGTGTCCGCTCATACGTCCTCCATCTGCCCACAGCCTATGCGCACGCCGGCCGGTCGTAGGACCCTCCACCCACTCCGGTCGACTTCCCAGGGATTCCGGTCCAGCACGACAATCCTTCCGTGCCATTCGGGCTTTCGCTGTCTCCGTCCACATCAGACTTCCTGCTCTTCCCCCGCATTTGGAGGCCCCAGTAGGTCAGAGCCTTGCGGACCGGCCCCACATCACCTGGGCTCCCGAACTTCTTCTTCTCCGCGGTGGCCTTGCCATCTAGGGAGGTGGACAGCCAGGCAAACTGCCGGGTCTGCCCGGTGTCCTTTTCTGCCAAGGGTCTGCGGCACTCATCGGGAACAAACAGCAGCTCGGAAGCTGGCGCCAGTGGCGGCTCACACACTGGTCCCAGGGACTCCGCTGGGAGTCTCTGCTCTGACATTCTGGCCGGATGATCCCCAATCGTCCTGCCTCCGCGTAAGCACGAGCACACGCCCACTCAACAATCACATTCAGTTTGGTCATCATCATCATTGTCAGCGTCATCAGCATCACTAAAGGCTGCTTGGCCACCCGGGTCTCAGGTTTTAAGCGAAGACCAGCACCTATCAATTGAAGACACCACATCCAACACTTGGTTGGAGCACCAGGAACTCCAAGCTTGCTCATACACACGCACCCCCCTGCACAACACATGCTGGGAAAACTCACTTCCAGCCATATGCAAAATCCCACACAAGCACACACAATCCCTCACAGGAAAACCCACGCAGACACACACCCACCTTCATTCGGACCACACCAGGACACTCAATCCAAACGAAGAGCCCCCACCATTCCTGCAGACAGTCACTCAGAAAAGCACATATACTCCACAACGGATCCCCCCACCCCCACACACACACAGGCACAGAGAATCACAAGTTACTTGGGAGCTAAGCGAGGTGCACTGTTTTTCCCGGGGTGTCGATCCTGGTAGCTGCCATCGTGTCCCTGTTGTGGGATCGGAGTGGCAGTGGCTTAGGCGCCCAGTTCTTGGGATTGCCAAGCTGATTAGGCACATATGTCTCCCTAGAACCTGCAGTGTTTTCTACTCGGGTGGCCAATGCCAGCCAAGGTCGTGTGTAGCAAGGTGCTTTTGGAGAAACGGAGAAGAGGGAAGTGGGAGAAAGCAGCAGGGCCTCCGTGGGAGGTCATATTAGTGACTTGCCCAATCCTAGGCCTTCAGTAGTGCTGAGGGGGCCTTCAAACCGGCCACGCAGCATATCGGAGTGAGGGCTTTGTCCAAGAATACCTTAGCTTCCCTTCATTCTCCGCAGTTAGGTTGGGGAATCCTTCCTGCTCCACAAACCGTGGTGTTCCTAGCTCCTTCTCCTGTCCTTCGGCCAATGCTTTCCGGTTTCCTCCCCTTCTCATATTCATCTCTTCGCTCTTCCTCACGATTATTTGGCGCTTGTAGCCTTCTCTGGCCCTGGCCTTTTGCCCGCAGGCAAACATCCCAAGCTCTGGCCTTCCAGACTCCTGTTTCCCTTGAGGCCATCCACGCTGGCCCCTCGCCTTGCCTTCCCTCCTAACTGTGACTCTCAGATTGTCTTCTCTGAATGCTCGTTGAATGTGCACGACAGATCTCCTCTGCCCTTCGCTCCTCTCTACTCACCTCCTGAAAACGAATGTAGCCCTCCATTAGCAGGCCCTGCGGTTTCCTCCATCGGCAACTCGGCAACACTTGTTTCCCTCAACCGTGTTGGGGCCCCCTAATCCTCTCAGGCACACGAATTCATTTTCGGCAGAGACCTTCCTCCACAGATTTTCCTCGATCCGCCGCCATCCCTGCCCTTTGAGCCGTCCTTTCTCCCGACGGCGTCAAGACCTGCTACCCGCTTTGGGGCCCGGGCCTCCCGTTCCTCTCTTCTGGCTTCTTGTGCTGCTGATGCCATCCCGTGGGTCATTCAGCTGCCTCTACTCACTCGGCAGGGGCTAGGACAGGCCCCCTGCTTGCCGGCGGACCATCGCTGCTGGGCGGCTTCCAGGCTCTCAGCTGTGCGCATGCGCCCATTTGGCGTTCTGCCACGCCCCCTGGCGGTGCCCGGGTGGTTCCGCGCTGGCTGGCGCCCGGCTGGGACGTGTGCCTCCGGGGCACCCGCCTTGCGGTGACCCGGAGCGACCGTCCGCCACAGACCTCTGCTCAGGTGCACCCTCTCCGCCGGAGAGCTGTCTCCGCTCTCGGGGGCCACGGCGCTGGTACCAGGGAGGGCCGCGGACCCCGACTATATGTGTCCGCTCATACTTCCTCCATCTGCCCACAGCCTTTGCGGACTCCGGCCGGTCAGAGGACCCTCCACCCACTCCGGTCGACTTCCCAGGGGTTTCCGATCCATGAGGACAATCCTTCCATGCCATTCGGGCTTCCGCTGTCTCTGTCCACATCAGCGGTCCTGCTCATCCCCCCACCCCCCACATTGGGAGGACCTAGCAGGTCAGAGCCTTGCGGACCGGCCCCAGCACCTGGGCTCCCGTACTTCTTCTTCTCCGCGGTGGCCTTGGCCTCTAGGGAGGCGGACAGCCAGGCAAACTGCCGTGTCTACCCGGTGTCTTTTTCTGACGAGGCACTGGGGCACTCAAATACCAACTGGGAAGCCGGGTTCTAGGGGCGGGTCACACACTGGTCCCAGGGACTCCCTTTGGGGTCCCTGCTCTGACTTTCCGGTCAGGATGATCCCCAATCATCCTGCCTGGGCTTAAGCACAAGCACACGCCCACTCAACCATCACATTCAGTTTCCTCCTCCTCATCATTGTCAGCGTCATCAGCATCACTAAAGGCTGCTTGGCGACCCGGTTCTCAGGTTCTAAGCGAAGACCAGCACCTATCAATTGAAGACACCACATCCAACACTTGGTTGCAGCACCAGGAACTCCAGGCTTGCTCATACACACGCACCTCTGCAAAATACATGCTGTCAAAAATCTCTCCCAGCCATTTGCATACTCCCACACAAGCTCACACATTCCTTCATAGGAAATCCCGTGCAGACACACACCCACCTTCACGCAGACCACACCAGGACACTCAATAGGAATGATGAGCCCCCACCATTCCTCTAGACTGCCACTCAGGAAAGCACATGCACTCGCACACGGACCCACACACTCACAGAGAATCACATGGAAACCGGTAGCTAAGCGAGGTGCACTGTTGTTCCTGGGGTGTCGATCCTGGTAGATGCAATTGTGGCCCGGTTGTGTGGGAGCGGAGTGGCCGAGGCTTGAAGCCTAGCCCCTGAGGTTGCCAAGCTGATTAGGCACATATGTCTCCCCAGAGGCCTGCAGTGTTTTCTACTCGCGGGGCAAATGCCAGCCAGGGTCATGTGTAGCAAGGTGATTTTGGAGAAACGGAGAAGGGGGAAGTGGGAGAAAGCAGCAGGGCCTCGGTAGGAGGTCATATTACTGACCTGCCCCATCCTAGGCATTCATTCCTGCTGAGGTGGACTTCAAACTGGCCACACAGCATATCGGAGTGAGGGCTTGGTCCAAGGTTACCTTAGCTTCCCTTCATTCTCAGCAGGTGGCGTTGGGGATTCCTTCCTGCTCCATAAACCCTGGCATTCCTAGCCCTTTCTCCTGTCCTTCGGCCAATGCTTTCCGGTTTCCTCCCCTTCTCATATTCATCTGTCCGCCCTTGCTCATGCTTGTTTGTCGCTTGTAGCCTTCTCTGGCCCTGGCCTTGGGCTCCCTGGCAAGCATCCCAAGGTCTGGCCTTCCACACTCTTGTTTTCCTTGAAGCCATCCACGCTGGCTCATCTCCTTGCCTTCCCTCCTAACTGTGACTCTCAGATTGTCTCCTCTGAATGTTCGGTGAATGTACGCGACAGATCTCCTCTGCCCTTCGCTTCTGTCTACACGCCTCCTCAAAACAAAAGTGCCCTTCAATTAGAAGGCCTCCGGTTTCTTCCATCGGGAACTCGGCAACAGTTCTTTCCCTCGACCGTCTTGGAGCCCCCTCGTCCTCTCAGGCACACGAATTCATTTTCGGCAGAGACCTTCCTCGATAGATTTTCCTCAATCCGCCCGCCCTTCCTGCTCTTAGAGCCTTACTTTTCTTCCGACGGCGTCAGGACCTGCTCCCGCTTTGGGGCCCGGGCCTCCCTTTCCTCTCTTCCGCCTTCTGCGCTGCTGATGCCATCCCGTGGGTCATTCCACTACCTCTCCTCACACGGCAGAGGCTAGGACAGGCCCCTTGCGTACCTGTGCACCATCGCTGCTGGGCGGCTACCAGGCTCTCCGCTGTGCGCATGCGCCATCCATTTTGGCGTTCTGTCACGCCCCCTGGCGGTGCCCGGATGGTTCCGCGCTCGGTGACGCCTGGTTGTGACGTGTGCCTCACGGTCGCCAGCCTTCCGGGGACCCGGACCGACTCCCCGGCACAGACCTTTGCTCAGGCGCACCCTCTCTGCCGGAGGGTTGTCTCCGCTCTCGGGGGCCAAGGCGCTATTACCAGGGAGAGCCGCGGACCCCAACTAGGTGTGTCCGCTCGTACTTCCTCCACCGGCCCACAGCCTTTGCGGACGCCGGCAGGTCAGAGGACACTCCACCCACTCCGGTCGACTTCCCAGGGGTTTCCGGTCCATCACGACAATCCTTCCGTGCCATTCGGACTTCCGCTGTCTCCGTCCACATCGGCGGTCCTGCTCAACCCACCCGTTGGGAGGACCTAGCAGGTTAGAGCCTTGCCGACCGGTCCCAGCACCTGGGCTCCTGTACTTCTTCATCTCCGCGGTGGCCTTGGCCTCTAGGGAGGCAGACAGCCAGGCAAACTGCCGTGTCTGCCCGGTGTCTTTTTTCTGCCAAGGCTCTGCGGCACTCATCGAGAACAAACACCTGCTGGGAAGCCGGGCGCCGGAGGCGGCTCACACACTGGTCCCAGGGACTCCGCTGGGAGTCTCTGCTCTGACATTCTGGCCAGGATGATCCCCAATCATCCTGCCTCGGCACAGGCACAAGCACACGCCCACTCAACCATCACATTGTTTCCTCATCATCATCATTGTCAGCGTCATCAGCATCACTAGAGGCTGCTTGGCCCACCCGGGTCTCAGGTTTTAAACGAAGACCAGCACCTATCAATTGAAGACACCACATCCAACACTTGGTTGCAGCACCAGGAACTCCAGGCTTGCTCATACACACACCCCCCCCTCCTGCACAACACATGCTGTCAAAACTCACTCCCAGCCATATGCAAACTCCCACACAAGCAGACACAATCCCTCACAGGAAAACCCACCCAGACACACACCCACCTTCACGCAGTCCACACCAGGACACTCAATCCAATCAAGAGCCCCCACCATTCCTGCAGACATCCACTCAGGACAGCACATATACTCGCCCACGGACCCACACACACACTCACAGAGAATCACATGGAAACTGGGAGCAAAGCGAGGTGCACTGTTTTTCCTGGGGTGTCGATCCTGGTAGTTGCCATCGTGTCCATGTTGTGTGGGAGCGGAGTGGCAGTGGCTTAGGTGCCCAGTCCCTGGGATTGCCAAGCTGATTAGGCACATATGTCTCCCTAGAACCTGCAGTGTTTTCTAGCCAAGGTCGTGTGTAGCAAGGTGCTTTTGGAGAGGCGGAGAAGAGGGAAGTGGGAGAAAGCAGCAGGGCCGCCGTTGGAGGTCATATTAGTGATGTACCCCATCCTAGGCCTTCAATAGTGCTGAGGGGGCCTTCGAACTGGCCACATAGCATATCGGAGTGAGGACTTTGTCCAAGGTTACCTTCGCTTCCCTTCATTCTCAGCAGATGGGTTGGGGAATCCTTCCTGCTCCATAAAGGGGCAGTCCTAGCCCCTTCTCCTGTCCTTCGGCCAATACTTTCCGGTTTCCTCCCCTTTTCGTATTTCTCTCTCCGCCCTTACTCACACGGGTTTTTCGCTTGTAGCTTTCTATGGCCCGGGCCTTGTGCTCGCTGGCAAACATCCCCAACTCTGAGCTTCCAGACTCTTGTTTCCCTTGAAGCCATCCACGCTTGCTCATCTCCTTGCCTTCCCTCCTAACTGTGACTCTCAGATTGTCTCCGCTGAACGTTCGGTGAATGTGCACGACAGATCTCTTCCGACCATAGCTCCTGTCTACTCAACTCCTCAAAACAAAGTACCTCTCCCTTAGCAGGCCCTCCGGGTTCTTCCGTCGGCAACTCGGCAACACTTCTTTCCCTCGACAACCCTGGAGCCCCCTCATACTCGCAGGCACACGAATTCGTTTTCTGCAGAGACCTTCCTCGATAGATTGTCCTCAATCCGCCCGCTATTCCTGCCCTTTGAGCCTTCCTTTCTTCCGACGGCATCAAGACCTGCTGCCCGCTTTGGGGCCAGGGCCTCCCTTTCCTCTCTTCTGCCTTCTTGTGCTGCTGATGCCATCCCGTGGGTCATTCCCCTGCCTCTCCTCACTCGGCAGAGGCTAGGACAGGCCCCTTGCTTACCTGTGGACTATCGCTTCTGGGTGGCTTTCAGGCTCCATCTGTGCGCATGTGCCAATTTTGCTGTCTCTAACGCTCCCTGGCGGAGCCCGCATGGTTCCGCGCTGGGTGAGGCCTGGCTGTGACGTGTGCCTCAGGGTCGGCAGCCTTCCGGTGACCCGGAGCGACCGCCTGGCACAGACCTGTGCTCAGGCGCACCTTCTCTGCCGGAGGGCTGTCTCCGCTGTCGGGGGCCACGGCGCTGGTACTAGGAGGGCTGCGGACCCCGACTATATGTGTCCGCTCATACTTCCTCCATCGGCCCACAGCCTTTGCGGAGGCCGGCCGGCCGGTCGTTGGAGCCTCCAACCCACTCCGGTCCACGTCCCAGATGTTTCCGGTCCATCACGACAATCCTTCCGTGCCATTCGGGCTTCTGCTGTCCTCGTCCACATCAGCGGTTCTGCTCATCCCCCACCATTGGGAGGACCTAGCAGGTCAGAGCCTTGCGGACCGGCCCCATCACCTGGGCTCCCGTACTCCTTTTTCTCCGCGGTGGCCTTGGCCAATAGGGAGGCGGACAGCCAGACGAACTGCCGGGTCTGCCCGGTGTCTTTTTCTGCCAAGGGTCTGCGGCACTCATCGGGAACAAACACCAGCTGGGAAGCCGGGCGCCGGTGGCGGCTCACACACGGGTCCCAGGGACTCCCTTTGGAGTCCCTGCTCTGACCTTCTGGCCAGGATGATAACCAATCCTCCTGCCTCCGCGTAAGCACAAGCACACGCCCACTCAACAATCACATTCAGTCTCCTCCTCCTCATCATTGTCAGCGTCAGCAGCATCACTAAAGGCTGCTGGGCGACCCGGGTCTCAGGTTCTAAGAGAACACTTGCACCTATCAATTGAAGACACCACATCCAACACTTGGTTGGAGCACCAGGAACTCCAAGCTTGCTCATACACACGCACCCCTGCACAACACATGCTGGGAAAACTCACTCCCAGCCATATGCACATTCCCACACAAGCACACACCATCCCTCAGAGGAAAACCCACGCAGACACACACCCATCTTCATTCAGACCACACCAGGACACTCAGTCCAAACGAAGAGCCCCCACTGTTCATGCAGACAGTCAGTCAGGAAGGCACACGCACTTGCTCACGGACCCACCCACACTCACACTCACAGAAAATCACATGGAAACTGGGCGCTATGCTTGGTGCACTGTCCCTGGGGTGTCGATCCTAGTAGCTGCCATTGTGTTCCGGTTGTGTGGGAGCGGAGTGGCGGAGGCTTACAGCCCAGCCCCTGAGGTTGCCAAGCTGATTAGGCACATATGTCTCCCCAGTGGCCTGCAGTGTTTTCTACTTGCGTGGCTAATGTCAGCCAAGGACGTGTGTAGCAAGGTGCTTGTGGAAAAACGGAGAAGAGGGACGTGGGAGAAAGCAGCTGGGCTGCCATAGGAGGTCATGTTAGCGACATGCCCAATCCACGCCTTCAGTAGTGCTGAAGGGGCCTTCTAACCCGCCACGCAGCTTATCGGAGTGAGGGCTTTGTCCAAGATCACCTTAGCTTCCCTTCATTCTCCGCAGTTGGGTGGGGAATCCTTCCTGTACGATAAACCCTACCGGGCATTCCGAGCCCCTTCTCCTGTCCTTCGGCCAATGCTTTCCGGTTTCCTCCACTTCTCATATTCATCTCACACTGGTCTCAGGGACTCCCTTGGGAGTCTCTGCTCTGACATTCTGGCCAGGATGTTCTCCAACCATTCTGCCCCCCCCCCTAAGAACAAGCACACGCCCACTCAACAATCACATTCAGCCACTCAGGAAAACACATGCTCTCACCCACGGATCCACACACCCTCACACTCACCGAGAATCACATGGAAACTGGGAGCTAAGCGAGGTGCACTGTTGTTCCTGGGGTGTCGATCCTGGTAGCTGCCATTATGTTCCAGTTTTGTGGGAGTGGAGTGGCCGAGGCTTGAAGCCTAGCCCCTGAGGTTGCCAAGCTGATTAGGCACATATGTCTCCCCAGAGGCCTGCAGTGTTTTCTACTCGCGGGGCGAATGCCAGCCAGGGTCATGTGTAGCAAGGTGGATTTGGAGAAACGGAGAAGAGGGAATTGGGAGACAGCAGCAGGGCCTCCGTAGGAGGTCATATTACTGAAGTGCCCCATCCAAGGCATTCATTCCTGCCGAGGTGGCCTTCAAACCGGACACACAGCATATCGAAATGACTGCTGTGTCCAAGGTTACCTTAGCTTCCCTTCATTCTCAGCAGGTGGCGTTGGGGATTGCTTCCTGCTCCATAAACCCTGGCATTCCTAGCCCCTTCTCCTGTCCTTCGGCCAATGCTTTCCCTTTTCTTCCACTTCTCCTGTTCATCTCCCCGCCCTTCCTCACACTTGTTTGTCGCTTGTAGCTTTCTCTGGCCCTGGCCTGGTGCTGGCCGGCAAACATCCCAAGCTTTGGCCTTCCAGACTCTTGTTTCCCTTGAGCCATCCACGCTGGCTCATCTCCTTGCCTTCCCTCCTCACTCTGACTCTCAGAATGTCTCCTCGGAATGTTCGGTGAATGTGCACGACAGATCTCCTCTGCCCTTCGCTCCTGTCTACTCTCCTCCTCCAAACAAATGTACCCCTCCCTTAGCAGGCCCGCCGGTTTCCTCCAACGTTAACTCGGCAACCCGTCTTTCCCTCGACCGTCTTGGAGCCCCCTCATCCTCTCGGGCACACGAATTCATTCAGGAGAGACCATCCACAATTGAGTTTCCTTGATCTGCCAGCCATAACTGCCCTTAGGGCCCTCCTTTCTTGCGACTGCGTCAGGACCTGCCGCCCGCTTTGGGTCCAGGGCCTCCCTTTCCTCTCTTCTACCTTCTTGTGCTGCTGATGCCATCCCGTGGGTCATTTCCCTGCCTGCTCTCACTCGGCAGAGGCTAGGACAGGCCCCTTGCTTGCGGGTGGACAATCGATGCTGGGCGGCTTCCAGGCTCTCAGCGGTGCGCATGCGCCAATTTGGCGTTCTGCCACGCCCCCTGGCGGTGCCTGGATGGTTCTGCGCTCGGTGACACCTGGCTGTGAGGTGTGAGGCAGGGGCGCCAGCCTTGCGGGGAACCAAAGCGACCGCCCGGCACAGACCTCTGCTCAGGAGCACCCTCTCCGCCGCAGAGCTGTCTCCGCTCTCGGGGGCCTCGGCGCAGGTACCGGGGAGGGCCGCGGACCCCGACTATATGTGTCCGCTCATACGTCCTCCATCTGCCCACAGCCTATGCGCACGCCGGCCGGTCGTAGGACCCTCCACCCACTCCGGTCGACTTCCCAGGGATTCCGGTCCAGCACGACAATCCTTCCGTGCCATTCGGGCTTTCGCTGTCTCCGTCCACATCAGACTTCCTGCTCTTCCCCCGCATTTGGAGGCCCCAGTAGGTCAGAGCCTTGCGGACCGGCCCCACATCACCTGGGCTCCCGAACTTCTTCTTCTCCGCGGTGGCCTTGCCATCTAGGGAGGTGGACAGCCAGGCAAACTGCCGGGTCTGCCCGGTGTCCTTTTCTGCCAAGGGTCTGCGGCACTCATCGGGAACAAACAGCAGCTCGGAAGCTGGCGCCAGTGGCGGCTCACACACTGGTCCCAGGGACTCCGCTGGGAGTCTCTGCTCTGACATTCTGGCCGGATGATCCCCAATCGTCCTGCCTCCGCGTAAGCACGAGCACACGCCCACTCAACAATCACATTCAGTTTGGTCATCATCATCATTGTCAGCGTCATCAGCATCACTAAAGGCTGCTTGGCCACCCGGGTCTCAGGTTTTAAGCGAAGACCAGCACCTATCAATTGAAGACACCACATCCAACACTTGGTTGGAGCACCAGGAACTCCAAGCTTGCTCATACACACGCACCCCCCTGCACAACACATGCTGGGAAAACTCACTTCCAGCCATATGCAAAATCCCACACAAGCACACACAATCCCTCACAGGAAAACCCACGCAGACACACACCCACCTTCATTCGGACCACACCAGGACACTCAATCCAAACGAAGAGCCCCCACCATTCCTGCAGACAGTCACTCAGAAAAGCACATATACTCCACAACGGATCCCCCCACCCCCACACACACACAGGCACAGAGAATCACAAGTTACTTGGGAGCTAAGCGAGGTGCACTGTTTTTCCCGGGGTGTCGATCCTGGTAGCTGCCATCGTGTCCCTGTTGTGGGATCGGAGTGGCAGTGGCTTAGGCGCCCAGTTCTTGGGATTGCCAAGCTGATTAGGCACATATGTCTCCCTAGAACCTGCAGTGTTTTCTACTCGGGTGGCCAATGCCAGCCAAGGTCGTGTGTAGCAAGGTGCTTTTGGAGAAACGGAGAAGAGGGAAGTGGGAGAAAGCAGCAGGGCCTCCGTGGGAGGTCATATTAGTGACTTGCCCAATCCTAGGCCTTCAGTAGTGCTGAGGGGGCCTTCAAACCGGCCACGCAGCATATCGGAGTGAGGGCTTTGTCCAAGAATACCTTAGCTTCCCTTCATTCTCCGCAGTTAGGTTGGGGAATCCTTCCTGCTCCACAAACCGTGGTGTTCCTAGCTCCTTCTCCTGTCCTTCGGCCAATGCTTTCCGGTTTCCTCCCCTTCTCATATTCATCTCTTCGCTCTTCCTCACGATTATTTGGCGCTTGTAGCCTTCTCTGGCCCTGGCCTTTTGCCCGCAGGCAAACATCCCAAGCTCTGGCCTTCCAGACTCCTGTTTCCCTTGAGGCCATCCACGCTGGCCCCTCGCCTTGCCTTCCCTCCTAACTGTGACTCTCAGATTGTCTTCTCTGAATGCTCGTTGAATGTGCACGACAGATCTCCTCTGCCCTTCGCTCCTCTCTACTCACCTCCTGAAAACGAATGTAGCCCTCCATTAGCAGGCCCTGCGGTTTCCTCCATCGGCAACTCGGCAACACTTGTTTCCCTCAACCGTGTTGGGGCCCCCTAATCCTCTCAGGCACACGAATTCATTTTCGGCAGAGACCTTCCTCCACAGATTTTCCTCGATCCGCCGCCATCCCTGCCCTTTGAGCCGTCCTTTCTCCCGACGGCGTCAAGACCTGCTACCCGCTTTGGGGCCCGGGCCTCCCGTTCCTCTCTTCTGGCTTCTTGTGCTGCTGATGCCATCCCGTGGGTCATTCAGCTGCCTCTACTCACTCGGCAGGGGCTAGGACAGGCCCCCTGCTTGCCGGCGGACCATCGCTGCTGGGCGGCTTCCAGGCTCTCAGCTGTGCGCATGCGCCCATTTGGCGTTCTGCCACGCCCCCTGGCGGTGCCCGGGTGGTTCCGCGCTGGCTGGCGCCCGGCTGGGACGTGTGCCTCCGGGGCACCCGCCTTGCGGTGACCCGGAGCGACCGTCCGCCACAGACCTCTGCTCAGGTGCACCCTCTCCGCCGGAGAGCTGTCTCCGCTCTCGGGGGCCACGGCGCTGGTACCAGGGAGGGCCGCGGACCCCGACTATATGTGTCCGCTCATACTTCCTCCATCTGCCCACAGCCTTTGCGGACTCCGGCCGGTCAGAGGACCCTCCACCCACTCCGGTCGACTTCCCAGGGGTTTCCGATCCATGAGGACAATCCTTCCATGCCATTCGGGCTTCCGCTGTCTCTGTCCACATCAGCGGTCCTGCTCATCCCCCCACCCCCCACATTGGGAGGACCTAGCAGGTCAGAGCCTTGCGGACCGGCCCCAGCACCTGGGCTCCCGTACTTCTTCTTCTCCGCGGTGGCCTTGGCCTCTAGGGAGGCGGACAGCCAGGCAAACTGCCGTGTCTACCCGGTGTCTTTTTCTGACGAGGCACTGGGGCACTCAAATACCAACTGGGAAGCCGGGTTCTAGGGGCGGGTCACACACTGGTCCCAGGGACTCCCTTTGGGGTCCCTGCTCTGACTTTCCGGTCAGGATGATCCCCAATCATCCTGCCTGGGCTTAAGCACAAGCACACGCCCACTCAACCATCACATTCAGTTTCCTCCTCCTCATCATTGTCAGCGTCATCAGCATCACTAAAGGCTGCTTGGCGACCCGGTTCTCAGGTTCTAAGCGAAGACCAGCACCTATCAATTGAAGACACCACATCCAACACTTGGTTGCAGCACCAGGAACTCCAGGCTTGCTCATACACACGCACCTCTGCAAAATACATGCTGTCAAAAATCTCTCCCAGCCATTTGCATACTCCCACACAAGCTCACACATTCCTTCATAGGAAATCCCGTGCAGACACACACCCACCTTCACGCAGACCACACCAGGACACTCAATAGGAATGATGAGCCCCCACCATTCCTCTAGACTGCCACTCAGGAAAGCACATGCACTCGCACACGGACCCACACACTCACAGAGAATCACATGGAAACCGGTAGCTAAGCGAGGTGCACTGTTGTTCCTGGGGTGTCGATCCTGGTAGATGCAATTGTGGCCCGGTTGTGTGGGAGCGGAGTGGCCGAGGCTTGAAGCCTAGCCCCTGAGGTTGCCAAGCTGATTAGGCACATATGTCTCCCCAGAGGCCTGCAGTGTTTTCTACTCGCGGGGCAAATGCCAGCCAGGGTCATGTGTAGCAAGGTGATTTTGGAGAAACGGAGAAGGGGGAAGTGGGAGAAAGCAGCAGGGCCTCGGTAGGAGGTCATATTACTGACCTGCCCCATCCTAGGCATTCATTCCTGCTGAGGTGGACTTCAAACTGGCCACACAGCATATCGGAGTGAGGGCTTGGTCCAAGGTTACCTTAGCTTCCCTTCATTCTCAGCAGGTGGCGTTGGGGATTCCTTCCTGCTCCATAAACCCTGGCATTCCTAGCCCTTTCTCCTGTCCTTCGGCCAGTGCTTTCCGGTTTCCTCCCCTTCTCATATTCATCTGTCCGCCCTTGCTCATGCTTGTTTGTCGCTTGTAGCCTTCTCTGGCCCTGGCCTTGGGCTCCCTGGCAAGCATCCCAAGGTCTGGCCTTCCACACTCTTGTTTTCCTTGAAGCCATCCACGCTGGCTCATCTCCTTGCCTTCCCTCCTAACTGTGACTCTCAGATTGTCTCCTCTGAATGTTCGGTGAATGTACGCGACAGATCTCCTCTGCCCTTCGCTTCTGTCTACACGCCTCCTCAAAACAAAAGTGCCCTTCAATTAGAAGGCCTCCGGTTTCTTCCATCGGGAACTCGGCAACAGTTCTTTCCCTCGACCGTCTTGGAGCCCCCTCGTCCTCTCAGGCACACGAATTCATTTTCGGCAGAGACCTTCCTCGATAGATTTTCCTCAATCCGCCCGCCCTTCCTGCTCTTAGAGCCTTACTTTTCTTCCGACGGCGTCAGGACCTGCTCCCGCTTTGGGGCCCGGGCCTCCCTTTCCTCTCTTCCGCCTTCTGCGCTGCTGATGCCATCCCGTGGGTCATTCCACTACCTCTCCTCACACGGCAGAGGCTAGGACAGGCCCCTTGCGTACCTGTGCACCATCGCTGCTGGGCGGCTACCAGGCTCTCCGCTGTGCGCATGCGCCATCCATTTTGGCGTTCTGTCACGCCCCCTGGCGGTGCCCGGATGGTTCCGCGCTCGGTGACGCCTGGTTGTGACGTGTGCCTCACGGTCGCCAGCCTTCCGGGGACCCGGACCGACTCCCCGGCACAGACCTTTGCTCAGGCGCACCCTCTCTGCCGGAGGGTTGTCTCCGCTCTCGGGGGCCAAGGCGCTATTACCAGGGAGAGCCGCGGACCCCAACTAGGTGTGTCCGCTCGTACTTCCTCCACCGGCCCACAGCCTTTGCGGACGCCGGCAGGTCAGAGGACACTCCACCCACTCCGGTCGACTTCCCAGGGGTTTCCGGTCCATCACGACAATCCTTCCGTGCCATTCGGACTTCCGCTGTCTCCGTCCACATCGGCGGTCCTGCTCAACCCACCCGTTGGGAGGACCTAGCAGGTTAGAGCCTTGCCGACCGGTCCCAGCACCTGGGCTCCTGTACTTCTTCATCTCCGCGGTGGCCTTGGCCTCTAGGGAGGCAGACAGCCAGGCAAACTGCCGTGTCTGCCCGGTGTCTTTTTTCTGCCAAGGCTCTGCGGCACTCATCGAGAACAAACACCTGCTGGGAAGCCGGGCGCCGGAGGCGGCTCACACACTGGTCCCAGGGACTCCGCTGGGAGTCTCTGCTCTGACATTCTGGCCAGGATGATCCCCAATCATCCTGCCTCGGCACAGGCACAAGCACACGCCCACTCAACCATCACATTGTTTCCTCATCATCATCATTGTCAGCGTCATCAGCATCACTAGAGGCTGCTTGGCCCACCCGGGTCTCAGGTTTTAAACGAAGACCAGCACCTATCAATTGAAGACACCACATCCAACACTTGGTTGCAGCACCAGGAACTCCAGGCTTGCTCATACACACACCCCCCCCTCCTGCACAACACATGCTGTCAAAACTCACTCCCAGCCATATGCAAACTCCCACACAAGCAGACACAATCCCTCACAGGAAAACCCACCCAGACACACACCCACCTTCACGCAGTCCACACCAGGACACTCAATCCAATCAAGAGCCCCCACCATTCCTGCAGACATCCACTCAGGACAGCACATATACTCGCCCACGGACCCACACACACACTCACAGAGAATCACATGGAAACTGGGAGCAAAGCGAGGTGCACTGTTTTTCCTGGGGTGTCGATCCTGGTAGTTGCCATCGTGTCCATGTTGTGTGGGAGAGGAGTGGCAGTGGCTTAGGTGCCCAGTCCCTGGGATTGCCAAGCTGATTAGGCACATATGTCTCCCTAGAACCTGCAGTGTTTTCTAGCCAAGGTCGTGTGTAGCAAGGTGCTTTTGGAGAGGCGGAGAAGAGGGAAGTGGGAGAAAGCAGCAGGGCCGCCGTTGGAGGTCATATTAGTGATGTGCCCCATCCTAGGCCTTCAGTAGTGCTGAGGGGGCCTTCGAACTGGCCACATAGCATATCGGAGTGAGGGCTTTGTCCAAGGTTACCTTCGCTTGCCTTCATTCTCAGCAGATGGGTTGGGGAATCCTTCCTGCTCCATAAACCCGGGCAGTCCTAGCCCCTTCTCCTGTCCTTCGGCCAATACTTTCCGGTTTCCTCCCCTTTTCGTATTTCTCTCTCCGCCCTTACTCACACGGGTTTTTCGCTTGTAGCTTTCTATGGCCCGGGCCTTGTGCTCGCTGGCAAACATCCCCAACTCTGAACTTCCAGACTCTTGTTTCCCTTGAAGCCATCCACGCTTGCTCATCTCCTTGCCTTCCCTCCTAACTGTGACTCTCAGATTGTCTCCGCTGAACGTTCGGTGAATGTGCACGACAGATCTCTTCCGACCATAGCTCCTGTCTACTCAACTCCTCAAAACAAAGTACCTCTCCCTTAGCAGGCCCTCCGGGTTCTTCCGTCGGCAACTCGGCAACACTTCTTTCCCTCGACAACCCTGGAGCCCCCTCATACTCGCAGGCACACGAATTCGTTTTCTGCAGAGACCTTCCTCGATAGATTGTCCTCAATCCGCCCGCTATTCCTGCCCTTTGAGCCTTCCTTTCTTCCGACGGCATCAAGACCTGCTGCCCGCCTTGGGGCCAGGGCCTCCCTTTCCTCTCTTCTGCCTTCTTGTGCTGCTGATGCCATCCCGTGGGTCATTCCCCTGCCTCTCCTCACTCGGCAGAGGCTAGGACAGGCCCCTTGCTTACCTGTGGACTATCGCTTCCGGGTGGCTTTCAGGCTCCATCTGTGCGCATGCGCCAATTTTGCTGTCTCTAACGCTCCCTGGCGGAGCCCGCATGGTTCCGCGCTGGGTGAGGCCTGGCTGTGACGTGTGCCTCAGGGTCGGCAGCCTTCCGGTGACCCGGAGCGACCGCCTGGCACAGACCTGTGCTCAGGCGCACCTTCTCTGCCGGAGGGCTGTCTCCGCTGTCGGGGGCCACGGCGCTGGTACTAGGAGGGCTGCGGACCCCGACTATATGTGTCCGCTCATACTTCCTCCATCGGCCCACAGCCTTTGCGGAGGCCGGCCGGCCGGTCGTTGGAGCCTCCAACCCACTCCGGTCCACGTCCCAGATGTTTCCGGTCCATCACGACAATCCTTCCGTGCCATTCGGGCTTCCGCTGTCCTCGTCCACATCAGCGGTTCTGCTCATCCCCCACCATTGGGAGGACCTAGCAGGTCAGAGCCTTGCGGACCGGCCCCATCACCTGGGCTCCCGTACTCCTTCTTCTCCGCGGTGGCCTTGGCCAATAGGGAGGCGGACAGCCAGACGAACTGCCGGGTCTGCCCGGTGTCTTTTTCTGCCAAGGGTCTGCGGCACTCATCGGGAACAAACACCAGCTGGGAAGCCGGGCGCCGGTGGCGGCTCACACACGGGTCCCAGGGACTCCCTTTGGAGTCCCTGCTCTGACCTTCTGGCCAGGATGATAACCAATCCTCCTGCCTCCGCGTAAGCACAAGCACACGCCCACTCAACAATCACATTCAGTCTCCTCCTCCTCATCATTGTCAGCGTCAGCAGCATCACTAAAGGCTGCTGGGCGACCCGGGTCTCAGGTTCTAAGAGAACACTTGCACCTATCAATTGAAGACACCACATCCAACACTTGGTTGGAGCACCAGGAACTCCAAGCTTGCTCATACACACGCACCCCTGCACAACACATGCTGGGAAAACTCACTCCCAGCCATATGCACATTCCCACACAAGCACACACCATCCCTCAGAGGAAAACCCACGCAGACACACACCCATCTTCATTCAGACCACACCAGGACACTCAGTCCAAACGAAGAGCCCCCACTGTTCATGCAGACAGTCAGTCAGGAAGGCACACGCACTTGCTCACGGACCCACCCACACTCACACTCACAGAAAATCACATGGAAACTGGGCGCTATGCTTGGTGCACTGTCCCTGGGGTGTCGATCCTAGTAGCTGCCATTGTGTTCCGGTTGTGTGGGAGCGGAGTGGCGGAGGCTTACAGCCCAGCCCCTGAGGTTGCCAAGCTGATTAGGCACATATGTCTCCCCAGTGGCCTGCAGTGTTTTCTACTTGCGTGGCTAATGTCAGCCAAGGACGTGTGTAGCAAGGTGCTTGTGGAAAAACGGAGAAGAGGGACGTGGGAGAAAGCAGCTGGGCTGCCATAGGAGGTCATGTTAGCGACATGCCCAATCCACGCCTTCAGTAGTGCTGAAGGGGCCTTCTAACCCGCCACGCAGCTTATCGGAGTGAGGGCTTTGTCCAAGATCACCTTAGCTTCCCTTCATTCTCCGCAGTTGGGTGGGGAATCCTTCCTGTACGATAAACCCTACCGGGCATTCCGAGCCCCTTCTCCTGTCCTTCGGCCAATGCTTTCCGGTTTCCTCCACTTCTCATATTCATCTCACACTGGTCTCAGGGACTCCCTTGGGAGTCTCTGCTCTGACATTCTGGCCAGGATGTTCTCCAACCATTCTGCCCCCCCCCCCCTAAGAACAAGCACACGCCCACTCAACAATCACATTCAGCCACTCAGGAAAACACATGCTCTCACCCACGGATCCACACACCCTCACACTCACCGAGAATCACATGGAAACTGGGAGCTAAGCGAGGTGCACTGTTGTTCCTGGGGTGTCGATCCTGGTAGCTGCCATTATGTTCCAGTTTTGTGGGAGTGGAGTGGCCGAGGCTTGAAGCCTAGCCCCTGAGGTTGCCAAGCTGATTAGGCACATATGTCTCCCCAGAGGCCTGCAGTGTTTTCTACTCGCGGGGCGAATGCCAGCCAGGGTCATGTGTAGCAAGGTGGATTTGGAGAAACGGAGAAGAGGGAATTGGGAGACAGCAGCAGGGCCTCCGTAGGAGGTCATATTACTGACGTGCCCCATCCAAGGCATTCATTCCTGCCGAGGTGGCCTTCAAACCGGACACACAGCATATCGAAATGACTGCTGTGTCCAAGGTTACCTTAGCTTCCCTTCATTCTCAGCAGGTGGCGTTGGGGATTGCTTCCTGCTCCATAAACCCTGGCATTCCTAGCCCCTTCTCCTGTCCTTCGGCCAATGCTTTCCCTTTTCTTCCACTTCTCCTGTTCATCTCCCCGCCCTTCCTCACACTTGTTTGTCGCTTGTAGCTTTCTCTGGCCCTGGCCTGGTGCTGGCCGGCAAACATCCCAAGCTTTGGCCTTCCAGACTCTTGTTTCCCTTGAGCCATCCACGCTGGCTCATCTCCTTGCCTTCCCTCCTCACTCTGACTCTCAGAATGTCTCCTCGGAATGTTCGGTGAATGTGCACGACAGATCTCCTCTGCCCTTCGCTCCTGTCTACTCTCCTCCTCCAAACAAATGTACCCCTCCCTTAGCAGGCCCGCCGGTTTCCTCCAACGTTAACTCGGCAACCCGTCTTTCCCTCGACCGTCTTGGAGCCCCCTCATCCTCTCGGGCACACGAATTCATTCAGGAGAGACCATCCACAATTGAGTTTCCTTGATCTGCCAGCCATAACTGCCCTTAGGGCCCTCCTTTCTTGCGACTGCGTCAGGACCTGCCGCCCGCTTTGGGTCCAGGGCCTCCCTTTCCTCTCTTCTACCTTCTTGTGCTGCTGATGCCATCCCGTGGGTCATTTCCCTGCCTGCTCTCACTCGGCAGAGGCTAGGACAGGCCCCTTGCTTGCGGGTGGACAATCGATGCTGGGCGGCTTCCAGGCTCTCAGCGGTGCGCATGCGCCAATTTGGCGTTCTGCCACGCCCCCTGGCGGTGCCTGGATGGTTCTGCGCTCGGTGACACCTGGCTGTGAGGTGTGAGGCAGGGGCGCCAGCCTTGCGGGGAACCAAAGCGACCGCCCGGCACAGACCTCTGCTCAGGAGCACCCTCTCCGCCGCAGAGCTGTCTCCGCTCTCGGGGGCCTCGGCGCAGGTACCGGGGAGGGCCGCGGACCCCGACTATATGTGTCCGCTCATACGTCCTCCATCTGCCCACAGCCTATGCGCACGCCGGCCGGTCGTAGGACCCTCCACCCACTCCGGTCGACTTCCCAGGGATTCCGGTCCAGCACGACAATCCTTCCGTGCCATTCGGGCTTTCGCTGTCTCCGTCCACATCAGACTTCCTGCTCTTCCCCCGCATTTGGAGGCCCCAGTAGGTCAGAGCCTTGCGGACCGGCCCCACATCACCTGGGCTCCCGAACTTCTTCTTCTCCGCGGTGGCCTTGCCATCTAGGGAGGTGGACAGCCAGGCAAACTGCCGGGTCTGCCCGGTGTCCTTTTCTGCCAAGGGTCTGCGGCACTCATCGGGAACAAACAGCAGCTCGGAAGCTGGCGCCAGTGGCGGCTCACACACTGGTCCCAGGGACTCCGCTGGGAGTCTCTGCTCTGACATTCTGGCCGGATGATCCCCAATCGTCCTGCCTCCGCGTAAGCACGAGCACACGCCCACTCAACAATCACATTCAGTTTGGTCATCATCATCATTGTCAGCGTCATCAGCATCACTAAAGGCTGCTTGGCCACCCGGGTCTCAGGTTTTAAGCGAAGACCAGCACCTATCAATTGAAGACACCACATCCAACACTTGGTTGGAGCACCAGGAACTCCAAGCTTGCTCATACACACGCACCCCCCTGCACAACACATGCTGGGAAAACTCACTTCCAGCCATATGCAAAATCCCACACAAGCACACACAATCCCTCACAGGAAAACCCACGCAGACACACACCCACCTTCATTCGGACCACACCAGGACACTCAATCCAAACGAAGAGCCCCCACCATTCCTGCAGACAGTCACTCAGAAAAGCACATATACTCCACAACGGATCCCCCCACCCCCACACACACACAGGCACAGAGAATCACAAGTTACTTGGGAGCTAAGCGAGGTGCACTGTTTTTCCCGGGGTGTCGATCCTGGTAGCTGCCATCGTGTCCCTGTTGTGGGATCGGAGTGGCAGTGGCTTAGGCGCCCAGTTCTTGGGATTGCCAAGCTGATTAGGCACATATGTCTCCCTAGAACCTGCAGTGTTTTCTACTCGGGTGGCCAATGCCAGCCAAGGTCGTGTGTAGCAAGGTGCTTTTGGAGAAACGGAGAAGAGGGAAGTGGGAGAAAGCAGCAGGGCCTCCGTGGGAGGTCATATTAGTGACTTGCCCAATCCTAGGCCTTCAGTAGTGCTGAGGGGGCCTTCAAACCGGCCACGCAGCATATCGGAGTGAGGGCTTTGTCCAAGAATACCTTAGCTTCCCTTCATTCTCCGCAGTTAGGTTGGGGAATCCTTCCTGCTCCACAAACCGTGGTGTTCCTAGCTCCTTCTCCTGTCCTTCGGCCAATGCTTTCCGGTTTCCTCCCCTTCTCATATTCATCTCTTCGCTCTTCCTCACGATTATTTGGCGCTTGTAGCCTTCTCTGGCCCTGGCCTTTTGCCCGCAGGCAAACATCCCAAGCTCTGGCCTTCCAGACTCCTGTTTCCCTTGAGGCCATCCACGCTGGCCCCTCGCCTTGCCTTCCCTCCTAACTGTGACTCTCAGATTGTCTTCTCTGAATGCTCGTTGAATGTGCACGACAGATCTCCTCTGCCCTTCGCTCCTCTCTACTCACCTCCTGAAAACGAATGTAGCCCTCCATTAGCAGGCCCTGCGGTTTCCTCCATCGGCAACTCGGCAACACTTGTTTCCCTCAACCGTGTTGGGGCCCCCTAATCCTCTCAGGCACACGAATTCATTTTCGGCAGAGACCTTCCTCCACAGATTTTCCTCGATCCGCCGCCATCCCTGCCCTTTGAGCCGTCCTTTCTCCCGACGGCGTCAAGACCTGCTACCCGCTTTGGGGCCCGGGCCTCCCGTTCCTCTCTTCTGGCTTCTTGTGCTGCTGATGCCATCCCGTGGGTCATTCAGCTGCCTCTACTCACTCGGCAGGGGCTAGGACAGGCCCCCTGCTTGCCGGCGGACCATCGCTGCTGGGCGGCTTCCAGGCTCTCAGCTGTGCGCATGCGCCCATTTGGCGTTCTGCCACGCCCCCTGGCGGTGCCCGGGTGGTTCCGCGCTGGCTGGCGCCCGGCTGGGACGTGTGCCTCCGGGGCACCCGCCTTGCGGTGACCCGGAGCGACCGTCCGCCACAGACCTCTGCTCAGGTGCACCCTCTCCGCCGGAGAGCTGTCTCCGCTCTCGGGGGCCACGGCGCTGGTACCAGGGAGGGCCGCGGACCCCGACTATATGTGTCCGCTCATACTTCCTCCATCTGCCCACAGCCTTTGCGGACTCCGGCCGGTCAGAGGACCCTCCACCCACTCCGGTCGACTTCCCAGGGGTTTCCGATCCATGAGGACAATCCTTCCATGCCATTCGGGCTTCCGCTGTCTCTGTCCACATCAGCGGTCCTGCTCATCCCCCCACCCCCCACATTGGGAGGACCTAGCAGGTCAGAGCCTTGCGGACCGGCCCCAGCACCTGGGCTCCCGTACTTCTTCTTCTCCGCGGTGGCCTTGGCCTCTAGGGAGGCGGACAGCCAGGCAAACTGCCGTGTCTACCCGGTGTCTTTTTCTGACGAGGCACTGGGGCACTCAAATACCAACTGGGAAGCCGGGTTCTAGGGGCGGGTCACACACTGGTCCCAGGGACTCCCTTTGGGGTCCCTGCTCTGACTTTCCGGTCAGGATGATCCCCAATCATCCTGCCTGGGCTTAAGCACAAGCACACGCCCACTCAACCATCACATTCAGTTTCCTCCTCCTCATCATTGTCAGCGTCATCAGCATCACTAAAGGCTGCTTGGCGACCCGGTTCTCAGGTTCTAAGCGAAGACCAGCACCTATCAATTGAAGACACCACATCCAACACTTGGTTGCAGCACCAGGAACTCCAGGCTTGCTCATACACACGCACCTCTGCAAAATACATGCTGTCAAAAATCTCTCCCAGCCATTTGCATACTCCCACACAAGCTCACACATTCCTTCATAGGAAATCCCGTGCAGACACACACCCACCTTCACGCAGACCACACCAGGACACTCAATAGGAATGATGAGCCCCCACCATTCCTCTAGACTGCCACTCAGGAAAGCACATGCACTCGCACACGGACCCACACACTCACAGAGAATCACATGGAAACCGGTAGCTAAGCGAGGTGCACTGTTGTTCCTGGGGTGTCGATCCTGGTAGATGCAATTGTGGCCCGGTTGTGTGGGAGCGGAGTGGCCGAGGCTTGAAGCCTAGCCCCTGAGGTTGCCAAGCTGATTAGGCACATATGTCTCCCCAGAGGCCTGCAGTGTTTTCTACTCGCGGGGCAAATGCCAGCCAGGGTCATGTGTAGCAAGGTGATTTTGGAGAAACGGAGAAGGGGGAAGTGGGAGAAAGCAGCAGGGCCTCGGTAGGAGGTCATATTACTGACCTGCCCCATCCTAGGCATTCATTCCTGCTGAGGTGGACTTCAAACTGGCCACACAGCATATCGGAGTGAGGGCTTGGTCCAAGGTTACCTTAGCTTCCCTTCATTCTCAGCAGGTGGCGTTGGGGATTCCTTCCTGCTCCATAAACCCTGGCATTCCTAGCCCTTTCTCCTGTCCTTCGGCCAATGCTTTCCGGTTTCCTCCCCTTCTCATATTCATCTGTCCGCCCTTGCTCATGCTTGTTTGTCGCTTGTAGCCTTCTCTGGCCCTGGCCTTGGGCTCCCTGGCAAGCATCCCAAGGTCTGGCCTTCCACACTCTTGTTTTCCTTGAAGCCATCCACGCTGGCTCATCTCCTTGCCTTCCCTCCTAACTGTGACTCTCAGATTGTCTCCTCTGAATGTTCGGTGAATGTACGCGACAGATCTCCTCTGCCCTTCGCTTCTGTCTACACGCCTCCTCAAAACAAAAGTGCCCTTCAATTAGAAGGCCTCCGGTTTCTTCCATCGGGAACTCGGCAACAGTTCTTTCCCTCGACCGTCTTGGAGCCCCCTCGTCCTCTCAGGCACACGAATTCATTTTCGGCAGAGACCTTCCTCGATAGATTTTCCTCAATCCGCCCGCCCTTCCTGCTCTTAGAGCCTTACTTTTCTTCCGACGGCGTCAGGACCTGCTCCCGCTTTGGGGCCCGGGCCTCCCTTTCCTCTCTTCCGCCTTCTGCGCTGCTGATGCCATCCCGTGGGTCATTCCACTACCTCTCCTCACACGGCAGAGGCTAGGACAGGCCCCTTGCGTACCTGTGCACCATCGCTGCTGGGCGGCTACCAGGCTCTCCGCTGTGCGCATGCGCCATCCATTTTGGCGTTCTGTCACGCCCCCTGGCGGTGCCCGGATGGTTCCGCGCTCGGTGACGCCTGGTTGTGACGTGTGCCTCACGGTCGCCAGCCTTCCGGGGACCCGGACCGACTCCCCGGCACAGACCTTTGCTCAGGCGCACCCTCTCTGCCGGAGGGTTGTCTCCGCTCTCGGGGGCCAAGGCGCTATTACCAGGGAGAGCCGCGGACCCCAACTAGGTGTGTCCGCTCGTACTTCCTCCACCGGCCCACAGCCTTTGCGGACGCCGGCAGGTCAGAGGACACTCCACCCACTCCGGTCGACTTCCCAGGGGTTTCCGGTCCATCACGACAATCCTTCCGTGCCATTCGGACTTCCGCTGTCTCCGTCCACATCGGCGGTCCTGCTCAACCCACCCGTTGGGAGGACCTAGCAGGTTAGAGCCTTGCCGACCGGTCCCAGCACCTGGGCTCCTGTACTTCTTCATCTCCGCGGTGGCCTTGGCCTCTAGGGAGGCAGACAGCCAGGCAAACTGCCGTGTCTGCCCGGTGTCTTTTTTCTGCCAAGGCTCTGCGGCACTCATCGAGAACAAACACCTGCTGGGAAGCCGGGCGCCGGAGGCGGCTCACACACTGGTCCCAGGGACTCCGCTGGGAGTCTCTGCTCTGACATTCTGGCCAGGATGATCCCCAATCATCCTGCCTCGGCACAGGCACAAGCACACGCCCACTCAACCATCACATTGTTTCCTCATCATCATCATTGTCAGCGTCATCAGCATCACTAGAGGCTGCTTGGCCCACCCGGGTCTCAGGTTTTAAACGAAGACCAGCACCTATCAATTGAAGACACCACATCCAACACTTGGTTGCAGCACCAGGAACTCCAGGCTTGCTCATACACACCCCCCCCCTCCTGCACAACACATGCTGTCAAAACTCACTCCCAGCCATATGCAAACTCCCACACAAGCAGACACAATCCCTCACAGGAAAACCCACCCAGACACACACCCACCTTCACGCAGTCCACACCAGGACACTCAATCCAATCAAGAGCCCCCACCATTCCTGCAGACATCCACTCAGGACAGCACATATACTCGCCCACGGACCCACACACACACTCACAGAGAATCACATGGAAACTGGGAGCAAAGCGAGGTGCACTGTTTTTCCTGGGGTGTCGATCCTGGTAGTTGCCATCGTGTCCATGTTGTGTGGGAGCGGAGTGGCAGTGGCTTAGGTGCCCAGTCCCTGGGATTGCCAAGCTGATTAGGCACATATGTCTCCCTAGAACCTGCAGTGTTTTCTAGCCAAGGTCGTGTGTAGCAAGGTGCTTTTGGAGAGGCGGAGAAGAGGGAAGTGGGAGAAAGCAGCAGGGCCGCCGTTGGAGGTCATATTAGTGATGTGCCCCATCCTAGGCCTTCAGTAGTGCTGAGGGGGCCTTCGAACTGGCCACATAGCATATCGGAGTGAGGGCTTTGTCCAAGGTTACCTTCGCTTGCCTTCATTCTCAGCAGATGGGTTGGGGAATCCTTCCTGCTCCATAAACCCGGGCATTCCTAGCCCCTTCTCCTGTCCTTCGGCCAATACTTTCCGGTTTCCTCCCCTTTTCGTATTTCTCTCTCCGCCCTTACTCACACGGGTTTTTCGCTTGTAGCTTTCTATGGCCCGGGCCTTGTGCTCGCCGGCAAACATCCCCAACTCTGAACTTCCAGACTCTTGTTTCCCTTGAAGCCATCCACGCTTGCTCATCTCCTTGCCTTCCCTCCTAACTGTGACTCTCAGATTGTCTCCGCTGAACGTTCGGTGAATGTGCACGACAGATCTCTTCCGACCATAGCTCCTGTCTACTCAACTCCTCAAAACAAAGTACCTCTCCCTTAGCAGGCCCTCCGGGTTCTTCCGTCGGCAACTCGGCAACACTTCTTTCCCTCGACAACCCTGGAGCCCCCTCATACTCGCAGGCACACGAATTCGTTTTCTGCAGAGACCTTCCTCGATAGATTGTCCTCAATCCGCCCGCTATTCCTGCCCTTTGAGCCTTCCTTTCTTCCGACGGCATCAAGACCTGCTGCCCGCCTTGGGGCCAGGGCCTCCCTTTCCTCTCTTCTGCCTTCTTGTGCTGCTGATGCCATCCCGTGGGTCATTCCCCTGCCTCTCCTCACTCGGCAGAGGCTAGGACAGGCCCCTTGCTTACCTGTGGACTATCGCTTCCGGGTGGCTTTCAGGCTCCATCTGTGCGCATGTGCCAATTTTGCTGTCTCTAACGCTCCCTGGCGGAGCCCGCATGGTTCCGCGCTGGGTGAGGCCTGGCTGTGACGTGTGCCTCAGGGTCGGCAGCCTTCCGGTGACCCGGAGCGACCGCCTGGCACAGACCTGTGCTCAGGCGCACCTTCTCTGCCGGAGGGCTGTCTCCGCTGTCGGGGGCCACGGCGCTGGTACTAGGAGGGCTGCGGACCCCGACTATATGTGTCCGCTCATACTTCCTCCATCGGCCCACAGCCTTTGCGGAGGCCGGCCGGCCGGTCGTTGGAGCCTCCAACCCACTCCGGTCCACGTCCCAGATGTTTCCGGTCCATCACGACAATCCTTCCGTGCCATTCGGGCTTCCGCTGTCCTCGTCCACATCAGCGGTTCTGCTCATCCCCCACCATTGGGAGGACCTAGCAGGTCAGAGCCTTGCGGACCGGCCCCATCACCTGGGCTCCCGTACTCCTTCTTCTCCGCGGTGGCCTTGGCCAATAGGGAGGCGGACAGCCAGACGAACTGCCGGGTCTGCCCGGTGTCTTTTTCTGCCAAGGGTCTGCGGCACTCATCGGGAACAAACACCAGCTGGGAAGCCGGGCGCCGGTGGCGGTTCACACACGGGTCCCAGGGACTCCCTTTGGAGTCCCTGCTCTGACCTTCTGGCCAGGATGATAACCAATCCTCCTGCCTCCGCGTAAGCACAAGCACACGCCCACTCAACAATCACATTCAGTCTCCTCCTCCTCATCATTGTCAGCGTCAGCAGCATCACTAAAGGCTGCTGGGCGACCCGGGTCTCAGGTTCTAAGAGAACACTTGCACCTATCAATTGAAGACACCACATCCAACACTTGGTTGGAGCACCAGGAACTCCAAGCTTGCTCATACACACGCACCCCTGCACAACACATGCTGGGAAAACTCACTCCCAGCCATATGCACATTCCCACACAAGCACACACCATCCCTCAGAGGAAAACCCACGCAGACACACACCCATCTTCATTCAGACCACACCAGGACACTCAGTCCAAACGAAGAGCCCCCACTGTTCATGCAGACAGTCAGTCAGGAAGGCACACGCACTTGCTCACGGACCCACCCACACTCACACTCACAGAAAATCACATGGAAACTGGGCGCTATGCTTGGTGCACTGTCCCTGGGGTGTCGATCCTAGTAGCTGCCATTGTGTTCCGGTTGTGTGGGAGCGGAGTGGCGGAGGCTTACAGCCCAGCCCCTGAGGTTGCCAAGCTGATTAGGCACATATATCTCCCCAGTGGCCTGCAGTGTTTTCTACTTGCGTGGCTAATGTCAGCCAAGGACGTGTGTAGCAAGGTGCTTGTGGAAAAACGGAGAAGAGGGACGTGGGAGAAAGCAGCTGGGCTGCCATAGGAGGTCATGTTAGCGACATGCCCAATCCACGCCTTCAGTAGTGCTGAAGGGGCCTTCTAACCCGCCACGCAGCTTATCGGAGTGAGGGCTTTGTCCAAGATCACCTTAGCTTCCCTTCATTCTCCGCAGTTGGGTGGGGAATCCTTCCTGTACGATAAACCCTACCGGGCATTCCGAGCCCCTTCTCCTGTCCTTCGGCCAATGCTTTCCGGTTTCCTCCACTTCTCATATTCATCTCACACTGGTCTCAGGGACTCCCTTGGGAGTCTCTGCTCTGACATTCTGGCCAGGATGTTCTCCAACCATTCTGCCCCCCCCCCTAAGAACAAGCACACGCCCACTCAACAATCACATTCAGCCACTCAGGAAAACACATGCTCTCACCCACGGATCCACACACCCTCACACTCACCGAGAATCACATGGAAACTGGGAGCTAAGCGAGGTGCACTGTTGTTCCTGGGGTGTCGATCCTGGTAGCTGCCATTATGTTCCAGTTTTGTGGGAGTGGAGTGGCCGAGGCTTGAAGCCTAGCCCCTGAGGTTGCCAAGCTGATTAGGCACATATGTCTCCCCAGAGGCCTGCAGTGTTTTCTACTCGCGGGGCGAATGCCAGCCAGGGTCATGTGTAGCAAGGTGGATTTGGAGAAACGGAGAAGAGGGAATTGGGAGACAGCAGCAGGGCCTCCGTAGGAGGTCATATTACTGAAGTGCCCCATCCAAGGCATTCATTCCTGCCGAGGTGGCCTTCAAACCGGACACACAGCATATCGAAATGACTGCTGTGTCCAAGGTTACCTTAGCTTCCCTTCATTCTCAGCAGGTGGCGTTGGGGATTGCTTCCTGCTCCATAAACCCTGGCATTCCTAGCCCCTTCTCCTGTCCTTCGGCCAATGCTTTCCCTTTTCTTCCACTTCTCCTGTTCATCTCCCCGCCCTTCCTCACACTTGTTTGTCGCTTGTAGCTTTCTCTGGCCCTGGCCTGGTGCTGGCCGGCAAACATCCCAAGCTTTGGCCTTCCAGACTCTTGTTTCCCTTGAGCCATCCACGCTGGCTCATCTCCTTGCCTTCCCTCCTCACTCTGACTCTCAGAATGTCTCCTCGGAATGTTCGGTGAATGTGCACGACAGATCTCCTCTGCCCTTCGCTCCTGTCTACTCTCCTCCTCCAAACAAATGTACCCCTCCCTTAGCAGGCCCGCCGGTTTCCTCCAACGTTAACTCGGCAACCCGTCTTTCCCTCGACCGTCTTGGAGCCCCCTCATCCTCTCGGGCACACGAATTCATTCAGGAGAGACCATCCACAATTGAGTTTCCTTGATCTGCCAGCCATAACTGCCCTTAGGGCCCTCCTTTCTTGCGACTGCGTCAGGACCTGCCGCCCGCTTTGGGTCCAGGGCCTCCCTTTCCTCTCTTCTACCTTCTTGTGCTGCTGATGCCATCCCGTGGGTCATTTCCCTGCCTGCTCTCACTCGGCAGAGGCTAGGACAGGCCCCTTGCTTGCGGGTGGACAATCGATGCTGGGCGGCTTCCAGGCTCTCAGCGGTGCGCATGCGCCAATTTGGCGTTCTGCCACGCCCCCTGGCGGTGCCTGGATGGTTCTGCGCTCGGTGACACCTGGCTGTGAGGTGTGAGGCAGGGGCGCCAGCCTTGCGGGGAACCAAAGCGACCGCCCGGCACAGACCTCTGCTCAGGAGCACCCTCTCCGCCGCAGAGCTGTCTCCGCTCTCGGGGGCCTCGGCGCAGGTACCGGGGAGGGCCGCGGACCCCGACTATATGTGTCCGCTCATACGTCCTCCATCTGCCCACAGCCTATGCGCACGCCGGCCGGTCGTAGGACCCTCCACCCACTCCGGTCGACTTCCCAGGGATTCCGGTCCAGCACGACAATCCTTCCGTGCCATTCGGGCTTTCGCTGTCTCCGTCCACATCAGACTTCCTGCTCTTCCCCCGCATTTGGAGGCCCCAGTAGGTCAGAGCCTTGCGGACCGGCCCCACATCACCTGGGCTCCCGAACTTCTTCTTCTCCGCGGTGGCCTTGCCATCTAGGGAGGTGGACAGCCAGGCAAACTGCCGGGTCTGCCCGGTGTCCTTTTCTGCCAAGGGTCTGCGGCACTCATCGGGAACAAACAGCAGCTCGGAAGCTGGCGCCAGTGGCGGCTCACACACTGGTCCCAGGGACTCCGCTGGGAGTCTCTGCTCTGACATTCTGGCCGGATGATCCCCAATCGTCCTGCCTCCGCGTAAGCACGAGCACACGCCCACTCAACAATCACATTCAGTTTGGTCATCATCATCATTGTCAGCGTCATCAGCATCACTAAAGGCTGCTTGGCCACCCGGGTCTCAGGTTTTAAGCGAAGACCAGCACCTATCAATTGAAGACACCACATCCAACACTTGGTTGGAGCACCAGGAACTCCAAGCTTGCTCATACACACGCACCCCCCTGCACAACACATGCTGGGAAAACTCACTTCCAGCCATATGCAAAATCCCACACAAGCACACACAATCCCTCACAGGAAAACCCACGCAGACACACACCCACCTTCATTCGGACCACACCAGGACACTCAATCCAAACGAAGAGCCCCCACCATTCCTGCAGACAGTCACTCAGAAAAGCACATATACTCCACAACGGATCCCCCCCCACACACACACACAGGCACAGAGAATCACAAGTTACTTGGGAGCTAAGCGAGGTGCACTGTTTTTCCCGGGGTGTCGATCCTGGTAGCTGCCATCGTGTCCCTGTTGTGGGATCGGAGTGGCAGTGGCTTAGGCGCCCAGTTCTTGGGATTGCCAAGCTGATTAGGCACATATGTCTCCCTAGAACCTGCAGTGTTTTCTACTCGGGTGGCCAATGCCAGCCAAGGTCGTGTGTAGCAAGGTGCTTTTGGAGAAACGGAGAAGAGGGAAGTGGGAGAAAGCAGCAGGGCCTCCGTGGGAGGTCATATTAGTGACTTGCCCAATCCTAGGCCTTCAGTAGTGCTGAGGGGGCCTTCAAACCGGCCACGCAGCATATCGGAGTGAGGGCTTTGTCCAAGAATACCTTAGCTTCCCTTCATTCTCCGCAGTTAGGTTGGGGAATCCTTCCTGCTCCACAAACCGTGGTGTTCCTAGCTCCTTCTCCTGTCCTTCGGCCAATGCTTTCCGGTTTCCTCCCCTTCTCATATTCGTCTCTTCGCTCTTCCTCACGATTATTTGGCGCTTGTAGCCTTCTCTGGCCCTGGCCTTTTGCCCGCAGGCAAACATCCCAAGCTCTGGCCTTCCAGACTCCTGTTTCCCTTGAGGCCATCCACGCTGGCCCCTCGCCTTGCCTTCCCTCCTAACTGTGACTCTCAGATTGTCTTCTCTGAATGCTCGTTGAATGTGCACGACAGATCTCCTCTGCCCTTCGCTCCTCTCTACTCACCTCCTGAAAACGAATGTAGCCCTCCATTAGCAGGCCCTGCGGTTTCCTCCATCGGCAACTCGGCAACACTTGTTTCCCTCAACCGTGTTGGGGCCCCCTAATCCTCTCAGGCACACGAATTCATTTTCGGCAGAGACCTTCCTCCACAGATTTTCCTCGATCCGCCGCCATCCCTGCCCTTTGAGCCCTCCTTTCTCCCGACGGCGTCAAGACCTGCTACCCGCTTTGGGGCCCGGGCCTCCCGTTCCTCTCTTCTGGCTTCTTGTGCTGCTGATGCCATCCCGTGGGTCATTCAGCTGCCTCTACTCACTCGGCAGGGGCTAGGACAGGCCCCCTGCTTGCCGGCGGACCATCGCTGCTGGGCGGCTTCCAGGCTCTCAGCTGTGCGCATGCGCCCATTTGGCGTTCTGCCACGCCCCCTGGCGGTGCCCGGGTGGTTCCGCGCTGGCTGGCGCCCGGCTGGGACGTGTGCCTCCGGGGCACCCGCCTTGCGGTGACCCGGAGCGACCGTCCGCCACAGACCTCTGCTCAGGTGCACCCTCTCCGCCGGAGAGCTGTCTCCGCTCTCGGGGGCCACGGCGCTGGTACCAGGGAGGGCCGCGGACCCCGACTATATGTGTCCGCTCATACTTCCTCCATCTGCCCACAGCCTTTGCGGACTCCGGCCGGTCAGAGGACCCTCCACCCACTCCGGTCGACTTCCCAGGGGTTTCCGATCCATGAGGACAATCCTTCCATGCCATTCGGGCTTCTGCTGTCTCCGTCCACATCAGACTTCCTGCTCATCCCCCGCATTTGGGGGCCCCCGTAGGTCACAGCCTTGCGGACCGGCCCCATCACCTGGGCTCCCGAACTTCTTCTTCTCCGCGGTGGCCTTGCCATCTAGGGAGGCGGACAGCCAGACAAACTGCCGGGTCTGCCCGGTGTCCTTTTCTGCCAAGGGTCTGCGGCACTCATCGGGAACAAACAGCAGCTCGGAAGCTGGCGCCAGTGGCGGCTCACACACTGGTCCCAGGGACTCCGCTGGGAGTCTCTGCTCTGACATTCTGGCCGGATGATCCCCAATCGTCCTGCCTCTGCGTAAGCACGAGCACACGCCCACTCAACAATCACATTCAGTTTGGTCATCATCATCATTGTCAGCGTCATCAGCATCACTAAGGGCTGCTTGGCCACCCAGGTCTCAGGTTTTAAGCGAAGACCAGCACCTATCAATTGAAGACGCCACATCCAACACTTGGTTGGAGCACCAGGAACTCCAAGCTTGCTCATACACACGCACCCCCCTGCACAACACATGCTGGGAAAACTCACTTCCAGCCATATGCAAAATCCCACACAAGCACACACAATCCCTCACAGGAAATCCCACGCAGACACACACCCACCTTCATTCGGACCACGGGGGCCACGGCGCTGGTACCAGGGAGGGCAGCAGACCCCGACTCGATGTCTCTGCTCAAACTTCCTCCATCTGCCCACAGCCTTAGCAGACGCCACCCTGTCAGAGGACCCTCGCCAGCTCGGGAGGACCCACCGGGAGGACCATCGGTTCAGATACTTTCGGAATGACTCCATCCCCTGAGCACCCATACTCCCTCCTCTCCGTGTTGGCCTTGGCCTGTATGAGGGTGGACAGCCTGTACCACCACCATCTTTGCCTGGTGTCTTTTTCTGCAAAGGCTCTGCCGCACTCATCGGGAGCAAACACCTTCTGGGAAGCCGGGCGCCAGTGGCTACTCACACACTGATCCCAGGGACTCCCATGGGAGTCTCTGCTCTGACGGTCTAGCCAATATGATCCCCAATCATCTTGCCTCGGCGTAAGCACAAGCACATGCCCACTCAATAGTCACATTCAGTTTCCTTAACATCATAATTGTCAGCATCATCAGTATCACTAAAGTTTGCTTGGCGACCCAGGTCTCAGGTCCTAACCGCAGACCTTCAGCTATAAACTTAAAACACCACATCCACTATTTGATTGGAGCTCCCCGAACTCCAGGCTTGCTAGTACACATGCACCCCTGCAGAAACCTGATGTCACAACTCACACCCATCTAAATGCATACTCCCACACATGCACTCATAATACCTCACCGGAAATCTCACTTTTACATACCCACTTTCGGCCAAAACACACTATGGCGCTCATTCTCAATCCACGTCATTACCCTGCACCATTCCTACAAACTGACTCGAAAGCACACACACACTCACATACACACACACACACACACACACACACACACACACACACACACACATACACAGAGGAAACCTCACACAGACACATACTCACAGTAATTTTCCCAGAAACAAGTTGCCTAGCATTGTGTGCAGAAGTCCCAGGAATTTTGATCCTGGTTATCTGCCATCAAGTCCCATTTGTGTTGGCCTCCTAATGAATTACAGTGTTCCTATACCATTTTCCACCTTTGTTTGTGGCAATTTATTTACTTCCTATATTTATTTCACGTTCTTACCTATCTGAATTTTTTCACATGTGTTCTTAATATTAATGAAACTAGATTTATCTGAATAATGTGAAGATTACGCTTAATCCCGTTGCCCTTTTTCCTCCTCCAGACTCCTTTTTATCCAAGACAATCTCAACATGTTTCATCATTCAATTTTCACATTTACAAAAAGTTGTTTACTGTATTCTCCTCCCCTCGATCTTAAAGAAATTTTGTAAATTGGAGTTATGGAATTTTATTTATTTATTTTAATATTTTTATGAATATTGCTGTAATTCTCTAGGAATTTTGTTCATTCTGTCGATTGCAAACAGTACTAGCACCATTTCTTTAATAATTATTCTGTTGGTGAATAAACGTGTATAGTCTCCTTGTCTTCTGACAGCCACAATTTCTTTGTATCTTGAAATTTTATTAAGTGATGTAAATCCTTTTGGCCTTTGCGTTTTAGTGATGCTTCAACTCCTAGTTTAGGTTTGTCAGCATTTCACTGTTTCTTGAAGGCTTTTGTGAATGATATTGTTAACTGATCTCTTTTTTCAGCAAGTTAACGATTCTGTGTTGGTAGTATGTTGAGATGTGTACACTCGTATTGCAGTCTACTGTTGACAGGTTTTTTTTTTCAATGAGGATTAAAAATGGGGAGACGATGGGTCTTTTTTTGTTGTTGTTCAGTCCTGGGGACTGAAGTCATGGCCTGAGTACTGTCCTTGGGCTTTCCTCAAGTTTAGTGCTCTACCACTTCAGACACGGCATCAGTTCTGACTTTTCTATGTATATGGTACCAAGGAATTCTACCTGGGTCTTTGTGCATGCTTGGCAAGCACTCTACCACTAGACCAAACTCCCGGCCCCGAGGATTGGTGTTTTGTATGTAGAATCACACCATCTGAAGACAGGCCTAACATGATTTCTTCCTTTCCTGTCGTATAACTTTCAACTCTTTCTCCTGCAAGTTGATCTTAGGCCAGTATCCCCCAAGCCAAAGCCGCTCCTTCTATGTCTATTCGTCCTACTCCTTGGTGACATCATCAGCCATTGTCTAGCAGGATTGTGGGCTAAGGAGAGACGGCATGTCCTCCTTGGTAAGGGCACTAGCTGTTGCCAGGCGTGGCTGAAGTGGGTGTGGTTGGGGACTGTCATAGCTTGCCCTCTGGGCGTGGTGGTGTCACCAGCCATTGTCCAGCAATGTGACGTGGAGCGGCCATGGCTCGGCTCACAGTCGCCCCCTGATGACGTAGACGAAGATTCAAGCTGTTCCCATCAGCCCCCGGGGCTGCCCTTTGGCCCCGGAAGCCAGTTCGGGCAAGGGAGCCACGAAAGTGAGTGCGTCGTGCTCACGTCCCTGAGAGAGGAGCCATGGGAGCGCTGGGCAGCCGAATCCAGTGGCTTTGGGCGCGTAACGCGCCAGGTGAACCCGAGGCCCCGAGAGAAGAACAGGCGGCAGAAGTGGCAGTGGTACAAGAGGAGAGAGAAAGTGAAGCAGGCCCCGTCGCCACCAGTCATGGCGGTCGCAAGCGGAAGGCCAGTCCCGGAAGCCCGAGCGGAAGATCGCCTCGCCGGAAGCATACGAAGGCCAAAGGCGAGACGGTTTACAGCGCGCTGTTCCTGAGAGGTGAGGGCAGTGACATACAGATCAGGGCACTTGGACTGGAGTGGAACTTGCACAGGGCCTATCTGTGCCAGTCAGGGTACTTTGCTAGCATGTTCAGCGGTGCCTGGCGGGAGTCCAGCATGGACACTATAGACATGCAGATGCCGGACGAGAACATTAATCCCGAGTCCCTGCAGGACGTTTTGGGCTCCTTGTACCAGGGTGTTACGGTCATCCAGCCTAGCCGCGTCATTTCCATCTTGGCCACGGCCAGCATGCTGCAGTTGGATGATCTAATTCATCAGTGTGGGGAGGTCATGAGGGAGACACTCGGCGCCACGACTGTGTGCAGCTACTACTACTCTGCTGAGAACTACGGTCTCCAAAATCTCAGGGCCATTTGCCGTCAGTGGCTGTTGGATAACCTGTTGATCCAGCGTAGTACTGAATTATTGCTAGAAATCCCTGTGGAGCTGATGGTAGAGCTCATTTCCTCTTCGGAGCTCTTGGTGATTGGAGTGGAGATAGACGTATACAATATGCTGAAAAGGTGGATGTTCTTACAGCTGCATCCCACATGGGTGGGTCCCCAAAGATCATTGCAGACTGATGTCGACTTGTGGGTCGACATGTGGAAGACAGAGTCACCAGGAACCTGCTTCTTAGATACTGACGAAGGCAGAGCCTTCGTGCCAGTGTTCCAGCAGCTTCGGCTTGCCTACATAATCTCTGAGCTGCCTTCTGCACAAGTCATTGAGCAGGATGCACTGATCCCTGCCACATGGGTGGCCAACATGTACAAAGAGCAGTGGCTGATACTCCTCCAGGCTCAGCAGTCCAGGGATCCTAGGACAGGTGATATCCAATTACCCGAAATAGAGGGGCACAGCATGCGATGTGGAAGCCTGCTCCGCAGAGATGAGCAATGCGTCTGGAGGTGGGCTGGTTTTGGCTTTGCCTGGGACCTGGTGGTGTGCTACACCAACCGGCGCATTGTATTTCGTCGCAGTGCATTAAACGATAGCAGTGGCTTTGGGGTCAGCCTACTCTGGCAGAGAAAAGTTGCATTCCGTCTGCGCCTTGTCTGCTTGGACAGGGCTGGAAGAGTCATTTTCAGAAAGAACACAGGATATAGAGTGATTTGCCTGAAAGCAAATGAAGAACTAGAGGTGGTGAACCTAGAAAACCAAGATTTGGTCTTCCCCATATATGTGTCATGTAACTTCTTGTACATCCCTGGAGAGAGCAGCACTGCCCAGAGGGAAGACTCCTGAAACAGAACAGAGAACTGAGCAGATCTTTCCTGGATTCATGGGTATTCAAATATGTTCAAGACTCTACCTGCCTCTTTGAGACAAACTGCATTTATCCACCTTTGATGATCCACTCTGTCTGAAGCTTTGTTGCAATATATCCTGTACAGTTCAAGAATGTCTACAGAGCAGAGGGACCAGAAGCATAGTTTTAAAATTCACCAGACACCTCCAAAATGCAGTTGTGCTGTTAATGATTTACCACCTATCAACCTCTGCATTAGTGCTTAGAAGACAGATACCAACTGATGAAATAGAAATTTTGAGCCTATGTTAAAGGTTCTGCTATGCTAACTGAAAATACTTTGAAAAAAACTGCATGCATTCCTGTAGTATTTCAAAGTGAATGTTGATAGTTATACTTTGACTTTGTGCATTTTGATTTCTTTTTAAATTGACCATATAGTTTAATTTCTCTTTTTAATGTTTCCCTGCTTCACTCATTCCCAGTTCCATCCTTACCACTAACCCTGGCTTCATTTTATTTCTCTTCTTTTCCTCATTTTCTTCCACTAAGTACAGTACTTAATTCTCTTCTAGACTCAACAGGTAATATTTACTTTGGTAGGTCTTTTTTGCCCAGTGTTATCTTTGTTTTAACTTTGTTTCACTTGCATTTAACACCCAGATAGATGGTATAGTGGTTGAAAGCAGTTTTATTTCATGAATATACCTTGACAACACACAGTTGTTTCTCCTGAGGCATGCAGTTATGAGTTAACCTTGCAAAATGAAGCCAGATGATTTTTTTCTTTTTAGACATATTTGAAGTTTAATAGTATTTAAAGAATAGGAATGCAACTCAGTGTATAGGATTAGCCTAGCATTTGTCATGACCTAGGTTTCCTTTCCATTACTGAAAAAGAAAGATTTATGGCTAGCAGCGTGGCCTAGTGATAGGTTGCTTTCCTGGCATGCAGGGTGCCCTGGGTTTGATTCCTTGGTACAAATACACAGGAATAGCTGGATGTGATGCTGTGGCTTAAGTAGTAGAGTGCAAGATTTGAGAAAGCCCAAGGACAGTGCCCAGGCTCCAAGACTGGCAAAAAGGGTTTATTTGCATAGAATTTTATTTGTACAAATAGTATTTGCTCCTCCTCAAGAACAGAACTGGCACCCTTTCCTTTGGAGTATAATGGCTTTAAGGAATTAAAATAAGAAGTACTTGGCCTTGTGTGTGGGAGGGATATTTCAGTCTAGTAATTCAGAAGGTAAATTATAGGGAGTTTAATTCCAAATGGGAGACATACACTAGTTAAGATTGGAATAGGTTGTTTTGAAATTATTTATATCTTGAAAACTATTACCACTTCCCAAATATTACACTTGTTATTTCATTGAGTAAGTTTTGTGGCTACAGAATGTCAAATAATTGAGTGAAAACTGTGTTTAAGAGTTCTACAGATATGAATTATATCCTTTGGGAAAGTATAAAAAGTATTTTAGGTTAGATGAACAAAAATAAACTACTTTGAGCATTTACTTTGTGGAAAATGGATTATTTTATAGGTTCATGTGGGAACCCTGAAGAATTATGGGGACTATTAACTGGTTATACAATATTTGACCTGAATTTTGATACCAGTGGGAAACCCTCTGTATGTATGTGTGTGTGTGTGTGTGTGTGTGTATGTATGTATGTATGTATGTATGGTGTGTGTGTGCTTGACCTTGTACATTCATTCTTTCTAAAGACAGAAGTCCCTTTATGACTGTGAATCCTAGAATTCTGGAGAACTGCTTATCTCAGTACTTCATAATTATTTGGTATTTGCCCTTTTTTCCCCCTTTGTGTGATTCCCTTAGGCTATCCCCAGGCCAGAGTGAATCTGTAAAGTGGAGGGTAAGAGAGATCTTTGGCCTTGTTTTGTCTGTTGGTTAACACATTCCTAATCCCATGGTGGTATTGGATTATTGCTTGTTTCATTTTTAAATATGAGATATTAGTTCATGGACATTTATTCATCTCTTGTCCCATAATCTGCTGGCTGGAGCAGACAAGTTTATATTTCTCTTTACAATTAAATTGACTTTTTTCACCCAGTTAAGGAAATTTTGTTGGATTCTACATACATATTTTTTCTATAAGTAATATCAAAAGCATTGTCACATGCAGCCTACCTACCAGTTTCACCTTAATAATTGAATGAAGTAACATTAAATGGCCCAAATAGGGGCTGTTGCTGTACCTGCTGATCACTACTCTTAAGCGTGTATTTTCCTACTCTAGTCTACCACCCTACCCCTTGAACTACAGCACCACTTCCGGTTTTCTAGTGGTTAATTGGAGATAAGAGTCTCATGGACTTTCGTGAGAGCCTGGATTTGAACTGCCATCCTCAGAACTCAGTCTCATGAGTAGCTAGGATTATAGGCGTGAGCCACCACTCCTGGCTCTTCTGTTCCTTTTATGCTCTGTCTTACCTAACCAGCTACAAATAACAAACTCATCTAGTTAATGAAGTTTGTGATTGAGAATTATTAGTATATTGGATATAAAAAGGATTTTTGCTCTAATCATTTCATTTTCTTTATATAACCTTCTGGAAGAATTCTGTATCAGGACAATTCCATCAAAAAAAGAGATAAATCTTAACAGGGAACTTCAGATACAATGCACTGTCTAGGATATCCTCTTGTATTTTGTTTTACAACATTAATTCTGTAGATTGCCTTTTGCTGTTTAATAGCCTGGTAATCACAGGTAAGAGAGACAGATTTATTTATTACAATAAGCTAGCCTGTTAATCATAGGTAAGGGAGATAGTGTTTCTATATGTATTTTTCCCTTCTGACTCTCTGCACTTCTACTCACTACCTTACTCTCCTCTCTTTCTCTCTCTCTGAACATTTATTTCTCCCTCTTTGACTTTCCCTTTGCCTTTCTCAATTTCTGCCTCTCATTTGATCTGTCTGTGTCTATCACTCATTGGCTAGGGAAAGAAAAAGACAATTTTTGACAGGAGGAGAGGCAAGTTTTCTTTCCTATATCTTCTCACTGTTACATAGACTCACTTTGTCTATTTCTTAACTTTTATGTCTTCCTTTTCAGTAATTGTTATTAAAAATTAGTCAGTCAACCGACAAATCAACTATTGCCAATAACAATAAAACTAACTATTGGCTCATATTAACCAGAGAAAATAAATACTGAAGCTTACACGGCGACATGGCAATTGTATTTCCTTGGACAATACTTAACGTAATAGCTTTTACTGGTTTTTCATTTAATTGTGGTATTAAAGACAGATATATTCTGAAAGTTTTTTTTAATGCTCTTAATAAGAACATGATATGTTGAGGTTTTCAGAAAATGTTTAACAAAACTGAGCCTTACTTATGATTAATAGGTTATCCCATGGATATCATGAGGGCAAAAGAAACAAATGAATAAAACAACTCTTGGTGCAAAAAATACCTATAACATGAAACATTTTTTGGATATTGTTGAAGAGATTTATGATCAATTTAAAGAACATGGTTTGTAGTGGAACATGGATTAATCTTTCTGCACCTTTTGTTGGAGGATGCATACTTCCACAAATATATACCAGGCTACTAGAAGTGTTTAGCTATGTTCGGTTTATGTAATATAGGGAATGGTGATGCTTAACCTAAAATCTTATGTTCTCAGGAGGGACACACGGGCGATTAAGGATCCATACTAACCAACAAAAGTTTATCAAGACAGGCACAGTGACTCACACCTATGATCCTAGCTATTCAGGAGGCTGATACCTGAGGATCGCAGTTCAAAGGCAACTGGGGCACTAAAGACCATGAGACTCTATCTCCAATTAATCACTAGAAAACCAGAAGTGGCACGCTGTGGATCAAGGGGTAGGGCAGTAGCCTTGAGCTGAAGAGCTCAAGGACAGTGCCCAGGCCCTTCAGAGTTCAAGCCCACGACCTACAACAAAAAATGTATCAGCTCAATCCCTACTAATAACTGGGAGCTATGGAACACACATGTTAACCTAGCTTTAAGAGACACACAATTGGTAGTTGGAGTGGTGTTTGTCTAACATGTCTAAAATCCCTTAATAGGATTATAGGCCTGGTCACCTAAGGTAAAATCAAGGCCATCGCCTAAAAATTAACCAATGTTAAAAGGGACTGGAAACATGGATCAGGTGTCTGAATGCCTGCCTAACAAGCAGGAGGACAGGATGTCAATTCTACTCCCAAAATAAAGAACCAAAAGGAAGAAGAAATAAAACAAAAGTCTAATAAAAACATTTTTGTGCATTGGGCCAAACAGAGTTATCTATTCTGATATCTGTTTCAAAATAGCAAATCTTCAGATTTCAGATTATGTAAAAGTTATTTACATAGGCATATTGGAAACAGCACATATTTGTGTGTTACAACTGGAAGTATGTGTGGTAAGATAATCTGGAGGTCACAAATATGGTTGATCTTGTGGCCTTTAGATAATGGTACTATTTGAGGATATGTAACAGTTTCCAGTTTCCATTTCCATTTTTGAATTTTTATTTATGATGCAGTAAGTTTATCATTTGTAAATGACAAGGCTAATGCTACTGGATTTAATTTTGGTAGATTTATAAAATGGCTTGTTTTAAATTGCATTTTCAAATTCATGCTAACTTAAATGTCATTATATTCTGTAATTACAGTTTTCTGTATTTTTACATCTCTCCTCTGTCTCTTTTTCTCTCTTTCATTTCTTATTGCTGGCCACATTTTACTCCAGTTTTATTTCCTGAGAGCTAGTTTGGTGTTCTTGAACTTGTTGATGGATAATTGTTTTATCTTTATCAGAACAGGTAAGTATATCTCAATCACAATATGGTTATATCATAACCATATTTTGTATTTTTATTGGTTCGTTCATAATTTGTAGATATTGTTTAAATTCTGAGATAAGTTTCTCATTTTATAAATGTCTCTCATATTTCCACTTCGATGTTTGTTGTATCTTTTGGTATCATTAGATTCTAAGCAACCGTTGACTCACAGTCTCTGTTTCTTTGTTTCTCTTTGTGTCCCTATTTTTCCCTCTGTGTTATTCTCTATCTTTCTTCACTTCCCTCATTTGTTACTACTCTCTCATCTTTTACTCTATCTCTTTTTCCCCTTCAACTCTTTCCTTCTCTCCTTCTCTCCTTCCTCTTCTACCTGTATTTTGGGTGCTCTACTTCTGAAAAATCTCTTCATTCCTCCATCATTCTATTGCTTACTTTTCCGATTATGATGAAAAGTTTTGGCTCAGTATTAAACATCTATTTCATGTTCACCTAAACAAATTTGTTTTGTCTTGTCAGATTTCAAGGAAGAAGCACATTGTTTTTGGAAGCTTTTCATAATCTTGGTACATTTTAGGTGCCTGAATTCACTTCCCATCTCAGCATGATGTAGGGGTTTGGAGGAAATAATGATACACAATCCCTATCAGCCCATATTCATGTTGTGATCCATATTACTAAATTACCTTATCCTTGACTAATATCTCAAGACCTAGCATATCTCTGATGCACTATCAACTTCATAGCTAAACATATTTTACTAGTTGAATAAGACATAATATTAGTACTAGATTGTGTTCACTGTGAGCTTCAACTGCTTGTAAATATCTTGTTGGGTTTTTTTAGCTTCTTTCTCAAATTTTATTTCAAGAAACAAAACAGTATTACTTTACTTCTGTTGCTATTATTATTATTTCCATCTTCAAGCAGTTGTATAAAGGAGATTCCATTTAACAAAGAAGTTTATGAATACAATGTCTTGATCGATGTCATCCTTTCAACCTATCCCTCCCCTACCCAGTCCTTCCCTCACTTAATTAGGTAAGATATACATTGGATCCTTTGTTTTCTATCTAGTTTATCAAATTTATTGATGATGTTACACTTTTATCAATTCAAAATTACACAACAACTTTGATTTTTTTTATCATAACTATGTTGGTGCTTTCAACTTGCATGCCATGAATTGTAATTTAACATTCCCAGAGATTCCCATTTATCAATCTAAAGAAGTCTTCCTTAGATCATTTTTATTAAAATGATTTTTATTAACACTGATATTTTACATATTTCAAATATATTTAACAAAGAAGTATTCAAGAAGGGAATCTCTATATTCAATCACTGGCACATAAATTTAAGAACATAATTAAAATTAAGCTGTATGTCATAGTTACATATCGATCTATCTATATATATATCAATATGTCTATAGAATATATATCCCATCATAGACTTATATGTCTATATAGATATATTTATATCTCCAAATTCATATCAATGACCTGGAGTACTTTATTGTTGAGTTATCACTCTTGTACTGTACTATATCATTTGGAATCACATATCATATCAAGGAGACCATGCACCTTTTTTCCCTGTAGTCTTGGATTATTACAGTCAACATGATTTGCTCTAGTTTCATCCACTTCTCAGAGAATGCCATTATTTTATCTTGTCTAGTGGCTATGTAGAATTCCACTGTATATATATACCACATTTTTGTATCCGTTCATCTGTAGTGGGGAATCTGGGTTGTTTCCAATGGTTGGCTATTGTGAATAGTACAGTGATGAACATGGCTGTGCAGGTGTCCTTATCATATTCTGGGTTATTATGTTCAGGATAGATGCCCAGAAGTGGTATGGCTGGGTCGTAGGAAAGGTCTATTTTTAGTTTTTTGAGGAACCTCCAAACCGCCTTGCAGAGTGGTTGTACTAGTTTACATTCCCACCAACAATACAGTAGGGGTCCTCTTTTTTTCACATCCCCACCAGTATTTGTTGTCTGAGATCAGAGTATTGGCCATTCTGATTGTGCTAAGGTGTTATTTTAGGGCTGTTTTATTTGCATTTCCTCTATGACCATGGGTGATGAGGATTTTCTCATATGTTTCTTTGCCATTTTTACTTCTTCCTCTGATAAGTCTCTCTTTAGTTCCCTTGCCCATTTATATTGGTTTGTTACATTTGGGGGTGTTGGGGCCTAGCCTCCATCTCTGAGGCCTGATTCTGGCTCAGCTGCAATTAAAGGGCTTTGTCCAGGCATTCGGTCTTTTGCATACCTCTCTTAAGGCATCTCTGTGTACGTGACTCGATTGAACCCCCCGCAGTTTTGCGGGTCTCGCAGCAGCTCAAGTCTCGCGCGCTTTCGTGCACCTGTCCTGCCCAGTACCTGAAAGCCCCACCCAGAGCCTTAGTGGTAGCACAGAGGCCCTCTTCCTATTGGCTAGCTTCCCAGTGCCCACCTTCTCCTACCCTAACAGTATATAACTAATTGTCTGACGCAATAAAGAAGAGGAGAGCATCAGAGAGCATCAGAGAACAAGAGATCAGCAGAGAGATCTGATGCGCTTTCATGGTTAACACTGCTTCTGACTCAGCATGGTTTTTTCTTCCCCGGTGATTGGGGGAGGGCTGGGTCTTCGACACTTACCATCTCGCTCGGCTCCCGGGGGACTACAGGCTGGCCCTGTGTGTCCCTCCCCGTTCCCGTGTTGCTGCCCCGGAGAGGAGAGGAGCAACATGGGGGGATTAGTTTCTTAAGTTCCTTGTAGATATTGGATATTAAGCCTTTGTATGATGTATTATTGGTAAATATCTTTTCCCAGTTGGTTAGCTGTTTTTCTGTTTTAATAGCTATGTCTTCATCTGTATAGAAACATTTTACTTTTAGGTAGTCCCATTTGTTGAGTCTCTCTTCAATCTGTTGTGACCCCGGGACTGTTCTGAAAAATTCTGCCTGTTCCTATGAGTTCCAGTGTCTCTGTCATGTAGCAATTTCAGATTTTCACATCTGATATTGAGGTCTATGATAAATTTTGAGTTAATGTTCATGCATGGTGACAGGTTGGTATCAATGTTTAGTTTTCTGCATGTGGCTGCCCAGTTTTCCCAACAACAATGATTGAAGAGGCTTTGTTTATTCCACTGTATATCTCTGGCTCCTTGGTGGAATATAAGTTGACTATAAATATGTGGTTTCAATTCTGGATCTTCTATTCTGTTCCATTGATCTTCTAGTCAATTTTTGTGCCAATATCATGCTGTTTTTTTGTTATTATGGCTCTATAGTACAGTTTGAAGTCTGTTATTGTAATACCACCTGCATTGCTCTTTTTGCCTAGACTTGCTTTCCCTAGTCTAGGTCTTTTGTTGTTTCATATGATCTTTTGGATTACAGCCACTATTTCAGTAAAAAAACAAAAAACAAAAAACTGTCCTTGGGTTTTTGATTGTGGATTGCATTGAAATTGTATATCAGTTTTAGAAGCATGGCCATTTTCACAATGTTGATTCTCCTTATCCATGAGCATGGGAGGTCTTTCATTTCCTAGTATTCTCTTTGATTTCTTTCTTTATGCTTTTATAGTTTTCATTAAATAATTTCTTTACATCCTTGGTTAGGTTAATTCCTAAATATATTATTCTTTTTAGGGCTATTGCAAATAGGATCATTTTATTGATTTCTTCTTCAGTATATTGTTGACATACAGAAAGCTAATGACTTTTGAAAGTAAATTTTGTATCCTGCCACTTTACTAAAGTGGTTTATTAGTTCTAAGAGTTTGGGAGTGGAATTTATTGGGTCATTCAAGTATAAGATTGTGTCATCTGCGAATAGGGATAGTTTACTTTTTTCTTTCCCTATGTGGATTACTTTGATGTCCTTCTCTTGCCTTATTTTTCTGGCTAAAGGTTCCATCAATATATTGAAGAGAACTGGAGAGAGTGGGCATTCTTGTCTTGTTCCTTATTTTAAGGTAAATGGTTATAGTTTTTCTCCATTTAGTATGATACTGGCTGTAGGTTTGTCATATATGGCTCTAATTATTTTAAAGAATGTACCACCTATTCCTGTTTTCTCTAGTGCTTTCAACATGAATGGATGCTGTATTTTTTCAAATGCCTTCTCATTGTCCAGAGAAATAATTATATGATTCTTATCCTTAGCTCTGTTGATGTGATGTAATACATTGATTGATTTGTGAATCTGTGGGATGAAGTCCACTTGATCATAGTATATAATTTTTAAAATTTGTCTCTGGATTCTGTTGGCTAGTATTTTATTGAGGAGCTTTGCATCTGTGTTCATCAGGGTGATAGATCTATTGTTCTCTTTTTATGTTGGGTCCTTATCTGGTTTAGAGATGAGTGTGATACTTGCTTCATAGACTGAGTTTGGGATGGCTTGCTCTGCTTCTATTTCTCGAAATAGCTCCATGAGTACAAGTATTAACTCATCTTTAAAAGTCTTATAGAATTCCACATTGAAACCATCTGGGTCTGTGCTTTTCCTTGTTGGCGTATTTCTGATTATTTCCTCCATCTCATGGGGCTGGGATCTCATTGTATGAAATTGGTTTATTCGGTTGACTTATCTCTTCTTGGTTCATTTGGGAGTTTATATTTATTTAAGAAATCATCCATTTGTAGTAAATTTTCCTGTTTCATTGAATACAAGCCCTGGAATTACTTATTCATGATGGTCTGGATTTCTTTGTATGTTGATTGTGATTGTTCCAGTGGAATCTCTAATCTTGTTTATGTGATTCTCCTCTCTCCTTTTTTAAATTAATCTTGCCAGGGGTCTCTCGATTTTATTGACTCTTTCAAAAAACAACTTTTTGATTTATTAATTTTATGATTAGTAGAACTTAGTTTTCTACAGGTTCTTAGCCAATTCTGCCAGCAACATTTGTTGAAGAGGCTGTCTTCCTTCCATACTATTTTTATTGGCTCCCTTATCAAAGATTATGTGGTCATAGACCTTTGGCTGGATTTCTGGGTCTTCAGTTCTATTTCATTGGTCCTTAAGCCTGTTTTTGTGCCAGTAGCAAGCGGTTTTGATTACTATAGTGCTGTAATTGAGTCTAACATTTGGTATTGATATTGCTCCAGCATTGTTCTTTCTGTTAAGGATTATTTTTGGTATATGGGGATCTGTTATTATTCCATATGAATTTTTGGATTGCTTCCTCTGTTTCATTAAAGAATAACATTGGGATATTGATGAATACTGCACTGAACTTGTAGATAGCCTTGGCAGGATTGCCATTTTCATTATGTTAATTCTTTCAATCCAGGAGCATGGGAGGTTTTTCCACTTCCTCAGTTCTGCTTTAATTTCCTTTTGCAGGTTTTTAAAGTTTTCATCATAAATATCCTTTACATCCTTAGTTAAGTTAATTCATCCGTACTTAATTTTCTTTGAGGGTATTGCCAAAGGAGTTGCTTTCCTGACTTCTGCCTCACTCTTCTTGTTGTTGGCATACAGGAATGCCATTAATTTGGGGGGGTTAATGTTATACCCTGCTACTTTGCCAAAGTTTCATATCAGATTAAACAACTTGGGAGTGGAGTCTATAGGGTCCTTTAAATACAGAATCATGTCATCTACAAGAGGGAAAGATTCACTTTCTCTTCCCCTATGTGGATCCCCTTTATGTTTGCTTTTTGCCTTCTTGCTCTGGCTAGGAATTCTAATAGTGTATTGAAAAGGAGTGGAGAGAGTGGGCATCTTGTCTCATTCTAGATTTTTGAGGAAATGGCTTTAGTTTTTTGCCATTAAGTATGCTAGCTGTAGGTTTGTCATACAATGAGGAATGTTCCATGGATTCCTAGTTTCTCCAGAGCTTTTAGCATAAAGAGGTGTTGAATCTTGTCAAATGTTTTTTCTGCTTCTGTTGAGATGATCATGTGATTATTGTCCTTGCTCCTCTTGATGTGATGAATTATATTAATTGACATGTGTATAGTAAACCAGCTTTGTATCCCTGTGACGAATTCTGTTTGATCATAGGCTACATTTTTTGATGAATTCTTGAAGACAATTGGTCAGTATTTTGTTGAGAAGTTGTGCATCAATGTTCATCAAAGAAATGGGTCTATAGATGTCTTTCTTTGTGTGTCTCTGGTTTTAGGATGAAGATTATGTTGGCTTTATAAAATGAATTTGGCAAAAGACTTTGCATTCAATTTCATTGAAAAGTTTGAGCAGTATTGGTATGAGCTCTCCTTTGAAGGCTGTATAGAATTCAGTTGTGAATTCATCAGGTCCTGAGCTTTTCTTGGATGGGAGATCTCGTATTGCCATTTCTATGACATTACTTGAAATAGGTCTGCTTAGTTGGTTTAGATCTTCTTGGTTCAATTTGGGTATGTCAATATTGGCTAGAAATTTGTCTATTTCTTCTAGATTCTCAAATGTGTTGGTGTAAAGGTTTGGAAAGTATTCCCTTATGATGCTCTGGATCTTGGCAATTTCTGTTGTGATATTTCATTCTCATCCATGATTTTGTTTGTTTGGTGTGCTCCCTCTTTTTTGGTCACATTTGCTAAGGGTTTGTCAATTTTGTTAATTTTTCCAAATAAGTAACCCCTTGTTTTGTTGGTTCTTTCTATGTTTTTTGGACTCTAATTCACTTAATTCTGCTATAATTTTAATAATTTGTTTACTTCTACTGGATTTGGGATTGGTTCGCTGCTTTTTTATCCCAAGAGCTTGAGGTGCACCATTAAATTGTTGGTATGAGATTTTTCCAATTTGTTGGAAACTCAGAGCTATAAATTTTCCTCTGAGTACTCCCTTTGCTGTGTCCCAAAGGAGCTGTTATTTTGTGTGCTCCTTTTTGTTAAATAACATAAACTGTTGAATTTCTGTTCTGATCTCTTCAATGACCCACTGGTGATTCAACAATGTATTGTTCAATCTCCCATGAGTTACAGGATCAATTTGTTCTATAACTCAAGTGTTATTTGGTAGTGTGTTATTCATCTTCCATGTGTTTGAGTGGCTTTTACAATGTACTATGTTATTCAGAACTAGTGGGCCTCAGAGAAAAATGTATAGTGTTTTGAGTGAAAAACTCAGTGGATGTCTGTTAAGCCCATCTGGGATGTGGTGTCATTTAACTCGGAGGTTTCTTTGTTTATCTTTTGCTTGGCTGATTTATCCTTTGGTAGAGTGGTATATTTAAATTTCCAACTATGACTCTATTTCATGGGAGTTAAACCAAAGTCTTCATGCGTGCTAGGCAAGCACTCCACCACAAGGCCAGACTCCCAGCCCCTCAGGGTTTCTTTTTTCTTGATGATTAATTGAGGATAAGAGTCTCACAGACCTTCCTACATGGGATGGCTTAAACTACAATCCTCAGACCTCAACCACCTGAGTAGCTAGGATTACAGGCATGAGCCATAGATGCCTGGCTCCTATTAATTAATTCTTTGTATTTTCCTTTTATTCTCCATTAACTTCTGCTTTTAATCTTTGTATTATTTTTCCCATCCTTTGATTTCTGGTGAATTGCTTTTGCTTTCCTAAAGGCTTGTGGTACATCATTAGATTATTTATTTGACAGTTTTTTTTAAATTAAGCTGTTATAGCTGTAAACTTCCTCTTTTATTCTGCCAAAGTTCTGGTGAGTTGTGTTTACATTTTCTCTTGATTAAAGAATTATCCCTTGATTATCAACGACACACTGATCTTTAAAAATGAAATATTTAGTCTCCATGTGTTTGAATATTTTCTGTTGCTGGTGGTTAGTTTTATTCTATTTTAGTATGATAAAATATGAGATGTTTCAATTTTTTTTTTGTTAAAACTTGTTTGTACCTTAAGATGTAGTCTATTTTGGAGAAAGTTCTGTGGCCTTCTGAGAAGAATATATATTCTGTGGCTGTTGAGTAGAATGTTCTACAGATGTCTCTTCATGTGCTTGATCTATACTGTCATTTAATAATAAAGTTTCTTTGTTGAACTTTAATGGATGATATATCCATTGGTGAGAACATGATATTATAGTCAATCTATTATATTTATGTATATTTATGTTTAAATCCAGTAGTATTTGTTTAATTAAATTGGAAGTGCTAATGTTCAATGTATATAATCTTAAAATTATACATTGTGCCATTTCTTATGTGATTCTAAAAATCCTTGCTACTTGATGTGATATATCATCTGTATATGGAAGGAGTAGTTACTTACCACCATATTTTTTGCAATCTGGCCTTGTGTGTACCTTCATCTCCATAAATTCTAAGTAGGCTTGGTAGTTTAACTAAACCTGAATTCTCTTCTGCAATTTCAGCACTGGATTGTATAATAAATCCAGGTTTGCAGTTTGCTATCGGTGTGTTGCTACTGTTTCAGCAGTAGAGGGCAATCCAAGCTTACATATTATTTTGGATTTAGGTTTTTGAATTTTTTTTCTTCTGAATCTATTTTTGGTATACTCTGCAGCACAGATATGGTGGGAACCTCAAAAATGTAATCAAGTACGACAAACCTCTTGTTAGGGCTGAGGTAGACCCAAGTACATGACCCATACCTAGCTGCCTGCCATTACCCATCTTAAGATATTTGTCACATTCTGGCAAGAATTAACATTTTATTTTTATTATTTTTTTTGTCAATCCTGGGGCTTGAACTCAGGGCCTGAGCACTGTCCTTGTGCTTTCTCAAGGCTAGAACTCTACCACTTGAGCCACATCACCACTTGCGGCTTTTTCTGTGTATGGGGTACCAGGGAATCGAACCCAGGGCTTTGTTCATGCTTGGCAAGTACTCTACCACCAGGCCATTCTCCCAGCCTGGGAGGAATCAACTTAGAGGAAACAGCTCAGTCTCCTTATCACACCTATGATTACAAACACTTATTGTTGTATCAATCCCTGAGCATCTAGCCTGCCAAGATCAGTGTAGTACTAAATAGGGTTAAGGCTTGCACTGCTATGTATTGCTTATTTACTGAGGTGGGCTTGTGGTTCAAGACTGTTACTGAAAGCATCAGCTCAGAAGACCACAGGGACACCAAGTCACTTACAGAAAGTTTATTGTCAGCAAGTTGAAAGGCTAACCCTCTCGGGTGGGTGAAGACAGCACTTGCCCTTGAGCAAGGGAGTTTATATGGCTAGGGGAAAGGGGAGGGATAATTTCAGTAGGGGCAGGGAGTACTCCACAGTATGGTATGTGTGAGACATGGAGTTTCTGAGGTGCGTGAGAGGGAGGATTTTATTGTGGCTGGGCTGAGGTTTATACTTGCAACTGGCTGTGTCACCTGGTAAGATAAGGGTTGAGTAAGCTAATTTCAGGGAAGTGCCTGTGACATCAGAATTGGGAAAGGCCATACTTTACAGCAGGGCCTAACATAATGCATTGACTCCTAAGGAGAAGGAGGTTAGGTTAACCAGCCAAAAGTAATGCTAGGTAGAATGGAATTTCAATACACTGGAACTGCTTGTAACACTATAATAAATATTATTTTCTATGAGTAAAGGTTGAAAATATAACACACTGTATGGCTTACATTACTATTAAAGAATAGATGATAAGTCCCAAAAAGTCTAAAGAGAGTACAAAGACAATTATGACAATAAATGTGAGAGACAGAAATAATTCAAGAGTTGTGAAGAAACTCTTCAAGAGTATCAGAAAAAAGAACATGAGAAAAGCAACTATAAATTATGTAATGTTTTCCACTGCTTAAATAACCTAAATTGAAGTGGTTCATTCAGTTGAAATTAGGATGAATGGGAAAAGTCTGTACAATATATTGTACTACTGTGAAGTTTTGCAAACAAGGGTGAATCAGTGATCATTTATTAGCTCATCTTTTCCTTAATAATTTGTTATACTGCTTATAAATTTTATAAATTATACAAACTTGGATCTATTTATGCCTATGTTCAAATGTTCTTTCAGGGTATTTCTGTACTTGTGTCCAAGTTTTAATTAATGGATTATTGTGTATTTGTTTTAATATTAGCGCTGTCACTCATCACTCCTCTTCATTTTTCTCAACTGAATTATTATTTTAGTTTTTTGCAGATAAGAAATAGAGATCTTTAAAGGCAAATAAAACCCTAGCCAGGTGCTAGTAGCTCTTGTTTGTATGCCTAGATACTCAGGAAATTAAGATCATCAGACTTGCAGTTGGAAGCCAGTTAGGGCAAAAAAGTAGATAACCCAATTTCCAAAATAATCAGTAAAAGGCCAGAATAGAGATCTGTCTCAAGTAGTATATAAGCCTTACCATGTCATCTACTACTTGTAATATACATGCCTTTCTTCTTGATGACACTTCTTGTACCTTTTCAAAACAATCCTACCTAGAGTAAATTAAGAAGTGAGCTTTAAAATTCTCTATGGTACTATGGTTCACTTTAATGTCACCATGGTAAATGATCAATCACAGAACACTCCAGAATATATAGTAAATCTCAAAAATTGAATGAACCTAGACTCATCTCGATTTTATCCAATTCTAGAGAAAGGAGCAAGTGAGAAGAATTAATGCCCAATCTATCTGATAGAGTCTTCCATGAATCATGATCCTATAGATTTAAAATCAAGCATCAGGAAAGATTCTCCATGCTAGTAGTTTTGGTATTCTTATTTTTCAAACAAAATCACCTGTAGAAATACAAGACATACAGAAAGAATGACATCACTCCATTTGTAAGGAAATGGAAAGACTTAGAAAAATCATATTAAGTGAAGTAAGCCAGACTCAGAGGAACATAGGCTCAATGGTTTCCCTCATTTGCCATAATCAGTAGAAACCTTGGACTGTTCTAACAGAGATTTGCAATAGAGCAAAACCTAGATACATAAGGCCATACAGTATGACACGAAATGAAAAGACCTCTAGCATATAGAAACAAAAGCCATATAATGAGTGATCGTTGTCCTTAATGTACTATGTTATCTCTCATCTCTTTTGATGTCCCTTGATTATCTCATATTGTTATAGTATTTCACTTCGTTATCTGATATATTGGATATATACGTATGTGGTTATTTGAAATTGGATAGGGAAAGGGGGGAAAACAAGATTAGGGTGGGGGTGACGGGGAGGGAAATGAGGACCAAGACATGAGAAAGGGTATCAATATATATGAAGTAATGCACCTTCCATCTGGCTAATGTAATGTAACCCTTCTATTAATTATAATAAAAATACATAAAAAAAGAAATACACGACATAAGGTATATACAGTGGGGTCACTGTAGCTAGAATGAGTTGCCTGAACCATTGTTAAAAAGTTCCTAGTACTCCATGAAGTCCAATTCTGTTCAGCAATCCACCCAAAGAGTATGATACTTATCTGCATATTTAGCACAGTGTCTCGTGTCTCTTGTTCTCTCTATTGAGAACTTAAGGCCCTCAGAAATCTACTCTTTATTCTAGCCACTCAAATGACTCAAGCCTAGGCAAGCCATAACCATTTTTTTTTGCCAGTTGTGGGGCTTGAACTCAGAGCTTGAGCACTGTCCTTGGGCTTTCTCAGGAATGGAACTCTACCACTTGAGCCACAGCACCACTTCTGGCTTTTTTCTATGTATGTGGTAAGGAGGAATCGAACCTGGGTCTTTGTGCATGGGAGGCAAGCACTCTACCACTAGGCCACACTCCCGGTCCTCCATATGACTTTTACTAAGTGACTTTGTCAAATGCTGGAAGTCAGTTACTCTACATATAGAATCTCTCTTTCCTTTGCTGTCCTCTCCTCTTCTTTCCTCTGTTTTCTCAGATCATAGGTGTTTCTTCAGTATTCTTTCTTTTGGTGGCAGCATTGCTCCACTGAAATAAAACCATTCTGTCCTCCCACCCTCGGCTTTTGAAAAACACCTAACTATTCAAACAAATTTATTTTACTTGCAAAAAATGTCTTACATCTGGGCCAGGGATTTGCATCTAAATGAGATTTCCTGGAATCTACCCCTAATAATAATTCTCTATCCAGGCTTTCTTGATTATATGGAAAAGAAGGTCAGGCAGCTCCCATGATCTCTCTGTTTCTTTATTTTATTCAATAACTTTTCCCTGGCTATAAAATATACACCTGCTCATTATAGAAAATAAGAAGTATATAGAAAAGGTTAAAAGAAAATAAACATAATCGTATAAACAACAAAGAGTGCTACCGATGGTACCTTGAAGCAAGTCTCTTTTGTGCGGTTTCTTTGTATATATTTTCATGTAATTGCAATCATATACTATATATAATTTAGTATTCTTGGATATCATGCATATCACATGAATGTGCTTATATATTTATATAAACTTTTAAGGTTTATACTTTGAATTTTTTATATCACTTCTATTTCTTGTGCAATAATCAACCATATGGGTGTAGCATGTTAACATTCCCCTGAAATGAGAGGCTTCCAAAATCCTACTGTGTGGTGTGTGTGTGTGTATGTGTGTGTGTGTGTGTGTGTGTGTGTGTGTGTGTGTGTGTGTGTGTGTGTTGGTACTGGAGCTTGGATTCAGTGCCTCACACCATACATTCTTACTTGGCTTTTTCATTCAAGGCTGGTGCTGTAATATTTGAGCCATGTCTCTACTTGCCACAAATGCTATGTTAAGTATTTATATCAGTTGAGTAAACTAGGGTTTCCTATGCTTGAATAAACAAAATGTATCTTTGAGGAAATACAGATCAGGTGATATTAAGAATATACATTATAGGAAGTAGCGCTGTGGCTCAAGGGGTAGGACAGTAGCTTTGAGCTGAAAAACTCAGAAACAGTGCCCAGGGGTAGGGAATTAGCCTTGAACTGAATAGTTCAGGGAGAGGGCTTGTCCCCAGAGTTCAAGCCCCATGACCAACAAAAAAAGTGTTAAAGAATATGCCTTATAATGTCAGGTGCACTGGCTCACATCTTGAATCCTAGTAGCCACATAGGAGGCAGAGATCAGGGGATCATAGTTCAAGGCTAACATGGATATAAATGTTTATAGCACTCCATGTCAATCAGTGTCTAGCAATGTTGTCATCTAAGATATAGAGGAATTACAATGTCTGGTCATAGTAACATACAGCTGTCATCTCAGTGACAATGGGAAACAAAAATAAGAGAATCAGAATCCAGGTCAGACCATGCATAAACAATGAAGCTATCTTTTTTTTTTCATTTTCTTTTTATTTATTTATTTATTTATTTATTTATTTTATTGTAATTAGTAAAAGAGTTACATGATATTTGCCAGATAGAAGGTGCATTAATTCACATACATTGATACCCTTTCACATGTCTTGGGACCCATTACCCTCCCCCCCACACCCCCCACCCATCTTGGTTTTCCCCCTTCCCTATCAAATTTCAAATAACCAAATACAAATAAATTCAACATATCAGATAACAAAGTGAGATACTGTAACAATATGAGATAACCAAGGGACAGCAAAGGAGATGAGAGACAACATAGTACATTAAGGACAACAATCATTCATTATATGACTTTTGTTTCAGTATCCTGGAGGTCTTTCAATTAGCTTCACATTATATGTCCTTATGTATCAAGATTTTGCTCTATTGCAGATCTCTGCTAGGAGAGCCCAAGGTTTCTACTGATTATGACGAATGAGGGAAACCATTGAGTCTAAGTTCCTTTGAATCTGGCTTACTTCACTTAATATGATTTTTTCTAAGTCTTTCCATTTCCTAACAAATGGGGCGATGTCATTTTTTCTGACAGCAGCATAGAATTCCATTGTGTACAAATACCACAACTTGTTGATCCACTCATCAACTGAGGAACATCTAGGTTGGTTCCATATCTTTGCTATGGTGAATAGTGCTACAATGAACATTGCTGTGCTAGTGGGTTTAGTATGTCCTTGTTTCTGGATGGTTGGGTAAATGCCAAGTAATGGAATTGCTGGGTCATAGGGGAGTTCTATGTTTAGCCTTTTGAGGCATTGCCACACTGCTTTCCATAGTGGTTGAACGAGTTTGCACTCCCACCAACAGTGTAGTAGTGATCCCTCCTGGCCACATCCCCTCCAGCATCTGTTGTCATTCGTTTTCCTGATCCTGGCCATTCTAACTGGAGTGAGTTGTTTTGATTTGCATTTCTTTATGACCAGAGATGTTGAGCATTTCTTCATGTGTCTATAGGCCATTTTTGTTTCTTCTTCAGAGAAGACTCTCTTTAAGTCTTTGGCCCATTTTTTAATGGGATGGTTGTTACTTTGGAGGTTACTTTTGGAGTGATTCAATTTTTTTTTATTATTTATTTTTTTATTGTAATTAGTAAAAGGGTTACATGATATTTGCCAGATAGAAGGTGCATTAATTCACATACATTGATACCCTTTCACATGTCTTGGTACCCGTTTCCCTCCCCACCCACACCCCCCACCCGTCTTGGTTTTCACCCCTTCCCTATCAAATTTCAAATATCCAAATACAAATAAATTCAATATATCAGATACCAAAGTGAGATACTATACCAATATGTGATAACCAAGGGACAGCAAAGGAGATGAGAGACAACATAGCACATTAAGGACAACAATCATTCATTATATGGCTTTTGTTTCACTATCCTGGAGGTCCTTTCAATTAGCTTCATATTATATGTCCTTATGTATCAAGGTTTTGCTCTATTGCAAATCTCTGCTAGTAGAGCCCAAGGTTTCTACTGATGATGACGAATGAGGGAAACCATTGAGCCTAAGTTCCTTTGAGTCTGGCTTACTTCACTTAATATGATTTTTTCTAAGTCTTTCCATTTCCTAACAAATGGGGCGATGTCATTTTTTCTGACAGCAGCATAGAATTCCATTGTGTACAAATACCACAACTTGTTGATCCACTCATCAACTGAGGGACATCTAGGTTGGTTCCATATCTTTGCTATGGTGAATAGTGCTGCAATGAACATTGTTGTGCTAGTGGGTTTAGTATGTCCTTGTTTCTGGGTGGTTGGGTAAATGCCAAGTAGTGGAATTGCTGGGTCATAGGGGAGTTCTATGTTTAGCCTTTTGAGGCACTGCCACACTGCTTTCCATAGTGGTTGAACGAGTTTGCACTCCCACCAACAGTGTAGTAGTGATCCCTCCTGGCCACATCCCCTCCAGCATCTGTTATTATTCGTTTTCCTGATCTTGGCCATTCTAGCTGGAGTGAGGTGGAATCTTAGAGTTGTTTTGATTTGCATTTCTGTTATGACCAGAGATGTTGAGCATTTCTTCATGTGTCTATAGGCCATTTTTGTTTCTTCTTCAGAGAAGATTCTCTAATTCTTTGGCCCATTTTTTAATGGGATGGTTGTTACTTTGGAGGTTAGTTTTGGAGTGATTCAATTTTTTGAGTTGTTGATATATTTTAGATATGAGGCCTTTGTCCGTTGTTTGATTGGTGAAGATCTTCTCCCACTCTGTAGGCTTCCTGATTAGTTTACTAGCTATGTCCTTTGCCATACAAAAGCTCTGCAGTTTAATGCAGTCCCACTTATCCAGCCTTTCTCTGATTTGTTGTGATTCTTGGTCCTTATTAAGAAAGTTTCGACCTGTGCCAAGGAGGCCTAGTGTATCTCCTATTCCTTCCTGTAGAGTTTTCAGTGTGTCAGCTTTTACCTCCAGGTCTTTGATCCATTTGGAGTTAATTCTAGTGCAAGGTGACAAAGAAGGATCCAGCTTTAGTTTTCTGCAGGTGCTTAACCAGTTCTGCCAGCACAACTTGTTGAAGAGGCTGTCTTTCTTCCATTCTATTTTTTTTTGGCTCCCTTGTCAAAGATTAGGTGCCCATAGGTCTGTGGTTTAATATCTGGGTCCTCAGTTCTATTCCATTGGTCTTCAGGCCTGTTCCTGTGCCAGTACCAAGCTGTTTTGAGAATTATAGCTCTGTAATAGAGTCTAAAGTTTGGAATTGAAATTCCTCCAGCGCTGTTCTTTCTGCTAAGAAGTGATTTTGCTATACGGGGTCTTTTATTATTCCATATGAAATTTTGGATTACCTCTTCTTTTTTTTTGCCAGTCCTGGGCTTGAGCTCAGGGCCTGAGCACTGTCCTTGGACTTTCTCAAGGCTAGCGCTCTACTACTTGAGCCTCAGCACCACTTCCGGCTTTTTTCTATGTATGTGGTACCGAGGAATCGAACGCGGGTCTTCATGCATGCTAGGCAAGCACTTTAACCACTAGGCCAAACTCCCGGCCCCTGGATTACCTCTTCTATTTCTTTAAAGAATGACATTGGGATATTGATGGGTATTGCATTGAATTTGTAGATAGCTCTTGGCAAGATTGTCATTTTCACAATGTTGATTCTTCCAATCCAGGAGCATGGGAGGTTTTTCCATTTCCTTAGTTCTGCTTTAATTTCCTTTTTTAGGGTTTTAAAGTTTTCATCAAAAAGGTCCTTTACATTCTTAGTTAAGCTAATTCCTAAGTACTTTATTTTCTTTGAGGCTATTGTGAAAGGAGTTTCTTTCCTGATTATTGCCTCGTTCCTCTCACTGTTGGCGTAGAGGAAGGCAGTTGATTTTTGAGGGTTGATTTTATAGCCTGCTAACCTTCCAAAGTTTGAATCAGCTCAAGGAACTTGGGAGTAGAGTCTATAGGATTCTTTAAATACAGAATCATGTCATCTGCAAAGAGGGATAGTTTTATTTCCTCTTTCCCTACTTGGATCCCATTTATGCTTGCTTCTTGCCTTATTGCACTGGCTAGGAATTCTAATACTATGTTAAAGAGTAATGGAGAGAGTGGGCATCCTTGTCTCGTTCCTGATTTTAGAGGGAATGGCTTTAGATTTTCACCATTAAGTGTAATACTAGCAGTGGGTTTCTCATACACAGCCTTTATTACATTTGAGGAATGTTCCATGGATTCCTAGTTTCTCCAGAGCTTTTAACATAAAGGGGTGTTGGATCTTGTCAAATGCCTTTTCCCCATCTATTGAGACAATCATGTGATTTTTGTCCTTGCTCCTGTTGATGTGTTGAATTATATTAATTGATTTGCGTATGTTGAACCAGCTTTGCCTCCCTGTGATAAATCCAGTTTGATCATAGTGTATAATTTTTTTGATGAATTGTTGTAGATGGTTGGCTAGTATTTTGTTGAGAAGTTGTGCATCGATGTTCATCAAAGAAATAGGTCTATAGTTCTCTTTCTTTGATGAATCTCTGTCTGGTTTGGGGATGAGGGTTATACTGGCTTCATAGAATGAGTTTGGCAAAGAGGCTTCATTTTCAATTTCATTGAAGAGCTTGAGGAGTATTGGTGTGAGCTCTGCTTTGAAGACCTTATAGAATTCAGCTGTGAATCCATCAGGCCCTGGGCTTTTCTTAGGTGGAAGTTCTCTAATTGCCATTTCTATTTCAGAGCTTGAAATAGGCCTGTTGAGTTGGGTTAGTTCTTCTTGGTTCAGTGTGGGTATGTTAATATTGGCTAGGAATTCATCCATTTCATCTAGATTCTCAAATTTGTTGGCGTAAAGTTTTGAGAAGAATTCCCTCAGGATATTCTGCATCTTGGTAATTTCTGTCATGATATTACCATTTGCATCTGCGATTTTGTTTATTTCGATATGCTCTCTTCTTTTTTTGGTAAGATTTGCTAAGGGCTTGTCAATTTTGTTAATTCTTTCAAAGAACCAACTCCTTGTTTTGTTGATTCTTTCTATAGTTTTTTTGGATTCCAAATCATTTAATTCTGCTTTGATTTTAATAATTTGCTTTCTTCTACTGGGATTAGGGTTGGTTTGTTGCTCTTTTTCCAGGAGCTTAAGGTGAAACATTAACTTGTTGGTTTGCAATTTTTCCAACTTGTTGTTGTAGGCACTCAGCGCTATAAATTTTCCTCTGAGTACTGCCTTTGCTGTGTCCCAAAGGAGTTGGTATTTTGTGTGCTCCTTACTGTTAAATTTCATAAACTGTTGGATTTCTGTTCTGATCTCTTCGATGACCCATTGGTGATTCAACAATGTGTTGTTCAGTCTCCATGAGTTACAGGGTTTTCGTTGGTGGAGATGTGTATTCAGTTCCAATTTGATGCCTTTGTGGTCTGAGAGTGTGCATGGAATAATTTCAGTGTTTCTGAATCTGACCAGGTTTGTTTTATGGCCTAAGATGTGATCTATTTTGGAAAATGTTCCATGTGCTCCTGAGAAAAACGTATATTGTGTTGTTGCTGGGTGGAATATTCTGCAGATGTCTGTTAGATCTAGTTGGTCTATATAGTTGTTCAGTTCTAAGGTTTCTCTGTTGAGTTTTTGCCTTGTTGATCTGTCCATAGGTGAGAGTGGTGTGTTAAAGTCACCGACAATCACTGTATTTCCATCTATGTATGGTTTCAGTGTAAGTAAAGTTTACTTGATGAAGTTCGGAGCTCCGGGATTGGGTGTGTAAATATTTAGGATCGTTATGTCTTCCTGGAGGAAAGATCCCTTTAGTAGTATGTAGTAACCTTCTTTGTCTTTTCTTACTAATTGTAGTTTGAAGTCTATTTTATCTGATATGAGGATGGCAACTCCAGCCTGTTTATGGGGGCCGTTAGCTTGATAGAGTTTATTCCAACCTCTCACTTTCAAAAGATGCTTGTTTTTTTGGGTAAGATGTGTCTCTTGAAGACAGCAGTGGCCTGGAGAGGAGTCTGGTGGGTGGGTGGGAGCTGGGACAGCTCTGCCTCCCCTGGTGGGGTGCTGAGTCTTAGGGTCCGCCCGCTTATCAGTCTCCAGTCAGAGGGCTAAGGGTTGAGCCCATTGGGCGGGTGGGAGTTGGGACAGCCCCGCCTCCGTTGGTGGGGTGCTGGGTCTTAGCACTGCCCGCCTGTCAATCTCCAGTCAATGGCCTGAGGGAGGGGGCTGTTGAGGGAAGGGACAGGATTCTAAATTCCTTGCCCCCCTGCTCCCGCCAGTCTTTCTCGGGCGGGGTGGAGGGGTCTGAGTTAAGTTCTATTGTTTGGCACCCGCTCTGCTTTCCTGATGTGTTTGGGCACGCGCTGTATTACTCACGCCTCTGTGTCCGTCTGCGGGTGTTCCCTGGTGGTGGGGAGTCATTCACTCCCCTCGGGTCTCTGCTGCTGCCTGTGTTCTGCGTCTGGGTTCTACTGCTTCCTGTTTTGGTTCCGCATCTGGGTTCCGCTGCTTCCGCCATTCGCTGGCCCGGTTCTGTGCTGGTTTCTGCAGCAGTTGGGCTTCCGGCCTGGCGCCCTCCACTGCCGCCATGGCTTGGAGCCGGCGCCCGCCGCCGCTTTTCCGGCCTGGAGCCGGCACCCGCCGCCGCTTTTTGCGGGTTGGATCGGCGCCAGCCACCGCTTTTTGCAGCTTTCTGCGGCTTGGAGCCGTCGGAGAGAGGTGGGAGAGGGGTCCTCGCGTTCCAAATTCTTTGAGAAAGTTGGGTGTAAGCTTTATCTGGATTTCTTTTCCAGTTTGAGTCCTTCTCCGTTGCTTTTTGAGTTTGTTGTTGTGGGACTCCCTGGTTCTCTCTTTTTGTGAGAGAGAGCTAGGCAGCGTCCCTTTGTCTTGGCCCCAGGTGGTCCTGAAGCTATCTTTTTTTAATGTATTTTATTGTTGGTATAATATATTCAGGGGTTACAGTTACATTTGTCAGGTAATGTGTACATTACTTCTTGAACCTTGATACCTATTACCATGTTTTAGTCTACCAGATAACAAAGTCAAATAAAGTAACCACATGAGATTAACCATAAGTAGAAAAAAAGAGAAAAGGAATAACTTCACGTAGTACATTAAGAACAAGAATCACAAAGACAAGCCTCTTGTTTCCATAACCTAGAGTTCATTTCGTTTAGTCTCACCCTGCATAACCATATGTACCTAGGTTTTGAGATATTGTGATCCTCTGCTAGGAGAATCCTAGATGTGTACTAATTATTACAAATGAGGGAAACCATGGAGCCTATGTTCCTTTGGGTCTGGCCTAGTTTACGTAATATGATTTTTTTCCAAGTCTTTCCATTTGGTATGAATGGGGCGATGCCATTCTTTCTTTCTTTCTTTTTGATGTTATTCTTTCTGATGGCAGCATAGAATTCCACTGTGTATAAGTACCACATCTTCTAAGTCCATTCATCTACTGAAGGGCATCTGGGTTGGTTCCATATCTTAGCTATGGTAAATAGTGCTGCAATAAACATCGTTGTGCTAGTGGGTTTAGTATGTCCTTGTTTCTGGATGTTTGGGTAAATGCCAAGGAGTGGAATAGCTGGGTCATAGGGGAGCTCTATGCTTAGTCTTTTGAGGAACCGCCATACTGCTTTCCATAGTGGTTGAATGAGTTTGCACTCCCACCCACCGTGTAGTATTGATCCCTCCTGAACACATCCCTGCCAGCATCTCTTGTTAGTAGAATTTTTGATCATGGCTATTCTAACTGGAGTGAGGTGGAATTTCAAAGTTGTTTTGATTTGCATTTCTTGTATGGCCTGAGATGTTGAACATTTCTTCATGTGTCTATAGGCCATTCTTATTTCTTCTTCAGAGAAATCTCTCTTTAAGTCTTAAGCCCATCTTTTAATGGGATGGTTGTTTCTCCGAGGATTTGTTTTGGAGAGATTCAATTTTTAAGCTGTAGATATATTTTAGATATGAGGCCCTTGTCTGTTGTATGGGTAGTATGGCTACACTGTGGACTTTCTATTTAACTTACGCAGTCTTGAAAATTACCAATATAGGGGCCGGGAGTTTGGCCTAGTGGTTAAAGTGCTTGTCTAGCATGCATGCAGACCCGGGTTCGATTCCTCGGCACCACATACATAGAAAAGTCAGAAGTGGTGCTGAGGCTCAAGTGGTAGAGCTCTAGCCTTGAGAAAGTCCAAGGACAGTGCTCAGGCCCTGAGCTCAAGCCCAGGACTGGCAAAAAAAAAGAAAAAAAAAGAAAATTACCAATATAAGAAGGAACAGGAAGAGTCACTCAATTTATATAGTACCTGCTTAAAAAGTGCAAGGTGCAAGGCCCTGATTTCAAACCTCAGTACTGTTACAAACAAAATAATCAACTTTGTTGAAGAATGCTAACCTTTCAGATATTTTCTGGTGCTGCCCATAAACTCATCAATTCAAGAAGGAAAGAAATTCCTTTCAAACTTTTCAGAAGCTTCAAGATTTGTCTCTAATGACAATATTCTCAAAAATATGCTAGATATAAATAATTGGAATGGTGGCTGGGAGTTTGGCCTAGTGGTAAAGTGCTTGCCTAGCATGCATGAAGACCTGGGTTCGATTCCTAGGCTCCACATACATAGAAAACAGCTGGAAATAGTGCTGTGGTTCAAGTGGTTGAGCTCTAGCCTTGAAAAAGTCCAAGGACAGTACTCAGGCCCTGAGTTCCCAGGACTGGAAAAAAAATAATTGGAATGGATGTCCCCAGTACTGTGATTGGACCATGCCTTCCTAAGAAGGCTCCAGTCCATGGATCTGGCCCTTTTACATATGTCTTCACCTTTTCTCTGCTTCTACATGGAAGAATTTCTATAGATGAAAAAGTTAGATATTAGTTGTCATGTACCTGTCACCTGAAGTAGATTCAAATAGTGAGAAAATTCAGTCCATTGCAGGTGAGCTTGGGCTTTTCTGAGACATTCTTCCTAATTTAATATGAAAATGTCCAAATTATAGCAGTCCATCCCGTCTTCCATCACTCTTCTATATCTTATACAGAAATTTCTTCTAGTTACATGATACACAGGCAACCATCCCAGACATAGAAAAAGTACAGGTAATAGAGGAATTGTCATAATCATTTGCAATCGTCAGTAAAGTGGAAAGAATGTAACCCAGATGGGCAGCCATATGGTTCCAATGTCACTTGAGCAGTGTCTCAGAATGCACACAAGTACCACAAACTTCAGATTCTAGTTGACTTGTATTAGCCATCACTAACTCAGTCTTCTTTTCCTTTCATTTTTGTTAGTCGTGGGGCTTGAACTCTGGGCCTGGGCACTGTCCCTGAGCTTTTTCACTCAAGGCTAATGCTCTACCACTTAGCCACAGCTCCACTTCTGGTATGCTGGTGATTATTTGGAGATAGAGGCTCAGAGACTTTCCTTCCCAGGCTAGCTTTGAAGTATGATACTGAGATCGCTGTCTCCTAAGTAGCTAGGATTACAGTCTTGAGCTACCAGTAGCCAACTGGTGTTATGTTCTTAACTGGGTGCAAATCCTACCATTCATCTATCACAACTCATGTGCACTCACAGCTCCCATTGCCTGGTATATTCTGAGAAATTTGATCTTCAAACCCAACCTGGCTCTAAAGTAATGTATTATTATCAAATCCTTATCTCTCTTTCTTTATAAATAAACTCACTGATCCATTGTAGCTTTTTTGTTATTGTATTTTATTGTCGGGGTAATGTATTAGAGGGATAACAGTTACATTTGTCAGGTACATTAGTTCTTGAATATTGATACACCTTCTCATGTTTTTTCCATTGTGTTTTAAGATTAGTGATGATTGGAAAATAGATGAATTAAAGGAAAGTAGCAAAGATAAAGATGGTATTCATATAGTACTTTGTTGAGTGACAACTTCTTTGTATAAACTTAAAGACAAAATGAAATTCAGAAAATATTACAAAATTACAAAAATTCTTATATGATCTTTCAAAAACATTTAAACCTAAGGCCAGATAGTATGATGCTAAATGGAAGGACCTCCAGGATATAGAAACAAAAGGCATGTAATGAATGATTGTTGTCCTTAATGTACTATGTTATATCTCATCTCTTTTGCTGTCCCATGGTTATCTCTAATTGTTTCAGTGTTTCACCTTGTTATCTGATATACTGCATGTAGGCCTGATGGGTTATTTGAAATTGGATAGGGAAGGGGGGAAAACAACATGAGCCGTGTGGAGGGGGGAGGGAAATGGGGACCATGCCATGAGAAAGGGTATCTAAGTACGTGAAGTAATGCACCTTCCATCTGGTGAATGTAATGAAACCCTTATATTAATTACAATAAAATGTATGAAAAAAACATATTTAAGTGTTATTATAAAGGTGATGTACAGAGGGATTACAGCTATATGTCAGGTAAAGAGGATATATTTTTTATTTCATACTACCCCTCACCCCCTCCAGTTTTTCCCTCCTGTCCTCACCTATCTGCTGTATTTTCCAAAAAAGTGACTAGTGAGTTCCACTAATGTATTTCTCCATCCTTTTTCCTATCTTATCTCTGCTCCTCCCAGAGACACATTAACAAGACAAAAGGAAAAGACAGCAACAGCAACAACAAAAATCTCTTGTTTCTGTTTCTTGGAGCTCATTTCCATAAATATTCTAGTATGTTTTTTTTAAAAAAAATGTTTCAGTGGAATCACAGCAGCAAGAATCTTGTTCATGGCCGGGAGTTTGGCCTAGTGGTTAAAGTGCTTGCCTAGCATACATGAAGACCCAGGTTCGATTCCTTGGTACCACATACATAGAAAAAAGCCGGAAGTGGTGCTGAGGCTCAAGTGGTAGAGCGCTAGCCTTGAGAAAGTCCAAGGATATTGCTCAGGCCCTGAGCTCAAGCCCAGGACTGGCAAAAAAAAAGAATCTTGTTCATGGCAGTCCTGTACCACCTTGCACCCATGTAGATTGGTAAATTTTAGCACTTGGTGAAAATTTGAGATCTCCCATAATCATTGTTCTAGTGCAGTAGTTTGGATGTGGGATATCTTCCAAAGACCAATTTGTCAGAAGCTTGGTCCTACCTTGGTGCTATTGAGAGCTGATAGAAACTTTTAGGTGGCATGACCTAATGGGAAGTCTTGGGTCATTAGTGGCATGCCTTTGAAGGGTATTGTGGTACTTTTGCCCCTCCTCTTCCTCTATTTGCTTTACAGCTAAGATGAGATAAGCGGCTTCCTATGTCACATAGTCTTGCCATGATGTGCCACAGTCTTAAACACAACAGGGCCAAACAATCAAGAACTGAAATCTTTCTGTGAGCCAAAATAAACCTTTTCTCTTATTAATTTTATTTCAGACAGTTGGTACATTAATGGAAAATTGCCTGCTATTCCTGAGAATTCCCTTTGGATTGGCAATTTGTTTTCTAATTTTAAATATTCTATCATACTTTTCATCATTTATTACATAATGTCAGTCGGGTACATCTTCTAATTGCTGCTTGAAATTTTCAAAGTATGTAGATATTTTTAAAACTCTATATACTGAAAGGACCTCCAGGATATTGAAACAAAATCCATATAACGAATGATTGTTGTCCTTAATGTACTATGTTGTCTCTCATCTCCTTTGCTGTCCCTTGGGTATCTCATATTGTTACAGTATCTCACTTTGTTATCTGATATATTGAAATTATTTGTATTTGGTTATTTGAAATTTGATAGGGAAGGGGGGAAAACCAAGACCGGTGGGGGGGTGGGGGGAGGGAAACGGGTACCAAGACATGTGAAAGGGTATCAATGTATGTGAATTAATGCACCTTCTATCTGGCAAATATCATGTAACCCTTTTATTAATTACAATAAAAAATAAAAAACTCTGTATGCAGGTTTTCTTTTTTTCATATATTTATTGTAATTAATAGAAGGGTTATATGATATTTGCCAGATAGATGGTGCATTAATTCCCATACATTGATACCCTTTCACATGTCTTGGTCCCCATTTCCCTCCCCCCCACCCTCACCCCTCATCTTGTTTTCCCCCCTTCCCTATCAAATTTCAAATAACCAAATACAAATAAATCCAATATATCAGATAACAAAGTGAGATACTGTAACAATATGAGATAACCAAGGGACAGCAAAAGAGATGAGAGATAACATAGTACCTTAAGGACAACAATCATTCATTGTATGGCGTATGTTTCTATATCCTAGAGATCCTTTCATTTAGCGTCATACTATATGGCCTTTAGTATCAAGGTTTTGCTATATTGCAAATCTCTGCTAGGAGAGCCCAAGGTTTCTACTGATTATGCCAAATGAGGGAAACCATTGAGCCTAATTTCCTTTGAGTCTGGCTTACTTCACTTAATTAATATGATTTTTCTAAGTCTTTCCAATTCCTAACAAATGGGTCAATGTCATTCTTTCTGACAGCAGCATAGAATTCCATTGTGTACATATATCACAACTTGTTGATCCACTCATCAACTGAGGGACATCTAGGTTGGTTCCATAGCTTTGCTATGGTATATAGTGCTGCTATGAACATTGTTGTGCTGGTGGATTTAGTATGTCCTTGTTTCTGGATGATTGGGTAAATGCCAAGGAGTGGAATTGCTGGGTCATAGGGGAGCTCTATGTTTAGCCTTTTGAGGCACTGCCATACTGCTTTCCATAGTGGCTGAACGAGTTTGCACTCCCACCAACAGTGTAGTAGTGATCCCTCCTGGCCACATCCCCTCCAGCATCTGTTGTTATTAGATTTCTTGATCCTGGCCATTCTAACTGGAGTGAGGTGGAATCTTAGAGTTGTTTTGATTTGCATTTCTTTTATGACCAGAGATGTTGAGCATTTCTTCTGTGTGTCTATAGGCCATTTTTATTTCTTCAGAGAAGACTCTCTTTAAGCCTTTGGCCCATCTTTTAATGGGATGGTTGTTACTTTGGAGATTAGTTTTGGAGTGATTCAATTTTTTGAGTTGTTGATATATTTTAGATATGAGGCCTTTGTCCATTGTGTGGTTGGTTAAGATCTTCTCCCACTCTGTAGGCTTCCCTTTATGTACTGGTTTTCTAGGTCTTCTATCAAAAAAATAGCCCAAACTGAGTAGCTTAAGCAACTGAAGTTTATTGTACCACCATTTTGGAGACTAGAAAATCAGGGTGTCAGCAACTTTGGTTCTTCCTGAGGATTTTAAGGGAGAAAAGGTTACAACTCTATTCTAGCTTCTGATGTGATGTATTTTTTTTACTTGTATATGCATCAGTCCTGTGTTTGTCTTCATATTAAACTGGCATTCTCACTCTCTGTATGCCTGTTTCCAAATTTTCCTTTGCACAGGAATATGAATCATGTTGTAATAAGAACCTACCTTACCTCAGTATGACCTCATCTTAACTAACAACAAATAAGGACGTATTCTGAGAGAATGGGGCTTAGGCTTTCAATATATAAATTAGAAGTGGGGCTCAATTCTATTTATAATATTTCACATGTATGAGAATGTTTTCTTTCTACCCTACAGTTTGATTGGTCATGATATGTTGTTACTTGAAATGTTAGAATAGTAAGGCAGAGAACGAAATGGAAGGAATATAAACAGGAAAGGAAAACATTAACATTCCAATTTTCAGATGATGTTATCCTATTTAAAAGGTCCTAAAGGCTACTAGAAACCTTGACAAACACTTTCAACAAAGTAGCGGAACAGAAAATCAACCTGCAAACACCAATAATTTTCTATATACCAACAACAAATTTGATGAAATCAAGAAACCAATTCATCTATAATCAATATCCCCTTGAAATAAAATACATAGCAATCATCTACAGATTCAACATAATCTCCAATAAAATTCCAATGTCATCATTCACAGAAATAGAAATAAAAAGCCTGAAATTCATGTGGAAGCATAAAAGACCCTAAACAATGTCAAAACATATGTTGACAGCCTTTTCAAAAGTGATTCTGGGAAAAGAGAGTATCTACAAGTAGATGACTATAACTTGATCCCTATATTTTATGACTCACAAAAATTAACTCTAAATGGATCAACATCTTTAAGACCTGAAACTTGAATAGAGGAAACACTTCAATCTTGAAATAAACAATGTTGTTCACAATGTAGGACTTTAATGGCTCAGAAAAATGAAACAAGAATTAACCAGTCGGATTGCATGAAGGTAAAAAATTATATACAACAAAGGGATAGCTTTGTCATATTATATGTCCTTTGTCCAAAGAAGTCTGATTAAGCACTTTTACAGTGGTTGTACTTGTTGTGAATCTATTTTTATCCTTTTTATTATCATTTTTGTCGGTTGTGGGGCTTGAACACAGGGAATGGATGCTATCCCTGAGATATTTTTGTGCAAGGCTAGCACTCTACCATTTTAAGCTGCAGCTCCACTTCTGATTTTCAGGTCGTTATGACTGGAAATAAGAGTCTCACAGGGACTTTGCTGCCCAGGCTGGCTTCAAACCATGATCCTCAGATCTCAGCCATTTGAGTAGCTAGGAATACAGATGTGAGCCACTAGCACCCTGCTATTTTTATCCATTTTTATCGACAGGTCCTTTTAGACTAGAAAGCCAGGCCACTTCATCTTGGGATATATATATATATATATATATATATATATATAATTTTAGATGATGTGATGATTTCTTTCCTTTTCTTTGTAATTTCTATTATTCATTAGATCTTCTAATTTGCTTATCTTTTCTGATGTCTAGACTCTTGAAGATTTCTTTAACCATCTTCAAAATGCTTATGTATTTATTACCTTGTTATAATATATTTTTAAGTTCAAAGTGGTTTTTCTTTGTTCCTATCTGTTTAACATCTTGTTCTCCTTTGTTTATAGCTCCATGTAATCTATCTTTGTTCTAAATTGCCTTTCTTTGTTAGTTTCCTTAAGTTGTCTCATAATGCTTAGATGACTGCTCCTAACTTGAAGCTTGTTGGAATGCCTAAGGTTACACTTTTTAAGACTTATTGCCTGTAAACTCCATTTTAAGTTCATACTCCTTTCGTAAAATTATCAGCAGCATTGTATCTTTCCATCAAAAATAGTCATATTCCTGGGGCCGGAGTTTGGCCTAGTGGTAGAGTACTTGCCTAGCATGCACGAAGACCCGGGTTTGATTCCTCGGTACCACATACATAGAAAAAAGCTGGCAGCTAATGATATACCCCTAAAATTTGGATGACAAGACCCTGGACTCTTAACCCTTGGCAGCAATTAGAAACTTCCAGTGACTGGAGCTTGTAGCTCTTGTAGTCATGGCTCTTCACCTCTTCTCTTTAGCCATTTCAGCTATTTTCTGTTCCCACGTACTTTCTGGAATTATTCAGCTGCATCTTAGATGCTGAGAGAGCCAAAAACTAAAAGCCCTGTGAGTCCTAGAGACATATAGCCCCAGGCAATTATACCCAACCTCCTTCCTGGTTGCTGCTGCCAGATGCTTGAGGGTGGAACTCAGGATTTTATCTACTGGGGTGTGTGTGACTAATTCAGCCCTATTTTATCTTTGATAAAGATCACAAAAGGCAACAAAAGACTGTTGAGGAGAAGCCTTTGTTGGACTCTAATATTGTCACACAGTGTGAGGTAGCAAGGATAGTGCCCTATAGAAATGTCTTCCAAACTGACCCCCAAATAGTTAAACTTGTCAGCTTATATTGCCACAAGCGGGGGCAGGAGTTTGGGCTAGTGGTAGAATGCTTGCCTAGCATATATGAAGACCAGGGTTCGATTTCTCGGTACTACACATATAGAAAATGCCAGAAGTGGTGCTGTGGCTCAAGTGGTAGAGCACAAGGACAGTATCTAGGCCATGAGTTCAAGCCCCAAGACTAGCAAAAGAAGGGAAAGGGGGTGTGGTGTACTCATAGTTTCTACTTCTACCAGTTACAACTCTCACATATGCACAGATTTTTTTTTCATCACTGAGGAAGCATAGGAGAATGATTTCACAGTTATCAATCTCAAGGGTCAAAGCTGCTTATCTCCTAAACACTTTGCTTATTTGAGAATAATCTTAACAAACCCAAATATGAAAGAGTGTTCATAATGAAAATGTCATTATGACATTAATACTTTTTTTGCCAGTCTTGGGGCCTGAACTCAGGGCCTGGGCACTGTCCCTGAACTTTTTTATAGCACTCTATCACTTAACCACAGCACAACCTCTGGCTATTTCTGTGTCTGTGGTACTGAGGAATTGAACCCAGGGCTTCGTGCATGCTAGGCAAGCACTCTACCACTAAGTCACATTCCCAGCCCCACATTAACACTCTTAATAGTACTCAACAGGGCTTACTTCTAGCCAAATACCCTCTGGGAAAGTTAGGAACTGCTGATCTGTGAGTTTGTTCAGGATAAATGAGCTGCTTCAGGGTTCTACCCTCTATCACAGTTGGAGACATGGAGAAAGCCATTTGTGACTGCCAGGTGCAGTCAAGAAAAGAACATTACAGTAAGGCTCTATGTTTATCATTGGGCCTCTAGGGTTTGTATGAACTTATCACACTCTTGTATGTACTTCAATTCCCCACTGCCAAAAATTATCTTAGATCTTTGACTTGACACCAGTCTACAGACAGTGAAGTAAATCAAAAACTTTGTGCTACATGGATGTTCTCATTTTCTGGTGGCAGAATTTCTGCCTCAGGATCATGCTTCTCCCGGATTCTCTATGTCGTTCATTAGTGCACTTTGATATTTCCCCATGTTTCAAGAAGACTATCAATAGTATGCAAGGTATGGGGGAAATGTAATATAAAGAGAACTATTAGGCAACTTTGTGAACCTGTTTTTCAATAGTGAGTACGGGTCTGAAAGATAAGGGATATAGAAGTGTTTCCCTAAGGCTGACCTCTGAGACCCTGAGGAGCTTTGGCCTTAGATTCAGAGAATTTGTGCCTTGCATAAGACTTAGCTTATTAACTCTGTGTGAACTTTTAGGAAGATACCTTTACATCCCCAATCCTCTCAGGTACCAAAGCTCCTTTCCAGCTCAAATAAGCTATAATTCCCAAGTGTTAAACACTACTGTGACTTGCCATGCTCAGTTGTTTGAGCATTGAAGTTACTATACAGGGTAAATTGTGACCTTTTAGGAGATTTCAAATATTTTTCCAATTAAATATACATCTACACATTCTTTCAAGCAATTCATAATGAACAGAGCTCATATGAGTCATCTTTCTTAGGGGGCTGCTTAGATAGTATTCCAAATATCCAGGAATAAGGTGGAGATAAGCCCAGATTACTTCTACCTGCCATAGCTGAGTAAGAATGTGGTACTAAGAGCTAAGCGTCACATTTTAGAAAGCACACCGTCATTCTTACCTTGTTATATGATATATTGTATATATGTTTATTTGGTTATGTGAAATAGGATAGGGAAGGGGGGAAAACAAGATGAAGGGCAGGGGTGAGAGGAGGGAAATGGGGACCAAGACATGAGAAAGGGTATCAATGTTTGTGAAGTAATGCACCTTCCATCTGGTGAATATAATGTAACTTTTCTATTAATTACAATAAAATATATATGAAAAGAAGAAAAAGAAAGAAGGAAGGAAGGATCAGTATTGAGGTCAGGAGTGTGGCCTAGTGGTAAAAGTGCTCTCGTAGCAAGCATGAAAGTCCTGGGTTGGATTCCTGGGTGCCACATATACAGAAAAATTCCGGAAATGGTGCCATGGCTCAACTGATAGAGCTCTAGCCTTGAGAAAGCCCAAGGTCAGTGCTCAGTCCCTGAGCTCAAGCCCGAGAACTGGCAAAATAATTTAAAAAGAGTATTATCACATTCACTGGCCTGAGTATAACTTGATCTCTGATAGACTCTAGAGAACAACTTCTTTAAACTTTAAGGAAAAGGCAGCTGGTTTTCTGAGCATATTCCTCTAGGGCCTTTGCTAATCTTAAAATTTATCTTTGACATGATCTACTTTCCCACTGGAGCCATGTGGAGAGATAGTTGAAGAAGTCTAGTAGTAGAAAAATTCAGAGGAGTAATTAGGGGAAGAGGAGTTAATAGAACAAAACCAGAAATCAAATAGAAAAAACAGAAAAATCCAAAGTGAGACAAACAGTATCTTATTCAGTTTTCCCCAGTACTTTCCTCAGCACCACTTCTGGCTTTTTTCTACATATGTGGTACCGAGAAATTGAATCTGGGTCTTTTTGCATGCTAGACAAGCACTCTACCACTAGGCCAAACTCCCGGTTCCTCCCCCAATACTTTCTAAAAGAAAACTTTTAGAAATGGGTTACTCTTATGTACAATAATGTTAACATAGTGCCACCTCTGGATAAGAGCACTATCCTAAGCCTGGGAGCACTATCCTAAGCCTGGGAGCTCTGTAGGAGTATAAAATTCTCTACTTTCTTTGGCACAGGTATAATGGGTGGGGAACTTTGTCTCTGCAAATGGGTTGGCTAAAGAACCAGTATGATGGGAAAGGGAATTGGATCCTTGGAATGAACTCTGGAGCTGGCAAGAATAGATGATATTCTTCCTTATACTCCCAGCTGTTTCTAGGAAACAAGCATTGTTTACCTTTTGGAGAGCAGAAAAAAATGACATTTCTTTCACTGGGGAGAGAAAGAAAAGATATCTCTGTCTGATCGTCTCTGGGCTTGGGCTTGTTTATTTATCAGCTGCTAGGAATCAACTGCTTTCTGAAGCCAAGTCCCCAGTCACAAGGCCTATGTAATGGGAGCATCACTAATGAACAGGGAGATCACTTCCGTGCTTAGGACACCTCCATATTCTTGCTGAGAGCTCTTCTCTCTGCCTTTGCTTCTTCTATATTACTCTTCTCATTCTCCTCCTCCTTATTTTCTTTGTCTTTTCTCTCACATCTTCTCTTTCCTTGTGCATTGTCATTATCCTTGTTCTACATTCTATCCCTTTCTCTTGCCTCCATATCTGTGGGTTTCCTTTGCATCTTATCATCCCTTGATGGCACAGACTCCAGGCAGAAGTATATCTAAGAGACTTTTCCATTCCAGGCTTAGAAAAAAGGCAAATGCACAGTCCTTATTAGTTCATCTCATTCTTCCAGCCAGGCATGGATTGCTCTCCAAATGGATTTGATTTTGAATTAAAGTAAGGTAAAAAGTGATGACTCGAACCAAGGGACTTCCATCATTCCATTCTCTGTATTTTTCTTGTTCCTTGGTTTAGTATTTCCTTTACTTCAGTTTCACTCATGGCTTTTTGTTAGATAATCTGGGATTATTCTGAATCTTTTTGCTCCTTCTTTATCTAGGGCCTAAATATTCTTATCACACTCTCATAGAGTAACCCTTCAGGCCCTTAACAATTCTGTTCCACTGCCTCACAAAATAGTTAATGTTATTGCTACCTTTACAATGTACAATCTGAGCACTGAAACATTAATACCATGGCCCGGTGCTAGTGGCTCACATCTGTAATCGCAGCTAGTCAGGAGGCTGAAATCTGAAGATCGAGGTTCGAAGCCAACCTGGGCATGAAAGTCTGTGTGCCTCTTATCTCCAGTTAACCAGCAGAAAACTGGAAGTGGTGCTGTGGCTCAAGTGGTACAGCAGTAGCCTTGAACTAAAAAACTCAGGGACAATGCCCAGGCCCTGAGTTCAAGCCCCATTACTGACAAAAAATGAAAAAAAGGATAAGAAGATCATGTAGTTGTTTGAGATCTCAAACTAGACTGCTTTATTCCAAAACCATGGCCTTTACAAAACACCAAATCAGGGCTCAGCATAGTTTATGACAAAACCTCACAAAGAATTTCTCTAGTTACTTAATCATCTCTCAGATCTGGTGCAAAGCTCACATGCACAATTTGATTTTTGAGTTCTTGGGAGACAGCAAAGAATAGTAGAACTCCTGGGCTCTATTCACACACACAGATACACAGACACACACATAACATATGCACATGTACCATATGCCAAGCACTGAACTAAGCACATTATGTATCATACTTCATTTTATTATCTGCATCTCACAGATTGAGGAATTGAAATAAGGGAAGATAACTTGTACTTGAGGTCATCTAACTACTAATTGTTTCTATGGTCACATCTACAATATTATCCCTTGTCCAATATCATGTATATCCTTGATCTCATTGGTCCTATTTCTTATTCTATATATATATACATATATATATATAATTAATAGGTTATTTTGACTCAGATATGCATATTATTGGTTTTTTCAGTCCTGGTGATTCACATATGTATATGTGAAAGGCCCAGAGCAAGAAGTCAGGAAAAGAGATACCAATGTCTTTGTTCTCCTAACTTGTTTTCATACCAGACCAGATCTGTTTGAATCTGATATGTGTGTGTATGTGTGTGTGTGTATGTATGTATGTATTTTGTTTGTTTATGTATGTATATACACACATATATTACATATGTGTATATATGTGTACATATATGTGTGCATTCTTTCACTACAAAATGTGTAAGAATACATTAGGAGATAAATTGGTAATAAAATATTTTAGAGAATAGCAAGTCCCTGTCTTGTCATCTATAGTTGAACTTTGTGCTTAGTCCCTCACTAAAAATTATTTGTTTGGATGAGCTTCATATTTGCTGCAGAGTATAGAAAGTTCTGTGGACGCTTCCACAGGACTCTTCTCTGTTCTCCTTGAGCTACCTTTATCTCTGATCAAGAGACCAGCTCTAATCATTCTATATGATTTTCTTCCTTCTCAACATCCACTTACATCTTTATCCTCATTTCAATTATCCCCCAAGGACTGTGTAATTCTTTCAACTCATGCATAGATAGTATTTTTCTTCAGTCATGAGGCTTGAACTCAGGGCCTAGGTGCTGTTCCTGCGATTTTTCTTTTCTTTTTTATTTCATTTATTTTTTATTGTAATTAATAAAAGGGTTACATGATATTTGCCAGATAGAAGGTGCATTAATTCACATATATTGATACCCTTTCACATGTCTTGGTCCCCATTACTCTCCCCTCCACCCCCCCGTCTTGATTTTCCTCCCTTCCCTATCCAATTTCAAATAACCAAATACAAATAAATCCAATATATCAGATAACAAAGTGAGATACTGTAACAATATGAGATAACCAAGGGACAGCAAAAGAGATGCGAGAAAACATAGTACATTAAGGACAACAATCATTCATTGTATGGCTTTTGTTTCAATATCCTGGGGGTCTTTCAAATTAGCTTCATACTACATGGCCTTATGTATCAAGGTTTTGCTCTACTGCAGGTCTCTGCTAGTAGAGCCCAAGGTTTCTACTGATTATGACAAATGATGGAAACCATTAAGCCTAATTTCCTTTGAGTCTGGCTTACTTCACTTAATATGATTTTTTCTAAGTCTTTCCATTTCCTAACAAATGGGGCGATGTCGTTTTTTCTGACAGCAGCATAGAATTTCATTGTGTACAAATACCACAACTTGTTGATCCACTCATCAACTGAGGGACATCTAGGTTGGTTCCATATTTTTGCTATGGTGAATAATGCTGCAATGAACATTGTTGTGGTAGTGGATTAAGTATGCCCTAGTTTCTGGATGGTTGGGTAAATGCCAAGAAGTGGAATTGCTGGGTCATAGGGGACCTTTATGTTTAGTCTTTTGAGTAACTGCCATACGGCTTTCCATAGTGGTTGAACAAGTTTGCACTCCCACCAACAGTGTAGTAGTGATGAAAGCTTTTAAAAATGGCAGGAACTAGTAAATATTTTTCAATCTCAACTCTCAATATTAATGGACTTAACTCTCCAATTAAACGGCATAGACTGTCTAGTTGGATCAAAAAGCAAGATCCATCGTTCTGTTGTAGTCAAGAGACTCATATTGCCCCCCCAAACAAACATTTTTTGAAAGTGAGAGTTTGGATGAATTCATAGAATCCACAAATAAAAAGGTTACCGAACTCCAACAAATGTCCAAAGAAAATAAAGCTACTGAGCTAACCACTCAAATGGAAATCAAGGAGCTAAAGAAATCCATACATGATCGAAAAGAAGAGATGCAAGACATCAAAAATGAGCAATTAGAACCAAGGGAGATGAAAAATAAAGTAGATAGCTTTGATAGTAGGATAGACAATGCAGAAAAGAGAATTTCCGGGGCTGAAGATAATTTAGTTGTTATAGAGAAAGAACAGAAAATGAGTCAATCCAAATCTAGGAAATATGAGAGAGTGCTTCAGGAGGACCAAGATACAATTAGGAAGCCTAATTTAAGGCTAATTTGTATTGAGGAGGGTTTGGAGAAAGGGGTTAATAGTATTGGAAATATACTTCAGGGAATCATCTCAGAGAATTTCCCAAATATCCAGAAGGGCAGGCCCATCCAGATACAAGAAGCTTTTAGAACCCCAAACAGACCTAACCAGAAAAGAACATCCCACCGCCACATTGTAATCCAAACTGGATCAACAGAAACCAAAGAAAGGATCTTAAAGGCAGCCAGGGAAAAGGGATCAATAACCTATAAAGGCAAACCAATAAGAATAACCCCAGATTTCTCAGCAGAGACCATGCAAGCAGGAAGTGACTGGAAGCATACATGTCATGCCCTTAAGTCAAATAACTACCAACCAAGAATACTGTACCCAGCTAAGCTCTCATTCATAACTGAGGGAACAATAAAAACATTCCATTCCAGGGAAAAGCTGCAACAATATGTCGCAACAAAACCAACACTACAGAGAATTCTCAAAGATGTTCTACACATAGAAAACCAAAATAAATGTAATATACGGAAAGAAATGGCACCTAAACATCATACCATCTAAGGACCACAAGAACTGTCAAGACACAGGCCCTAATAAAAGCTTTTAAAAATGGTAGGAACTAATAAATATCTCTCAATCCTAACTCTCAATATCAATGGACTTAATTCTCCAATTAAACAGCATAGGCTGTCTAGTTGGATCAAAAAGCAAGAGCCATCGTTCTGCTGTCTTCAAGAGACACATCTTACCCAAAAAAACAATCATCTTTTGAAAATGAGAGGCTGGAATAAACTCTATCAACCTAATGGCCCCCATAAACAGGATGGAGTTTCCATCCTCATATCAGATAAAATAGACTTCAAACTAAAATTAGTGAGAAAAGACAAAGAAGGTTATTACATACTAATAAATGAATCTCTCCTCCAGGAAGACATAACAATCCTAAATATCTACAAACCTAATCCCAGAGCACCGAACTTCATCAAGCAAACTTTACTTTCACTAAAACCACACATATATCCAAACACAGTGATTGTTGGTGACTCTAATACACCACTCTCACCGATGGACCAATCAACCAGGCAAAAATTCAACAAAGAAACCTCAGAATTGAACAACTTTATAGACCTAATAGATCTAACAGGTATCTGCAGATTACTTCACCCAGCAACATCACAATATATGTTTTTTTCAGCAGCACATAGAACATTTCCAAAATAGACCACATTTTAGAGGATAAAAAAATCTGTGCAGATTCAGAAACACTGAAACTATTCCCTGCATTCTTTCAGACCACAAGGGCATCAACTTAGAACTGCACACCAATCTCCATCAACGAAAACCCTGTATCTCCTGTATATTGAACAACACATTGTTGAATCACCAATGGGTCATCGAGGAGATCAGAACAGAAATTCAACAGTTTATGAAATTTAACAAAAAGGAGCACACAAAATACCAGCTCCTTGGGGACACAGCAAAGGCAGTACTCAGAGGAAAATTTAATATCTCTGAGTACTTATATTAACAAATTGGACAAATCACAAACCAACAATTTAATGTTGCACCTTAAGCTCCTGGAAAAAGAGCAACAAACCAACCCTAATCCCAATAGAAGGAAGCAAATTATTAAAATCAACGCAGAATTAAATGAATTGGAGTCCAAAAAAAACTATAGAAAGAATCAACAATACAAGGAGTTTGTTCTTTGAAAAAATTAACAAAATTGACAGACCCTTAGCAAATCTTACCAAAAAAAGAAGGAAGCACACCCAACTAAATAAAATCACAGATAAGAATGGTAATATCACGACAGAAATTACTTTGGTTATTTTTGAGAGAAGATCCCCTTCTGTGCCCAGCGAGAGCCTGGACAGTAGTCTTCTTACTTACACGTTTCACGTAGATAATACTACGTGACTAGTACACCCAGCTTTTTCTTGATAGAGATGGTGGCTCAAAAACTTTTTCCCTGTGCTGGCCTCAAATTGTGAGACTTCTGATCTAAGCCTCCCAAGTAGCTAGGTTTGCAGGACTGGCTAAACTTGATTATTTCTAATGCTTCATTCTTTCCTTATTCTCCTATCCTCCACTTTTACTTTATTTTTAGTAATGTTTCTTTTCACAATTATAGTATTTCACAGATGTTAAAGATAACAAGGAGATGTGATTATTTTGGGTGTTCAAAATTGGTCTGAGTGGAATGGAGAAGCAGTTTCTTTTGATGTGAATTCAAAGAAAGCATACAAGGGAGAAATTATTGTAAGCCATAGCCTACCATTTAGAGATTTCTTTCCCATGATGGTTCTCTTCTCCAACTTAGGAAAATTTTGTTTTATATGACTAAAGGGATTATTCACTTGGCAAAGTCATCAAAAGATGCTACTGAACCCCAAAGGATTAAGCTGTCTCAGCTTTCATTGATAGGTATTTCATTTTCAATGATGAACTGTTTGACTGATGAAATATATAAACTACCTAATGTTTGGTACTAAACTAAGTTTATCCTGTAGGTTTGCAGTACTAGATGATGTCATAAGGAAGTATACTGTTACTCTTCAGTTAAAGTTGAACCTATGAAGAAGGGAAAAATACAGAGGAAGGAGAAATTTACAAATTACTCCAAGCCATAAATTTTGACTGGGAGTTTTAAAACAAGGCAATTTAGAAGACATTCACATTTTATCTCCTTTTCCTAATAGGTATGCAACCCAAAAGTCCTCACATGTAATAGTAGACTAACTTAAGTTTAGTTTGGCTTAACATTTATCCCTGTGAAAATGGATTTTATTGAATTAACACATAATGCAAAACAATGCCAAGCATTTTGGTCCCCACAGATTCTACTTCTGAAAATTCAGTCTTCTGTTCACTTTGACCAGACTATGTACACAATGAAGCAAGTGGCTAGGTGTGCCCGGAAAATGGGGATTGTATTATATTGAAGACTGCACCAAGATGAGAGTTATCTGATGCATAATAATCCTAGAACTAAGGCTAATGACCTGAGAAATTAGCACTTAACATTGTTCTTCTTGTTTACTCGATTGAAAGCAAAGACTTTGCTTAGTTGTGATACTTAGGATTTTGTAGTATTGAGAGGCATTTATGAGGAATCTGCCCACAGTGTTTGATCACATTTTTGTTAAATCTGTAATACTCAGTGTTGTATTATTTGCACTCACACCAAAATATGCCCAAATGTTCTGACTGTATAAATTTGGAATGTCAGCAATTTATTATGAACATTCCAGGCCTACATTTTCCCAAGAGCCTGATCTGTTTCTTATCAGCATCTCAGAAAAACCCACACATGCCTGCCTATGTGTTCCCCAAATTAAAACAAAACAAATTCAGATATCAAGGAAACAGATCAATGTTTTTAGTTTTGGCTGTCTTCTCCATGGATATTGATCACCCTAACATAGCTGCCATATAATGGTTTAATGAAATGAATACGGGATTTGAAGAAAATAAACTGGAAAACTCTAGATTACATTTGGCTGAGTGAGACTTGGGAAAGTGACTTAGTTGATTTGGGCCTTCCTTAACTATAAAACAGGGAATAAAGTTGACTTCATAAAGTTTTGGAAATATTATAAATGACATAATTATTCTGTGACATGGATTCATTTAAGGACATTATCATAAATGAAATGAGAAGTTCACAAAAAGGCAAAGATTAAATGATTCTGCTTATGTAAGGTTATAAAATAGTCAAGGATGTAGAAACAGAAATTAGAATTGTGGCTGACAAGGGATCGTGGGGGGGAAGAAGAGTTGTTCACTAGGTAAAGACCCAGTTTTACAAAAATAAAGCAAGGCTTCAATGTCTATTGCACAACAATATTTAACACTATATTATATACACAATGTGTATATAGTTAACACTACTACTAAAAATAGCTGGTGATAAATTTGTTTGATACTGTAGAGCTAGATGCCACTCGCACACACATGTAATCCTAGTTACTCTGGAGGCTGAGATCTGAGGAATGAGGTTTCAAACCAAGCCTGGAAGGACTCTCCATGAAACTCTTATCTCCAATTAAGCACCAAATATCCAGAAAGAGGAGCTATTGCTCAAGTAGTAGACTGCTAGCCTTGAGCACAAAAGCTCACAGATGGCATCTGTGCCCTGAGTTCAAGCTCCAGGATTTGAACAAAATTCTTTCTGTGGGATTTTTCTATCACAGTTAAAAACTAAATATTGTCTCTTTTTAAAATATTTTTGTCAGTCCTGGGGCTTGAACTCAGGGCCTGAGTACTCTCCTTGGGCTTTCTCAAGATTAGTGCTCTACCACTTGAGCCACAGCACCACTTCTGGCTTTTTCTATGTATGTGGTACGAGGAATCGAACCTAGGTCTTTGTGCATGGTAGGCAAGCACTCTACCACTAGGACAAACTCCCAGCCAAGTATTGTCTCTTTTAATGATATCATAATTACGATTTTTAACTAAAATGAATGTATTGGTTCTAAATATTCTTCCTGCACATACAGATATGGCCTTAATATGCAATACAAATTTTGGGTGAACATCTAGTCATCTGGAGAAAAGTAAGATAGGAAGAAAACAACTGAACATCAACAACATTAACAACTGAATGTTAAACAATACCTTATTCACCTATATCAAAATAGTCTGATACTATAAATTGCTTTATAGAGATTGTGGAAAACTAAGGTTATTATGGCAAATGTCTGTAAGTTTGAAAGGTTAATATTTGATTTGTTGTGGGATTGGTGATAGATAAAGAAAGAACCTAAAGCTATGTTGTACAGTAGGACTTGCTGTGACTCTGGAAACGTTTTGTATGTATGCTGTTTAATATAGAGGCCATTGTTCACATATGGCTATTCGGCACCTGAACTGTTTCTGGTTCAACTGAGAAACAGAATTTTTATAATTATATTTAGCCTTAATTAATTTTACTTCCATAATGAATAAGTACTACCAGGACCTATATTCAAAGAAAAAAGGAAATCTAGTAAAATGGATGATTTCTTAAATAAATATAGGCTACCCACACTGAACAATGAAGAGGTAAACAAACTGAACAAACCAATATCTTACAATGAAATAGTGGAAGCAATCAGGGACATGCCAACCAAAAAGAGCCCAGGTCCAGATGGTTTTACTGCGGAATTCTACAAGAAGTTTAAAGATGAGGTAACACCTGTGCTCTTGAAACAATCCCAAGAAACAGAAGCAGAAGGAGCAATACTAAACTCATTTTATGAAGCTAATATTACTCTCATCCCCAAACCAGGGAAAGTCCCAACAAAAAAAGAAAACTACAGACCTATCTCTTTAATGAACACAGATGCAAAACTCCTCAGCAAAATATTAGCCAACAGAATCCAGAAACAAATTTTTAAACTGATGCACTACGATCAAGTAGGCTTCATCCCACACATGCAATGCTGGTTTAACATTCACAAATCAATCAATGTAATACATCACATCAATAGAGCTAAGGATAAGAATCATATGATAATTTCTCTGGATGCGGAGAAGGCATTTGACAAAATACAACCTCTATTCATGTTGAAAGCACTAGAAAAATAGGAATAAGAGGTACATTCCTTAAAATAATTAAAGCCATATATGAAAAACCTACAGCCAGTATTATACTAAATGGTGAAAGACTGGAACCATTTACCTTAAAATCGGGAACTAGACAGGGATGCCCACTCTCTCCACTTCTCTTCAATATAATGCTGGAACCCTTAGCCAGAGAAATAAGGCAAGAAAAGGAAATCAAAGGGATCCACATAGGGAAAGAAGAAATTAAGGTATCCCTATTCGCAGATGACATGATCTTCTACTTGAGTGACCCAACAAACTCCACTCCCAAACTCCTAGAATTATTAAACCACTTTAGCAATGTGGCAAGATACAAATTAACTTTCAGAAGTCAGTAGCCTTCTTGTACAGCAACAATACACAAACAGAAGGCCAAATCAAGAAAATGATTCCATTTGCAATAGCTCCCCAAAGAATAAAATACTTAGGAATTAACTTAACCAAAGATGTAAAGGTATTATTTAATGAAAACTATAAAAGCCTAACAAAAGAAATTAAATAGGACACTAAGAAATGGAAAGACAACCCATGCTCACGGCTAGGGAGAGCCAACATAGTGAAAATGGCTATACTGCTAAAATTGATATACAAATTCAATGCAATCCCCATCAAAATCCCAAAGAAATTTTTTACGGAAATAGAAGATATAATCCAAAGGTTCATATGGAACAAGAAAAGACCTAGAATAACCAAAACAATTCTAGGCAAAAAGAGCAATGCTGTTGGTATTACAATAGCAGACTTCAAACTCTACTATAGAGCCATAATAACAAAAACTGCTTGGTATTGCCACAAAAACAGACCAGATCATTGGAACAGAATAGAAGACCCAGAAAAAAAATCCATACCTATTGTCAACTTGTATTTGATAAAGTAGCTAAAGATATTCAGTGAAACAAAGACAGTCTATTCAATTATTGGTGCTGGAAAAACTGGGCAGCCACATGCAGGAAGCTAAAAATTGACCCTTGCCTTTTGCCATGCACAAGCATTAACTCAAAATGGATCAAATACCTCAACATCAGACCAGAAACCGTGAAACTGCTACATGATAGAGTAGGAGAGACACTGGAACTCATATGCACAGGCTAAAGATTCCTGAACAGAATCCCAGGGTTACAACAGATTGGAGAGAGACTCAATAAATGGGACTACCTAAAAATAAAAAGTTTCTGCACAGATAAAAGCATAGTGGCAAAAGTAGAGCGACAGCCCACCAATTGGGAAAAGATATTTACTAATAATACATCTGACAAGTGCTTAATATCCAGGATCTACAGGGAACTCGAGAAACGAATCCCCCCAAACCCAACAAACCATTCACTAAATGGGCAAGGGAACTAAAGAGAGACTTATCAGAAGAAGAGATTAAAATGGCAGAAGAGCATATGGGAAAATGTGCATCATCCATGGCCATGAAGGAAATTCAAATAAAAACAACCCTAAGACACCACCTTACCCCAACAAGAATGGCCAAGATTTTGAACTCAGACAATGACAGTTGCTGGAGGGGTTGTGGAGAAAAAGGAACCCTACTACGCTGCTAGTGGCATTGTAAACTAGTTCAGCCACTCTGGAAAGCAGTGTGGAGGTTTCTTAAAGAACTGAAAAATGACCTTCCCTACGATCCTGCCATACCACTCCTGGGCATCTATCCTGAACATCATAACCCAAGATATGATAAGGACACCTGCTCAGCTATATTTATCTCTGCACTATTCACAATAGCCAGGTGATGGAAACAATCCAGATGCCCTACTGCAGGTGAATGGATACAGAACTGAAAATGTGATATATATACATATACATATATACACAATGGAATTCTATATAGCCAACAGACAAAATAAAATAATGGCATTTGCAAGGAAGTGGATGAATCTAAAGCGAATCATGTTGAGTGAGACAAGTCAGGACCAAAGGAACAAAAGGCACATGGTATCCTTAATCTGTGGCTATTAGATCCAAATAGTGCAGGAGCGAGGACTCAATATTTGCATACCCAATGCTATGGACATGGTATTGGAAATATAAACACAACTACATAGACATAAAAATCTATGACTCTATAGATATAATGTTTTATTTCATAAATTAATGTGTCTATGATATACAAACCCTTAGCCTAATTTTGATTATGTTCTAAAAACTAAGTGTCATTGATTGTATATACAGATACCCTTCTTGAACACTTGTTTGTTAAACATGTCATTTGAAATATGATGTAAAAATCAATGTCAATCAATAGATTTATTTACTGCTGGTCCTGGGGCTGGCTTCAAACTATGATCCTCAGATCTCAGCATCCTGAGTAGCTATGAATACAGGTGTGAGCCACCCAACTTGAATACTATTTAAAAAGGAAGAGCTTGGTTGACAGTGATGTGGATAAAGATATTTCCATTAAAGAAGTTATGTGACAGGCAGACAGGCAGAAGGCAAGTCCTGAGAAAATGCCATGAATTTTCTACCATCCTAGCCCTGCAGCATACTGATTCTCATAATTGCCTACACATAAGAATACAAATTTGTGTGTCTAGAAGTCCATAAACGGTATGCTAGCTAGATACTGGTGGTTCATGCCTTTAATCCTAGCTACTCAGGAGGCTGAGATCTGATGATCATTGTTCAAAGCCAGCCAGAGAGGAAAGTCCAAGAGACTTTTTTCCAGTCTGTGGCTTGAGCTCTGGGCCTGAGCACTGTCCTTAGAATTTCTCAAGGCTAGAGTTCTATCACTTGAGCCACAGCACCACTCTGGTATTTTTTCTATGTATGTTGTACTGAGAAATGGAACCCGGGTCTTCGTGCATGCTAGGCAAGCACTCTACCACTAGGCCAAACTCCCGGCCCCAAGAGACTTTTATCTCCAATTAAACACCAAAAATTCAGAAGTGGATCTGTGGCTCAACTGGCAGAGTGCTAGCCCTGAGCAAAAAAGCTTAGGGACAGCTTCCTGGCTCTGAGTTCAAGCCCCAGGACCAACACACACACACACACACACACACACACACACACACACACACACACACACACACACACACACACTACTCCAGGTCATTAGATAAATTAAAATCAAATCCACAATAAGATATCACCGCACCCTAGTTAGGGTGGCTAAGATCAAAACGTTAAAAGATAACAGGTTTGGGCAAGAATGTGTGGAGGAAAGGGAACCCTTGGACTTCGTTGCTGGAAGAGTAAATTGGGTCAACCATTATGAAAAACAATATGGGTATTTGTTGAAAAATTAAAACTAAAATTACTGCTAGGCACTCGTAGCTCATGCCTATAATATTAGCTACTCAAGAGGTTGAGAGCTGAGAAAGATGGCTCAAAGCCAGCTAAAGCACTTTTATCTCCAATTAACCACCAAAAAAGCTGGAAGTGGATCTGTGGCTTCAGTGGTAAAATGCTATCCTTAAGTAATAAAAGCTCAGGGAGAGTGCCCAGGCTGAGTTTAAGGTTCAGGACCTGCACATACAACCTCTACCCCCACCCCCACCACAAAACCTAGAATTACTATATGGTCCAGAAATCTTTTTTAGTATATGAAGTTACTCCATGTTCATTGTAGTATCAATCACATTAAACAATATTTGAAGCAAATTAAATGTTCATTGATATATAAATAGATGAAATGTGTTACACATATACACAATGAGATATTTAGTTCTGAAACGGAATACTGCTCTTTACAACAGTATGGAGAGTGAGGGCATGACTCAAGTGGTAAAATGCCTCCCTAGTAACAGTAGGGATGCTCAGTGAAATAAAGTAGAGAAAGAAAGAGAAATACTTCATGATCTTTCTTATATGTGACATTTAAAAATGTTTAATTCCCAGAAATAGTAGATAACATAATGGCAGTTACCAAAAGCTAAGGGTGAATAATGGAGTGGTACTAGTCCAAAGGCATATATTTTAAATTATAGATGAGTAAGTTCTAGAGATATATTATACATCATGGTCCCTATTCGTTGATCATGTATAAATTTGAAATATGTGAACATTGCTAAGAGAATAGATCTTAGGAGTCTTACCACAGAACCAAAACAACAAAGAGTAACTGTGTCCATGCAGATATTTTAATTGGCTTGATTACAGTGATTATTATTATTATTAATTTTACTGCTGCTACTATTATTTGCTGGTCCTGGAACTGGAACTCTGGGCCTGGGTGCTGTCCTTGAGTTCTTTTTGCTCAAGGACACCCTACCACTTTTTTTTTCTCAAGTATACCCTACCACTAGAGCCACAGCATCACTTCCGGATTTTTCTGTGATTATTTGGATTTAAGAGTCTCATGGATTTTCTCATGTACTTTCCTGCTCTGGCTGGCTTCAAACTCTGATTATCATATCTCAGTCTCCTGAGTACCTAGGTATGAGCCATCAGCCTCTAACTTATTTTTATTTAAAAGTTTTTATTGTAAAGGTGATGTTTAGAGGGGTTTCATTTATAAGTCAAGTAATGAGTGCCTTTCTTTCTCCTTATTTGTCAGTTGTAGGGCTTGAACTCAGGGCCTTTGTCCCATCCTTGAGCTTTTCTGTACTCAAGCCTAATGCTCTACCACTTGAGTCACTTCACTTCTGGTTTTTGAGTGGTTAATTGGAGATAAGAGTCTCATGGGAACTTTTCTTCCTGGGCTGGCTTTGAACCATGATCCTCAGATGTCAACTTCCTGAGTAGCTAGGATTACAGGAATGAACCACTGGTACCCAGCCTTGAGTACATTTCTTTCTGGGCAATGTCACTCCTTGAAGTGATTATTTTATAATGTATACACATAACAAATCAAGTTGCACACTTTATTTTTTGTTTGCAATAATTTATTTTTAGTTACAAGAATTTCTTTTTATATGAGCATCTACTTATATAGTTTAGCAGGAAAATAAAAATACCAAGTTAAGTATGATCAAGAACTGGATATTTCAAAGAGCATTTAATAATATAAAGAAATATAAAATTCAGAATATTAGAGTATGTCTCCAAATGGTAGAATTTTATGGTTATCTTAATTTTTTTCTGTCATTCTGATGTTACACACATTACAGATACATATTTTACTTCTCAATCATGCCTTAATAAATGTAAGTGGGGGTGTCCAAAACAGTCAGTTAAAGCATCATCTCAGCAGTTGTCCTAATCTATGACTACAAACTGCAAACTCAAATCTACACTCAAATCACAAGGGACTAAGGAGATAATAAAGATGAATAAAGCAAGCCAAGAAGCTGGCAAGCACACTTCCTACAAGGGAAAACTATGTGTTAGCTCCAGCCAATCACTGTCATGTGATAATGTAAGCTGAGGACTGCTCAATCTTCTGGTTTTCAAGAGAAAGAAACATTGATTTTTAAAACACTAAATCTCCTAATTAAAAAAAATATTGGCTGAATTAAAAAACCCTTGTCAGCCAAACCAAACACATATGAAGCCTAAATCAGACAGTTTATGTTCACTATAGACGATAGCTGGTGTTTGAGAGGTAAGCAAGAGGTCACTGCTTACCAGTGAGACAAAGTGAATGGTACTACAAGGTCAGAGGAGCGACACAGTGGATTGGTGGGAGTGCTAAATATTCAAAAACAAATTGGGACATGTCATGTGCTGCGTGAGTCTTGAAGTCTGAGACAGAAAAGAAAAGAGATAAAAGAAATCCAAGTCTGGGAATCTATATAAGCAAACACATGAAGACATGTGTACACATGATGCATTTGGAAAAAGAACAGAAGACTAGCTCCAAAAGAGGGATGACACTTGGGAATACAGAAGGCTCCTTGATTAAAAACACTGGACCTAATTGTGAAGAACCTTGATGTGAAAGCTAAATAGTCTTTGCAGAAGAGGTAAATAAATAATAAAAACTTAAGTTCAATAATATCAAATAAACTGCTGACCTGCTTCCAGTTAGCCTCCAGCTGCGTTCAGAGCCAATTTCAACTAATGGCCCAAGATATTATGCAAGTGACTTTCCATATGTAAGTCATTCTACCAAATACTTTGGGAAATGAGGAAATAAATGAATATGGGGCTTCTGTTCTTGTGTATTTAAGAACTACCAATGAAAAGCCCCTGTTCCTGGCTAGATGTATGGCTCAGTGGGAGAGCACTTGTCTACCATGCATGGGCCATAGGTCTGATCCTGGACAATTGCAAAATTAGAAATAAAGTAGGAAGATAGCTAGGTGCTGGTGGTTCATGTCTGTAATCCTAGCTACTCAGTAGGCTGAGATCTGAGAAGTGCAGTTCAAACCAGGCCAGACAAGAAAGTCCATGAGACTTTTACCTTCAATTAAAGACCAAGAAACCAGAAACAGAGCTGTGATTTAAGTGGTGGAGAACAAGCCTTGGTCAAAAAAGCTCAGGGATAGTGCTCAGGTCCTGAAGTCCAGCACGTGGACCCATACATGCAAAAAAAAAAAGGAGAGAAAACCAATCCTTTCATCATGGTGAGTTGCATCTTCCTTTCTCTACTCCCTCTATTCTTCATGTCACAACTTTCCATAACATTTCTTCCTGTTTAATCAACAAGTTCAGCTTCTGAAGCCAAATTAGTATTTCTGTCCCAAAAGGATGAAAAACATATTGTGAGTCATAGTGTCCCCACAGAAGAAAGCATACTTTTTCTAAGTACCTTCCAGTGTGAATATTTGAAATCATCCCCCAAATCTCCATAAATGGGACTTACAATAATGTTTCTACTTGATTTTTTTTCACAGAAGGAAAAATGTATGTGCATTCCCAGAATGGAAGGGGAGTGTGTCCATTAGAGATAGTGGTAGAGTTGTTGCTATTCAATCATAATCTTTATAATGAATTTTATAAGTGCAAGAGGTAAAGTATATGTATGTGAATAGAATTGGTTCATCCTCTAATTAATTTAAAGTGTTTGGATTTCACTTATTCTTTGCCCTGTGTAGCTCACTAGTTACAATTTCAAAAATAAAGTGAGTCAGTGTTTCAATGACTTGAAAGTAAAAGCAGAATTCTGCTTTTGGGAAATTACATCACAATAGTTAACTTCTTTTTATATCTCTCTTCTGCAATATTTAAAAGTCTTCACATTTTGATGAAGGGCACTTAATCATGTTGAATAATAAGCAAAATATTATCAGCTTGGTTTTAACTCTGGGGTTCCAACCTAGGATAGGCTTGCATAGGTGATCAGTGATATACCTAGAAAGCTTTCTAAGGATGTTGCTGCAATTGACTTAAGGTCTTGGGCTGACTCACTTGTAATAATTAAAATGTCCCTATAAATATACAGGTAAACTCAATAGATAATAAAAGACAAAAAATACACTTGGGCATGATAAATTAAGCGAGACTCTAAGCATCCAGACAGTGAGAGCAAAGAAGGATATTCTTAGGAGAGGATAACAAGGGCTCAATAGCTACGTGCATATCATCATATAAAATAATTCTTAGCGAAATGAACTCCAAGAAATGGAACAAGAGGTTTTTATATTTCATTACTTTATTAAAGAATTTATTAACATTGATTTTTACATCATATTTCTAATGATGTATTTAACAAACAAGTATTCAAGAAGGGAATCTCTATATACAATCACTGGCACTTAGATTTTAGAACATAATTAAAATTAGGCTGAGGGTTTGTATGTCACAGATACATATTAATCTATGTAATAAAACATGTCTATAGAGTCAAAAATTTTTATGTCTATGTAGTTGTGTTTATATTTCCAATACCATGTCCATAGCATTGGGTATGCAAATACTGAGTCTTCACTAACAAGAGGTGTTTTTTTGTTGTTGTTGTTTTGTTTTGCAAGTCCTGGGCTTGGGCTCAGGGACTGAGCACTGTTCTTGGACTTTCTCAAGGCTAGAGCTCTACCACTTGAGCCTGAGCACCACTTCCGGTTTTTTTCTATGTATGTGGTACATAGGAATTGAACCCGGGTCTTCGTGCATGCTAGGCAAGCACTCTACCACTAGGCCAAACTGCCAGTCCCCAAACAAGAGGGTTTTTTTTTGCCAAACCTGGGCATGAGATCAGGGCTTGAACACTGTCCATAGACTTTCTCAAGGCTCAACTCTACCACTTGAGCCTCAGCACCACTTCTGGCTTTTTTCTATGTATGTGGTACCAAGGAAGCAAACCCGGGTCTTCGTGCATGCTAGGCAAGCACTCTACCACTAGGCCACACTCTTGGCTCTAAACAAGAGGTTTTTAATTGTACTGTTTGAGGTTCTATTTTTATTTTTCTTTGGTTTATTCCCTTTGTCACTGTTTATGATTTCTATGCCCTTTATCTTGTACATGTGTTTATCTGATTTGGGTAGGGGAATGGGAAACACAGAAACAGTGGGAGAAAGGCTGAACCAATTCAGCAGTGGAGTGATATTCTACATAAATGTTGGAAATGAACTATACCACTTAGAGGAAAAGGGGGGTTAGGGGGAAAACAGGGAGGAAATGAGGAAAGGGAAACACTTCAAAAAGAAATATACTCATTATATGACTTATGGAAGTGTGACTCCTCTGAACACCACCTTTATAATAAAAATGTTTGAAAAAAAGAAAAGAAAAGCTAAGTAGACAGAATGAAAAGGTCTTCAGCTGACCTTATTGTTTTAACCCATTTGGATCTTTTCCTAAATCAGATTAAGTATATAAATGTCATTAATCTCAATTGAAAATCCCCCTGCCATGATGACCAAAGAGGGTGCTGTGTAGTGGAGGGGAAGACATGAAAATGAGGGCTATTAACTTGTTATAACAGATATAATTCTGGGTTTCTATTTTGGTATATTGATATTTTTGCTTATTCTTTATGGACTAAGCAAAAATAACAGAGGTGAAGCAAGAAGAAAAATTGATTCCTCTAGCAGAGAATAAAGGAGTTAGAAATCTCAAACATTCCAGTATATTCCTGGAAATGCAATGTGTAATTTGAAGTCCCATAAGTATAACTTAGAAGTATGATGAGGCCTATGTGAATCATGAAGCAGTGAAGCCATCCTAAACATAGGCAGAATAGACAGCATCCACCCATACAGACTGAATGGAAGCTCATAGCACTACACCTGCATTCACAATTCTTCCTCCACTATCATACCATGTTCTACTTTCACACAAGGGTCCAGTATATTGCTGAAAAGTGGACACATTCATGCATCCATATCTGTGAGTATGAACTTTTTGACTAGTTGACCAACTTATACGATTTTTTTCCTGGACTACAGGATAAGAACAAGAGAGAGAGTAGGGAGAGTTCAGAAGCCTGAATTCCAGCTAGTAGTATAAACAGGAGCCAGGGAGGCTCTTCTATGAATAATGGGGAAACCTAGGGAGATGCTCAAAAAAGATATAAATTTTCAAAAAAGGTAGAACATAAAAAATGCTAGTAAGCCCCAAAGGTAAAGTCATCTGTTCTTTCATCTTCAGGGCAGGTTAAATACCATCTAACGTCCATGGCTTAGTCATGACTTAGGTTTTACTCACTTTGGTATCATTACCACTCTTGTGTGGTTCTATATAGACTCCAAACACACAGAAGTTTTATGCATTACCCCCTTAAGCGACTAAATATCAAAGAAAAACAAAAAGCAAACAAAACCAAAAAGATGACGAGATCCTGTATAAAAACAAAAGTCTCATTCATTCAGCCTGACTAGGAAACCATAAAGTGACCAATCAAGCAAGCCAGATAGCTAGTTTTCAGACTTGTAGTAACAGATTTAGGAAGGTATTAACAACCTCTGGAATATCTGGCACCAAAGGGTTAGAACTTGATTAAAAATGAAGCCTCCTTATTTTAAAGGAGATTGCCAATTTAGGCCCTAGTTACAACTTAAAACCACCAGAAAGTTGAATGCACCATCTGAAACAAATCAGAGCGTGTGTTTGCTCCCTCTACTTCGGCCCAATAGTCTCCAAGCAGACCTACCTGCCACTTTACCTTTTTTCCATCAGAATACATTCCCATTCCCCTGCCTGCATTTCACTCTGTCAAAATTTAAATGGTATTGGATGAATTATTTTCGATCTAAATCTGTGAATGAATTATCTTTGCCTCTTTTCATATGGTTGAACTTTGTCCATTTCTAGACTTCTGTTTCAGGGTTCCTGAACCCAACAGTCAGATTGACCTTCTGAAAACAAAAGCATGGGCACATCCTTCCTGTTCCTCTATGCTATTTGAAAATGCATGGATGGTTTTCCACATTTTTTTCAATGCTGAGGCCTGAACTTAGGGCCTTCCACATGCCAGGCAAGCACTCTTTCACTGAGCTAAATTGTCAACTTCCCCATAATTTTTACTATAAAAATTAATTTTACAGCTAGGTTCTGGGGCTCACGCCTGTAATCCTAGCTACTCAGGAGGCTGAGATCTGAGGATCATGGTGCAAAGCCAACACGGCACTAAAGACCATGAGAATCTTATCTCCAATTAACCTCTAGAAAATGACTCAAGGGGTAGGGTGGTAGCCTTCAGCTGAGGAACTCAGGTACAATGCCCAGGCCCAGGGATAGGTAGGTAGTCTTGAGGTGAGGAGCTCAGTGAGCACCTAGGCCCAGAGTTCAAGTCCTATGGCCCCCCAAAAAAGAAATAAAAATAATTTTACAAGTGAATAGGTTTTTCATAAAGATACTTTTACTCATGCACACATCATACTTTGACTTAGTCCACCGCCGTTCTTGCTACCCTTTCTTGACTCACTCATCACAATCCCTTTTCTCTTTCTTACTTAATGATCATTTTTCTACTTTTAGATAATTTTCTTTTCATGTCCCCATATGATAGAAAACCTGTCTTTCTGTGTCTGGATTATTTTGCTTAACATTATGAGCAGTAGTTTCATTCATTTTCTTTCAAAGACCATATTTCATTCTTCTGTATGACTGAACAAAATCCCATTAGGAGATTTGTATATGTGTGTGTACGTATACACATAGACACATACACACACTTTGATACACACACACACACACACAGATACACACACACACATTCACATAGTCATCTTTTTGTTCTTCTTGCCAGTCAGTCCTGGGGCTTGAACTAAGGGCTTGGGCATTGTCCTTGAACGTTTCCTAGGCTAGTGCTTTTCCACTTGAGCCACAGCACCATTTCCAGCTTTTTTTGTGTGTATGTGGTACTGAAGAATCAAACCCAGTGCTTTGTGGCTGCTAGGCAAGCACTCTACAACTAGGCCATAAAGCTGGTCCATAGTCATCTTTTTTTTTTTTTTTTGGTCATGGGGCTTGAACTCTGGCCTTGGTGCTGTCCCTGAGCTCTTCAACGCAAGGCTAGCACCCTATCCCTGAGCCACAGCCCCACTTCCCATTTTCTAAAGGTTAATTGGAGATAAGAGTCTCTGGTCCTTCTGTGCCAGGGCTGGCTTTGAACCTTAATACTCAGATCTCAACCTCCTGAATAGCTAGGATTACAGGTGTGAGCCACTGCTCCCAGCCGTAGTCATCTTTTGATAGGCACCTGGGCTGATTTGTATAGTTAACCTTTTGCAAGTAGTACCAATAATATGGGCATAACATATATATATATATATATATCACAATACTCTTGGATATATGGCCAGGATTGTTATAGTTGGGTCAGATTATTGTTAGATTTTTAGTTTTGGAAAGAACTTCCATATTCCTTTCCACACTTCTCTCTAACAATCTTTACATATCCAGTTCTCCACATCCAGACCAGCATTTGTTGCTTATTATTTACTCTTTAAAAATAATAGTCATTCTGATTGGAGTAAGGTAATCTCAATATTTATTGTATTTTTAATTTTAATTTAAAAAATATCATAAAATAACCTTAAAATATTATCATTATTAAGGAGTTATATAAAGGGGTTACAGTTCTTTAAGTTATGAGTACATTCTTCTTGGACAATGTCACTCCCTTTTTCACTTTTCTCCACTTGCTACCCACAAGTTCCATAGTTCCATGTATATATAGTATATATTGAATACAATGACTGTATTTCCTTGCCTACATTCTCTCTAATTTCAATATTGTTTTGATTTTCACTTCCTAGATGAATGAAGATGTTAAACATTTTTATACATCCTTTGACCATTTGTACTTCTTTTATGAAGTATCTGTTCAGATCATTTGCTGATATTCTAATTGGATTACTTGTTATTTAATTGATAACATTTAGTAATTTATATATATTTTATATATAATTTATATATATAATTTTAGTCATTTATATATATTCTTGATAGAAATCCTCCGTCAGAATACCTGCCCAAGCATTTTGCCATCATGTATGCTCTCTCCTCTGTTGATTGTGCAGAAGTTCTTAAATTTGATATACCATTTAACAATTTTTTGATTTTATTTGTGGAGCTATTAGCATCATGTTCAGAAAAATGTTACCTCTGCCTATATTTTGAAATGTTTACCCTGATTTCCTCTATAAGTTTTCAAGTCTTAGGTTTTACATTGAGAGTTTGATCCATCTTGAAAAGGTTAAGAGACAGTGATCTAGATTCAATTATCCACATACTGAAAAGCCTCTTTTTTCTACACTGTGCATTTGTGATAATTGTATTATCACAGTTTTCCATTGTTGTGACAACAAAAATGAGAAAAAGCTGAACAATTTATTTCAGCTCATGGTTTCAGTCACTTATAGGCTGTTCCATTTTTTTCTAGAAAGGCAGACCATCAGGGTGACTTGTCATTATGGAACAGATATACTCACCTCATGGCAGCCAGGAAGAAGGCTCAACACTCATCAATTTAGTAGCCTACAAAGCTTAACAGGAATATCAAGTCAGCAACAACTACATGTGGAATAATAACAAGGTCTTCCATTCAAACTTTAGCTATAACTTGCTCCTTTAAGTTAATTTGATAAAGGCAAAATCTACATTGAAATTCTTGTTTGGTGTCTTTTATACTTCTCTCAGATAATTCCATTAATTGCCCATTTCAGATTTTTAACCAGATGGTTAAAACTCTTAATAGTCAAAAGTCCATGTTAGGCTTTATTGCCACATTTTACAAGAGCTCTTTTTTCATCCTATACTTCCTCAAAAGGTGTTTCTTGAAAAAATCTGATAATAATACTTGACAGTTACTGGGTGATAATAAATGTTAGGTCTATAATAAGCTAACTTAATTCCACAGTGTCACTGCAAAGATTGGCAGAAGTAAAATGTGACATCAATTCTGGAAGAACTGACAGTCTTCAAAGAATGGTAGTTCAAATAGAAATAGATGATCAATGATTAAGATCTATTCTACAGAGGCGTATAGACAAAGGTGTTCAGTGATAGAGTGGTTTACATTCATCTCACAGATTTTTATTCCCAATATGAGATAAAGCCTGTTACAAAAGTCTCTTATTTTAACTATTTCAGAATTAATATAGGAGTCTCAGACTCAGTAGTATAGATTTGGATGTATTTGTTCCAAATTAAGTCCAGTTAATATTTATTTATTTATTTATTTATTTATTTATTTATTTATTTATTTATTTATTTGCCAGTCCTGGGCTTGAGCTCAGGGCCTGAGCACTGTCCTTGGACTTTCTCAAGGCTAGAGCTGTACCACTTGAGCCTCAGCACCACTTCCGGCTTTTTTCTATGTATGTGGTACCAAGGAATCGAACCCGGGTCTTTGTGCATACTAGGCAAGCACTTTAACCACTAGGCCAAACTCCCGGCCCCCAGTTAATATTTAATATTAAAAAATTCATGCTGAAACTAGGTGCTGGTTGCTCACACCTGTAATCAATACTAGCTATTCAGGAGGCTGAGATCTGAGGATCACAGTACAAATCCAGCCAATTATCCACCAGAAAACTGGTAGTGGCATTGTGGCTCAAAATGGTAGAGCACTAGCCTTGAGCTGAAGAACTCAGGGACAGCACTCAAGCCCAGAGTTCAATCCCCAAGTCTGACCCAATTAAAATCAAATTCATGCTGAACAAAGCCATGTTACTCGACCTTTTATCTTTTAAAGTGCTCTTCAGGTATATTCAGAGGTGTTTCCATCACTTCCATATTGTAGTTAATAAAGTTGTTTCCCACAGAATGTACTTCTAATTGTACTATACATATGCATTGGGATTAAACAATGAAGTAAATGGATGGTGAATAGCAGGAGTCAGATTTCTCTAGTTGGAGTAGAATAGGAATTGATAAATATATGAGAGGAGAAAACTAGAATGATCATGTAATGCTGGATCATCTGGTAGGTTTGTTTAGTTTTCAACATACTGCCAAACTATCTTCCAAAGTGACTATATTCCTTAACTACTCAGATGAATGTAGATTAAAGGTTTGTGGGTTTTTTATTAAAGAATTTAACATTGATTTTACATCATATTTCAAATGTCATGTTTAACAAACAAGTATTAAAGAAGGGAATCTGTATATACAATCATTGGCACATAGATTTTAGAACATAATTAAAATTAAGCTGAGGGTTTTTATGTCATAGATACATATTAATATATGCAATACAACATTATATCCATAGAGTGTGTTTTTTTAAAGATAATTTTATTTTTTTATTGTAATTAGTAAAAGGGTTACATGATATTTGCCAGATAGAAGGTGCATTAATTCACATACATTGATACCCTTTCACATGTCTTGGTACCCATTTCCCTCCCCCCCCCACCCCCACCTAGAGTGTGTTTTTTAAACACTGACTATGTGTCCTGTATTATTAGTCAGGAAAATTAATATATTTCCAGCTCCATCTTACATCAGTTTCAGTTTATGCTGCAACCTTCAAACATACCTGTTACCATACTCTCTGAGACCCGGAGAAGTTCCTTCTTTTACCCCTGCAAGTCCTCTACTCCAAACCTGGTCATCAGCAGTTAAACATATTTTCCTAGATGAAGCTTTTACTGACATCTCTGGCTAGGTCTCATGCACCCACCCCACCTTGCCAAATCTCTTATTAGTGGCATTCATTTATTATAATTGCAATGCTTTATGCACTTAGGTTCTCTTTTTTATTCTATTCACTTACTTGAATAAGACCAGAATTTTCTCACCCTAATATAGTGCCTGGTATGTAGAATGGAGCATAATATATACATTTTTGTTAGATTAACAAATAAATGAGGCATGAATTATTATTACTTGGCATTGGTATATTATTTTCTGCATTTAGAGATGTTGGTTACATTTGTAGAATCAATGTATTCATAATTTGTTTTTCAAAATATAGGGACTTCTCCTTACCAACCCCAGGTACATTTCGTCTTTCCTTATCCCCTGAGAATAAGGCTATTCCAAGCTCATGATTCTTGGTCTCTGTAAAGTCTGAAGTAGCCGCTATTTGCTTTACAGTACAACTCCAAGTGTGAAGTTCAATCAATCTCAAAGGCCATAAATTTTTCAAACCAGAATTCCTGTAATGATTACTTATTCCAGTTAAATCTCCTATGTGACCATTGTAAAACACCATCACAATTCTTGATAAAGCAAAATTCAGGAATTCTCTTAGACTTCTCATTTTCTTCAGCTAAAGCATAGATGATAATCTTTTTAACTATATCTTCCTAAGATATTGTAGTTACTATCTTGACCTTTTGTATGCTCGTTTTGGAAGGTGAATTCAGAGCCTGGGTGCTGTCCCTTAGCTTTTTTGGGGTGGGGGGTGGGGGAGGGTCATGAGGCTTGAACTCGGCCTGGGCTCTGTCCCTGAGCTCATCAGTTCAAGGCTACTGCCCTACCCTGGAGCTAAGCCCCACTTCCCGTTTTCTAGAGGTTAGTTGGAGATAAGAGTCTCAGGTCCTCCCCACCCCCACCCTTCATCTTGTTTTCCCCCCTTCCCTATCCAATTTCAAATAACCAAATACAAATATATCCAATATATCAGATAACAAAGTGAAATACTGTAACAATATGAGATAACCAAGGGAAAGCAAAAGAGATGAGAGATAACATAGTACATTAAGGACAACAATCACTCATTATGGGGGGCTGGGGGCGATGGAAATGGGGACCAAGACATGAGACAGGTCATCAATGTATGTGAATTAATGCACCTCCTATCTGCAAAATATAATGTAACCCTTCTATTAATTACAATAAAAATATATGAAAAAAAATCTCCTAAGTGCCAGTGTTTGTATATAGATTCCCTTCTTGAATACTTGTTCGTTAAATACATTTGAAATATGATGTAAAAATCAATGTTAATAAATTCTTTAATAAAAAAAAGAGTCTCGGGTCCTTTTGTGCCAGGGCTGGCTTTGGACCTTGATCCTTAGATTTCAGCCTCCTGAGTAGCTAGGATTACAAGTGTGAGCCACTGCACCCGGCTATTCCTTAGCTTTTTTTACTCAAGGTTGGCACTACTTGTTCCACAGCTCCACTTCTGGCTCTTTAGTCATTAACTGGAAGCTTTCAAAATATAATATTCAGATCTGAGCATTCTGAATAGCTTGGGTTACAGGCACGAGCCACTCATAGTGGGCCTATCTTGACTTTTAAACACTTAAAATGAACTGGAGAGATCTCCACACAGTTCTTAGCAGGGGGAAACCTTTTGTCTTAAGAGTTTATAGTTATGGTGATCCTATAAAACTTTGCTAAAAACCAAGAACTTGAGTTGGTTGTGAAAAATTAAAATATGCAGACCTCATCCTCATGTGTTCTGATTCAGTCAATCTGTCATCAGAGTCAGATTCCTTACCCTTCATAAGACATTTCTGATTCTCTTAGGCACAAAGTTTGACAACTATGAGTCTATCATTTGTATGTCAAGGAGGAATAGTGCAGGGATTCTGTAACTACAGAAATGGGAAGGTATGGATAGATGAGGGTTGGAAAGTTTCTTTCTCTAAATTCACCCTTAGCCATTCAGACATCAATAACTCTCGCATTAAGTCATGCCCAGAAATCTATGGTTTAAGAATCTCTTGAGGTGATTCCCAAGCACCTGCAAGGGTAAAAAGCACACTAGATCATTTATCTGCCTTCAGGAACCATTTCTTTTCTTATGTGTGCTGGTATAGAGGAGTGAACTCAGAACCTTCCCTTAGCATCTCCTCCCCACCCCCATCCATGGCTGACACTCTACTGCTTGAGCCACACAGACATTTCTAGCTTTTTTTGCTAATTAATTGGAGATAACAGAAACATTCAGATCTCAGTCTCCTGAGTAGCTAGTATTATAGGCACAAGTCACCAGCATCCAGAACTATTGTCTTTGGTGCATTCTTAGATTACAGCAGAAGATGGGTAAGCTTTCAGACTAGGAGATTCCACTAAGAACTTTTCTATTGTGCCAGTCCTGGGGCTTGAACTGAGGGACTGTGTGCTGTCCCTCAGATTTTTGTGCTCATGGTTAGTGCTCTACCACTTGAGCCACAGCTCCACTTTTGCCATTTTGGTGGCTAATTGGAGATATGAATCTCACAGAGTTTCCTTCTCAGGCTGGCTTTGTACCATGATCCTCAGATCTCAGTCTCCTGATTACAGGATTATAGGCATGAGCCTCTGGTACCTAGCTCCACTAAGAATTTCAGAAATCTCCCTCCTCTTACATACTGAAACCCTTTCTACCACTCTTCCTCTAGAACCATCATTGTCATTGGCAACCCTCCTTAAATACTCAATACTATAAAAAAAAACCTTCCAAGATTTGGTGAGGACTTCTTTATCATAATCATGAACAAAAATTCCATTTGTGATCATCCCCAAATCATGATATGTTTCTATTTTGATCAGGATGTTGATGACATCCTGATATTTAAATGTATCTTTACACACACATTATCTCATGGGATTCACTTAACCTTCTAAATTATTTCCTATTAAGATTCCCACTGTAATGAGAAACTGAAGTTCAGGGGTTTTTTGTTTGTGTGTTTGTGCCAATCCTGGGGCTTGAACTCAGGTCCTGGGTACTGTACCTGTGCTTTTTTTGCTCAAGGCTGGTGCTCTACCACTTGAGCTACAACTCCACTTCTGAATATTTGATAGTTAACTGAAGATAATACTCTCATGGACATACTTGCCAGGCTGACTTCCATCCACAATTCTCAGATCTAAGCCTCTCAGGAGCTAGGATTACAGGTGTGAGCCACCAGAGAAAACTTCAAAATCTGCACACTTGATCCTAAAATGTGCATAGGCACCTTTCAGGACAGAGAGGTCATGGAAGACACAAGGATGAGGATGAATGGGTTCTGGAAATCAAATTTAGGAAGTCTATAGCAGAGAGCATGTCTAGTAGCAGTGTTTAGTTGAGAAAGGAAATTAAGCAAGTTCATAGTGTGCACTAGGAAGAAAATGCACAAAAATCATGTCTGGAAGAATGTGTTCTATTCAAACAAGGAGAGCATGTTCAAATGGATCATCTAACAAGGGGGCATGGGACAACTTGTCAGAGCTTTTAGTTTCCTATTATGTGCATGCGCACAATACTAGGGCTTCAACTCAGGACCTCGTGCTCTTCTTTAGTATTTTTTCTCCACTCAAGGCTGACACTCTATTACTTGAGCCACATGTCCACTTCCAGCTTATTGCTGGTTAATTGGGGATAAGAATCTCACAGACGTTCAAATTTCATCAAAATAAACACCAGGAAGTGATTGTCTGAAAGGGATGTAATGGAGTCAAAAGGAAAGGGGTAGATGAAAAAGAAGGGGAGAATATAGTCAGGAATATCTTAAAAAATTAAGAAGAGTGAGGGAGTAGGTGAATGGAAGGGAAAGAATGTTGAAAGGGGACTGGGAGTTTGGCCTAGTGGTAGAGTGCTTGCCTAGCATACTGAAGACCTAGGTTCAATTCTTTGATACCACATACATAAAAAACCCAGAAGTTGTACTTTTGCTCAAATAGTAGGGTTCAAGCCTTGAGAAAAACCTAAGGACAGCGCTCAGGCCCTCAGTTCAAGCCCAGGACTGGCAAAAAAAAGAATGTTGAAAGGGGTGACATTGAGCGGACACATTGTATTCATAAACTGCTTTGTTAAAAGGCAATTTCTTTGTACAACTACTTAAAGCTAAATTTTAAAAAAGCAGAGCACAAGGAATGTGGCTTAGTGGTACAGTGCTTGCCTACCATGCATGAGGCCCTGGGTTCGATTCCTTGGTACCAAAGCGACACAAAAAATAAATAGAATTATTTTTTTAAGTAGAGCAGAACTCAGTAGGTTTTGAGAGGATTAAACAGTAATGTATTCATTGTATAGACCCTTTGTATGGACAAAAGTCTTATACACTTTTCTGGCCAGGCTGACTTTGAACTACAATCCTCAGATTTCAGCCTTTTGAGTAGCTAAGATTGCAGATGTGAACCACTGGTACCCTGCTAGTTTTCTATTTAAACTGGAGTGAGAGAATTGGGAATAGTGAAAGTAAGGGAGAGCAGACAAATTGGAGTAACTCTGGAACAATCACAGAAGTTCAGAGATGGTGATGGGGAGAGTAACGGAGGTAAGCTTCTATGATCAGCCTGGTACATGTATGACTTTCCAGTATCTGTGTCTACCACATCCACACATGTATATGACTGTTAATTGCAATGTCATAGATGTACCAATATTTGTCTAATCCAGCTCCAAGCCTCTTGATGACAGCAGCCATAAATGCTTTTTGTGGCTTCTCTATAGCATTCAGCATTCACTACTGCACTTATTCTATTTTTTGCCAGTCTTGGGCCTTGAAATCAGGGCCTGGGCACTGTCCTTGGGCTTTCTCAAGGCTAGAGCTCTACCACTTGAGCCACAGCTTTTCTATTTATGTGGTACCGAGGAATCAAACCCTGGACTTCGTGCATGCTAGGCAAGCATTCTACCACTACGCCAAATTCCCAGCCCCGCACTTATTCTTAGACTTATTTTGTCAAACTGTATGCTAGGTATTAAGGAATACAAGGGTGAAGAAGACATGGCCTCCAGGATCATAGGACTCCCTAGTAAAATGGATATTCAATGAGAAGCTTGATGGCTAGCATTCAGAGAAAAGTCCAAAGACCTGCAAAATACTAGCTATGCAAGCAGATATGAATTTTCCCCAAATTTTATAGTGTCTGTCAGTTTCTCAAACTCAGTTCATCATTTATAATCAAGGATAGAAGAATGCAGATATAAATAAATAATCCAATATAAATCTTAAGGTGAGTGGGAGGAAGTCATGGAAGCACAGAAAGCTTCACTGAAAAACTGTAATTTATCTTCAGCCAAGTAGGAGGAAGGAAAATTTTAGGAACAGGGCATAATATGGCAAAGTATGAAAATGTTAAAGAACATACTGAAATAGTGAAACTACCTATCATTGGATAAGTCAGAACCATGTGGCTAAAGAGCAGCATGCCAATCTCAGACCTACCCACCTATTCCTCCATTCTCTTCACTTCAATACAGTGGCCCTGATGGTACCCCCACTATGGCAGGTGCTTAGAAGATTTAACAAGGATACCATTGTCTTCTCTATCAGTTCTCATTTCAGGATTTTAAAAGTAAAGAGGATGTTTGGAAAGGTAGTCTTATTCTCATTCACTTGAGATTTTAGCTTTGGCACTTGAGGAAATCACTGGTAAAAGAAATGGAAGCCCACAAGTTAGTATTCTCTAGTCTCTTCCCCTTTTCTTTACTGATGGGAGGATTCATGAAGCCCTAACTCTCCAACTCATTTTTTACTGATATTCTTTCAGTATGTATAGTTTCCTACCCTATTACCATCATTTCCCTGTTTCTTTTCTCCCACAAATTTATGCTTCTGCCTTCTCCTTTCTTAGGCAGCTCTGCAGATCATCTGCAGATACTTGTCATTTAAAAAAATCAGAGAAGTCTCAGAAATGATTGAGGCTAGACCCAAATATTATGCCTCCCTCTTCCTGCTTGGTGAACCATTACCTGGCTTTGGATTTTGGCTTTCCTTTCAGTCTTTGTTTTCCCAGCATGGTCCTCTGAATTTCTCAGCCTTCCTCAGTCTGACTTCCATCCTGTAAGACTGTTGCCAGATCTTGGTTTCATTGAGGGCTTCTCCCTGGCCTATCATCTGACTTAATATTCTTCAAGTAATTGACCTGCATAGTATTGGCTTTTTCTTGACTCTGAGATTAGTATATATCAGCAAATTGCTTTTTGCTGCCAGCCTTCTTAAATATGTTTGTTCTTGTTATTTACAGTGGCTTTAATATTTGACAAATTATTTTTTGCAAGTCCTGGGGCTTAAACTCAGAGCCTGGGTACTGTCCTTCAACCACAGCACCACTTCCAGCTTTTTCTGTGCATATAGTACCAAGGAATCAAACCCAGGGCTTCATGCATGCTAGGCAAGAACTCTACCACGCTAGGCCATGCTCCTGGTCTATTTTGTTTTTAAAAAATCTTTATTGAAATGGTGATGAGCAGGGAGTTACAGTTATATAAGTAAGGCAATGAGTACATTTTTTGTGTCAGTCCTGGCTTGAATTCAGGTCCTGAGCATTGTCCTTGTGCTTTCTCAAGGCTAGCGCTCTACCACTTGAGCCACAGCACCACTTCCAGCTTTTTTTCTATGTATCTCATACAGAGGAATTGAACCTAAGTCTTCATGCATGCTAGGCAAGAACTCTACCACTAGGCTAAATTTTCGGGCCCCTGAGTACATTTTTTAAAATACTGTTACTCCATCCCTCATTTTCTCTCACTTACCCCTCCCTAGTCTCCTCCCCCACAATTATAGAGTTCATTTCCAACATAGTATCAACTATTTGCCCAATTGTTAAGGTCCCAGAAAGGAGACTGCCATACCCACAGCCAGCTAGACCTACTTTATCTCAGTTTCTTTGATTTACACCTGCAGAGAGGGAATTTCACAACCTTCTATGTCCCTGTTTCCAGGTGTTTCTCTCTGTCCACGTGGTAATCAATAGACATTTGTTGTCTGCTATCTCTCCATCTAAGTGGCAGTGAAGGAAATGAGAAGGATCTCTATTTGCTTCCTGGTTTATGGGTTTCTCTGTGATTACAGGAGAGTTGCAGGGCAAATGCACTCAATTTATTTCAGTAGTGTATAATTTCTGGCCAAGTTTCTGTGTGTTCTGTGCCCTTACATGTCTTTGGAATTTCTATGTTTTCTCTCTTATTGCTAAGATAACCCTTAATAAAGACATGAAATAGATTGTATACAGATGGCATGTTTTTCAGTAGCCATCCTTCAGTGGGATAAATCCTGAACACCCTTTCCCTAGGATCATGACCTTTTGCATTCAAATGAGCAATGCAGATCAGAAGGAGAAGCTTCCTGACCTGAAAACTTACTCCAATCTCATGTATAGGTGAAGGCCTAAAGGTGAGGCAATCCCTCTAAAAAGTAGAGCATGTAAAGGAAGAGAACACAGGAATTCCAGATATATGGAATGGTGACAAAAGGAACAGTTTAATATAGGTTGTAAAGGTTAAGGGGAAAATAAGATTTCATAAAAACAAGGCCTAAGCAAGATTAGGCCTGTTCAAAGTAGTATATCTTTGAACTATGTATGAAGATGCAGTGACTATCACCTGTAATCCTAGTTACTCAGGAGGCTGAGAACTGAGGATTACTGTGCAAAGCCAGCCTGGGAACCAAAGTCTGTGAGACTCATCTCCAACTAACCATCAGTAAACTGGACATGGTGCTGTGGATCAGAGCGGTAGAGTACTAGCCTTGAGCTGAAGAAGTTAGGGATAGCACCCAGGCCCAGAGTTCAATCCCCACTACAGTCCAAAAACAAAAAAACAAAAGAAAAATAAAAACCACACACATAATATAGATAGATAGATAGATAGATAGATAGATAGATAGATAGAAGATAGATAGATAGATACATACATACATACATACATACATATCTGAAATATCATGATGAAAGCCCTTGAATTAATTAATACACACTCACAAAAATAAAAGGAAAGTAAAACTGACCTGGGTGCTGTGGCTCACTCCTAGCCCTTCAGGAGGCTGAGAGCTGAGGATCATGGTTCAAACCAAGGCACTGAAGACCATGAGACTCTTATTTCCAATTAACCACTATAAATTTGGAAGTGGTGCTGTGGCTTAAGGAGTAGGGAAGTAGCCTTGAGCTGAAGAGCCCAGAGTCCAAGCCCCATGACTGATAAACAAAAAAAGTAAAACAGGACAGACACTTGTGGCTTACTACTCAAAGATGCTGAGATCTGAGGAGCAATGGAAATGGAAGAAAATCCGTGAGACTCTTATCTCCACATAACCATGACTTATCCCCTCAAAAAATGACCAGAAGTGAAGCTGTGGTTCAAGTGGTAGAGCTTCAGCCTTGACCAGAAAAGCCAAGATAGTGCCTAGCCCCTAGACAAGCCCCCTGTGGGCACACACACACACATGCACATACACACACATGCACATACACACACACATACACACACACACACACACACACACACACACACACACACACACACACACACACACACACACACACACACATTGCTATAAAATCCTGAACCTAACCTCTCTGGCTTCCTGTCTGTTGCTGTTATGTCTTGCTCCTCTGTGCACTCCTGCCACTGTGGTACCATCTATCATGGCACTTTAGCTAAGCTAATACTAGCATTATGCCATGGCACCTCCAGAACTAGGAGCTAAATGCGCTTTTTTAAATAAAGTTAGCCTAATATATTTCATTATACCAATGGAAAGTGAACCAATGCAACATTTAAAAATCACTCTGGTGCCTGATTGACAGAATCTAGTAGGGACTCAATAAATACTTGTTGAACAAATGACTATTTTTGTATCTATTTCTATTTTCTATCCCCCGATGATGCAAGTCAGACTCTTATCATGTATTCTCTACTAGTTTAATACTCTACCAACTAGAAATTTCTACCTTTTTAAACTATGGAGATGGAATACAAGTAAGGGGTATATTTTAGTCTATCTATGGTGGCACTTAAACCATCTGAGATATACAATTTCTGTTTTCAATCTACTGGCTAGTGGTGCACAACCAGTCAATTTTATAATGTAGTTCTGATACCTAGAAGAAAATATCCTTTGGTTTTTATTCATTATCAAAGTTTTTTGTCAGATTATTAGTTTCATGACTGATGGCTTAAAATGCTATACCTAGTGGATCTGGCTTTGGATTTGTACCGTCCTTTCTTGGTTTTATTAACCAAATATTTGTTTGTACCTCAAGCAAGTGTTTCACAGTCCTTCACTCTTATTTAAGTTTGCTGTCCAGCTGGTGTCTTTTCCTGCCTGGAGTACAGAAGTTTTAATAAAAAGGAGTGCCTGGATTGTGACCTATTGGTACAGTGCTTGCCTAACATGCAGGAAGCTCTGAGTTTGGTTCCTCAGTACCACATCACAAAAAGCTGGAAGTGGTGCTGTGGCTCAAGTGATAGAGCACTATCCTTGAGAAAGCTCAAGGATAATTTCCAAACCCTGAGTTCAAACTCTAGGACTGACACAAAAAAGGAACATTTTGGAGACTGCTATTTCCTTCAAATCTTCCAAATATAGTGTTTGATTTTTAATGATGGTTCTAACTTAATCTTTTGTATTTGGACATCTCAGTCTTGAGAAAAATATTATGGAACCATATGTCCATTGGACAGATGCCACTTTTCACCAAAGGCAGAAAACTGCAGGCCCTGTGAGGACTAATCTTGATTGTCAACTTTGTTGATTGGATCCAGAGTACCTTGGAGATTGGTAAATTACACCTCATGGGGTGTTTGTGAGAATGTCTCCAGAAAGAATTAATTAATGGGGCCTCGCAGAATATTTCCTGAAATTAGGCACTATCACATAGGGTGCAATCAAGATGATATAAAAGGAGGAAAAAAAGGGAAAGCCTGCATGCAGCACAGGCACTCTTATCGCTCTACTTCCTGCTAGCCATGACATGAGCAGCTCTGCTCTACATACTTTCTCTGTAGTGATGGAATGTGCCCTCTGAAATCAGGGGCCAAAGTAAATATTCCCTTCCTTAAGTTGTTCTCTTAGGTATTTGGCCACAGCAACAAAAGTAATGACTATATAGTCTTCCTTTATAGGATGACCCAGAACCCTCCAAGCAATGCTTTACTATCTTCAACTAAGAACTAGTTAAATTGGTATCACATGCCTAATGTGTTGTTAAAGCTGGGAGAATGTATAGAAATTAGTCAGACAAGGTTTTATTCATGAGAACAAGTAGTAATCTTCAATTCCTGTCTAGTCCTATGGAGGAAAAATGCTGAGGAGGTTTCTGATGTGCCTCTGAGCCTCTACATCAATCCATTTAGAGATGTTTTATTTCAGTGAAACCAAGTCTAATTAACTGAAAACCATTTTCTCTAAACCCCTTATTTTTCAAGACTACTTAACTTAGTGAACAATTCCCCTGCTGACTAATTTGAATAAGTTCCAACTATCATTTGAATATTTTTACTTCTGGTTGAGGGCCTTATTCCTTTCTTACTGACACTTTCTTTTGACATTCAAGACATTTTAAACCCTGTGTTGAAATGATTGTAAGTCCATTTTGTTCCACAGGTACTTCTAAATTAATGTTTGTATTTTAAAATAGTTACTTACAGAAATTTCAGTATTTCATGAAAGATAAGATTCTTTAGGATGAATATGAAGGGTCAGTATCACTTTTTTTGGTGGTGCTAGTGGTTTTATTTTATTTTTTTGCATCAAATTTTCTATATATTAAAAATTACTAGAACAAAAGAGAGGTAACACAAGGAGAAAAAATCACCACAAAGACCTCAAAAAAATTAAAAAGCAAATGAATAATCCAATTAATAGACAATGAACTGAACAGATGATTCTCAGAAGAAATACAAAAATGGCTAATTTAGGAAGAAATGTTTAATATAGTTAGCCACAAGAAAATGTAAATCAAAATTACAATGAAATCTATCTAAAATATATCAACAGCTAAAAAAATTGAATCACTGCAAAACTAATCGCCTAAAAAACAACCATCCCATTAAAAGATGGGCCAAAGACTTAAAGAGAGTCTTATCTGAATAAGAAATAAGAATGGCCTAGACACATCAAGAAATGCTCAAAATCTCTGGCCATAAAAGAAATGAAAATCAAAACGACTTTAATATTCCACCTTGTAAAAAAGCAAAAACAACAACAACAACAAAAAATCTTATTCTGAGTATTCCATTATTTTTTTGTGTGTATGTACTTAGCTGTACTATAAAGTAGTTGGTTTATATGAGGTAGTTTAAAAGGCCAAATATAAAAGTTTTTTTCCATTTTTTCTATGAAGTTGCTGTTTATTTTTCTTTTTTGGCCTGTTTTATCTATGTGTGAAACAATGTTGTCCAACAATAAACCAGAATTTTATTTAGCTGAGTTGTTGTAACAAAAAATTTAAATCTCTCCAAAAACAAATCCTCAAAGAAAGAACTATCCCATGAGAAGGTGGGCTAAAAACTTAACTAGAGATTTCTCTGAACTGGAAGCAAGAATGGACAATAGACACAATAAAGAAATGTTCCACATCTCTGCCCATAAAAGAAATACAAATCAAAACAACTTCAAGATTACATCTCACTCCAGTTAGAATGGCCATGATCAAGAAATCTAATAACAACAAATGCTGGAGGGGTTGTGGCCAGGAGGGATCACTACTACGCTGTTGGTGGGAGTGTAAACTCATTCCACCACTATGGAAAGCAGTATGGCAGTTCCTCAAAAGACTAAACATAGAGCTCCCCTAGGATCCAGCAATTCCCGTCCTTGGCATTTACCCAATCGTCTAGAAACAAGGACATACTAAATCTACTAGCACAACGATGTTCATTGCAGCACTATTTACCATAGCAAAGATATGGAACCAACCCAGATGTCCCTCAGTTGATGAGTGGATCAAAAAAAGTGGTATTTATACACAATGGAATTCCATGTTGCCATCATAAAGAATGACATCTCCCCATTTATAAGTAACTGGAAAGACTTGAAAAATCATATTAAGTGAAATAAGCCAGACCCAAAGGATAGGCTCAATGTTTTCCTTCCTTTCTAATCATTATTATGCATCTAAGATTTTCATACAAGAGGAACACAATAGCTCAAAAGCTTCATACATATGCCCATATAGGGAAAAGCTAAGTGAAATGAACTTCAGGATAGGGAAACAAGAGGTTTACCTTTTTCTTTACATCACCCCAACAGTAAATTAAAATTTAAAAAAGGCAAAATGGACTGAGGGCTTAGATCAGTGGTAGAATACCTACAGCACCAGAGTGAGGCCATGATTTTAAATATCACTAAAACCCCAAAACACTGTGTGAGCACACTAGTATCTCAATCTTCAACAATGAAGAATATATTCAAGACTTACTCCTTTAGAATTGTAGCCCTATTGGCCAAAAGAATTGTCCTGGCTCATACATGCCTCAACTTATTTACTCATTCACTCAAATGTGTCAGAATTGCTATCATGTGCCACTGTGAGAAACAAGTCTATCAATTAGCTTTCTATATATGGTAACGATTATTTTCGTTTACTAAAATCTAAACATTATAGTATCACTATAGTATACTATAATATGCCCACATGTGATTTTAATATTATAATTTGATGACTTCTAGAGAGTGCATACACTTGCATAATCCATATCTCCATCAACATACAGAGCAATTCCTGTCATTTGAGAAAAGAGCCAGCAACTCCTCCCCCTATGGCTTTTCACTGAGATCATGGTTCAGACTTGCCTGCACTTAATCTCCATGCAAACAGAATAAAATTCTCTTTTCCTTAGTGTCTTATTCCTGGGGAGTATTCCATTTTTCATTAATATTCTACATATTGTTTATTCATTATCCCCTTGGACATTTAGGATTGTTCTGCTTTGTAACTCTTGAATAAAGCTGTTCTGAATATTTATGTACAAGTCTTTGTGTAGACATGTGGTTTTATTTCTCTTAGAAAATACATGGAAACTGAACTGCTGAATTACAGACAGATTAAATATTTTATGTTGTCTTTCTTTTACAGTACTTTTGACACTAGGTCTCACCATGTAGACAAGGTTAACCTTGAATTCATGATCCTCGTGCTCCAGCCACCACACTTAGCTACATGTGTAACTTTATAAGAATCTCCCAAGGGGCCAGGAGTTTGGTCTAGGACAGAGTGCTTGCCTAGAATGCATGAAGACCCGGATTTGATTCCTTGGTACCACATACATAGAAAAAGCCAGAAGTGGTGCTGAGGCTCAAATGGTAGAGCTCTAGCGTTGAGAAAGTCCAAAGACAGTGCTCATGCCCTGAGTTCAATCCCCAGGACTGGCAAACAAAAAAAGAATCCCTCCAAGATTTGTTTAAAGTGATTGTACCACTCACTTTTACACAAATGTATATTTCTGGTTGCTCTACATTTTAAATAACATTTGATGGTAAAAGTCATTTTAGCCATTGCAGTAAATATAAACTGGCATATCACTGTGATGTACATATTCATTTCATAGTCAATGATACTTCATGTACCCATTGGACATTCATTTATCTTCTTTTGTGAAATGTCTATTCAAGTCTTTTACTCATTTTAGATAATGTGGGAGGCCTATTTTTGTTTTGTTTTGTTTTTAATAGTACTAGTGTATGTGGATTTGGGGTCTTAAGCTTGCTATGCAGGTGCTTTATAACTTAACCAGACCTACTGCCATTTTTTACTTTGGTTATTATTATTATTATTATTATTATTATTATTATTTTGCTGGCCTTGGAGTTTGACCTTTGGGCTTGAGTGCTGTTCTTGAGCTCCTTTTTGCTCAAGGCTAACACCCTACCACTTGAACCACAGCACAACTTGGAGCTTTTTCTGTCATTAATTGGAAGTAGAGTCACAAGGACTTTCCTGCCTGACTGGCTTTGAACTGTGATCCTCAGATCTCAAACATCTGAGTAGCTAGAATTAGAGGTGTGAGCCACTAGAGCTGGGCTTTAGTTATTTTTTAGATATGGCCACCTACATAAAAATCCTGAGACGGAGATTCCCTTCTTGAATACTTAAACATGTCATTTGAAATATGATGTAAAAAGCAATGTAAATAAATTCTTTAAATAAAATAAAAATTAAAAAGTTCTATCACAAAGGCAAAAAAATCCTGAGACCTTGAAACACAATCCTTCTTTTCTCTGCCTCCTGAGTAGGTGAGCTTAGAGATGTGAGCCACTGAATCTGATCCCATTTGTCTTTTTATTACTGCATTTTGGAAGTTCTTTAAAATTTGAATACAAGTCAGTTTCAGAAATTTTGTGTTATATAGTAGCCAGGTGCCAGTGGCTTAAACATGGAATCATCGCTACTTAGGAGACCGATATCTAAGAATCACAAGTTCAAAGCTAGCAGTCCATGAAACTCTTATCTCCAATTAAGCACGAAGAAAAAGAAAAAAAGAGCTGAAACTGAAACTATGGTGCAAGTGGTAGAATGTTAGCTTTGAGCAAAAAAGATCCGGGACAGTAATCAGACCCTGAGTTCAAGCCACTGGATCAGGACACACACACACACACACACACACACACACACAAATGCACATACAAGCAAGCACCAATGACCAAGATAGAATACACTTGAACAGTAAAAAGGAAGGAACAGAAAAAGACAGAGTCTTCGACTATGATCAAGTCTGGCATCAGTAACAAGAGAAAGTTAAGAATGGATTGGACAGTAACAGTACAACAGTACAACTTCAACAGGTTGTTGAAGTCCTGAGAGAATTAGAACCAAGGTAATGAGACTACCAGACTAATGATCATCCATAAGAGGACTCACTTATTAGTCAGGAATGTTCCACCTCTAGTGCCCTCCCCATTATTATCACAAGTTGGAAATACATTGAAGATAGGATGACTGCTTTATGAATGCAGAGTTGAACCTAGAAGGTTTGACAGTGTAAGGTTCCTAGCAGAGCACATTTTTCATAGCAAGTTCTCTCTGTGAGAATCTAAGAAGTACACACTCCCATTACTGTCTCAATCTATTCTAAATTCATGGTCAAAGAGCATACTTCTGTTCCTCTGGATTCTTTTTTATTTTTTTATGGGTCATGGGGCTTGAACTCTGGGCCTGGGCTCTATTCCTGAGCTCATCAGCTCAAGGCTACTGTCTTACCCTTGAGCCAAGCCCCACATCCTGTTTTCTAGAGGTTCATCAGAGATAAGAATCTCTGGTTCTTTTGTGGCTGGGCTGGCTTTGAACCTTTGTCCTCAGATCTCAGCCTCCTGAATAGCTAGGATTACAGTTGTGAGCCATTACAACTGGTTGGGATTCCTTTTTAATGGGAAATTTAAAAGAGGGAAATTAATAAAATGAAGTACAACTTCCATTGCTATATTTCATCTTCAGGAAATGACCAACACTTATCCTCGTGCATCTTTTACTACCCATTCTAAATTATCTTTTCCCTAAATCTATCTATCACCTTTACAGGTTGGTGACCTTATGGTCTCACCTAGTCATTACTTCCAGAGGGCATGGAGCCCTTGAACAATTCATATCCCCCTCAGAATGGAAATTAGTGTACATATTTGCCTTTTACAATTGTACAAGAGTAACAAGAGATACACTGGAATGAAAAGTTAGCTTAAAAACAAAAATAAAAAAACAATCTTAATTTAACATTTTATTAAAATCAATGTAAGTCATAATAGCAATAAAAGAAGAGTGGAAAAAACATGATTATCTTGACATGTATAGGAAAAGCAATTAGGAAAATTTAACATATCAAGTGAAAACTCCTAAAAAATTACAAATAAAGGAATTTCCTCAACTTGATAAAGGGCACTTGTAAAATCCCACAGCTTTCATCTTAATGAAAAGTGAATTACTCCTTCAGATGTCCCTGTTTGACTTCGCAATTTATAAAGAAATGCCATTGATTGCCATGACTAATGGAAAACTGTGATGTGGATAATTCAAATAAAATAAATAATCTCAGAGTCAAAGAAAACTGTTAAAGCTGTGTCCAAAAGATCTGTTAACAAGTTAAATATGTTGACTTCATTTCAACTTTGTACTGGAAGTTTTAGTAATTGCAATAAGGTACAAATAAAAGATACACAGGTCAGAGAAAAATTAAAAAAACTGTACACAGATGATATGATTGTTTAATGACTTAAATCTGACAATCTATGGAAAACTTAGAGGAACTAAAAATTGAATTTATCAGTACTGCCAATGTTGCATTACCCAGTAATGCTTATTTTACCAATGACTATAACAAGGGATACACATAGAGAGTGGATTGAATTTTGAGTGTTCCATTGAATCAATCTGGCATGTATTTCTCAGCCACCCAAAATCCACCACTTTCTTTGTTAATAAACATTTGAAGAGTCAGGAGCCCGGAGCATGGCTTAGTGGTAGAGTGCTAGGCTAGCATGCATGAAGCCCTGGGTTCAATTCCTTGGCACTACATACACAGGAAAAGACAGATGTAGTGTTGTGGCTCAAGTGGCAGAGCACTAGCCTTGAGCAAAAGTGTCCAAGGTCAGTGCCCAGGCCCTGAGTGCAAACTGCAGGACTAGCAAAAAAAGATTCTCGAGTCCTAGGTAAAGACCTCTCCTTATTACCACAAAAAACACTCACCAGTCTTAAGGATTACCAGATGATGCTGTGGTTTACATTCTGATCTAATAAATCTTGTATAGTCAGACTATAGCCATACTGATTCCAACTCAGAGCCCATGATACCTCTCTTGCTACTTCCATTCAAGTTTTGGAGCAAGATTTAAAGCATTTCATTTTCTCCCACATTGCCCTCCCTACTCCTCTCTTCTCCCCAGTTGCAAAGTTTATTTCCAACACAATGCCTAGTGAGTATCATTGTTGCATTAGTTCATCCTTTTTCTTGCTATTTTTGTGATACTCTTTCCTTTCCATGGATCAGATAGACTTACCTATAAGATAAAGGATACAGAAACCTTTTTAAAAGTAGAAATAACTGCAAACAGTACATAATAAAAGACTTCTTGCTTCCCATTTTTTGGAGTTCATTTTGATATATTTCATTATATATGGTCATATGCACCTAGCGATTGAGCTACTATGATCCTCTGCTAAAAATATCATAGACATAGTTTAATTATTACAAATGAGGGAAACCCTGAAATTTACATTTATAAGGCCTGGCTAGTTTTGTTTAATATATTTTTTCCAGATCTTTCCATTTCCTTAAAAATGGGGTGATTTTATTTTCTTCTGATGGAAGTATAGAATTCCATTGTGTATATATATGGCATTTTCTTGATTCATTCATCTGTGGAGGTACATCTGATTTAGTTCCCATATCTTAGTTATAGTAAATAATGCTGCAGTTAACATGGTCGTGCAGGTAGTGTAATGATCTCAGGACGAGGAGCAGTTGCAACCTCCAAGGTGGCAAGTTATTTTTCCTCTCCTCTCTTCTCCACAGACCTTTCTTCTCTGCAGGCCTCTTGCTCTTGCAACAGGCCTGTTTGCAGTCTTCTTGTCTCTCCACAGGCCTGTTGCCTACCACAAGCCTGTGTGCAGCATCACCATTTTCTTCTCCCTACAGGCTTGAGCACGACTCCATTCTAAGAGTTTCTGTCGTGGCACTCTCTCTTCTACTGCAGGTCCAGACACTGTTCTGCTTTAGGAGCTTCTGGTGTTGTGTGCACATTTTACTCTTTGGAACATTCAGCCCCTATACAGCAGGTGACCCTACGCCCAGTAGTGACGTCTGGACAGGGCAGGAATTTCTGCCCTTCTGGTTCTCACAATGTGTTTTGCCTGTCAGTGTTATTCAGCGGAAACCAGTTTAACATGGATGAAGATAGTACAGCCTAGATTGGCTGCAAATTGCAGTCCTCTTTACCTTTGTTTCCTATTTTACTGGTATTCTAAGCATGGACACTATTCTTGGCCCAGCCCCCAGTAGTTACATCAGCGCATGCTATGGCTTCCCAGCTCCTCTGATTATCACAGTAGATTGAGTATGGCCTTGTTTGTGGTCATTTGGGTAAATGTCCATGAGTGGGATTGCTGGGTCATAGGGGAGCTCTATGTTTAGCCTTTTTTTTGCCAGTCCTGGGCTTGAGTTCAGGGCCTGAGCACTGTCCATGGACTTTCTCAAGGCTAGAGCTCTCCCACTTGATCCTCAGCATCACTTCTGGCTTTTTTCTATGTATGTGGTACTGAGGAATTGAACCTGGGTCTTCGTGCATGCTAGGCAAGTACTCTACCATTAGGCCAAACTCCCGGCCCCTATGTTTAGCCTTTTGAGGAACCTCCTTACTGCTTTCCAGGGTGATTGAACCCATTTACACTCCCACCAACAGTGTAGTAGTAATCCCTCGTGGCCACATCCCTGCCATCATCTGTTGTTATTAGATTTCTTGATAATGGCCATTCTAACTGGAGTGAGGTGGAATCTCACTGTTCTGATTTGCATTTCTTTTATTGCCATAGATGTTGAACATTTCTACATGTGTCTATTGGCCATTCTTATTTCCTCTTCAGAGAAATCTCTAAGTCTTCAGCCCAATTATTAATGGGGTGGTTATTTCTTTGGGGATTTGTTTTTCTTGGATTTAATTTTTTGAGCTGTAAGTATGTTTTAGATATGAGGCCCTTGTCTGTTGTATGGAGATTGAGGATCTTTTCCCACTCTGTGGGTTTTCTATTTATCTTGCTAGCTCTCTGCAGTTCAATGCAATTCCATTTGTCCAACTTTGCTTTGATTTGCAGTGTTTCTGTATCTTTATTAAGAAAGATTTAACCTGTGTTAAGGAGCCCTACTGTTTCCCCTTTTCCTTCCTGCAGTATTTTCAGGATATCTGATTTTACATTGAGGTCTTTGATCTATTTGGAGTTGATTCTTCTAGTGCAGGGTGAAATGTACAAGTCCAACTTCAATTTTCTACATGTGTATAGGCAATTCTGCCAGTACCATTTGTTGAAGAGGCTGTCTTTCTTCCATCCTGTTTTTTTTGGTTTGTTTTTGTCTCCCTTATCACAGATTAGTTGGCCAAATTAGAAAGACCCTTGGCAAATCTTAAAAAAAAGAAAAGAACACACTCAAATAAATAATATCAGAGAAGAGAATGGAAACATCAGGACAGAAGCAATCAAGATTCATAACATTATAAGAGAATAATACATTGTAAACATTTTTTGTTCGTGGGGCTTGAACTCGGGACCTGGGCACTGTCCCTGAGCTCTTCAGCTCAAGGCTATCTCTCTACCACTTGAGCCACAGCACTACTTCTGGTTTTCTGGTGCACAATTGGAGATAAGACTCTCACAGACTTTGATGTCTGGGCTGGCTTTGAACAACAGTCCCAGCTTCCTTAGTAGCTAGGTTTACAGGCGTGAGCCACTGGTATTTGGCTCTTTATAAACATTTATGCTAATAAATTCAAGAATCTGAAAGAAATGGAAGATTTTGTAACAAATATTGATATACCCAGGCTAAATCAAGATTTAAAACAACTGAATAGACCCATATCAAGTAATGAAATAGCAAAGGCAATAGGACAACTCCCATCCAAGAAAAAAACAGGACCAGATGGATTCACAGCCAATTCCAAAAGGCTTTCAAAGGAGAACTCTCTCCAATACTCTTCAAACTCTTCAGTGGAGTTGAAAGTGAAAGTTCACTACCAAATTCATTCTATGAAGCCAGCATAACCCTCATGACAAAGCCAGACAGGGATACAGCAAAAAAAGAGAACTGTGGGCCCATTTCTTTGATGAACATTGATGTAAAATTCCTCAATAAAATTCTGCCCAACTGACTTCAACAACTCTTTAAAATATTATACACCATGATTAAAGATGATTCATTCCAGGGATGCGAAGCTGGTTGAATATATGCAGTATAATTGAACACATAAATGCAGATAAAGCATTTGACAAGATCAAACACCCCTTTATGTTGAAAGCTCTAGAGAAATTAGAAATCCATGTTACATTACTCAATATAATAAGGGCTGTGTTTGAGAAACCTACAGCCAGCATTATACTTAATGGTGAAAAATAAAGCCATTCCCTCTAAAATCAGTAATGAAACAAGGATGTCTATTCTCTCCACTCCCCTTTAATATATTATTAGAATTCCTAGCTAGAGCAATAAGGCAAGAGTCAAACGTAAAGGGGATTCAAACAGGGGAAGAAGTAAAATTCTCCCTTTTTGCAGATGACATGATCCTATATGTAAAAACTCCATAGACTTCACTCTGAAGTTACTCAAAGTGATCAGAATCTGACAAAGTAGTAGGTTATAACATTAATACACAAAGATCAATAGCTTTTCTCTATGCCGACAAGGAGAAAAATGAGGCTGAAATCAGGATAGCAACTCCTTTTGCAACAGCCTAAAAAAATCTAGGAATTAGCCAAAGAAATGAAGGACCTCCATACTGAAAACTTTAAAACCTGAGAAAGGAAATTAAAGTAGATCTAAGAAGTGGAAAAATCTCCTACGCTCCTGGATTGGGAGGATTAACATCATGAAAATGTCAATACCACTAAACGCTATCTACAAAATCAATGCAATACCCATCACTATCCAAACATCATTCGCTAATGAAATAGAACAATCAATCCAAAACTTCATATGGAATAATAGAAGACCCAGAATAGCGAAAACAATCCTTAGCAGGAGAACAATGCTGAAGAAATATCAATACCAAGCTTTCAAACTCTATTACAAAGCCATAATAATAAAAAAAAGTTTGGTACTGGCACAAGAACAGGCCTGAGGACCAATCTTACATATTTTTAATTGTTGAAGCCTCAAAAGTTCTGATACGATGTGATATGTTGTCTCTTCTTAAATTTCTTACTGATGATTACTGTTAGAAAGCAATGTTATTTTTATAAAAATGCCTTTTATTCAGCCACTTTACTATGCCATTTTGTTCTGAAAACTATATTGGTCCCATTGATTTTCTGAGGCAGATCATATAATCTTCAAATAGGGAATGTTTTGTATGTTTACTTCTAAATCTTTTTTATACTATTTGCTTCTCTTTCTCTATTATGTTGGACAATGTCTCAAGTCTTGCATTCAACAATTGAACTTCAAAGGTAGCATCTTTATCCAGTTTCTGACAACAAAGGAAATGTATCTAAAGTTTCTCTAATATATGTGTAATGTTTGCTATAGGATTTATTCCACAATGACTGGATAATTTGCTAAGATGGAGTTTCATTAACTTCTTTTTCAGACTGGCCTGAATCCATGAAGCTGAGACTATAGTCATAAGCAACTGCTCCTGGCCTCAGAGCAACTTTCTTGCCTCACTGAGCTCAACATCCCCACAAACTGAAACATGTCCTCCTCGGGTTTCTTTCCAACACAAAATATGTATCCACACAAAGACTTGTGTGGGAATGTTCAAGGAAGCATTATCAATAGTACCCCAAAAGTGGTAAAAATTGGAAATAGCTCAAACAACCACTGACCCATTGAATGATTAAAAGAGATGTTTTATTTCTACAACAGAATAGCATTTACCAATAAAAATAAATGAAATGCTAATGTGTGCCATAATATGGATAAGCTTCAAAAATCTGTAATAACAAGCGAAAGAAGCCAGACACAGAAGATCACATACTAAATTATTCCATATTTATAAAATGTCCAGAAGAACACATCTTCAGAGATTTTAAAAAATGAATTGGGGGGTGCCTAGGGCTGGGATTAGGGGGAAAAAGTAGAATCACTGCAAATTGGCATAAAGGATATTTTGATGGAGGTAAAATTGTTGTAGTGGTAATCACAGAACTATGTAAAAATAGAAAAATACATTGACTTGTACAGTTAAATTAAACTTAGTATAATAGTTTTTATTAAAAAAGAACCTAAGGACAAGTGAAGCATTATTCAGGGTCGTTCTTAATCAATCTGTTAAAAACAACAAAAGCCTCTTTAAATATTAGTCAGATCATTCAATATTTCAAAAATATAAATTTTGTTTGAAGTTTATACTTTATCATTGGTATCACATACTAACAGGTTTATTTTTTGTTTGTTGCTTTGTTGTTTTTATTGGGGTGGGGCTTGTTTTTCCTGTCCTAGGACTTGAACTCTGGGCTTGGGCACTGTCCTTGAACTCCTTTATATTCAAGGTTAATGCTCTACCACTTGAGCCACAGTGCCACTTCTGACTTTTTCTGTGACTGATTGGAGATAAGAGATCCATTACTCACACTGGCCTCGAGCCATGATCCTCAGATCTCACTATCCTGAGTAGCTAGTATTATAGATGTGAGCCACAGGTGCCCAGGTTTTACAAGGTGACATTTTTACTTTACTCGTTTAAGAAAATATCTTCCAAATGCTTATATATGATTATCTATAGATTGCCTATCAGCTTATCAAATTAAAAAATAAATTCTATGAAATTGTGTTATTCATCTAATAACTAAAAATATCTCTCATACATTTTCTCAAGATAAGCATATTTCAGATAAATTTATATGTAACTCTTACATCATCATACAGATACTAAAACAAAGACATTTACTCAAAGGTTAAAAATGTAATCAAATTAACATTTACTGCTCCATCAAATGTATTTTTGAATATTCTTCAATTTAACAATGCTAAGCATACTACACACCAAGCTTTGGCATATCCAAGTTCATTAAATATACACTAATGGAGATAAAAGTACAGATAGACCCTCCAACACACTAATAATGAATCAAATGAAATTGGAGATCAAATACATATGACAGATATCTATTGAATATTCTACTCACCAGCTACAGAATATACATTCATCATAGAATTTATCTGAATGTGAAAAGGTACAACAGTAAGCACATCTTAACAAATGTAAGAAGATTAAAAGTTTCCTGTATTTTTTAGATTAAAATGGAATAAGACTAGAAATTAACATCAAAAGAAATGAAATTGTCTCTGTTCACAACATTCTCTTTTGTCCATATAATTTTATTGTAATTAATGGAAGGGCTACATTAGATTCGCCAGATAGAAGGTGCATTACTTCACAAATATTGCTACCCTCTCTCATGTATTGTCCACATTTCCTTCCCCCTACCCCCCCACCTCATCTTGTTTTCCCCCTTCCCTATCTCATTTCAAATAAACATATATACAGTATACCAGATATCAAGGTAAGATACTGTAACAATATGAGATAACCAAGGGACAACAAAAAGGTGAAAAATAACATAGTACATTAAGAACAACAATCACACATTATATGGCTTTTGTTTCTATATCCTGGAGGTCCTTTCATTTAGTGTCATCCTATATGGCCTTATGTATCTAGATTTTACTCTATTGTAAATCTCTGCTAGGAGATTCCAAGGTTTCTACTGATTATGAGAAATGAGGGAAACCATTGAGCCTGTGTTCCTTTTGGTCTGGCTTACTTCACTTAATATTTTTTCTAAGTCTTTCCATTTCCTTACAAATGGGGTGATATCATTCTTTCTGATGGCAGCATAGAATTCCATTGTGTATAAATACCACATCTTGTTGATCCACTCATCAACTGAGGGGCATCTGGGTTGCTTCCATATCTTTGCTATGGTAAATAGTGCTGCAATGAACATCCTTGTGCTAGTGGATTTAGTATGTCCTTGTTTCTGGACGATTGGGTAAATGCCAAGGAGGGGAATTGCTGGGCCATAGGGGCGCTCTATGTTTAGTCTTTTGAGGAACTGTCATACTGCTTTCCATAGTGGTTGAACGAGTTTGCACTCCTACCAACACTGTAGTAGCAATCCCTTCTGGCCACATGCCCATGAGCATCTGTTGTTATTAGATTTCTTGATCATAGTTTAATCTAACTGGAGTGAGGTGGTATCTCAGAGTTGTTTTGATTTGTATTTCTTTTATGGCCAGAGATGTCAAGCATTTCTTCATGTGTCTATAGGACATTCTTATTTCTTCTTCAGAGAAGAATCTCTTTAAGTCTTTGGCTCATCTTTTAATGGGATGGTTGTTTCTTAGGAGATTAGTTTTGGAGTGATTCAATTTTTTGAGCTGTTGATATATTTTAGATATGAGGCATTTGGACAACATTCTCTTCTTTATTCTATTTTTGAGGCAGGCTCTCAGTACAATAGTCCAAGCTGACCACACACTTTTGGAGTTCTGTATTACAGGCATGTATCACCACACCTAGCCAAAATACTCTTTTTTGTATGGTACTTGGGCTTGAAGTCAGGGCTTCAGCACTGTCCCTGCACTTGTATTGTTCAAAGGTAATGCTTTGTAGTGGTAGTACTCTACCACTTGAGTCAGAGCACCACTTGTCTTTTTATTGCCAGTCCTAGGGCTTGAACTCTGGGCCTGGGCATTGTCCCTTAGCTCTTCAGCTCAGGCTACCACCCTGCCCCTGGAGCCACAGCGCCACTTTGGTTTTCTAGTGGTTAATTGGAGATAAGAGTCACATAGACTTTTGTGCCGGGGCTGGCTTTGAACCATGATCTTTAGATCTCAGCTTCCTGAGTAGCTAGGATTACAGGCATAAGCTACTGCACCCAGCTTCAATATACTCCTATATAGAGAAAATTATAAGGATGCTATTAAAAACTGTTAGAACTGATAAATTCAGTAAGCTTGTGAGATATGAAATCAATATAAAAATCTCTAAAAACAAACTACTGAAAAATAAATTAAGAAAACAATCTCATTGACAGTTACACAAAACCACAAAACAACAGGAGTAAACATAACCAAACAAGATCTATATAATTAATGCAACAAAACATTGAAGGAAGAAACTGAAAATGACTCAAATATATTGAAAGATACCTTGTATCTATAGAACAAAAAAATGAATACTGCTGAAATGTTCATACTATCCAAATTGATCTAATGTTTCAACGCAATCATTATCAGAGTTCCAACATCAATCTTCACGAAAATAGAAAAATAATCTTGCAATTAATGGAACTAAAAATTATACATAGTTCAAGCAATCTTCTTAAAGAGAACAAACCTAAAGGCAACATGCTACCTGACTTCAACTATATCACAAATTTGCAATAATCAAAATAGTATGGTATTGGCATTAAAGCAGACCTATTATCTGATAAAGTAGAATAGAGAGCCCAGACATACACACATGAATCCAGAGTCAACTAATTTTTGACAAAGAAACTAGTAGAAAAAACTAGATCTCTATACACAGAAAAATGAGATTATGAGATTGTAACTTTATCTTAACTGCACACAAAACCAACTCGAAGTAGATTACTTCATATATGAGCTAAACTGAAAAACAAATGAAAGAAAACATACAACAGTCTGCATGACTTATCTGATCACTCAGACATATTCAAGTGATCGCATGCATATGACCAGACAAGATGATCTTATTTTAAGACATGAAGAAAGTATTTAAGACAAGTAAATTATAGTAAAAATTAAAGTATATTAAAAGCCTATACAGTATTGAAGCCAATAGGACAGTCATCAAAAAAATTAGAAGGAAAATAAAAATATATTCCTAGAATTTGCAGGAAAACAGATCAAAAAGGAGACCTTCACATTACATGAAGCAGACTAAAAAAGACAATTATTGCATGCTATCACTCATATGTAAAATGACTAAAATATACCATATGCATGTTTGAAATGCCAGTTTGAAACCTGTCTGTCTAAATAATATGCACTAAAGAAAGCAAAGAATAGGAATTTATAATAGGTTATATTGGGAGGCAAATACAAGTAGGATGAGGAAAATGAGTAGACAGGGTAGACAGTAAAATGGTTGAAGTACCTTAGAGGCATGCGTGAAAATTGAACTGTGAAGCCTCTTTTAATTAGAGGAAATGGAAGATGAAGATGAGCGATAGAGGATATGGATTTGATCAGGAAACATTGTATGCATGTATGCAAATATTGTAATGAAATCACAATGATATGAAAGGAAATATTGTATGCATGTATGCAAATATCACAATGAAACCATAATGTACACACAATATATCCTAAGAACAAGAAGAGAAAATAGACAATGCTAGACCAATAAATTACAGGCTCATGGCTGGAATTCTAGCTACTCAGGAGGCTGAGGTCTGAGGATCACAGATTAAAGAAAAGAAAGTCTGTGAGACTCTCATCTCCAATTAACCACACAAAGTGGAGCTGTGGCTTCAGTGGTAGAATCCTAACCTTGAGTGAAAATAGCTCGGAATAGAACCCAGGTCCTGAGTTCAAGCACCAGGACCTGCATGCACACAAGAACAGGTGCACACGCATGAATAGACTGTTGGGGGAAGGTGAAAGGAGAGGGTTATGGGGTGGCGATTATGATGTAGGTACTTTATAGGCATATATAGAAATAAATAATGAAGCCCCTTAAATGTGAGATTAAAAAAGTGGGACAGGAAAGTACAATAAAGGTGGTCAAATTAATTAAAGTACATATGTGCATGTATGGTAAGATCACACTTGAAATCACTTTGTACAATTAATGTATACTCATAAGAAGAAAAATGATAAATATGTGAGGATAAAAAAATCTATAAACTATCACTAATATAAAGTTTATGCAGAGAAATTCTCAATCACTCTCATATTATCACAAATTGCAGTCAAATAGTTCTGCAATCTGTTACTTTGTTTTTAATTTTGTAAAATATGCCTCCCCAAAGTACATGTAGCCACTTTTCAGTGGCTCTCATCTGTAATGCTAGCTATTCAGGAGCCTGAGATCTGAAGATCGAAGTTCAAAGCCAGCCTGGGCAGGAAAGTTCAGGAGACTCATCTTCAATTAACCACCAGAAAGCTTGAAGTGGAGCTGTAGATGAACTGTGAAAGTGTCACCCTTGAGCAGCTCAGGGTCAGTGCCTAGGCCATGAATTCAAGCCCAAGGATTATTTAAAAAAAGGAGGGAAGACAGGGAGGGAGGGAAAAAAGGAAGGAAGAAAAGAAGGAAGGAAGGAGAAAGAGAGAAAGAGGGAGGGAAGGAGGAAGAAGGAAGGAGGGAAGAAAGAGAGAGAAAGAAAGAAAAAAGAAAAGAAAGAAAGATAAAAGGAAGGAAGGAAAGAAGGACAAGAAGGAAAGTAAATGGTATCCTCAAATCAACATGTAAGTTACTGTGCTTGACTGAAGTAATAGAGTGAATTTTTAGGTAATTTTTAAAGATAGCATGTCTTTTTTTTTTTTAATCGGCCATAGGGCTTGAACTCTGGGCCTGGGAGCTGTCCATAAGCTCTTCAGCTCAAGGCTAGTGCTCTACCACTTGAGTCCCAGAACCACTTCCTGACTTTTTCTGTGTAGGCGGTACCCAGTAATTAAACCCAGGGCTTGGTGCATGCTAGCCAAGTACTCCACCGCTAGGCCATGCTCACGGCCCCCGAAAGGTGGCATGTCTTTAGTGGAAATTGGGCAGCACTATAGGAAAAAAACAAATCAAGTGTCAGCGCAGAGCATTGTTAAACTCTGTGCATCCTGATCATGTGCGGTGTGCCCTTAGTGGCAGCCACTATAGAGACATTTATCTTGGATCCATTTATCTTTACAAAAGGGTCTAGTTCTGTAAGTTGAGGATGGTTTGTTACACAGTTGTAACTAATCCTAACTTCTTCCATAAGCAGCCTATCTAAATGGGTCATCCTCAAACTAATTTTTCACAGTATTATTAAATTCATGTCCATCATTGAATTTTTCTTGTATTTTTTTCTATTTCTCCTACTAGATATTGTCTAGCACACAGTGGTTACAGCAATGATTTCTTTCAATGAGTGAATAAGCAGGAATAGACAGCTAACCCAAAGTGGGGGAGAAAGCATACAGCATATTAGGTGGATTCTGGGGTCATACTCAGAGATCTTGTGCCACATTTACTCACTTAATCCTTGAACTCTTTCTTTGAATTACCCTCTAAAGTGAACAGTCTCCCTTTTAGTATTTCTGTCCTTGGTATCCTTCATATGCTCTCTCTTGCAGGACCCCACTTTTTTCTGACCCTCTAGTGTAGTGTGTTGTGATTACTGGTTGCATATCTATTATCCTGAAGTCTTGTGATTCACTCCTGGGCCCTAAGGGTAAAACAAGATCATCAACTTTGAGATAAAACAACGTCATCCACATTGTGCATGTTCAGCCATTGTATGTTTCATTAGAATGTATAAACAGTGTGTGGACAAGTCTAATACCTAAGGAATCCTTCAGTAGAGGGTTCTCTGGTGTCACAGAAGACTTACATGGAATTTAGGCTACATAGTCTAGACTGTACTGGATCTGGCTTTGGGGGGTGGGAATGGACATTCTAATAACCTTCTATTCACCTAATTGACTAGTAGGAACTCATATCCTAGGTCTCTGGAGATCATTGAACATGATACCCATCCCTGGACAGAGATGATCAAAAGTAGGTTATGAATGGCTGGGAGCGTGGCCTAGTGATAGAGTGCTTGAGTAGCATGTACAAAGCCCTGGGTTCGATTCCTTGGTACCACATAAACAAAAAAAGCTGGAAGTGGCACTGTGGCTCAATGGAAGAACACTAGCCTTGAGAAAGCTTAACGACAGTTCCAGGCCCTGAATTCAAGCCCCGGGACTGGCACACACATAAAAAATAAGTTATGAATCCCTTCTACTCATCTATGGGAGGAAAGCATTAAACATCAAGAAAGACCAAACAGATATGTTTGGCAGCAGAGTGACTCATCAGTGGCTGTGGGGGACAGATTTTATAGTATCAGGGGATGATGTACCCCTAGCTTACTTGAATGTTTTGGCAGACTGGCAAGGAACTGAAAGACTATGCTGTTTAAACATTATATATTATAAGCAAGAACTGTCTGTCTCCTGAATAAAGATGATTTGACTGGGAGAAAGAGTATACAGGAACAGAGTGGAGAGGTAAACTTATGGTTAGGTCATTAAAGGACCTCCAGTTTTATCAGTTATAGTGTTAGCATAATGTTGAGTATTTACATTGTCTTACACCGCAGTGAGATGACTAAGTCACATTACCACTTTCCGCTTTTTCTGTATATGTGGTACACAGGAATTGAACCCAGAGCTTCCTGAATGCTAGGCAAGCACTCTTACCAGCCCCAAGAATGTATTACTTTTAAAAATCAGAAAAATGTGTTTCAGTTAATCCAAAAAACTAAAGCCTTTTACTTGAGATATCTACATAAACACATTACTTGCATGAAGAATAATTTGGTGAAAAAAAAGGCATGGTATCTTCCTTGCTAAACATAAATGAAAGTTAGTCTAATATATGTGAATAACTATTTGGTTTCTTTTTATGATTGTTCATATTTATTTTTTGTCGGTTCAAATATCTTCATCTTTTAAGGAAATCAGACTCATATGTCCTTAATTTTTTAACTTCATCACCTTATTAAAGACTATACATGTTCTCCAAACATTTCACATGTTGAATCACTAGGAGGTGGATTCAGCATACAAATCTGGGTGTGAGAGGATACCCAATATACCCTATAACATTATATCAGGAGACATTAGACGTTTATTAGCCAATAGTAACAGTTGTGCCAAACCTCCTTCTCCTTCCTCCCTCCTTCCTAGTTCTTACACCCACGCAACACACACACACACACACACACACACACACACACACACACACACACAGCAACCAGCTCTCCAATTTCTGCAGCTAGATCTCAGATTAGGCTTCCTCACTGGCTGAAATAATAAACACCTTCCCAATCACCATCCTTCTTGATCTCACAATGGAAGACTAATCTAACCTGAGTCTTTCCCAGGACACCATGTTATCTGCAGCTCTCACATCCAGGGTCATTTTTTGAACTCTGGCCAAGCAGGCCAAGCCTTCAGAACAGAGAGAAACTTCTGAAGTCTTAGGTGCTCCTTCTCTTCAACTTCTTCTTCATATTTTCAGAGAAGTGGACACTCAAGAGAACAGGCATGCTACACTGATTAGCCTAAGCAAAGCAAGGATTCTCAGCTCCCAATTCCTGCTCTAGTCCTTACAGTGCAAATCATTCTCACTGGCTTAAAAAGGGTAAGTAAGGCAGATGGTTTCTCAAAGGACATGATGCCTGCTTAAGTAGAACATCATGACAGGTACTTTTACTCATATATTTGGCTTTCCATCTGTCATAATAGAAGACTTCCTTCATCATTTTTTTTGCCAGCCCTGGGGCTTGAACTCAGGGCCTGGGCACAGTCATTGAACAATTTTTGCTCAAGGCTAGTACTCTGCCACTTGAGCCACAGTACCACTTCTGACTTTTTCTGTGTATGTGGTTCCAGGGAATTGAACCCAGAGCTTTGTGCATGCTACGCTAGCATGCTATCTCTAGTAGGCCATACTCCTGGCCCTCCCTTCATCTTTAAATCATCCACTCCTCTCCCTAGCCCACTTCCTTTTCCTAATTCCCATCATATCTACTCTACAGCAAAGTACTTTGTTTAATGTGTTATTATTACCTGCTAGAACATAATGGAAATGGCTGGTTAATTTGGGGGAGGAAGGGAGATTGGAGTCATTCACTGTGGAAGAGTTCTCTGGTGGCCAGCTTCAGAAGTGCATGCTTTATAAAGATCCCCAGGGCCATTTTGAGTAAACTGCCACAGGCAGCAATGAATATTTCCTATGACAACACAAAATGGTTATATAACATGTAGATAAGAATCCAAGGGCTTCAATCGCATATCATGTACAGGAAAAGATGTGAAATATGTGTTTATCGGATCTATCTGCATCCTGGAGTATATATCCCAGGATCTATTCCACTTATGTATGGCTGATTATTGATTAGTCAATTGGTCAAATGCACATTGAAACATTGATTGGACTGATTGTGTTAGACTGATTGACCCCATGGAGAACCCAATTATTGATCTCACCAACATTGGTTCCCTTGTTTACTCTCTATCCTCTTTGATTTTAGTGTCACTAAGCATGAACCCACTGATTTCAACTATAGCCTACATCATCAAGTCTGCAATCTTCCACTACTTTGTCATTGAACTCCCCTCTAGAGCATCACCCTGTTATGAGGTGCCAATTCTACTCCTCTCTCTCTCTCTCTCTCTCTCTCTCTCTCTCTCTCGCTCTCTCTCTCTCTCTCTCTCTCTCTCTCTCTCTCTCTCGCACACTTTTTGTGGGGTTTGGGGCTTGAGCTCTGGGCTTGAAAAATGTCCCTGAGCTCTTTAGCTCAAGGGCAGTGTTCTACCACTTGATCCACGACACCACTTCAGATTTTACTAGAGGTTAACTGGAGATAAGAGTCTCTTGGACTTTTGTGCTCAGGCTTGCTATGAACCATGATCCTTAGATCTCAGCCTCCTGAGTAGATGTTTTGAAGTTTGGCCTGGTTGGACAGAGTTCAGAAAAATTACTCTGGATGTGAGATTACAGGATTAGAGGTGTGAGCCACTGTGTCCAGTCTCCATTTTTTCTTACTATACCTAATTTTCTGCATCTTTCTTTTCCACTCAACCTTGAAATATTGAATAGCCTAGACTTCACCCTTGGTCCTCTTTTCTTCTCTGCTGTACTCTCCTCCTAAATGATCCAATCTAAACTCATGAAATTAAAGTAAAAATCTCCTCTCAAGGTAACATCTCCACTGGGCCATCATTTCTGCATGCCCAAATATTTTCTGAGGTAGCCCTTTGCATCTGGGTTCCATCATACTATGGCGTCTTTATCGATTGAAAACTGCCCACATACACAGTGGATTTTCCGAAGTTAAACCTTTATGGTTGCATAGATGTCATCTTCTGTTTATATATCCTACAACTCATGATCTACCACTGCATGACCAGTGACCCTTAAATATGTTTGTCACAATCACCAGAGATTTCTAGAGCCTCACCCCTAGGAATTCTGTGTCAAAAGGATAGAATAGGACATTAATAATTCCTCTTTCAGTGAGCTTTCTCCGTAATTTTACCACACATTCTAGCTAGAGGGAAAGGAAAAGCTCCTGCTATGCACAGATGTCACTCCTCTGTAAATTCTTGCCAGAATCCCAAAGAACAATTAAGCAATCCCTTCTCTAGGCACAATAGCACGTTGTACTTGACTCTAGTAGTTTGTAACATGCTGTTCTGCAATTGGCCCTTTTATGTACCTCTTTCCCTACTCTACCACTAACTCCTCGAGGACATGGACTTTGTCTTTAATATCTGACTCCCTATGGCCTAACCCAACATCTGCTATATGCTGACCGACTGATAAGTAAATTATTTCTGAAGCCAGGAACCCATCAGGGTTATGAAGAAAGAGTTCTAGGAATTAAACCTCCTCTCTAATGGACAATAAGTACATCTTGTACTAAGTTCTGTTTAACATCTCTACTGATTTATAAATACCACAACTATAATGAAGCCAAAAGAAGATTCATGATTTTTTGCAACCAAACGTATGCTTTCTTCTGTCTTCTCATCTTAAATAACAACTTTATAACCCGATTTTCTAAAAATGAAGACAGTCCTTTTCTTTTTTTCCTACATATTTTTATTGTAATTAATAGAAGGATTACATTATATTCACCAGAAAGAGGGTGCATTACTTCACATACATTGATGCCATTTCTCATGTCTTGGTCCTCGTTTCCCTACCCCAGCCCCTCCCCTCAACTTGTTTTCCCCCCATTCCCTATCCGACTTCCAAAAAATCCAAATACGCATATATCCAATATATCAGATAATAAGGTGAAATACTCTAACAATATAAGATAACCAAGGGACAGTAAAAGAGATGAGAGATAACATCGTACACAAAGGACAATAATCACTCAATATATGGCTTTTGTTTCTATATCCTGGAGGTCCTTTCATTTAGCATCATACTATATGGCTTTATGTATCTAGGTTTTGTTCTATTGTAAATCTCTGCTAGGAGAGCCCAAAGTTTCTACTGATTATGACAAATGAGGGAAACCATTGAGCCTATGTTCCTTTGAGTCTGGCTTACTTCCTTACAAATGGAGCGATGCCATCCTTTCTGACAGCGACATACAATTCCATTGTGTATAAATACTACATCTTGTTGATCCACTCATCAACTGAGGGGCATCTGGGTTGCTTCCATATCTTTGCTGTGGTAAACAGCACTGCAGTGAACATCATTGTGCTAGTGGATTTAGTATGTCCTTGTTTCTGGATGACTGGGTAAATGCCAAGTAGTGGAATTGGAATTGTATGTCATAGGGGAGCCCTATGTTTAGTTTTTTGAGTAACTGCCATACTGCTTTCCATGTAGTAGTTATCCCTCCTGGCCAGATCCCCTCCAGCATCTGTTATTACATTTCTTGATCCTGGCCATTCTAACTGTAATGAGGTGGAATCTTAGAGATGTTTTGGTTTGCATTTCTTTTATGGCCAGAGATGTTAAACATTTCTTCATGTGTCTATAGGCCATTCTTATTTCTTATTCAGAGAAGACTCTCTTTAAGTCTTTGGCCCATCTTTTAATGGGACGGTTGTTTCTTAGGAGATTAGTTTTGGAGTGATTCAATTTTTTGAGCTGTTAATATATTTTAGATATGAGGCCTTTGTCTGTTGTATGGTTAGTGAAGATCTTCTCCCACTCTGTAGGCTTTATAGTTAGTTTGCTAGCTACATCCTTTACCATACAGAAGCTCTGCAGTTTAATGCAGTCCCACTTACCCAGACTTGCTCTGATTTGTTGTGTTTCTGGGTCCTTATTAAGACAATTTCGACCTGTGCCAAGGAGACCTAATGTATCTCCTATTCCTTCTTGTAAAATTTTCAGTGTATTTGCTTTTACCTCCAGGTCTTTGATCCATTTGGAGTTAATCCTGGTGCAGGGTGATAAAGCATGATCCAACTTTAGTTTTCTACAGATGCTTAACCAGTTCTGCCAGCACCACTTGTTGAAGAGGCAAGACAGTCCTTTTCTATACTTCATTTTTCTACACATTCAATACATAGCTATAGTCACTCGTCTTATTCTTTCTATGATCAATGATTTCATTTGACAGCAGGTCTTTACACCAATATCCCTGACCTGGAAAGAAAAACTAAGGAAACAACTCAAATGGAAGGGAGAGAAAAGGAGAGAAGAGAATCTTCATGACCTAAAAGTACACACAATAAAGTGGGCAGTAAACAGGACAGAAAATAGCTCCAACTTCATTTACTTCATTTTTAATTAGATTTATATAATATAAATTAGGCTTCTTACAGTATGCAACTGAATGGTATTCATTAAATCTATAATGTTCCATGAAGTTTGCAAACTTTTTTTAATCCGCCCAAAATAAACCCTTGCACTGATTGCATGCTTGTACTCAATTTTGTTCCTCCCCCTCCACTTGACAATCAGAAAACTTCTATCTCCATAGATTTCTATGTCTGAACAATTCATATAAACAGAATATGATCTCTGACCTTTGCCTTTCTTTCACTGAGCACAATATTTTCAAAATTTTATGCCCATTTTAGCAAGTCTTAATGCTGAAGGGTTGAGTCCTGATGTTCCCCAGAGTTAAGCAAGACACCAGCTTTTCTATGTATGTACTACTGAGGAATTGAACCCTGGTCTTCGTGCATCCTAGGCAAGCACTCTACCACTAGGCCAAACTCCCGGCCCCTATAACTATTTTTTTAATTTCTGCTTCCTTGTTAATCCCTATACAAGCCTACCCCAAAATCCAGTCTGTAGCATAACCTCCAATTCATGGGAAGCTCTGTGCCCGTCTCTATTCCTCAATAAACAGTCCTTGCCTGTTGACAATTCAGTTCGTCCTATTCCTTTACCATGCTACTCCATTTTCCTAACAAATGCTACCCCGTGTATGTCAACGATTCAATCCTTCCTATCGCTGAATAATAATAATCTATTATATGCATATACCACATTTCTTAAAGTACTCAGCTATTGATTTTGAATCACTCCTTTATTTATGTGCTATGAATTGGTGTACAAGTATTTTGTTGAGTGTCTGCCTGTCTGCTTCTAATTCTTTTGGATATATAATAGGAGCAGAATTGCTGAGTCCTAGGGTAATTCTATGTTTAACTTTTGAGGAACAAGCATTCTATTTTCTACAAAAGCTATACCATCTAATATTCTCACCAGCAATGCAGAAGTATTCCAATTGCTTCCTGTCCTTGCCAGCATCATTTTCCCTTTCTTCATAGTAATTACCCTAATGGCCACCATGTAGCAGCTTATTATGAGTTATATTTGCATTTCCCTGATGACTACTGATGTTGAGAGTTTTATTGGTCATTTATATACTCTATCTTCTTTCATGAAGTGTCATATTTAAATTCTTTGCCAGTTTTAACAGAGTTTGTCTTTTTGTTCTTGAATTACAATTGTTCTTTATATATTCTGGATGCTAGACCCTTTTATGGTCTGTGACTTGAAAATATTTCCTTTCATTCTGTATATTACATTTCCTGTTTCTTGTTTTTCCAGTCCTGTGGCTTGAACTCAGAGCCTGAGCACTGTCCTTGGGCTTTCTCAAGGCTAGAGCCCTACCACTTGACCCACAGCACCACTTCTGGCTCTTTTTATGTATGTGCTACAGAGGAATTGAACTCAGGTCCTCGTGCATGCTCGGCAACCACTCTACCACTAGGCCAAACTTCTGGCCCTGCATAGTTTACTTTCTTAATCTCCTTCCCAACTCTTTAGCTTTTCAAAGTATTCAGTAATATTTTTTTTGCCAGTCCTGGGACTTGATCTCAGGGCCTGGGCACTCTCCTCGGGCTTTCTAAAGGCTAGCACTCTGCCACTTGAGTCACAGTGCCACTTCCAGCCTTTTCTGTGTATATGGTTCTGGGGACTAAAACCCAGGGCTTTGTGTGTGCTATGCAAGCACTCTATCACTAGGCCGTGCTCCCAGCACTCTGTTTCTTGATAATGTCATTAATGCCCAGATTTAAAATTTTTAAGTATAATTTGTCTATAACTTTTGTATCTTTTGCTGTTGGTATTATACATAATAACTCATTGCCAAATGCAAATTAATAAGCATCCATCACTGTGGGGCCACTGGGGGTCATCAGGGCTACTGTAGTGGCAAAGTGGCAGCAGAGACCACTCCCGCCTTGGACCACACCACTGAGGTCTGATACAACTGCACAATGCTGATTGTGCCTGCTCAATTGCACCTGCATGATATTGACTGAATCACAGTCCCCACAAGTTAAAAACATTTTTCTTCTCCTGCCTATATAAACCCCAACTTGCTTAGGTTCCACCACATCCTCTCTGATCCCGATCAGGGGGTTCACACGGGAGTGTACTCTAATAAATTTTCCTTTGCCTCTACTTACCTTTGTATCTCTCCTCTTTCTCGAACCCTTACAATCACTGTATTTTCTTCTAAATACTGTAGTGATTAATTTAAAATTTTTAATTTTATTATCAGGGTAATATGTAGAAAGGGTACAGTTACATTCATAACTTAGTGAGTACATTGTATCTTGAACATTGCTATCCCTTCCCATCTTTTTTTCCACTTTCCCTACTCCCTCCCAAGTTGTAAACTTCACTTCCAACATATTGTCTTGTGAATATCCCTGTTACACTGTCTTGTCCTTTGTCTTTTGCCTCATCATCTGGCTTTTTCCCCTTCACTTCCCTGATTCCAATAAACAAGTAAATGTGTATATAATACATCAGGTACCAAAGTCAGATACAGCAGCAAGAGGATAAACCATAAGGGGGAGGAAAAAGAAAAGAGCAAGAAAAAAGTAAAGAAATAAGTTCACATAGTACATTAAAAACAACAATCACAAGGATGAATCTCTTGTTTCCCTATCCTAGAGTTATGAGTCAACTTGATTGGGCCAAGGATATTCAGGATATTTTTTTTTGCCAGTCCTGGGCTTGAGCTCAGGGCCTGAGCACTCTACCACTAGGCCAAACTCCTAGCCCGATTCTGGATATTTTTAATGGGGATTTTCTGGGTGATATTAGCATTTAAATTGGTGATCTTTGAATATATTTAGCATTGAACTCTGTAATATAAGTGAATCTAAGCCTAACTAGAACATTGTCTTAACGCTGTTATTTTCTTCAAGATGATTTTTTCAGCCATTACAATTCCATGTGAACTTGATAAATGGCAATTGCATTTCTGCAACAAAAACTGATAGAGATGGAATTAATTGTATATGTCACTTATTGGGGTAGTATTACCAATCTAACAATATTATATCTCCTAATTCATGATCATGAGACATCAAGCTATTTAGTCATTTTTTTTTCAGAAATGGTTTTTGCACTTCTTAGTGTCAACAATTTTTTTTTGGCAGTCCTGGGCTTAAGATCAGGGCCTGAGCACTGTCCTTGAGCTTCTTTTTGCTCAAGGCTACAACTCTACCACTTGAGCCTCAGCACCACTTCTGGCTTTTTTCTATGTATGTGGTACCGAGGACTCGAACCCAGGTCTTCGTGCATGCTAGGCAAGTACTCTACCATTAGGCCAAACTCCCAGCCCGAGTGGCAACAATTTTATATACATTATTAGCTATTTTGTTTTAGGGCTATTGTTAGCAAATTGTTTTCTTAATTTTATTTTAGGAGTTTTCATTGCTATTTTACACAAATACATTTGATTTTGTGTATTAATTCTGTGTTAGAACTAATCTCGACTCATAATGTGACTGAATTTGTTCATTAGTTCTAGAACAATCTTATGGAAATTTTATGGATCATTACATCTACAAACAGAAATAGTTTTATTGTGTTCTTTCTCATTTGAATGTGTCTGCTGTCCCTGCTTAATTTTTCATCCAGCTATTTCAGGTACAATGCTGAATAGAACACTGAGAAAAGTTTCTGTTCTCTCCCAGTTACGTATGATGTTAACTGTAGATTTCTCATAAAAGCCTTTTACCTGGCTGAAAACCTTCTGTTTCTGATTTATTATGTGTTTTGATCATATAAACATGGTAGGTGTTTTTTCATATTCCTTTAGTCAGTAGAAATAATTGTAAAAGACTTTTCCCTTGATTCTATTAGTGTATTGCATAACTGGTTTATTTTCCTATTTTAAACCATATGCTCATCGCTAGGAAAAACCCCAGTTGATCCTGTGTGTATTTCCTTTAATACATTGCAAAATTGATTTGTTAGAATTTTGAAGTTTCTGTATATAGAATCATAAGGAGTATTTATAATTTTCTAATACTACCTTTATATGGCTTTGATATTGGAATGATGCTGGCCTCAGCATGATGTAGAAAACATTTCCTCCTCTTCCAAATTTTTTTAGAATTTTGGAGAGATCACTATTAATTTCTCTTTAAATGATGTGTAGTACTCATAAATGAAGTCATCTGGTCCTGGATTTTAATAAGAGGCTTTTCATTAGTCAATCTGTGTACATGTTCTAGGTCTTTTCCAATGTCTTATTTCTTCTTGAGTATTTTCTGTATTTCTAATTAAATACTCCATTTCATCTTTACTCTTTAATTCATTGATGTGCAATAACTCATAGTAGTATCTCATATTCCTTTTTTATTGACATTACTAGGGTCTGAACTCAGGTCCTTATACAAGCCAGGCAAGCCCTCTACCACTGAGCTATACTTCTAGCCCTTTTATTGATGTAGAAAATAAGAAATGCTTCTCTGTATCATTCCAATTTTAGTATGTGTGCTTCCAAAATGAGCACCGAGTTGTTTTTTTTCCCTTTCACTCATGGGGCTTGAACTCTGGGCCTATGCGCTGTCCCTGAGCTCTTCAGCTTAAGGGCAGGGCTCTATCCCTTAAACCACAGTGCCACTTCTCATTTTATGGAAGTTAATTGGAGAAAAGATTCTCACAATTTTGTGCCTGGGCTGGTTTTGAACCATGATCCCCAGGTATCAGCCTTGTGAGCAGATAGGATAATAGGATTATAGGGATGAGCCACCCACTCCCACTTTTTTTTTTTGCACTGATTATTTTGGAACAAAGTTTCACTTTTTGCCTGCACTACAATCGTATTTTTGGCTTCCCATCATCACTGGATGACAGATATGTACCTTTCGAGCTTTTTCTGTTGAGATGAAGTCTTGTGAACACCCTCCACCCCCGGTGTCACCTAGAACTGCAGTCCCTCTAAATCTCAGACCCCTTCTTTGCTGGAATGATTGGCAAGTGTCACTTTTCCCAGTTATTGATTGAGAAGGGGGGGTTCTCATGAACCTTTTTTTCTCAACTTCCCAAATAGATACAGTTGTGGGCCACTGCACCTGGCTTTGTGTGTTACTAGATTTGAATTCAGGGTCTTACTCTTGCTAGGCAGGCACTCCACAACTTGAACCATTCCTCTAACTTTGCTTTTTCTGGATGTCGCTTTGTGATTTTGCCTGGTATATCAGACTGGTGACCTTTCCTAACTATGGCCTCCTATAGTAGGTACCGCAAGTATACACCACCATATAGCTTATTGAGATCAGGCCTTATTTATACCACACTCAGACTCGTAAGATTGTTTTTACTTGTGTAACATTGACAGTAAGGTCTCCAAATTAATTACTAGGTTTAATTATAACTTTACTCTTATTTGTCAATGTAGCTAAAGATTTGTCATTCTTATAAAGAATCAGCTTTGATTTCAATCTCAATTCTTAATTTTGATTGACAAATCAAATTGCATATCTTTACCATGTGCAATATGTTTTAAATTGTAAAATAGCCACATTGAGTTAATTAACATACACATTACTTCATATACTTATCATTTTGTAATAAGAACACTTAGCAATGTACTCTCAGTAAGTAGGAAGAACACGATGCATTGTTACTAACCATAGTTACCATGTTATACATCTCTTGAATTTATTCTTTCTTGTTGAAATTTTGATTTCTTTGACCAACAGCATCCCAATTTTCTAGCCATACCTGGCTAAGCCTCTAGTAACTCTCATTCTACTCTCTGAGTTCAATTTTGCTATAGTCCACAAATAAAAATATGTGGTATTTGTCTTTGCTTGCCTTACTTCATGTGTGTGTAGGCTCAGGTGCCTGTGTTTGTCTAAAGATTTCTTTATTCATTCTCATGGACAGAAATCACTAAGGTGGATTTTATTTATTTTTATTTCATTGCAGCGCTACTGTGACTAGTGCAATGAACATGGGAGTGAAGATATCTCTTCAACATATACATTTCCTTTTCTTTGGATATACATCTAGTGAAGGATGCTAAGATCATATGCTAGTTGTATGTTTAATTTACTGGAGAACTTCTATACATTTTTCCATAATAGTTCTGATCATTTACACTGTGATCATGCATTTATTTTTTCCATAGTCGTTTCTTGTTTTCTATTATACAATACAGTTACAATATATGAAATACAAATCAAATATGAATATGGAATTAATTTTATATCAATTATTTGGAATTAATATTTTCTTCAGTCATATACAAATACTCGATTCCTTTTCAGCTCTATTCCTTTTCCTTCATATTGTTTTCAAAAAAAATTTTGGTGTCAGGGTTTCATCTCAGGGCTCTCATTCTTGCTAGGACTGCTTGATCAAAAGGTCTGCATTCTACCACTTAAGCCACATCTCCAATGTGGCTGGCATTTTGCTCAGTTAACTGGAAATGAAGTCTAGCTAACTTTTCTGCTGGGCTATGATTTTCAGAGTAGATTACAAGCATGACCATCGCGATGTTCCTTGCCATCAGTTACCTTTTACATTGAGTCCATTAATATCTAGTGTGTCCAGATATTATTGAAAAGATAATATTGTAAGAGATTGAAGTAATCTCTCTTTTAATTAATTTATTTTTTCATCCAGTCTTGGGGCTTGAACTCTGATTCTGGGCACTATCCCTGACCTCTTCAGCCCAAAGCCAGTGCTCTACCACTTTGAACCACAGCTCCACTTCCAGTTTCTGGGGGTTAAATTGGAGGTAAGAGTCTCATGGATATTCCTTCTAGCTTCAAACTGAAATCCTCATATCTCAGCCTCTTGAATGGCTACAATAACAGGAGTGAGCCACCAGGACCTGGCTGACAAAAATAAACACTGCAAATCAGTAATACAATAATATAAAAATATTTACCTATATAGCTAATTTTTGTGTGGGCTTCTACTGGGGCCTAAACTCAGGGCCTGAATACCCTCCATTAGCTTTTTCATTCAAGCTTGACACTCCACCACTTGAGCCACATCAACATTTCCAGCTTTTTGATGGCTTACTGGAGATAATTGTCATTCAGGCTGTTTTGAACTGCAGTCCTCAGATCTCAGCTTTTGAGTAGCCACAATTACAGGTTTGAGCAATCAAACTTGGCTCTATATAGCTAATATTTACCAGATTTCATGAACATTTACGTTATTATCCTTTCATTTCATTGGGAAGGAATCTCTTTAGCATTCCTTAGTATTTTTTTATTGAGTAAGCCTACGAGTAACAAATTTCCTCAGATTAAAAAAATTTGGAGTATTTTAATTTCTTCATATTTTTAAAAGATAGTTTTTGTTTGATATAGAGCTCTTGGATAACATTATTTTTTTCTTTCAGCACCATAATTACACCATCTTAATATCACTTTCTTCTATTCTCTATGGTCTCCAATGATGAATTGGACATTAATCTTACTGAGGATAACTTGTACATGATACATTGTTTCTCCCTTATTGCTTACAAGATTCAGTTTGTGTTTGGGTAGAGCTCTTTGAATTTGTCCTTCTTAGCATGCATTAGGCTTTTTAGTATGGCAGATTCATGATTTTGTTTTTAATATGAGAAGGTTTGGGCCATAATTTCTTAAAACATTACTTCCTCACCCTTACTCTCTCCTCTATGATGTGTTTGTTGGCATTCTTGATAATGTCTCACTGGACTCTAAATTTCAGTTTATTTTTCCTAATTCTTTTTCTTTCTGCTCCTCAAATTGGATCAATTTCAATTGTCCTATCTTCAAGCTTGCAGTTTCTTTTTCTGTTCAGGGTCTGTTTGTTGTGCCCATCTACTGAATGTTTCCATTCCAATTACTATATTCATCAACTCCCAAATTTGTGTTAAAATAATTTTTAATCTCTTATTAGTATTGTCTGTTTGTGGAAGCATCTATTTCTTGATTTTTTAAGCTATTTCTACATATTTAAGACAGTAGATTTACTAAACTTTACTAAATCTAGTGTCTGTGTATTGTCAGGAATATTTTTGTTAAGATGTTTTGTGAATAGACCATATTTTCTTGATTGTTTGCCTGCCTTATAATATATTATCTAACATCGAATGCTTTGAACATTCTGAAATGAAACTCCTCCTTGGTTTAATGACACTTTTTATTTAATGACACTTTGCAAGGCTAGGGTTTGACCCTCAAATATTGCGCATACTCAGCAAGCGCTCTACCACAGCAACATCTCCAACCCTGTCAAGGGACTTTTCCAAACTATTTTTGTGAAGTCTGTGGTTCCTGTGTGTGGTCTCTGTAATCTGTTTTCCTATAATTTGTGGTGAGTTAATGTTCTTTTACAAAGATTTCCTTGAATGCCTGGAGTTAAAGAAAAGAACAAAATAATTTTTAAAAATAAATTTTTTTCCACATCTTACAGATTGGCTTGTTGTGTTGGGAACTCCTTCAGCATTTAGACAAATCATTTTCAACTCTCTCATCTTTTACCTACCTCTTGTACTGAGTAGACAGAGGTGAAAGCTTAGGGCTTTTCTGAGCTTTTTCCTACCTTAAGTATAAGCATGTTTTTCTAGATTCCCAAATATATATGCAAGCTTCCCAAAGAATTTTTCAAGGAAACTAATTTCTAGCTTTCAATCAGTCTATTGACAACATGCACTAAACTCTCTATTTTTTTCACTAGACTTGAATCTGGGTCTTCTGAATCCCTTTTACTGCGCTTAGGCTCTGTCCTTAGTTTACTGCCTTTATGTGCTTAATCAGGTTTTAGTTGGAATCTTTCAATACTAATTTAGCAAAACTCCCTCAGTATTGGTATTCTGATCAAATTCTTTATCTTCTATCCTCAATGTCTTGTATGTGGGTGCACGAAAACGTGCACCGGTGCGCGCAGACACGGCACATGTGCTGGTACTAAAGACTGAATTCAGGGCCTGAGCTCTCACTAAGCTTTGTTGCTGAAGACTAGCACTCTTCCACTTGAGCCACAGCTCCAATTCCGTTTTGACTGGTTAATTGCAGATAAGTCTCATGCACTTTCATCTATGAGCGGTCTTTGAGCCGAGATTCACAGATTTCAACATTCTCAGTAGTTGAAGTTCCCACCTCAATATCTTTTTTCTTCATATATTTTATTGTAATTAATACAAGGGTTAATTTACATTTGCCAGATGGAAGGTGCATTACTTCACATATATTGATACCCTTTCTCATGTCTTGGTCCCCATTTCCCTCCCCCCTCACCCACCCTCATCTTGTTTTCCCCCCTTTGCTATCCAATTTGAAATAACCAAATACGCATATATCCAATATATCAGATAACAAAGTGAAATACTGTAACAATATGAGATAACCAAGAGACAGCAAAAGATATGAGAGATAAAATAGTACATTAAGGATAACAATCACTCATTATATGGCTTTTGTTTCAATATCCTAGAGGTCCTTTCATTTAGCGTCATACTGTGTGGCCTTATGTATCTAGGTTTTGCTCTATTGCAAATCTCTGCTAGAAGAGTCCAAGGTTTCTACTGATTATGGCAAATGAGGGAAACCATTGAGCCTATATTCCTTGGAGTCTGGCTTACTTCACTTAATATGATTTTTTCTAACTCTTTCCATTTCCTTACAAATGGGGAGATGTCGTTCTTTCTGGCAGCAGCATAGAATTCCATTGTGTACAAATACCATATCTTGTTGATCCACTCATCAACTGAGTGACATCTGGGTTGGGTCCATATCTTTGCTATGGTAAATAGTGCTGCAATGAACATCCTTGTGCTAGTGGATTTAGTATGCCCTTGTTTCTGGACAGTTGGATAAATGCCAAGTAGTGGAATTGCTGGGTCATAGGGAAGCTCTATGTTTAGTCTTTTGAGGAACTGCCATACTGCTTTCCATAGTGGTTGAACGAGTTTGCACTCCCACCAACAGTGTAGTAGTGATCCCTCCTGGCCACATCCCCTCCAGCATCTGTTGTTATCAGTTTTCCTGATCCTGGCCATTATAACTGGAGTGAGGTGGAATCTTAGAGTTGTTTTGATTTGCATTTCTTTTATGACCAGAGATGTTGAGCATTTCTTCATGTGTCTATAGGCCATTCTTATTTCTTCTTCAGAGAAGACTCTCTTTAAGTCTTTGGCCCATCTTTTAATGGGGCAGTTGTTTCTTAGGAGAATAGTTTTGGAGTGATTCAATTTTTTGAGCTGTTGATATATTTTAGATATGAGGCCTTTGTCCGTTGTATGGTTGGTGAAGATCTTCTCCCATTCTATAGGCTTCCTAGTTAATTTACTAGCTATGTCCTTTGCCATATAGAAGCTCTGCAGTTTAATGCAGTCCCACTTACCCAGCCTTTCTCTGATTTGTTGTGTTTCTTGGTCCTTATTAAGAAAGTTTTGACCTATGCCAAAGAGGCCTAGTGTGTCTCCTATTCCTTCTTGTAAAGTTTTCAGTGTGTCAGCCTTTACCTCGAGGTCTTTGATCCATTTGGAGTTAATTCTAGTGCAGGGTGACAAAGAAGGATCCAACTTTAGTTTTCTGCATGTGCTTAACCAGTTCTGCCAGCACAACTTGTTGAAGAGGCTGTTTTTCTTCCATTCTATTTTTTTGGCTCCCTTGTCAAAGCCACTTCTATATCTTTTTATACTTCCATGCCTTAAGTAATAATCCAATCAAGTTGTTTTAACCATAAATGCCCCTTACCTTGAGGTTTCTTCCTTCTCCAACAACGTTCCTTGGCTATAAATCTCTACTTGTTTTCATTTTACTTGAACTTAATTTCAGTATTTCCTACTGATAACAAACTAGTGTTATAGTTGTCCTAAGAAAAATAAACCTTACTGTGACTAACAAATATCATGAATAAAATTTCATTCTACATCCTCAACTATACTATTTTGTCTTAGGCAGCAACAGATTACTTGTATGGCTCAAAGTGTTTGTTTAAAATGTACTCCAGCCATATACGTCAGTTGCGCTCACTTATAATCCTAGAAAGTCAGAAGGCTGAAACCTGGAGGATCTCGGTTTGAAGCCAACCTGCATCGAAAATTCCAAAAGGTTCTGTTTCCAATTAACAAGCAAAATACCAGACGTGAGGGAAATCTCAAGTGGTAGAGGACCAGCCATGAGCAAAACAGCCAAGTGAGAGCATAGGGCTCTGAATTCAAGCTCTGCTTCTGGCACAAACACACACACACACACACACACACACACACACACACACTTGCTCTCTACATAGCTACTTTTTTGTGGGTCATGGGGCTTGAACTCCGCCTGGGCGCTTTCCCTGAGCTCTTCAGCTCAAGGCTACCACCCTACCCTTTAGCAAAGCCTCACTTCCAATTTTCTAGAGATTAATTGGAGATAAGACTCTCAAGTCCTTTCGTGTGTGGACTGGCTTTGTACCTTGATCCTCAAATCTCAGCCTCCTGAGTAGCTAGGATTACAGGCATGAGCCCCTGCGCTTGGCTACATAGCTACTTTTATATTTTTCGTAGACTTTCAAAGAGAACTAGAAATAAGACCATCATATCAGGGCTTTGGCCCTATGTGGACAACTGTAGTTCTTTGGGAATAAATTTAGATTACTCAGGTCTCTTTTGATACACTGACCATGTAGATTGCTTTATTTGAGATTGCAGCTAACCTGAGAAAACATTACATTTTTGTTGGGAGCCAGAGTGGAATCAAACTGTACTTTGATTTGCATCAGATAATTGCTTTATTGTCTTATTGTTTTTTGGCCTTGTCCTGTTTAGTTGATCTGAGATTTACCATATGAATGTAACCCCCAACAGTTCCCTGATTAACCATCTGGATGTAACACCTGGCAGTACCCTGGTTTCAAGAAGGGATATAAGCTTTGAATTGATAATAAACTGGGCTGCAGTCTTTACCTGGGCTGCAGACCTCCCGGACCCCATGTGTTTGTCTCCCTTCTATTTTTCCAGTCCCTGCCCCCTATTTCAGGAACCCCAATTTGCTGCCGGTAGGCCCCGGCACATTTTATGTTGTCTTTGTCTTTACTCAATATTTGCTTATTTGATATAAGTAGCCTCTTAGATTTTTTTCCCTAAGAGTCACTACAAAATTGATTTTTGACACATTTTTATTCAACCATTTTTAGTTTCCCTTGAGAGACAAGTTCATGATACTACCTGCCTTCCCCATTTTTATTCACTTTTCCAACTCTCCATCTGAATTTTGATCCATCAGTGGGACCCAGAATAAACATCTAGAAATATGGTTTGTATCAACCAACTCAGGAAACTATTAGGCTCTACCTCTGATCAGTAGTCAGAATGAAATGTCTTTAGAGAGTGACAGCCAATCCAAAACTGGGTTTATGTGTTCCTTGCTTAAAAAAAAAATCAACATGCCTGGCTTATCTTACAACATCTGTGCTTGTTTTCTAGGTAGAATTTCATTTCTTTTCACTTCGAAAAATCATCTAAGCTGGGTACAAGTGGCTCATGCCTATAATCTTAGCTACTCAGTAGGCTCAGATCTGAGGATCACAGTTCAAAGCCGGGCACTAAAGTCTATGAGATTCTTATCTCCAATTAACCACCAGAAAACCGGAAGTGGCACTGTGGCTCAAGGGTAGAGTGGTAGCCTTAAGCTGAAGAGCTCAGGGACAATGCCGAGGCCCAGAGTTCAAGTCCCCTGACTGACAAAAAATATCTGGTACCACAAACAGATAAAAGTAGTTTCTTGGGCCGGGAGTTTGGCCTAGTGGTTAAAATGCTTGCCTAGCATGCATGAAGACCCAGGTTCGATTCCTCAGTACCACATATGTAGAAAAAGCCAGAAGTGGTGCTGAGGCTCAAGTGGTAGAGCTCTAGCTTTGAGAAAGTCCAAGGACAGTGCTCAGGCCCTGAGCTCAAGCCCACGACTGGCGGGAAAAAAATAGCTTCTTTATATTACTCTCTTTATATAACACACATATAACAACTTCATATATATAGAACACACATAGCATTGGATGGAGAGATTGGCACTGTAATGTTTAGCATTTGTCGCTAACCTTTTCTATTATAGTATCGATTGAAAGAGGGTATGTTTTCAATATTTTTACTTGTGAAGACTAACATTTTAAATAGCTTTATTTTAATTTTTTTTTGCCAGTCCTGGGCTTGAGCTCAGGGCCTGAGCACTGTTCTTGGACTTTCTCAAGGCTAGAACTCTACCACTTGAGCCTCAGCACCACTTCCGGCTTATTTTCTATGTATGTGGTACCAAGGAATCGAACCCGGGTCTTCATGCATGCTAGGCAAGCACTTTAACCACTAGGCCAAACTCCCGGCCCGCTTCATTTTAATTTTTGAGGAATTTCCATACTGTTTTCCATAAGGACTGTACTACTTTACATTTCCTTGAGTGGTATACAAAGATTTCTTATTTTCCATATTTTCCAGCATTTACTTTTAGTCTTTCTGATAATAGTCATACTAAATGGGGTGAGGTTATGATAGCTCATTGTACTTTTGATTTGCATTTACTGATGATCAGTAATGTTAAGCATTTTTTTCATGAACCTGTAATTAAACATCTTCTTAAGTATATTTAGGTCATCATGTGTCTATTTGGGTCTATTGTTCCCCTTTTTTGGTGGTACTGGGGTTTGACATCCAGGTCTTATATTTGCTCAACTGGTATTCTAACACTTGAGTCATGTCTCCAGCCCTGCTTTTCAGTAGTTATTTTGGAGATGGACTCAAACTTTTCTGCCTGAGCTGGCCTTAAACCACAATTCTCCAAATCTCACTCTCCTGGGTAGGTAAGCTCATAGGTGTGAGCTAGCAGCTCCTGCGTAGATCTTTTCCCAATACAACTGGTTTATTTGTATGTGTACATTTTTGCAATTGAGTTTTTAAAGTTCCTTGTGTATTTTGGATATTAGCATTTGTCAAATTCACTCTGTTAATTGGGATTTGGTTGGTATTGGGGAATGTTAGTCTACCCAAATTAACATGTAAAATTGACCATCATATTGAATTGGTCCCATTATGGTGGCTTCTAGCTAAGTTTTGTAGATTAAAAAAACAAAACAAAACAGAAAATGGTAGTAACCGGAAAAGGAAGAATGTGTCACAGAAATCTGGGGCCATTATTCTAAGGGTATCCATAAATTATCCACTCCACAGATCATCAGTTTATGCACTGTCCATTAGTAACAATAGTTACTGTTACATATATAACAATATAATTTATGAAGTCATTCATTTATTAAATCATTCATTTGTAGGATTTTCTCTCTCCATCTCAAAAGAGTAATTAAGTCTGCTATGCTCTTCCTTTGTTTTCTTTTGCCTCAGAGGAGTTAGATTCAAAACAAGAAGACACCTAGAAGACTTTGCATTTTCTTTTCTTTTTGAACTCTTTTATCAGTTAATTATACACAATGATATATTACTTCATTGTAACTCTGTGACATTTTAATAAATGCATGCAAAGTACTTTGATCATATTAGAATCCTTTGCCCTCTTTTACTCCCCTCTTATATCCTCCCCTTCCTTAATTCCCTTCCTCTTCTAAGACTCTTTTATCCTTCTATGATTTACAGGAGGTGGAGCCTGAAAATTAAATTGGATTTAGTTTTCCACCAGCTCATTTGAGTGTATATTTGGAGTCAGATTTAATTAAACTAAAATAAAAAATGTCGCATTTCTTTCACATTCATTTATGGAGTTACAAGTTCCACTTGCACCCACATGTTTGTGGTTTATGCCAATAATGTTAACTACTTAGGAGGCTGAGATTTGAGAACTGCAGTTCAAAGTCGGCTTGGGCAAGAAAGTCCATAAGACTCTTGTATCCAATTAACCACCAATGAGCTGAAAATGGAGATGTTTCTCAAGTAGTAGAGTACTAACCTTGAGAAAAATAAAGTTCGATGACAGAGCTCAAGCCTTGAATTCAAGGCTTAAGATGGGCACAAACAAAAAAAAACTTACACTTACAACATGTATATTAAACTTGGTGTCAGTAAAAATATTTCTCTATCTCAATTTTAAATTTTCAGATAAGGGGTTCTGAACAAATGAGCTGAGTCTGATGTCTGTCTTGATTCAATCACTTATGGTCATAGAAAAATGATATTAAAACATGGCACGTGGAACCTATTTCTGTGACCATGTATCAAGAATGCCACTTCCCACTAAACTTGAATGTCTAAGTTTAAACTATCTACTACTATACCATTCTTTACTTCTTTCAATTAAATTCAGAGACTGTTGTCATATGTCTAGCTTTTTCAGGGCTCTTTCATATTCAGTTTGAGTCATCTTCCAGAAGTTTTACAGACCCACAAACTGGTCACATATGTTTTGTGCTACTCCTGAGGCTTGAACAGAGAGCCTGAATGCTGTCCCTGAGCATTTTGCTCAAGGCTAGCACTCTATCACTTGAGCCATAGTTCCATGTGTGTGTGTGTGTGTGTGTGTGTGTGTGTGTGTGTGCGTGTGTGTGTGTGCGTGTGTGTGTGTGTTTGTGTCCCGATTTACTACTTAGAATGAACCACCGGTGCCCATCATCTGACCATGCATTTTGACTACAGACACATCTCATTTTATTAGGTTTCACTTTGAAGTTATCACAGTTTTCTAAGTTTAAATTTTTATTTTGTTTTTGAGCTGGTACTGGGACTTAAAATCAAGGCTTTGGGCTCTTGTGTAGTTTTCTCACCCAAGACTAGCATTCTATTATTTGAGCCACAGTTCTACTTCCTCTACCTTATCACTTTTTTTAACAAATTAATGTTTGTGCCAAGCTAATATTGAGCAAGTGTGCTGACACCATGTGTTCAAACAGCACAGGCTCCCTTTGTGTTTCCATGCCACATGTGTTTTTGCCAGTCCTGGGGATTGAACTCAGGGCCTGAGCACTGTACTTGGACTTGTTTCCCCTCAAGGCTAGAGCTCTACCACTTGAGCCACAGTACCACTTCCAGCACTTTTTCTAGGTATGTGGTACTGAGGAATCGAACACAGGTTTTTGTGCATGCTAGGCAAGTACTCTACCACTAGGCCAAACTGCCTGCCCAATTTTGCCAGTCCTTGGGCTTCAACTCAAGGCCTGAGTACTATCCTTGGGCTTTCTCACTGCTAGAGCTCTACCACTTGAGCCATAGCACCACTTCCAGCTTTTTCTATGTATGTGGTACTGAGGAATCGAACCCTGGTTTTTGTGCATGCTAGCCAAGCACTCTACCACTAGGCCAAATTCTCGCCCTCCCCCATGCCACATTTTTTGGTAATTCTTGCAGTATTTCAAGCCTTTTCCTTCTGTTTTGGGGGGGGGTCAGTCATGTCTTTGAGCTTCTCAGCTCAAGGTTAGTGTTGTACCACTTTGACCCACAGTACCACTTCCATTTTCCTGGTTGCTAATTGGAGATGAGTCTCGCAGACTTTTGTGCTCAGGCTGGCTTTGAACTTGGATCTTCAGATCTCAGCCTCCTGAGTAGTTAGGATTACAGGTGTGAGCCATTAGCGCCTGGCTCGGCCTTTTCATTCTTGTTATACCTATGATGATGATCTGTGCTAACTGATCTTTGAGGGTATTATTAAAATTATTTGAGGTACTACAAATGACATCCATATAAAATGGATAATTTAACAAATGGTGTGTGTGTTTTAACTACTCCATTGACTACCTCTCTCCTCTCTCCCTCCCTCTCTGTCCCTCTTTGTTTCTCTGTATCTCCTTCTGTCTCTCCCTTCTTCCCTTATCTCCTCTTTCCTCAAAATTCCCTATTCACTAATTTTGTGATTCAATATCAGTATTGAAGTCAGATCAGTTATTCACCTCACAATGATTTCTGGTTGGAGTTGAATGACCTTTATTTTAACTCAAAATTAGAAATTATTATGTTCAGTGATGAGGCATGTCTGAAACATACCGAAAGAACTCTTGTACCAAATAGTCAAATTGTGAGTGCAAAGGAAATTTTCTGCAGGAAATTTAAAATGCTAATCCAGGAAAACTCAGGAATGAGAAAAAAAAGCAAGAGAGCCATATTGATGATAGGGAGAAAGTCTCGGGTGTCTGGATAGAAGACTAAGTCAGTTGCAACACCCCCTTAACCAAGGTTTAATCCAGAGCAGAACTTCACTTTCTTCATTTTTATGAAGGCTGAACGAGGAAGCTGCAGAAGAAATGTTTCAACCCAACCATTTCTATATCATAAAAGTGCAGAGTTCTGGTAGCAGTAGGTGTGGATAAAGAAGCTTTAGGAAGTGACTCAGAAGACTTAGAGAAAATCATTGATGAAGGTTGCCACATGGAGCAGGTGATTCTCAATGTAGACAAAGTACCATTCTTTTGGATGATGCCATGAAGAATCTTTGTAACTAGAGAGGATAATCCAATGCCTGTCTTCAAAGGATAAGCTGCTCTTGTCAAGGGCTAATGCAATCAGTGAATCAATGTTAATACTTAACATGCTAAAAAAAACCCTAGGGCCTTTAAGAATTATACTGTCTGTTCTGCTTGTGTTCTATAAATGGAGTAACAAAGTCAGGATGGCAGCACATCTGTTTACAACATGGCTTACTGAATATTTTAAACCCACTGTTGAGGTGTACCGTCCAAAAAAATAATCCCTTTCAAAAGATTACTGCTCACTGATAATTCAACTTGCTTAAGAGCAGTAAAGAAGTTCGTAAACAGGGCTCTTGGGTCAGCTTTGATAAAGATTTACAATAGGATTAATGTTTTCGTGAATGATGATGCAACATCCACTCTACAGACCATGGCTCAAGGCATAATTTGATTTTCAAGTCTTATAACTTAAATTTTATAAGACTATGACTGCCATGGATAGGGATCCTCTTGATTCATTTGGGAATGACTCAGTCACCATCAAGAACACTCTTGATACATGGAAGGAGATCAAAATATCAACAGCAAGAATTCTGAAGAAATTAATTCCAACCCTCACAGGTTATTTTTTGAGGAGATCAAAACTTCAGTGCAAGCCAGGTGCCGGTGGGGCCTTCCTGTAATCCTAGCTACACAGGAAGCTGAGATCTGAGCATTGTAATTCAAGGCCAGGCTGGGCACTAAAGTCCTTATAGACTCTTATCTTCAATTAATCACCAGAAATCTGAAAATGGCACCGTGGATCAAGTGGTACAGCAGTAGCCTTGAGCTGAAGAGCTCAGGGACAGCACCCAGGCCCAGAGTTCAAGCCCACCCCACCCCCCAAAAAAACTGCAGCGGACATATGGTAGAAAGAAGAGAAACCAAGAAGAAGAACCTGAAGATGTGGCTGAATTGCTACCATCCTATGAGAAAGCTCAAATTGGTGAAGAATGGATTCTTATGAAAAAGCAAAAAAAAATGGTTTCTTGAGACATGATCTACTCCTGGTGATGATGTTGTGAATACTGATGCCATTACAACAAATAAGATTTTGATATTATAGAAATGTAATTGATGAAGCACCAGCAGGATTTGAACAAGTGGACTACATTTTTTGAAGTTCTATTATCTGCAAAATACCATCAAACAACCCTGCATGCTGTAGAGACATTTTTCACAACAGGAATGAGTCAATTGACTCAGCAGACATCACTATTGTCAATCATCAGTTATTGACACTGAGACAAAACTTAAGACTCACTGAAGTCTCCGAGGATTATGAGAATATTTTGGCAATGAAGTACTTATTTTGTGCTGGAATTGGAGCTTGAACTCAGGGTCAGGGTATTGTCCTTAGCTTTTTTGCTCAAGTCTGGTGCTCTACCACTTGACCCACAGCTATACATCCTGGTTTTTGGTATTTAGCTAGAGATAAGAGTCTCATAGGCTTTCTTGCCCAGGCTGACTTCAAAACATGATCCTGAGATTTTATCTTCCTAAGCAGCTAGGATTAAATGCTTTAGCCACCAGCACCTGGCAATGAGGTATTTTTTGATTAAAGAATGTGCATTGATTTTAGATATAATTCTGTAGCATTCTTAATAGTTGTGGTATAATATAAACTTAAATTTTATATTTTATGGACCCAAGGGAATATATGTTATTTGGAATGAGTATCATTATAACTTGAACAATGAAATACCATCTATATAAAATATTAGTGATTCATTCTCTCCTCCCCTGAACTCATTCATTTTTTGCCAATCCTGGGGCTTGAACTCAAGGCCTAAGCATTGTCCTTGAGCTTTCTCAAGGCTAGAACTCTACCACTTGAGCCACAGCACCACTTCTGGCTTTTTCTCTGGTATGTAGTACCAAGGAATCAAACCCAGGTCTTCCTGCATGTTAGGCAAGCACTCCACCACTAGGCCAAACTCCCGGTCCCCTGAATTTACTCTTAAGCCCACAAACTTGCTTGAAAGTTCACACTTTTCTTGCTCTGAGGTTGTTTTTGATTCAGGATCTTACTATGTTTTTCAGGCTGGCTGTGAACTGTTTGACTCAAGCATTCCTGAATAACTGGGAATACAGACATCTAAACATTATACACATTATACTTTTCATACTTGGAAAGTGCATCATCAAACCCAAATAGTACATGGTATCAAAAAAGAAGTTAATTCTCTTCTACCCTTTCACAATTAAAACTCTCCCAAGTTCCCATGTGGTATTCAGTGTTCCTCTTCATTTGTAGCAAGGAGAGCTTTCTGGTATTGGTGGGAAGTCCTGGTACTGTATTGTCCTATACTAAGTCCTTTTGTATAACACACTTTTCTGATCTGATAACCAAGATCTCTCTTTTGGCTTCTACCTCTGCAGTAGGTAATAACAAAACATTTCCCTGTCTCTTTCTATTCTGGCTTAAGTGGCACAGTACTAGCCCTGAGCAAAGAAAGTTCAAGGACAGTGCTCCAGCCCTGAGTTCAAGTTCCAGTATGAGGAAAAATGACATGTAACCCTTTTATTAATTACAATAAAAAATAAAATAAAAAATAAAAATAAAATAAAAAAAAGAAATGTTCATGGTAATGGCATTCACTGGGAAGCGGATGAAACCAGAGCAAATCATGTTGAGACCAAAGGAACAAAAGGCCAAGACCAAAGGAACAAAAGGCCTCATGGTCTCCATGATATGTGAATTTTAGATCCAGACTGTACAAGAGCGATGACTTAACACTTGGGTACCCAAGGTCATTGGCATGAACTTGGAGATTTAAATACAACTATACGGACATATTACTCCATGATGGGATATATAGATATATTGAGCTTTTATATAGATCAATATGTATCTATGACATAAAAACTCTCAGCTTAATTTTAATTTTGTTCTTAAATTTATGTACCAGTGATTGCATATAGAAATTTTATTCTTGAATACTTGTTTTTTAAACTTGACATTTGAAATGTGATGCTAGAAAATCACTGGTAATAAAATCTTTTAACTAAAAAAAAATAAATATTCATGGGGTCAGGACTTTGGCCTAGTAGTAGGGTGCTTGCCTAACATGTACAAAGACCCAGTTTCGATTCCTCAGTACCACATGCATAGAAAAAGCTGAAAGTGATGCTGTGGCTCAAGTGGTAGAGCTCTATCCTTGTGAAAGCCCAAGGACAGTGCTCAGGCCCTGAGTTCAAGCCCCATGACTGGCAAAAAATACTCATATATTTTAGAGAAAGTTAGAAATTTACTATAGTGACACCATAATTTTCCAAAGTCCTTCCCTACACACTTCTCTTTAGGTTAAATCTTATATAGTTCAACCATTTCCCTTTGTTAACTGAGATCTTCTCCATTCTGTTTTATTATACACCTCTTCTTTAGTACCTTTTGTTTATGAATTAGGGTATGCATGCAGGAACTTGCTAGGGCATTTCTCTGCTGCCTCTCTTGACTTGCTGCTCAAGAATTGGCATTTATGAAAGTATAAACAAATCATGGTCAATGTCCAAATGCTATTGTGACTTTGACTTGTAGATAATTCCTAGGCAAGTTGTTGGGATATGATGGAGTGCTTCAGCAGAACACATGACAGTTCTGGTCACAAATATCTGAAAGAGACCAGTGAGTATTAACAGATGGTAATCAGAAACCACTATATGTGTTGTGTGTTACTGGAATTTGAACTCAGGACTTCATACTTGCTTGGCTGATGCTCTACTGTGTGGGCCACACTGTCAATCCTACTTTATGCTGCTGGTTAATTTGACAGAGTCTAGAGAACTTTCCTGTCCAGAATAGTTTCTGTTTCCTTTGGTGTCAGTCCTGAAGCTTGAACTTGGGGCCTGGAATCTGTCCCTGAGCTTTTTCGCTCAAGTGTCATGCTCTGACACTCAAGTCATACCTTCATTCCTGTCTTTTTTGTTGTTAATTGGAACATTCTTGTCTACCCTGGCTTTGAACCACAATCCCTTGATCTCAGTCTTCAAGTAGCTAAAATTACAAGCATGAGCCATCCATCTCTGGCTCTATGATGGCTTTTTAATTATGATGCTACAAATCTCAGCCTTCTGAGTAGCTAGGAATATAGACATGAGCCACTGGCATCCAGCTTCTGGGAATAATTCTCATATGACTAATTAGAAAATTTCTCCCATATACTATTTGATAGTAGTCTAGTTTCTAGAAACATTACGTTTTCCAGATTTCCTTAGGAATTTTGTGTCCTATATATATTTGAACTGTAGAGCACTTTTAATTTCTTCTAATGAAGCCCGATCATATGGATTTCCCAGTTTTATTTTCTGAGAGAGAGAATTGGACTGGCACTGAGGGTGTTGCAGTGCATCTGTGATGGACAGGTCCTAATAATGTAAGTTGATGGGTTCAAGTTCTTTCTTGTGTCTGATGGTTAGCTTGTACTTTCTTGTCTAGGTTAGTATTGTCTTTCCTTTGTCCAGTGTTTCTAAGTTACCAGTTAATTCAAAGCTTAGACTAAAATTTGACTCAGTCAGTTGGGAAAAAATAACTTAAAAAAATACAGAGCTGCAGGTATAGCTAAAGTTTTAGAGTACTTGTCTAGCAAATTCTTGGCCTTGGGTTCAACCCCCATTGCCACAAAACATTAAAAGATAAATCAACAGAGCTACTTATCTATAATTATGATAGATATATCTAGGGTAAGAGTGTCAGGCATCAAGTGTGAAGGAAAGTACCTAAGTTAGGCCACACACATCCAAAGCACTTAAGAAGTGGCTCTTGGTTAAGGAACAGAGATTTGTATGTGGAACCAAATGGGGTACAGACATCCAGAGATATTGGGTAAAATGACACAGTAGGTCTGAGCAGAAGTGGTGTGCAGCTTTGTCCTTCCTTCCTTCCTTCCTTCCTTCCTTCCTTCCTTCCTTCCTTCCTTCTTTCCTTCCTTCCTTCCTTCCTTCTTCATTCTTCTTCTTTTGAAACAGTTTTGTTATATAGGCCAGGTTGGCTTCAAACTTGAAATATTCCTGCTTCAGTCTTGGAAGTACTGGGATCACAGATGTTTTCTACTACATCAAGTACTCATATTGTTTTTTCTTAAAAAAAACAGCTTTTTTACCCATAGTGATGTTTTAAAAGTTATAATCCTGTGTTTTCCCAAAATGATGCAAAAGCTAAGCCAGAATGGATATATAGTCTCAGGATCTTCTTTCCTATGCAGAGACTGGGCCTTGCCCAGAGAAAACCTTAGTGTACTCTCGTGTATTCCTGGGTATTAGAGTTTATATGATTGTGTTTGTGATCAATACTTATGTCATTAAGTGTGACTTTAAGTGGTAGAGTGCTAGTTTTAAAAAACAAACAAACAAACAAACAAAAGCAAAAACAAACAAAAGCAAAAAGAATCTTTAGGAACAACATCCAGACCTGAATTCAAGCCCACAAAGTGGTGGAAAGAAAAGGCATCCTAAATGAAAGTTAAACACTTCTTTTGTGAGAAAAGTGGACTGGCCAATATTGTCAAAGAATAATATATTTCTATGTTAGAATGTAGACAGAGTAGCTTGAACAGCAGGCTAAAGGGAGGATTTCTTTCATGAACAAAGTATTCATATGAGAACAAAAGAATCATATGAAAACAAAATAATCATAGTGATGGAAGACTATGACCGGTATAATTTGAGAGATCAAAGACTTATTTTAGGAATCAAATAAATGTGGCTAGTATACACTAGAAAACAGTGAAAAATGTATCACTGATGGCGCCGACAAAGAGGTGAAATAAACTACTTTCCTAAATAAGATATCCACGCCTTGTACAACAAACAACTGACAGGATGTTTTAAATAAAATGTATGCTATGGACACTCTAGGCATAGGAGGCTGAAATAATTATTTATGAACCAAAACTAATTTTCTTAGTCATTTGCATTAGTAATAGAAACAAGAAATATGAACTAGTACTTGTAGCGCTTACTTTGAGTTTTTTGTTTTGTCAGTTGTGGGGCTTGAATTTGGGGTCTAGGCTCTGTCCCTGAGCTCTTCTGCTCAAGGCTAGTGCTGTACTGCTTTGAGCCACAGTGCCACTATCAATTTTCTGTTGGTTAATTGGAGATAAGAGTCTTACAAACTTTTTTGCACGGGCTGGCTTTGAACTGCTATTCTCAGATCTCAGCCTCCTGAATAACTAGGATTACAGGAGTGAACCACCAGCACCCAGCTTAGTTTTTTTTTAATTCACATATTTAGGCCAGCAGTTTGGCCTAGTGGTAGGGTGCTTGCCTAGCATGCACGAAGACACAGGTTCAATTCCTCGGTACCACATACATAGACAAAAGCCAGAAGTAGTGCTGAGGCTCAAGTGGCTCTAGCCTTGAGAAAGTCCAAGGATATGGCTCAGGCCCTAAGCTCAAGCCCAGGACTGGAAAAATTAGCATGTTTAATCTTAAAAACAAGCCTAAGAGGTAGATATTTTATTATTAATCCCATCTTATGAAATGGGAAAGCTGAGGCATTAGGGAAATAAATTCACTTCTTGCTTGGGGCTGGTGGTTCTAGTATGTAATGTTAGCTACCAGCATTCCTGCATACACTCTGCTCTGAACCATGTTGCCATATTCCTCTGCTGCAAAGTCAAAGTCAGAATAAATGAACCATGGAGCCAAGCTTGGTGGTCTGTGCTTGTAATTTTAGCACTTGGGAGGCTAAAGCCAAAAACTCTAGCCATGAATGGGTCAAAGGAGGATCAGCTATGACTAGAGCAGATGAGGAGGTTGACAAGTTCTTTCATAAATACTGAAGCCATGTGGAAAATGTGTGTGGGCTAAACAAGAGGAGAGGGAAGGAGAATTTATCAGTGACATTTTTTCTAAATAAGATAGATAAGTCCCTTTTGGGCATGAGAAGAAGAGAGGTTTTTGTTAATAAATTTATTGTGCCTAGTAAAGATTCAGAGGTTGAAAATAGAAGACATATTTCCTAATTATGTTGTCCATTTATAGTTCCAAAAAAAAGATGAACTACTTCATGTACAAGATAGGTAGCTATGACAGATTTAAATAAGGAGTTAGAAAGCCTCTTGAATGAAAAGTAGCTACAGCTGGTCAGAAGGGCTAGAAGATTATTCTTTTAGATAAGGTGACCAATGCTAACAGAAGGAAAGTCATTAAAAAAAAACTTTCTTCAAGTAAAAGAAAGTTCATTCTTCTTTTGGCATAGACATTTGTTTCTGATCAAAGTAGCCTTCCTTGACCTTTAAAGATTGTAAGGTAGAATATTTTCTTTTCTGAACCTTGTTGCCATAGCCAATGTATAAGAAATCAAAGGTTTATAGAGTATTTATAGCATTTGAGCCAGGGAAATTGGAAAATTTTCTAATAAAAAGTAAAAAGTGCCAGATACTCTTGACTCACAACTACAATCTGAGCTACTCAGGAGGCTGAGATCTGAGGAGAGTGCTAACCTTAAAAACACTAAAGTTTAGGGACAACACCCCACCCCAGAGAGCGAACCTCAGGAACTGCACAGAAATAAAAATTGCAAGAACTGATCATGGTCAATATGGACATAAAAATGGACTTCTCTAGTGAACAAGAAGTCAGTATTGTTAAAACAAAACAAACAAGCAAAAAAACCCGGGGGGGGGGACAAAAACAACAGGGCAATGTGTACTTAGAACCAATTTTGGAAGTAAAGGATTATTTTGTTTTGGTTTGTCTTGGCTTTTAGTTCGATAGCTATGGTCAAGGAAGGCATACAACTACAAGTCTCAAACATTTCAAACTGTTGGTTTGTTTTAGTTTTTAAAGAAAGTTACTATGTATTCCAGACTGGCCTTTTTAAGTGCTGAAATTAATAAGCATGTGGCACCATCCCTGCTCCGCTTGAACACTGTTCAAGTGATAAGTTCAAGGTTAAGTTCTTACACTTGCTGGGCAAAGATTCTATCAGCTGAACCATGCCTCCTATCTCTTTTTCCTTTAGTTTCTCAGATGGGGTCTTGTCTTTTGCCTGGAACAGATTTGGGCTGTGATCCTCCTACTTCTGCCTCCTTAGTACCTATACTTAATGGTGTGTGTGCCACCATGCCCAGTCCCTCAATTTTTTCTTTTAGTGCTGATCCTGGGGTCTGAATTTTGGACCTGGATGCTCTCCCTGGCTTATTTTTCCCTCAAGGCTAGTGCTCTATCACGTTGAGCCACAGCTTTGTTTCTAGTTTTCTGGTGGTTAATTGGAGATAGAGTGTCATGGACTTTCCTACCCAGTCTGCTTTGGATGGTGATTCTCAGATCTCAGCTTCCTAAGCAGCTAGTATTACAGGTGTGAACCACCAGTGCCTAGTAACTTTTTAAAAGTATGTGTGAATTATAGCTACTGGAATTTAGTTTATAAAAGTAAAATTAAGTCTAAAATTTAAAAAATCAATTCAATTCCCATTTTTGTAAAATAACTAAAAATTCATTACATGTTAGCAAAAATATCAAAAAATGCATACATTATCCAAACTGGTGAAAATGGTATTAATTTACATGTTAACACATCTGTACAATGTCTTTCTTAACATGTTTTCTTAGTTGTTTCTGTATTCAAAATTTTGTAGTATGTTGTTTTGTATAGGAAAAAGTATACAAAAATATGACTATAGAGGCATGTAGTTTTAAAAGGTTCTCCTAAGGCATATCAGATCATACTTTGAGAACTGCTGACAACAGAGGATAAAGCTAATTTTGTAAAATTATATTTATGGATGAAACAGGGAGTGAGATAAAAGATCTCTTTTTAAATCAAAGTAACTATAAATTTGAGATGGCTGAAGGGAGGCTGGGGAGATGGGGAGTGGAGATGGAAGATTTCTTTCTGGAATGGAATAAATAAAGGTTCAAAAAGATATGGTGTGTCAAGGTCTATTTCAGGATCAAAGCAACTATGTCTGGAAAAAATATGCATTGTAAGATGACTTAAATGACGAGAATAACTATGGTAGAAAAATAGAAGTAGAAAGGTGCTTTCAATACAAACACAACTCTGGCTAGAAAAGACAATTGTGTAAAATACATTTTCACTAGCCAAAATAAAGTTACGGATCACAAATACATGAAAGCCTTCCATTATGAAACCATTGCTCTACCGGTACTTGGGAGACCAAGACATGAGAACCATGATTTTGAAGCCATTCTGGACTATATAATAAGTATGAAGCCAACTTGGACAGCATAATAATGGTCTATATCAAACCAACAAAACAAAAAGGAGCTATCAAAGCCATGTAAGCTATATATACAGGAAACTTTGTCATTGGCCAGAGCAGAAACAGCTACCCAAGAAAGAGGTATTGTCCTTTGTGAACACTATGACAGATTTCAGTCACAATCAAAGCAAATATGTCTGGAGAAATAACAAGTTTAGGCAAATTGTTAAGTATGTAACTATGGATTAAAAAAAAAGAGATCTGGAAACTTTGCACATGACAAAAACAGACATGGCTGGACCAGTAAGTAATATGGTGTGGAATGCCTGCTCTTCTGTCCAAAGCAACAATGGCTTCAGAAGCTGTAATAGTGGCAAAATAATTCTGTGATAATAATAAACTGTAGTTGAGCAAGATAGAGATTAGAAGTTTTTATGTGAGGAGCTATTTCAGAACCAGATTAAAAAGTTAATGGAAGGTATGAGTAATAGATGACTTTGTATATTATCAAAGCAGATGTGCCTGGGAAAAGCATGAAGAAGCAGAATTTATTTCTTGGACAGAGGTAGGATTTTTGTTGACAAAGTTTGTTAAGGTGGCGTAAGAGGGGAAGAAAATTCATTTTAACACGGTGGATGCCTCTTCTATTTCTTTAAAGAATGACATTGGGATATTGATGGGTATTGCGTTGAATTTGTAGATAGCCCTTGGCAAGATTGTCATTTTCACAACGTTGATTCTTCCAATCCAGGAGCATGGGAGGTTTTTCCATTTCCTTAGTTCTGCTTTAATTTCCTTTTTTAGGGTTTTAAAGTTTTCATCAAAAAGGTCCTTTATATTCTTATTTAAGCTAATTCCTAGGTACTTTATTTTCTTTGAGGCTATTGTGAAAGGAGTTGCTTTGCTGATTATTGCCTCGTTCCTCTCACTGTTGGCGTAAAGGAAGGCAGTTGATTTTTGAGGGTTAATTTTATAGCCTGCTACTCTTTCAAAGTTTTGAATCAGCTCAAGGAGCTTGGGAGTAGAGTCTATAGGATTCTTTAAATACAGGATCATGTCATCTGCAAAGAGGGATAGTTTTACTTCCTCTTTCCCTACTTGGATCCCCTTTATGCTTGCTTCTTGCCTTATTGCACTGGCTAGGAATTCTAATACTATGTTAAAGAGGAGTGGAGAGAGTGGGCATCCTTGTCTCGTTCCTGATTTTAGAGAGAATGGCGTTAGATTTTCACCATTAAGTGTAATACTAGCAGTGGGTTTGTCATACACATCCTTTATTATATTGAGGAATGTTCCATGGATTCCTAGTTTCTCCAGAGCTTTTAACATAAAGGGGTGTTGTATCTTGTCAAATGCCTTTTCCGCATCTAGTGAGACAATCATGTGATTTTTGTCCTTGCTCCTGTTGATGTGTTGAATTATATTAATTGATTTGCGTATGTTGAACCAGCTTTGCCTCCCTGTGATGAATCCAGTTCGATCATAGTGTATAATTTTTTTGATGAATTGTTGTAGACGGTTGGCCAGTATTTTGTTGAGAAGTTTTGCATCGATGTTCATCAAAGAAATAGGTCTATAGTTCTCTTTCTTTGATGAATCTGTGACTGGTTTGGGGATGAGGGTTATACTGGCTTCATAGAACCAGTTTGGTAAAGAACCTTCATTTTCAATTTCGTTGAAGAGCTTGAGGAGTATTGGTGTGAGCTCTGCTTTGAAGACCTTATAGAATTCAGCTGTGAATCCATCTGGCCCTGGGCTTTTCTTGGGTGGAGGTTCTCTAATTGCCATTTCTATTTCAGAGCTTGAAATAGACCTGTTGAGTTGGGTTAGTTCTTCTTGGTTCAGTGTGGATATGTTAATATTGGCTAGGAATTCGTCCATTTCTTCTAGATTCTCAAATTTGTTGGCATAAAGGTTTGAGAAGTATAACCTCAAGATATTCTGGATCTTGGTAATTTCTGTTCTGATATTACCATTTTCGTCTGCGATTTTGTTTATTTCGATATGCTCTCTTCTTTTTTGGTAAGATTTGCTAAAGGTTTGTCAATTTTGTTAATTCTTTCAAATAACCAACTCCTTGTTTTGTTGATTCTTTCTATAGTTTTTTTTCTTCCAAATCATTTAATTCTGCTTTGATTTTAATAATTTGCTTTCTTCTAATGAGATTAGGATTGGTTTGTTGCTCTTTTTCCAGGAGCTTAAGGTGAGACATTAACTTGTTGGTTTGCAATTTTTCCAACTTGTTGTTGTAGGCACTCAGAGCTATAAATTTTCCTCTGAGTACTGCCATTGCTGTGTCCCACAGGAGTTGGTATTTTGTGTGCTCCTTATTGTTAAATTTCATAAACTGTTGGATTTCTGTTCTGATCTCTTCCATGACCCATTGATGATTCAACAATGTGTTGTTCAGTCTTCATGAGTTACAGGATTCTCGTTGGTGGAGATGTGTGTTCAGTTCCAGTTTGTTGTCTTTGTGGTCTGAGAGCGTGCATGGAATAATTTCAGTGTTTCTGGATCTGTGCAGGTTTGTTTTATGGCCTAAGATGTGGTCTGTTTTGGAAAATGTTCCATGTGCTGCTGAGAAAAACATATATTGTGTTGTTGCTGGGTGGAATATTCTGCAGATGTCTGTTAGATCTAGTTGGTCTATATAGTTGTTCAGTTCTAAGGTTTCTCTGTTGAGTTTTTGCCTTGTTGATCTGTCCATAAGTGAGAGTGGTGTGTTAAAGTCACTGACAATCACTGTATTTCCATCTATGTTCCATTGTCTGTTTACATTGGGTGGGGAATGTTGTTTCTTGATTTGACATTTTTCTTGAGTTTCTTGTTCTGCCCATTTGAAAATGGGAGCAAGATTAGTACTAAACACGATTATAGTTTTTCAGATATAACCAACCTAGATGTCTGTAGCTGGCAGACACTAGATGTTCACAATTTTTGATTGGTGTTATCACTCTTTCTTTTTGTGCACTTACAGACCAGTCTAATACAACCACTGATAAGCCTAATACAACTGATAAGTCTAATACAACCACTGATAACCACTTATACCCAAAACAATAAGCCTCTCAATCCAATCTCTACTGTCTTTAAGTCCCTCTGAGCCTAGAGAATAATTAAACACCTAGATATATAGTATTGCTCAACAGCCATCAAGTGTAGATCCATGCATTATAAGGGTTGAAAGACGAACAGAGGACCAGAGATAGAAAAATAGAATGAGAGAGGTCAGGGGAGGTACAAGAGGATTAACATAGGAGTGTAAGAATATTGTAGTACTGAAGAAAAGGTATAGCGTAAGGATAACTGATCTAAGTTGGTAAGTAGGTAGCATATTTGAGTACAAAGTTTGGAAAGTATTAGAATAAAACTTATGTGTTGCTGCATGACTAGCTCTTAGCCCAACCAGTGGCCTCACAGTGAACCATGGGATGGATCTGCGAGCTTCAGTCTGAGCGCACTGGGCAGAAGTTTTCCTGTGCTGCTTACAGAGGCGGCCCCCAGCCAAGGGACTGGGGTTTGAGAGTTTCCAGGGGCTCTCAGTAGGTCCAGCAGGAGACCGCTCTGTTCCCACGGGCGGGGCCCAGCTGAGGACGTGGGCTCCAAGGGCGGAGCCTCGCCTTTCTGATTCTCAGAAGGCGAGCTTGGCTGCTGGTCAGCCCTTCAGATCCCTGCTGTGTTTCCACTGCTTTGTCAGAGAGTCTGTGACTATGGGGGCCCCTCAGCGCTGTCTTGCTCAGGATTCCCAGCTGGAGGATGGCCCGCTCAAGAATTGAGGGGGAGCAGATGCTGCCTCCTATTTTGCGGCACACCCTACCCACTGTTGTAAGGCAGGGTCCCAGCACCCTCCACTCTCCAGATCCCGTGGCCTGGGAGAGGAGCCTGGTGGGCGGGTGGGAGGTGGGTCAGCTCTGCCTCCCCTGGTGGGGTGCTGAGTCTTAGGGTCTGCCCGCCTGTCAGTCTCCAGTCAGAGGGCTGGGAGTTGAGCCCGTTGGGCGGATGGGAATTGGGACAGCTCCGCCTCCCTTGGTGGGGTGCTGGGTCTTAGCACCGCCCGCCTGTCAATATCCAGTCAATGGCCTGAGGGAGGGGGCTGTTGAGGGAAGGGACAGTATTCTAAATTCCTTGCCCCCCTGCTCCTGCCAGTCTTTCTCGGGCGGGGTGGAGGGGGTCTGAGTTAAGTTCCATTGCTTGGTACCCGGTACCCGCTCTGCTTTCCCGATGGGTTTGGGAACCCACTGTCTTACTCACGCCTCTGGGTTCCATCTGTGGTGTTCCATGGTGGTGGGGAGTCTTTCACTCCCCTTGGGTCTACTCCGCCACCTGTGTTCCGTGTCTGAATTCCGCTGCTTGCTGTTCTGGTTCCGCGTCTGGGTTCCGCTGCTTCTGCACTTGCTGGCCCGGTCCTGTGCTGGTTTCTGTAGCGCCTTCTGCCACCGCTCGCGGCTTTGAGCCTGCCGGGAGGGGTGGGGGAGGGGTGCTCGCGATCCAAATTCTTTGAGAAAGTTGGATGTGAGCTTTATCTGGATTTCTTTTCCGGTTTTAGTCCTTCTCCGTTGCTTTTTGAGTTTGTTGTTGTGGGACTCCCTGGTTCTCTCTTTTTGTGAGAGAGAGCTAGGCAGCGTCCCTATTGTCTCGGTGCCATCTTCCTTCCCGTCTCTTAAATTTTTATAGTGAAATGTAAAAGATGAATTGAGGGAACTGCTGGGAAAAAAAGAGAACTTAAACAGTTGGAAATTTCCCAGTTGATACACATTGCAAGAAGTAAGAAAATACGTTCTGTAGAGAATGCCAAAGATTTTAGCTGGATTATCACTTCATAAATAGATTATGGGATTATACCATCAGAAGCACTGCAAATTTGATATTAAATGGGCAGAGACTTGGGGAAAATGAAGAAAGGCTGCTGGACTTCCTGGATTTGATAGGATGGAATGATACAGCTGCTCAACTATGAATATGTAATGTCCTTCAAGAAAAGGGAAAAATGACCAGAAGGGCAATTCACAGATTAGTAGGACCATGCTCTCCCCACAGGCCCAGAGAGAAAAGCTTCATAGATCAATGCTGTCTCGTCCCCAAGAGTGGGAAAGATCCTCCATTTTCCAGGATCAGGTTGCCCCCATCCAAGGCTTAAGCAGAAATGGTACCATCCCACTGGGATTGGAGCACAGATCACCAAGCACAAGATGATTTCTTCAAACTCTAAGATCTATCAGAATTTTCCTTGTAGATGTATTAGATTTGCTTGGAACTGTCACCCATTTCATCTTTCTATTCAGCTCCTTTGGAAAGGAGTTGTTGCATTCTTTGATTGTTCATTATGGTAGCCTCAAAGCATAATTTAATATAATCATAACTCAAATTTTATCCATACCTGAATGATACAATAGTCAGATGAGACATGGGAATTGGAGTTGATGCTGGAATGATTTAAGACTTTTGAAACTGTTGGGATGGTATAGATGTATTTTGCATGTAAAAAGGGGCCAGTGACTAGAACACAATGGAATAACTTGTATCCTTAAAAATTTTCATATTGAAGAGTTCATCTGAATGTGGACGCATTTAGACATAGGGACTTTATGAACATAATTAGGTTTAAACAAAGACTTGGGGAAGGGGTGATAAAATAGGACTGGTGTCCTTTTTTTCATATATTTTTATTGTAATTAATACAAGGGTTACATTATATTCACCAGATAGAAGGTACGTTACTTCACATACATTGATGCCCTTTCTCATGTCTTGGTTTCCATTTCCTTGTCCCCACCCTGCCCCTCATCTTGTTTTCCTCCCTTCCCTATCAAATTGCAAAAACCAAAATACACATATATCCAATATATCAGATAACTAGGTGAAGTTCTGTAACAACATGAGATAACCAAGGGACAGCAAAAGAGATGAGAGATAACATAGTACATTAAGGACAACAATCACTCATTATATGGCATTTGTTTCAATATCCTGGAGGTGGTTTTATTTAGCATCATTCTATATGGCCTTATGTATCTAGGTTTTGTTCTGTTGTAAAACTCTGCTAGGAGAGCACAAGTTTCTAATGATTGTGACAAATGAGGGAAACCACTGAGCCTATGTTCCTTGGAGTCTGGCTTACTTCATTTAATATGGTTTTTTTCTAAATCTTTCCATTTCCATACAAATGGGGCGATACCGTTCTTTCTGACAGCAGCATAGAATTCCATTGTGTATAAATACCACATCTTGTTGATCCACTCATCAACTGAGGGACATCTGGGTTGCTTCAATATCTTTGCTATGGTAAATAGTGCTGCAATGAACATCATTGTGCTAGTGGATTTAGTATGTCCTTGTATCTGGATGATTGGTTAAATGCCAAGTAGTGGAATTGCTGGGTCATAGGGGAGCTCTATGTTTAGTCTTTTGAGGCACTGCCATACTGCTTTCCATAGTGGTTGAAGCTCTGGAGAAACTAGGAATCCATGGAACATTCCTCAATATAATAAAGGATGTGTATGACAAACCCACTGCTAGTATTACACTTAATGGTGAAAATCTAATGCCATTCTCTCTAAAATCAGGAACGAGACAAGGATGCTCACTCTCTCCACTCCTCTCTAGCCTCTTTAACATAGTACTAGAATTCCTATCCAGTGCAATAAGGCAAGAAGGAAGGATAAATGGGATCCAAATAGGGAAAGAGGAAGTGAAACTTTCCCTCTTTGCAGATGACATGATCCTGTATTTAAAGAATCCTATAGATTCTACTTCCAAGCTCCTTGAGCTGATTCAAAACTTTGGAATGGTAGCAGGGTATAATATTAACCCTCAAAAATCAACTGCCTTCCTCTATGCCAACAGTGAGAGGAATGAGGCAACAATCAGGAAAGCAACTCCTTTTGCAGTAGCCTCAAAGAAAATAAAGTACCTAGGAATTACCTTAAATAAGAATGTAAAGGACCTTTTTGATGAAAACTTTAAAACCCTGAAAAAGGAAATTAAAGCAGAACTAAGGAAATGGAAAAACCTCCCATGCTCCTGGATTGGAAGAATCAATATCTTGAAAATGACAATCTTGCCAAGGGCTATCTACAAATTCAACGCAATACCCATCAATATCCCAATGTCATTCTTTAAAGAAATAGAACAGGCAATCCAAAATTTCATATGGAATAATAAAAGACCCCGTATAGCAAAAACACTTCTTAGCAGAAAGAACAGAGCAGGAGGAATTTCAATTCCAAACTTTAGACTCTATGACAGGGCTGTAATTATCAAAACAGCTTGGTACTGGCACAAGAACAGGCCTGAAGACCAATGGAATAGAACTGAGGACCCAGATATTAACCCACAGACCTATGGCCACCTAATCTTTGACAAGCGAGCCAAAAAATAGAATGGAAGAAAGACATCCTCTTCAACAAGCTGTGCTGGCAGAACTGGTGAAGCACGTACAGAAAACTAAAGTTGGATCCTTCTTTGTCACCCTGCACTAGAATTAACTCCAAATGGATCAAAGACCTGGAGGTAAAAGCCAACACTCTGAAAACTTTACAAGAAGGCATAGTAAATAAACTAGACCTCCTTGGCACAGGTTGAAACTTTCTGAATAAGGACCAAGAATCACAACAAATCAGAAAAAAGCTGGATAAGTGGGACTGCATTAAACTGCAGAGCTTTTGTATGGCAAAGGACATAGCTAGTAAACTAATTAGGAAGCCTACAGAGTGGGAGAAGCTCTTCACCAACCATACAACAGACAAAGGCCTTATATCTAAAATATATCAATAGCTCAAAAACTTGAATCACTCCAAAATTAATCTCCAAAGTAACAGCCATCCCATTAAAAGATGGGCCAAAGACTTAAAGAGAGTCTTCTCTGAAGAAGAAACAAAAATGGCCTGTAGACACATGAAGAAATGCTCAACATCTCTGGTCATAAAAGAAATGCAAATCAAAACAACTCTAAGATTCCACGTCACTCCTGTTGGAATGGCCAGGATCAAGAAAACTAATAACAACAGATGCTGGAGGGGATGTGGCCAGAAGGGATCACTACTACACTGTTGGTGGGCGTGCAAACTCGTTCCACCACTATAGATCCTTTACATTCTTAGTTAAGGTAATTCCTAGGTACTTTATTTTCTTTGTGGTTATTGCAAAAGGAGTTGCTTTCCTGATTTTTGCCTCATTCCTCTCATTGTTGGCGTATAGGAAGGCAGTTGAATTTTGAGAGTTAATTTTTTTTATTTTTCACTTTATTTTTTATTATGGAGGTCATATATAGAGGAGTTAAAGTTATATTCTCTAGAGAGTAGGCTCATTACTTCGCACAAATTGATAACCCTTATGTTTCTGTCCCTATTTCCCTTCCCCAGCCTCTCCCAGTTATCTTGTTTTCCCCCCTCCCTTTCCTATTTCAAATAAACAAGTCACTGTATATACACTATACCAGGTAACAAGGTCACATACAGTAACAATATGAGATTAACCAAAGGGCAACAAAGAAGAGAAATAACAGAACATTTTAAAAAATCATTCAAGATAAAGCTCTTGTTTCCATAGCCTAGAGATTCTTTCATTTAGTGAGAGTTAATTTTATACCCTGCTACCTTGCCAAAGTTTTCAATCAGGTCAAGCATCTTGGGAGTGGAGTCTATACTGTTCTTTAAATACAGAATCATGTCATTTGCAAAGAGGGAATGTTTCACTTCCTCTTTTCCTATTTGGATCCCCTTTATGCTTGCTTCTTGCCTTATTGCTTTGGCTAGGAATTCTAATACTATGTTAAAGAGGAGTGGAGAGACTGGGCCTCCTTGTCTCGTTCCTGGTTTTAGATGGAATGGCTTTAGCTTTTCACCATTAAGCGTAATGCTAGCTGTGGGTTTCTCATACACAACCTTTATTATACTGAGGAATGTTCCATGGATTCCTAGTTTCTCCAGAACTTTTAGCATAAAGGGGTGTTGGATCTTTTCAAATGCCTTTTCTACATCTATTGAGGCAATAATTTAATTCTTGTCCTTGCTCCTGTTGATGTGTTGAATTACATTAATTGATTTGCATATGATGAACCAGCTTTGTATGCCTGTGATAAATCCTGTTTGGTCATAGTGTATAATTGTTTTGATGAGTTATGGAAGACGGTTGGCCAGTATTTGGTTGATGAATTTCTGTCTGGTTTTGGGATGCGGGTTATACTGACTTCGTATAACCAATTGTCAGTTTCGTTGAATAGCTTGAGGAGTATTGGTTTGAGCTCTGCTTTGAAGACTTTATAGAATTCAGCTGTGAATCCATCTGACCCCTGGGCTTTTCTTGGATGCAAGGTCTCCTTTGGCCATTTCTATTTCAGTGCTTGAAATAGGTCTGTTCAGTTGGATTAGGTCTTCTTGGTTCAGTGTGTGTATATTAATATTGGCTAGAAATTCATCCATTTCTTCTAGATTCTCACATTTGTTGGCATAAAGATTTTAAAAGTATTCCCTCATGATGCTCTGAATCTTGGTAATTTCTGTCATGATATTACCATTCTCATATGTGATTCTTGTTTATTTGGGTGTGCTCCCTTCTTTTTTTTAGTAAAATTTGCTAAGAGTCTGTCAATTTTGTTAATTTTTTCAAAGAACCACCTCTTTGTTTTGTTGTATCTTTCTGTACTGTTTTGGACTCCAATTCATTTAATTCTGCTTTGATATTAATAATTTGCTTCCTTCTACTGGGATTAGGGTTGATTTGTTGCTCTATTTCCAAGAGCTTAATGTGTGACATTTTTCAAATTTGTTAATGTAGGCAGTCAGAGCTATAAATTTTCCTCTGAGTACTGCCTTTTCTGTGTCCCAAAGGACACAGAAATATCATAAACTGTTGAATTTCTGTTCTGATCTCCTTGATTATCTATTGGTGATTCAACAATGTGTTGTTCAATATCCATGAATTACAGGGTTGTTTTTGGTGGAGATTGGTATTCAGCACCAATTTGATGCCCTTGTGGTCTGGGAGAATACAGGGAATAATTTCAGTGTTTTTTGAATCTGCACAGGTTGTTTTATGCCCTAAAATGTCCTCTGTTTTGGAAAATGTTCCATGTGCTGCTGAAAAAATGTATATTGTGATGTTGCTGGTTGAAGTAATCTGCAAATGTCTGTTCGATCTATACAGTTGTTCAATTCTGAGGTTTATCTGTTGAGTTTTTGCCTGGTTGATCTGTCCATACATGAGAGTGGTGTGTTAAAGTCATCAACAGTCACTGTGTTTGGATCTATGTGTGGTTTTAGTGAAAGTTTGCTTGATGAAGTTCACTACTCTGGGATTAGGTGTGTAGATATTTGGGATGGTTATGTCCTCCTGGAGGAGAGATCCCTTTATTAGTATGCAATAACCCTCTTTGTTTTTTTCACTAATTTTAGTTTGAAGTCTATTTTATCTGATATGAGGATGGCTATTCCAGCCTGTTTATGGGGAACATTAGCTTGATAAACTTTATTCTAACCTCTCACTTTCAAAAAATGTTTGTTTTGGGGGGCAATATGTGTCTCTTGAAGACAGCAGAATGATGGATCTTGCTTTTTAATCCAACTAGATACTCTATGCTGTTTCATTGGAGAGTTAAATCCATTGATATTGAGGATTAGGATTGAAAAATATTTACTAGTTCCAGCTATTTTTATAAGCGTTCATTAGGGCCCGTGGCTTGACAGCTCCTGCGGTAATCAGCTGGTATGACTTTTAGGTGCCATTTCTTTGTCACTACTACATTTGTGTTGGTTTTCAATGTGTTGAAAGAACATCTTTGAGAATTTTCTGTAATGCTGGTTGGATTGCTACATAATGTTGCAGCTTTTCCTTGGAATGGAAAGTTTTTATTGTTCCCTCAGTTATGAATGAGAGATTAGTTGGGTACAGTATTCTTGGTTGGTAGTTATTTGTCTTAAGGGCATGACATACATTCTTCCAATTTCTTCTTGCTTGCATGGTCTCTGCTGAGAAATCTGTGGTTCTTCTGATTTGTTTTCCTTTGTAGGTGATTGTACTCTTCTCCCTGGCTGCTTTTAGGATCCTTTCTTTGGTCTCTATTGATCTTGTATGGATTATAAAGTGGCTGTGGGATGTCCTTTTCTGGTCAGGTCTGGGGTTCTAAAAGCTTCTTGTATCTGGATGTGCCTGCCCTTCTGGATATTTGGGAAGTTTCTGAGATGATTCCCTGAAGTATATTTCCAATACCATTGACCTCTTTCTCCAGGCCCTCCTCAGTACCAATTAGCCTTAAATTGTATCTTGAACCTCCTGAAGCATTCTTTCATATTTCCTAGATTTAGTTTGACTCATTTTCTGTTCTTCTTCTATAACAACTAAATTATCTTCAACCCCAGAAATTCTCTCTTCTGAATTGTCTAACCTGCTATCAAAACTTTCTGCTTTATTCTTCATGTCCCTTCCTTCTAATTGCTCATTTTTGATGCCTTGCATCTCTTGTTTTAGATTATGTATGGACCTCTTTAACTCCTTTATTTCCATTTCAGTGGTTATCTCAGCAGCTTTACTCTCATTGGACATTTGTTGGAGTTCAGTCAGCTTTTTGTTTGTGGATTCTATGAATTTGCCCATTTTTCTTTGTAAATCTTTTATTATAGCCTCTTTTATGGCTTCCTCTAGCTCACGTATCACCTTGTTCATGGTTTCATCTCATTTAGATATGGCCTCCTCATGTATCTCTTTCTGTATGTTTTCAAACTTTTCATCAATCATGTTTATTTATTGCATTTGTATAGCATTTAGAGGACTCTGCTCTAGTTTTGCCATTGACTGCTCCATTGCCTGCTTATATTGAATGGGAGATGCTATTCTTTGATTTGCCCTTTTTCTTGAGTTTCTTGTTCTGTCCATTTGAATACCGGAGCAAAATTAATACTACATGAGATTACAGTTTTTAAGATATAACCAACCTAGAGCTCTTTAGCTGGCCAGACAATACATGTTCACAATTTTAGATTGGTATTGTCACTCTCTCTTTCTTTTTGTGCACCTACAGACAAATCTAATACCGCCATTGATCACCGTTTCATGACCAAAAAAATAAACCCCTCAATCCAATCTCTATTGTATTTATGTCCCTCTGGACCTAGAATATAATTGAACACCTAGATATACAGTATTGCTCAACAACCATCAACTGTAGATCCATGCATTAAAAAAGTTGAAGAGGAACAGAGTACCAGAGATAGAAAAAAAGTGTGAACGACAAGAGGGGAGGTAAGAAAAGAGTAATGTAGGAGTGTAAGATGACTATAGTAATGAAGAAAAGGGATAGCCTAAGGATAACTGACCTAAGGTGATAGAAAGGTAAAATAGTTGAGTACAAAATTTAGAAAAAATAAGATAAAACTTATGAAAATAACAAGAGTAATAAGAAGAAAGAATATATAGAGAGAAGAGGAAGGTATATATAGGAGAGTTCAATGATGAAAATTTTAAAAAGTAAACATAAACAAAAAAAGAAAAATAAAATACAAGAGAAAAGGTGGAGGGAGATCCCACACAATTGTGAGTTCTTAGACAAGAAATACTAGGGTAAAGAAACAACAGATTACAAAGCAGGTGACTGCATCAATATAAATATTATTTGTATCCAGTCTGTACCCAGTGCTGTCACTATGTTTCTGGGAATGACCACAATGACAGAAGGAAATTGGGGGGGAGAGAAGGAAAGAATCATAACATTAAAAAAGTGGAGGTAAAATGGCAAAAGAAATATGAACACATAAAAATGCAAATGAAAAGGGGTAGAAAAAAAGAAAATAAAAAGAATAAAAAAAGTAAAAAAGGGTATTCTTCAGTTTGTTTCTTTTGGGGTGTTGGGGGTGGGATAGGAAACTTGTGTATCCACTAAATTCAGCATCCAAACCCTTCAAAAAGTCTTTTTCTCTTGGTATTTGGCTATGCAGTATTTCTGATCAGTTTGCTTGAATGGGCAGAAAAAAATTTTAAAAACCAGTAGAGTCATGCCATCTTTGTTTACCAGGAGCACGGACCTGCCCAGGGGGAGAAACTTCCACTAGTATGTGGGGGGGGGGGCGGCAGACTTCCAGCTAAGCTGTCTCTAGGAAATCCTTTGCCCTTTTGAATAATGGCGCTGCCAGCACTTCTCAGGCTCCAGTTGGTTTGGCAAGGATTTTGCCAGCAGTCAAGATGGCACTGCTCTCAGCTAGTGGGGGAGGGGATTCCTTCCCAATGCAGTTCTGAGAGCAGGAAGGGAACCGTCCACGGAGTTACTCACAAATTCCATGAAGTTAGCTGGTCCAAGCCACAGCCGGGTGACGGTTCTGGGCTCGCTCAGGCTCTGTGTGGCTCTGTCTAGAGCTGGCAGATCTGTGCTGCCGAGAAGCACTGTCTGCTCAGGTGTGGGAGGGAGGCTTTGTCTCTGAGGCAGCTCTGAGCGGCTGGCTCTGCTCCACACTATCTTCTTTGGCCAGTTTTCTGCCTTTTTCCTCTCTGGCTGAGATCTCTGTGGTGCTAAAGCTTACTTAGGCTCGATCTTTGGGCATGAACTTTCCCCTACGATGCTAGAACTGGTATCTTGGTGAGAGCTCAGAAAGACTCACTCTGAACCACTGACATCTTCTGCCAATCTCAGGACTGGTGTTCTTAAAATGAGACATCAAGAGTATGTATGCATAGAGAAAAGGCTATGCAAGGGCCCAACAACAATAGAGCTATAGCCAGGCATGGTGGCTCACCTCTGTAATCCTAGCTACTCAGGAAACTGAGATGTGAAGATACAGATTTGAAACCAGACTGGGCAGGATAGTTTATGAGATTCTTATCTCCAATTAACCACCAGAAAACCAGAAGTAGTGTCATGGCTCAAAGTGGAAGAACACTAGCCTTGAGCAAAAAGAGCTCAGAAACAATGCCTAAGCCCTGAATTCAAACTCTATGACCAACAGAATAAAAAAAGAATACTCATATTGTTACTGTATCTGACTCTGTTACCTGGTATATCATATATACATTTATTTGATTATTTGAAATAAGAAAGGGAAGAGTGGAAAACAAGATGATTGGGATGGGTTCGGGGGAGAGAAATGGGGACAAAAACATGAGAAGGGGTATCAATGTGTGAGAAGTAATGCACTTACTATCTGGCAAATGTAACTGTAACCCTTCTATACATTACCCCGACAATTAAAAAAAATAGAGCTATCTATAAGTTGCAAAGAAGTCTCAGGAAAAACCAACCTTGCTATCCCCTTAACCTTGAGTTAATAAATTGAGAAAATAAATTTCTGTTACTAAAGCCACTCAGTCAATGATAGCAAACCTGTAGTAGACTAGTTCCACTGATAATTATGTATGTGGCCAAATTAATTGAAAACCACGTCTGGAAAGTGTCTTATATCTAGAAGATATGAAGACCTCACCAACTCCCCCACATTATCAAACATAAGCTTTGTTTAGTATTTTTCTATTGTGATTTATTAAAAATTTCCCATAACCATGTTTGTCTGAATCTAACCTCGGTGTTTCATTTGCTTAGTCTTTTCTTTTGTCAGTCATGGGGCTTGAATTCTGGGCATGGGTTTCTCCCTGAGCTCTTCAGCTCAAGGTTAGCACTTTGTCTTATTCTGATGTTTACCAAGAACTAACTGAATGTACAGATCTTCATAGAGGAATTCTAACCTATACACATTTCACTGCCTATAAACTAGCCTGAAAATTCCCCTACCAGTAGAAAGGGATTAATAGTACCTGGACTACCAATGAGAATCAGATGGCTCTGTTGTCTCAAGAAGTTACTTTTTCATTCCTACTTTTGGTTGTTGTTTTTTGTTGGTCTGTGGGGCTTGAACTAAGAGCTTTGCACTTTCCCTGAGAAAAGTTCAAGGCTAGTAGCTATAATCATAGGCATGATCCACCAGTGTCCGGCTTCAAGAACTTTTAAAGGTATTATTAGCTTCATTTTACTGGCTAGACTAAGAAATGCTGTGACTTGCCTAAGGTTATATATGCCTATGTTGCAAATAACAAACCTGAAACTAAAACCCCAAGTTTATTCTTCCTAGTTGGGTGAGTACTTTATCCACCACATAAGCTATTTTATATCATTTACCTTACTAATTATTACTGACACCCAAAGAGGTATTTTTTTCAACTCATAGCTGATAGAATAAGTAGTAGTGATGTTCAATATTTCACTCATTCATTATTTCAACAAATATACAAATATACATTGAGAATTCACTGTATCTTAGATCCTTGAATCAGGTATTAAGGACTTTAGGAGTAAAAAGGGTTCAGAGGGAAAGAAGTAGATGAATGGATAGGAGAAAAGGTGGTATATGAAGACAAAAAATCCGATGTGTATACTACAAAATTAAGAAGAATGAGGGAAGAAATAGATAGGAAAGGGATGGGTGAGAATGTTGAAAGGGATGATAATGGTCAAGATATATTGTCCTAGGATTTGAGTGCAAGAAAGTAAATAAAGAATATCGAAAAGAAGCCGGGTGGTGTCTCATGCCTGTAATCCTAGCCACTCAGGAGCCTGAAATCTGAGGATCAACGTACAAAGCTAGCCCAGGAACAAAAGGACCTGAGACTCTTATCTCCAATCAACCTCCAGAAAATGAAAGTGGGGCTTCGCTCAAGGGTAGGGCGGTAGCCTTGAGTTGTAGAGCTCAGGGACAGCACCCAGGCCCAGAGTCTCAGCCCCATGATCCACAAAAAAAGGATATCAAAATGAATGTAAAAATCAATTAAGTAATTTCATCTATGATCATAAAGCTAGTAAATAGCTATGTTAAGACTTGAACTCAGTCTTGTGAGTCTCAATTGCTAATCATTTCACTCTGTGGCATGGATTCATCATTATTTTATGCCTCTTAACTCACTTCCTGTGTATTGCTAGTGAGCAAAGGAAGGAAATTGAATAGGAGGCAAGTTGAGGACTCTTTAAACTCAGATAAACATAAGAAGGAAAAAGCCCTGTTTTTTCTTAATGGAGAGATAGGTGGATTATATATGTTATATTCTATTACAAAGTGCTGAAGTTAAAAATGTTCTAACAAAGAGCTTCTTGGAGGGTTTCATAAAAAATGTTTTGGTCTCTTTAATACAGTCTCTGCTAGACATAAAATGGAAAAAATGTAGTATTTCCACTGAGCTTTTGGGCTTATGCTCCAAAAATGTTACTCATTGTATCTCCACCCTCCACTCCCACTACCAATCCCATAAATGCAACAATCCAAGAAGCGATACAATGTGTCTTTTGGGAAAAGGGTCTCTGAAATTGTTTTGGCTCCAAAGAACATATCCTTTTCTCACCTGCCCATTTGTTACCTCAACTTCCCAGCAAAATGTTTCCTAATGCTTGGACTGTCAGCAACATTTCTGCTAGGAAATGCAGCTTCCAGATCCTGCCCTGTCTCAAGTAGACTATAATGCTGGAAAACTCAACAACTCTACCAGCAGACAGGACAGACATGTAGGCCACCTGCCTAATGACTTCTGCGAGAAGATTACTGTGGACCTTATTATCCTGCAGGAACATGCTCACCAGAACTGCTTGTGTCACAATGTTGGGAAGGTGATGGTAAAGGATGAACAAAACACATATAGCTGTTTCAAGAAGTATGAGTCAGGGATATAGGTATGGCCCAAGTGACAAAGCACCTGCATAGAGACTATGGAGCTCTGAGATCAAACCTCAACACTGCTAAGAAGAAAGACAAGGAAGAGGAAAAGGAGGAGGATGAAGAGGAAAAGGAGGAGGGAGAGAACCATGAGGGGAAGAGGAAATTAGAAGAGGATGAAGAGAAGGGGAGGGGAAGGAGGAGGGAAGGAGAGGAGGAATAAGAGACAGGAAGGAGAAGGCAGGGAGGAGGAGGAGGAGGAGAAGGAAGAGGAGGAGGTGGTGGAGGAGGAAGAGGAGGAGGAGAAAAGGAAGAGAAGGGGAGGAGAAGGAGGAGGGAGAGGAGGAGAAGAAGAGAAGGTGATGAGAAGGATAAGAGGAGGAGGAGAGGAGAAGGAGAAGAGGAGGAGGAGAAAAGGAAGAGAAGGAGAGAAGAAGGAGGAGGAGGAAGAGGAGAAGAGAGGAGGAGGATGGGGAGTAGGAGGAGAAGAGGAAGAGAGGAGAAGAAGAGAGGGAGGTGGAGGAGAAATGAGGAGGAGAGGAGGAGGAGAAGAGGAGGAGGAAAGGTGAGGAGGGAAGGAGAGAAGAGAGGAGGAAAGGCAAGGAAGGGATGGGAGAAGGAAGAGAAGGGGAGGATGAGGAAGAAGAGGAGGAAGAGGAAGGGAGAGAAGGGGAGGAAGAAGAGGAGAACAAGAACAAGGGAAAGAACAAGAGGAGATTAATAAAGAACACCAACCTGTGCAACTCTTATGTATTTTTCCAAGAAATATAAAATGAAAGAATTAAAACAGACAAAAATCTGATTAATTGGATATATTATATTCTACTAGAGGAATTCCAGTGGAAATGATCATCAATCACAATATTCTCAAATGTTGGGCTGGGAATGTGTCTTAATTGTCGAGTGCTTGCTTAGCATGCATGAAGCCCTGGGTTGAAGTCCTCAGTATCACATAAACAGAAAAATCCAGAAATGGCTCTGTGGCTCAAGTGGTAGATTGCTAGCCTTGAGCAAAAGCTCAGCGAGAGTGCTTAGGCCCTAAGCACAAGACCCAGGACTGGCAAAAATATCTCAGATGTTTATCTTTCCTTCCCCAGCTTTACAGGCAGAGAGCATTAGAAGAAAGCATACCTGCTCTGTGTGTGTGTGTGTGTGTGTGTGTGTGCCATATAAATATGTACCATATATATGTATATATATATATGTGTATGTATGTGTATCGTGTCTGTTAGTCAATTGCTAAAGATCTCTAGTGGCAGAATGCTTGCCTAGCACGCACAAATCTCTGGGTTCAAATCCTCAGTGCCTAGACTGAAAGAGCCCCCAGCCCCTCATCGTGGAAAGCCACTAAAGTAAGTTGGGAAACTGAGCCAGGAATTTGACCTCTTATTGGGAATAAGGACTGTGATAACAGAAAACCACAGTTTCTCCCAGACCCTACCCTATATCCTGTTTTTGGAGAAGAATACCCGGACATCTTACTGAGAAATGTGTAAATTCCATATCAAAAGTCCTTTCTTGTAAAAGAATCTATATTATCATGTTACTGGAACCTTGCAACTAGCATTTATTTGCTGTTTTTGTTTTTATAACAGGGGTGCAACTGGCACCCCTGTTTGTAAATGTTGAGAAGAGCCAGGAGAGGTGGCTCATGCCTGTAATCTTAGCTACTCAGGAGGCTGAGATCTGAGGATCAAGGTTCAAAGCCAGTCCAGGTACAAAAGGATCTGAGGCTCTTATCTCCAATTAACCTCTAGAAAATGGGAAATGGGGCTTGGCTCAAGGGTAGTGTGGTAGCCTTGAGCTGAACAGCTCAGGGACAATGCCCAGGCCCAGGGATAGGGTGGTAGTCTTGAGTTGAAGTTCAAGCCCCATGACTCACAAAAATAATGTTGAGAAGAGCCATATAGAAAATTGCCCCTTTACCAGAGGGCTTAGGAAAGTGTTATGTCGCTTCCTGTTCAGGCACCTCTTAGTTCTAGTAAACCCCCATTGTCCCTGGAATGTACAGGATGAGCGCCATTTTCGAATATCAACAGTTTGGTCACTGGGTAACTTGAAAGTATTTGTTGTAACCTTATTGGCCACCTCCGAGTGTTCTTTGTGACTGGCTCGTGGTGTCTCTCTTTATAAACACTGCCCTTACAGACCATCGGGGTCACAGTTACGGCTCCCAAGTCCATACTTTGTCCCTGACTGTTCAGTCCAAGACTCCTTCAATAAAGCTTCTTATTCAGCATAAGTTGTTTGGTAGACTCTTCTTTTTGGACCCCATAACACCACATATACAGAAAAAGCTGGAAGAGATTCTGTGGCTCAAGTGGTAGATCTCTAGCCTTGAGAAAACCCAAGGACAGTGCTTAGGCCCTGAGTTCAAGCCCCAGAAGTGGCAAAAAAAAAAGATCTACAGGAGAAGTTTTGATTCTTTCATGCTCATCTGGTCAAACCCACATCTTTCTTGGATGCTCACAAAGCCTAATTTTCTTCAGTATGTCTGCTGGGGATTCTGTATGGAGTTCAGAAATACTCAACCATGCAGCAGAAGTTCCTCTTTACTCAACCTTCTGGCGGCAACCCTGGCATCGGGATAACCCTGTATTAACTCTGTAGTGGTGGCTCCAACATATTCATCCCTAATGACTCATCTGATCTACTCACACTGTGAAACTAAAGCCCCCATCAGTTTAGCATACTCTTGTTCTTAGCCAAGAAGCTAATCATAGAAAACTTTTTAATGGTTTTGAGCAGACTCAACAGGAAGAAACCTTAAATCTTATGGCAGATAGGTGAGAAGCAACTGAAAGTGGAAGTCCTGCAGGAACAAAAAATTCCACCAATAAATGGCACAATCAAAATGTTTCAGATGTTTAAGATTCAAATATGAATCACTGTTTACTTTTAAATGATGGTTTTCACTAATAACCTCTTTGACGCCTCTTATTTTTAACTTTATTTTTATTTTCTTTAAGTAGCTGTACAAAAGAGTTGCTATTTAACAAAGCAGTTTATGAATACAATACATTTTTATCGATGCCATGTCTTTCAACATTCTCACCCATCCCACCCCTACAATTTTAGTTAAAAAATAATTTGATACCTCTGATCCCAATCATCTTCTGTTACTCACCCATGGGAACAAACTTTCCCATGTTACTTCTTCAAAAAGCTTATTGTTATCATAAAGTTGATGTACAGATGGGTTATAATTCCATAAGTCAGGCACAGAGTACATTGCCTTGTGGACAATGACCTCTTCCTTCACTCTCTCCACAAAATTAGTTTTTGATTGCGTTTTCCCAGATAGGGCCACCAGTCCACTCTCATCAGAAGTAATGACAAGACAGATCACTGACCTTCTAAAGCCATTTTAAGATTAAAAGGGAACAACACCATTTAGGAAGGGAAATGAATCTGAATATAAGATGACAGAGGAATGTACTATGTTCAATAATAAGTCAAAGCAGGGGTGGGGATTTTGGCCTAGTGGTAGAGTGCTTGCCTAGCATGCATGAAGACCAGGGTTTAATTCCTCAGTACATAGAAAAAGCTGGAAGTGGTGCTGTGGCTCAAGTGGTAGAGTGCTAGCCTTGAGAAAGTCCAAGGACAGTGTTCAAGCCCAGGACTATCAAAAAATGGACAGAAGAGCCATACTTAAAAGAACTAGACAGCAAACTGAAAGCCAGGAGCATAGCCAAGAATGCTTGCCTAGCATGCACGAAGCCCTGAGTTCAATTCCTCAATATTACATATAGAGAAAAATGTGAAAGTGGGACTTGGCTCAAGTGGCAGAGCACTAGCCTTGAGTGAAAAGTGTGCAAGGACACTGGGCAGGCCCTGAGTTCAAGTCCCAGGATAGGCAAATAAAACACACACAAAAAAGTAAACTGAAAAACAGGTAAGCTCCCCTCTAAGAGTACTTTGTTTTTGTTGTTGTTGTTTGTTTGGGGTGTTTTTTGCTTTGTTTTGGTTGGTCAGGGGGCTATCATTGAGCCTGAGCACTGTCACTGAGCTCTTCAACTCAATGCTAAAGCTCTACCTTTTGAGCCATAGCGACACTTCTGGTTGTCTGGTAGTTAATTGGAGATAAAGAGTCTCAGGGACTTTTGTGCCCTGGCTGGCTTTGAACGGTGATCCTCAGATCTCAGCCTCCTGAGTAGCTAGGATTACAAGAACAAACCGCTGGTGACTGGCTTTGTTGTTGTTGATGATGATTTTTGCTAATACTGGGTCTTTTACTCAGGGCCTGAGCATTGCTCTTGTACTTCGTCAATGCTAGTGCTCTACCACTTGAGCCACAGTACCACTTCTGCCTTTTCCTGTGTATGTGTTACCAAGAAATTGAACCCAGGGCTTCATGCATGTTAGGCAAGCACTCTACCACTAGGACACACTCCCAGCCATATACTTTTTTTTCAATTGTTGAGGTAATGTATAGAGAGGGTTACAGTTACATACGCTAGGTAGTAGGTGCATTACTTCTCATACATTGATACTACTTTCTCATGTTTTTGTCTCCATTTCCCTCTCCCAACCCCCTACCAATCATTTTGTTTTCTCCATTTGGCTTTCCTATTTCAAATAAACAAGAAAATGTATATGCACTGTGCCAGGTAACAAAGTCAGATACATACTACTTTGTTTTTAATGTGAAGTTTTCACATTAGGAGATAGGGGAGGGGCTATCTGTCTTCTCCTTTAAAATGGCAAAATTCTGGGTTGAGACGGGAAGAATGAGAGACATTTCTGGCAACAGGAAATCCTGAAGGTTGTTTGTGCTTTGGGCCTCATCCCAAAGGATTAAGAGTTTCTAGACTGACCTTGCCATAAAGAACAAAATGAAATTACAGAACTGAAAAATAAAATAATCAAATTTTATGTGCTCAATGTTCAAGTGTAGAAATGAGTATACAGATACAGTTGATTTGAGAATTTATCAATAAGAATTTCTCAACCAAGACAACAGGAAGAATGAGACTGAATTACACTGGGGAGGAGGATGAGCAAGGTGTCAGAAACTTGTGAGACAACTGCAAAAGATCTAATCAAGTCGTAGAAGAGGGGAAACAGAGTTGCAAACATCCCAAGTTTGTTGAAATATATAAACCCACAGATTCAAGAAGCTGAGAAAGCTTCAAATAGGAAAATCTAAGAAATTCATACTAGATATTTTACAATTAAATTTTTGAAAGTTAAACACAAAGAAAAATTTCTTGAAATACAACAAAAAACAATATATCAAGATGTAGACAATGTTATAGTTCAGTTATCATTGAAAATTTCTGCATCTCAAAGTCTGAAAAATAGCCCACTGCTGGTGGCTCATGCATGTAATCCTAGTTACTCAGGAGGCTGAAATCCAGAGGATCTGGTTAAAGCTGGCCCAGATGGACAAATCTCCAATTTAACCAGCAAAAAGCTGCAAGTCAGGCTTTGGCTTAAGGGGTAAAGCATTAGTCATGAGTGGGAAAATCTGAGAACATGAGGCCTTGTGTTCAAGCATAAGAAAAATTAATCTGGAAAACATTTGACTCAAAGAAAATGTATGTCAATAAATTTTGTTGGTAGTGGTGGCTGTGTGGCTTGAACTCAGGGCTTGGGCACTGTCCTTGAATTCTTTTGCTCAACAATAGTGCTCTACCACGTTGAGTTAAGTTCCATTTCTGGTTTTCTGGTGGTTAATTGGAGATAAGTGTCTCATGCACTTTCCTGACCAGGGTTGGCTTTGAATCTCAATCCTCAGATCTCTGCCTCCTGAGTAGCTAGGATTACAGATATGAGCTATCAACATCCCACTATACCAATAATTTTACCTCTCACCTCCCAGTTATCTTTTCCTTATTACAGCCATAATATCCAATATGTTTGAAAGCAAATTTACTCAGACCTCTTGAAGCCTTGGTCTAAATTAGAAAATACCAATCCTGTTACTCAAGCTAGAATTCTTCATGTTTACTCCCAACATTATCCTGTATTGTGATTTAGTCCTAGGATATTTTTTTAACTCAGGGTATTCTAGTCTTTTCCTGAGACACTGATTCCATCATTCATGAGTTTTGTCTGCTAAGAACTGTTCTACTTTGTCCACATATATTCCACCATTCATTACTAATTTCATATCATTAATCTTACTTCCTTCTCCTGGTATCAGTCCAAATAAATGTTCTCACTTTCTGTTATCTGTAAGCTGTTTTAGAGTCTACTCACTCCTCTAAGACTATAGAAGATAATAAGCTAGTCTCCTTATTTCTAAGACCTTCCCAATGTCTTTTGGCATTCTGTTTCTTTCCACAAATTTCTCCATTAGAAAGGCTTCCATTTTATTTGATTAATACTAATTATTTTTCTATAACTCATTGAACATCTATAATTTGTTGACATCTATTTGAAGGTAGTCAACTTTGGGCATTTCTTGGATGCTTTTAGTATCAACAGTCAATATAGTGTTTTCATGACAGAACCCAAGAAATGATAAAGAATGCTTCAGTTGCCTTCTTATATTCTTCTAATCTCCCAGTGCTCCTATTCATTCCATGTTTTCCTGGGTTTGTTTAAGTTTTTTTTCTGGATACTGAAAATTATGTAGGATCGAAATTTGTTTCAATTTGTCTTACTTCTGAGATATTCACATGCTAATGCCTACTGTTGCAGAGAAACTTGATCTAATGAAGTACTTATATTAAAATGTTGAAGGCCTAAGATGATGTCCTTTCATGAGTTATATTTTAAGAGAAGCTGAATGAAGGCAATAATAAAACTCCATACCCAAGTATATGAAAAAAATGGACAATTTTGAAAAATAGCTTCATTCTATCACAAAAGGCAATGTGATAAAAGTGGAAATGAGCTAGAATTGAAAATATGCTACTAGATCACCTCTAAATACTTAACACCAATTTTGAACAAATCATTTCACTTTTCTGGGTCTTTGAAGTATATGCATCAGTATTCAAGGGTTTGGATCATCTGATTTTAAAATTTTCCCCAATAATTAAATTTGATAAATTGCCAGGCCTCCCTAACAGGCTATTTGGGCTGCTTATGAACAGAGATGACTGTGAATTGGCACCTTTATCTTCCCCATCTATCAGAGCAGAGAACAAGCAGTTAATTTCACCTAAGGTACTAGAGAAAATTTCACAAATGGCAATAGGATATTTTGGGGTGGCAAATAATGGATAAGGACATTCCAGGTCGATCAGAAATGAAATGATACACCTGTGTGTAAGAATGTGCAGTAGGGGCTGAGAGTTTGGCCTAGTAGTATAGTGCTTGTCTAGGATGCACAAAGACCTGGGTCTGATTCCTCAGTACCACATACATAGAAAAAGGCAGAAGTGATGTTATGATTCAAGTGGTAGAGCTCTAGTCTTGGGAAAGCCCAAGGACAGTGCTCAGGCCCTGAGTTCAAGCCCTGGGATTGGCAAAAAAAGAATGTGTTGTATTGAAGAAATAATGAGTAGTATAACACCAGAAAATCAGGTATATAGTAGGGATTGAATCTAAAGTAGATTAGTTTCATATTGTCAATGGCACCAGATACTACTATTAGTGTCCAAAATAAATCCCAGAGATAAATTTGTAGCTACTAAAGATCTGTAAACTAAAAGATGACATGATAATATTTGTGCTTTAGAAGAGTAGCATGGAAGCAGAGAGGCATCTTAGCAAACTGCTACAGAAGTGTAAACACCTGAATCTGATGGGTGGTAAATTAGAGGAAAAGCACTATCAGGTAAACCACGTAGGTCCCCTTAAACCTTCCCCTGGACAGGAACAAACATTAAAATTCCCACAATTCCCAATTCTTCACTGGCTCACAGCAAACAAGTCACACTCATCCCTAAATGTCACAAACTGAAGAAAGTCCTTGCTTCTACTAGTCCTCCTACACTAACTTTCATTTGCATTAACATGGGAATTAATGCACCATCCATCTGGCAAATATCATGTAACCCTTCTATTAATTACAATAAAAATATATGAAAAAAAGAGAAATGAGCATTCAGTAGTCCATATAAAAAATGCCAATTGAGTCAAAAGTTCCTTTTTGGCTGGGTGTTGTCCATGCCTGTATTCCCAGCATTCAAGAAGCCTACACAAAAGGATTTCAGGTTCCAGACCAGTCTGGGATATATAGGGCGATTCTGTCTGGAAAAAAGAAAAAAAGAGAAAGTTGTTATCTGTATTAATGAGTTAGGAGTATATTTTAGCAAAAACAAAACAAAACAAAACTTTTAAACATCCAGTGAGACTTTCATGCATTCTTGGATTAGAATGCTTATTTTTTAGATCATATTACCTATTGTGACTCCAAATTTATACTTGCAGGTTTATTTTTATTTAATTACTACCCACCCCAGCCTAATAAATATATCTTCCAAAACATCCCTTGCAAGTGTTATCTAGCCTAACATCCACAGGTATTGTATAACCATGTACCAATTTTCCAAGTGAACTATGTGTGTGTGTGTGTGTGTGTGTGTGTGTGTGTGTGTGTGTGTGTGTGTGCGTGTGCCAGACCTGGGGCTTGAAATTATGACCTAGACATTGTCCCTGAGCTTTTTTTGCTCAAGACTCTATCTTGAGTCATAACTCCACTTCAGGCTTTTCTGGGAGTTAAATGGAGATAAGAGTCTCACAGACTTTCCTTACTGGGCTTGCTTCAAGCTGTGATCTTCATATCTCAGCCTCCTCAATGGCTAGGATTAGAGGTGTGAGCTACCAGGTCCTGGCCCAAGCAAACTCTAGCACTGAGCATTGTGAAAGTTAGCTCTGCACATGTGAATGTAAGCTCTGAGCACCTCTTGGCATGCTGTCCTTTGATTTAATATTGGTCTATTTATTGTTAACAGAAAATGACAACTTTTTTGCCAGTCCTGGGCTTGAGCTCAGGGCTGGAGCCCTGTCCTTGGGCTTTCTCAAGGCTAGAGCTCTACCACTTGAGCCTTAGCACCACTTCCAGCTTTTTTCTATGCATGTGGTACCGAGGAATTGAACCCGGGTCTTCATGCATGCTAGGCAAGCTCTCTACCACTAGGCCAAACTCCCGGCCCCGAGAACACTTTTTAATGGATCCATCATTTTAGCAATACTTTTACAATTTTTAACACAGGGACTCCTGTGGTACAGTGAGAGGAGTAGGAGGTTGACAGATTGAGGATGGAGGGTTGAGTCAAATGTAGTAGTTATTCTCAATGAGATTAACAACTATTGGAGCCAGATCATTGGCTTTAAAGACTACTTACCAAACTAGGTATAATTAGGACTGTGGCTTCAGTTCCTGAAAAGAGACAAAACCAATAAATCCTCTAATTTTATCCAGTGGCTTGTCACATAGTGGAAAATGATTATCTCTTCAGTTTTCATTGGCATACTACTAGCTATTTTGTAGCTGGCTTGCAGGTTGTCATAGTGAATGTTGGTCTCCAAATGCCACCTTACCTTGGGACTAGTAGTCATAATCACTTTCCAGCAGAGAAGTTAGATTTGAAAATGCTTCCTTAAGGATTCCAGTGTTTGTTTGCTGATGACATCCAATTTAAAGAATATCCCTTCCGGGACCTCAGTGCGCTCTAGTTTCCTTGAATTGCCAAAAAATGCTATTAGTATTTGGCAGAAAGGGCAGAAGAGTACTACATCACTATGTTTCCATTTGTGACCTTTCAAAGTACAATATACTTTCTTAGCAGGAAAAACTTTTGCTTGTTTCCTTCCTTCTTCTCTCTACCTTTCTTTGTCTCTTTCATTCTCCTTACTTGCTTTTTTTTGCCAGTTCTAGGGCTTGAACTCAGGGCCTGAGAACTGTCCTTGGGTTTTCTCAAGGCTACAGCTCTACCATATGAGCCACAGCACCATTTCCACTTTTTTCTATGTATGTGGTACTGAGGAATCAAACCCAGGTCTTAGTGCATGCTAGGCAAGCACTCTACCACTAGGCCAAACTGCCTGCCCCTCTTTCTTCTTTCTTTTACCAGTCCTGGGACTTGACTGAACTCAGTGCCTCATGCTCTCACTTGGCTTTTTCACTCAAGGCTGATATTCTACCACTTGAGCCACGTCTCCACTTCCAGGAGCATTATGCTTTGCCTTCAATGGTCTAGACTCTAATCCCCCAACCCCAATAACTGCTTCCTATATTTAGAAATCATTTACATTTTATAATCTCTTTTCTCAGTATGAAAGAATCCAAGGGGGATGGGACTGAACATTGAATTCAAAGCCTGAAAGCTTTGTCCCTTAGCTTTTTTTGCTCAAGGCATCAGTCTATCACTTGAGCAACAAGCTACATTTCTGACTTTTTGGTGGTTAATTTAAGATGAGTCTCATGAAATTTCTTGCCCAGGCTGGCTTCAAACTATGATTCTCAGATATCAGTTTCTTGATTCAGTCTCCTGAGCAGCTAGAATTGCAGAAGTGAAGCACTCCATGCCCTACTAGCTGTCTCTTTTTATTGCTGTCACCATGGAATAGCTGTTTCCCTCTCTACAGTGGTTTAACTAGTTATCTTACTAATTAATCCAACTTAGAGCATCCAATAAATAAAGTTTAATATCCCTATGGATGTGCCAACATTCACTAAATCTATAGTCTTCTGCAATCTATGTTCTCTGCCTATATTGCCTCTCCAAATAAGTACTATGTGTTTATCACTACTTTCATTTTCCTAAATTTGAAAGTTTGTTATATATAAATGGAGATAGCTCAATAAAAGGTTCAAGAATTTTGTAAAAATTTTAATCCTAGTTTTGTGGATTTAATGAAAACTTTTTTTCTGAAAAACTCTTTATTTTGCCTTTGTGAGCAACAGGATCTTATCATTTTAGACTCTCTTTATATAATGTCCCTTTAAAATTTCTTTATTACATTTAATTAGTTGTACAAAGGAGTTTCAATTCAACATGTCATCTTATGAGTAAAATGAATCTTGAACAATGTTACCTCTTTCATTGTTCTTCATCATCTCTCCCAATCCCTTCTATTCCCTCAATTTACTTAGCTCCATTTTTACCTATGTACATTGAATATTATGACTGTAGTAGCCCACCATTCCTCCTTCTATTCAACTGACTTCCTCCCCTCCAGACAACATGTTTCAGCTTCCTCATATACATTTTGTTAAACTATAAGTTTGTCCACTCTAAATTCAGAAGAGTTACATCACTGCAATCCTCTCCTGATAATAGCTTACATATTATCTCTTACTATGCATGTTATTTCAATCACACTTCTGTTCTCACACATTTACTTTTCATTTTCAAGATCAACACATTGTTCCTAAGCCATAAGGATGAGGCACTTGGGAAATGCTTTTTTGTACTGGACCATCAGTGGCCTTTATTTGTAATTTAGTAGACCTCCTCTTTTTTCTTCTTTATCTTTAACCATCAATAGTAGCAAGCACTTATTAATAGGCAAGAGCTACAGAGGAAAATGAACATCTGGTTTCCAGGCCACTACTAATTTTAAATTGCTTACCTCCAATCTCAGGTTCCAATCTTTGCTTTGGAAAGTGTAATCACCATAAGTATACACCAATGTGTGTGATAAAATCAACTTAAAGCACTGAAGATATTAAAAAAAAAAGAACACATATAGTGTGGTCTAAAGAAAATAAGGCTTCACAGTAAAAAGGTTAATCTGGGTCCTATAAGATATGTCATATATGAATATGGTGGGGATGGAAATAGGAGTGAAGATCATCATCACGGCAGCTTAATGGACACATTTAGATGATTGTTCAATATTGCTCAGTTGCATCTTGTTTCCAGAAGGGCCTCTCCAACCTCGCAAAGGTTTCGCTGTTGATCACACCCCATACTGTCAACTGATTCTCTGGCTTCATTTTAGTAGTCTCTCCAGGATTCTCTATTTCTATTCGTCCATCAAAAATTAACCACGACAGTCTAGTTATCTATATGAACTAGAAATATTCCAGCCTAAAATGATAAAGAATTCCACTGAGTGATACGGCATGATCTTAACACTCAGAGGCCAAATTGATTCAGGTGGTTTTTTTTTTCTTTTGGTTTCTCTCTACATTATTTTGGAGTGGTTATAGAGATACAAACACAAAAAAATCATGATGACATAAATGTTCTAAACAGTCATTAAAATATAGAAAGGAATCAAACATATACATTAAATAATTATGCCATATACACACCCAATGTCATTAGTATAGAAGTGAGCAGAGAAAGACAAAATGTTTCTTGACAAAGGTTGATAAGTTATCAAATTTCTTTTGAGTGCTAGGAAAACTTGAATATGTTAAACTGCTTAGAAGGGCCAGGAGTTTGGCCTAATGGTAGAGTGCTTGCTCAGCATGCACGAAGACCCAGGTTCAATTCCTTGGTATCACATATGCAGAAAAAATGCCAGAAGTGGTGCTGTGGTTCAAGTGGTATAGATCTAGCCTTCAAGAAGCCCAAGGACAGTGCTTAGGCCCTGAGTTCAAGCCCCAGAACTGGTTAAAAAAAAGAAAAAAGAAAAACTGTTTAGAGTAGAATAAGCTAGGGAAACAAAGACAAAGAATTTCTGAGTAAAGGCTGTGAACAAGAATAGGCAGTTACATGATGGCATAACATGCCTAACAACATTTTTTCATTCTTATTTATGAATCTTTTTTATTCCTAATATACCTAAAATGAATATGTAAAAAATCTTCTATTATTAACTAATTGATAAAAATGCCAGAAATCCTTGAGAATATGAAAATCAAACAGTACTACAAACAAGGAAGTGCTATTGCTAAAACGAATGTTTGCAAGGCAGATATGTCAGAGCAATTCAAGCAGGTTAGCATCTTGAAGTTCTCCTATATATTTCAGGCATCTTGCTAGTTGCATATATGTTACAGGCATTGTGAACAATTTCTAGGAATGACTTACAAACATTATACACATTGCCTAGGAATTGTTTACAATTCCTGATTTAACATTCTGCCTGTAACATAAATACCAGTTAAAATGCAAAGAACTTGATCATACACTGGCATCAAATCAGAAGGCAGTGTTTCTGCAAGCCTGTCATATAGCCAGAAGATTTTTTAGTATAAAAATGTAACATAGCATAGGTAATGGCCAAATAACTGTACAATATTTTAAAGGCCCCTGTGTCGAAGACTGTGCACAGATTGGCAGAAAGAATCTAAGTGCACAGTGCTTGCCTTATATCTTTATTGTAAAGGTGATGAACAGGGTCAGTGCTTTTCTAAAGTAAGAGAACTTTGTAACTACTTTAATTGTACAATCGTAAGTCCCAACACATAGTGATATATAGATTTAAGCCAATTTAAAAATTCCAGGTTTCTTTCTTTCCACTGTTTTTAAAGAAATTATTACTTAATATCCATATTAAAACATTACTGAACCTGGGACACTCAGATGTACATTATACTTTTTGAAGTCGTCCTCTAGAGAAGACATATTCTTGTTCTGAAGTTCCCATTGCTTAGAATATTTTTGAAATGCTGCATTTACAACTGCCATCAGAGCCAGTTTATGAACAACATAATTAAAAGTCACATTATTTTCTCATATTTCAAAAAGCAATGTGTGCAATCCACATTAACTATGCAACATCTTAACTATGTAATTCATATACACCAGGCCAATTTGAGAAATTAAAATACAGTCACATTGCTACTAAAGACCTGTCCCAAACCACCCTCTGAGCCTATCCTAAGGCTAGATGTTAGAAACCTTCTCTTCACTCAACCTTATGAAAAGAGAGGTTCATTTTTCAGTTGGAAAGAATGGACAACTGTTTATTTCAAAAAGCTAAGCTGGGGAGCAAAAAATACCTAGACTGGACTCCCCCCCCAAAAAATGTCAGTATATAATATATTTGGCCAAACTAGGCAACTCAACTGTAAGCTTCATGATCACAAAGATTTGGGTTCACTGACATATCCCCAGACCCTAGAACATTTGGCATGTCATCTATAGTTTTTCAGCAAGTATTTATTGCATGAATGGATAAATGGAGAGATGGATGGAGAGATGGACTTATAGATGGATGGATTAATGGATGGATGAACTTCCTTTAAAAATTATTTTGTATCCATTCATCTGCAGTAGAGCATTTAGATTGGTTCCATCACTTGGCTATTGTGACTATTGCAGAGGTGAACATGGCTGAGCAGGTGCCCTTTCATGACCTAGGGAACAAAAAGCTAGCAGAGGATGGTTTCGATCCATCAGCCTCTGGGTTACGGGCAAAGCACACTTCCGCTGTGGTACATATATGCAATGGAATTCTACATACTCAACAGACAAGATCAAATAATGGCATTCACTGGGAAATGGATGAATCTAGAGCGAATCATGTTGAGTGAGATAAGTCAAGACCAAAGAAACAAAAGGTGCATGGTATCCTTAACATGCAGATATTAGATCCAAACAATACAACAGCAATGATTCAATGTTTGGGTATCCAAGGTTATGACATAGTCTTGGAGATATAAACATAACTACATATACATAAAATCTATGATGGGCTATATACTCTATAGACATAATGTTTTATTGCATATATTAATATGTATCTATGACATACAAACCCTCAGCCTAAGTTTAATTATGTTCTAAAATCTAAGTGCCAGTGATTGTATATAGAGATTCCCTTCTTGAATACTTGTTTGCTAAACATGACATTTGAAATATGATGTAAAAATCAATGTTAATAAATTCTTTAATAAAAAAGGAAAAAATAAATAAAAAATTATTATGAATCAACGTTTGGGTGTAGATCAGTGGTGTAGCACTTGCCTAGCATGTACAAGGCCCTGAATTCAATTCTCAGCACTGCAAAAAATAATTCTAATGAATCAATAAATATGGATAGAAAATGTGAAATACCAATGTAATAGGTATTTTTTTATATCAGTTGTGGGCCTTGAACTCTGGGCCTTGGAGCTGTCTCTGGGTTCTTCAGCTCAAGGCTAGCACTCTACTACTTGGAGCCACAGAGTCAGTTCTAGTTTTCTGGTGGTTAATTAGAGATAAGACTCTCATGGACTTTTGTGCCTCCTGATTAGCTAGGATTACAGGTGTAAGCCACCAGCACCCAGCTGTGATAGAGGTATTATTGAAAGGAAGACCATGCTTCCTTCTGGCAATGAATCCAAGAAATCACTGCTTTGCAGTGGTTTAGAAAGATCCTGGTGGTGACTACAGCATATCTCTGGATTAGGAAGTGGTTGCTTAGTGCCATGGACTTTTGTGCCTCCTGATTAGCTAGGATTACAGGTGTAAGCCACCAGTACCCAGCTGTGATAGAGTTATTATTGAAAGGAAGACCATGCTTCCTTCTGGCAATGAATCCAAGAAATCACTGCTTTGCAGTGGTTTAGAAAGATCCTGGTGGTGACTACAGCATATCTCTGGATTAGGAAGTGGTTGCTTAGTGCCTTCAGAAGCTAGTGCCATGTACACACTGTAGACTAGTTCACTCCCACTGTACTTTGTTCACAGCCTAGGCCTCTACTACAGGTCAGCTAGTACGTAAATAAGTGTCAAGGTAAGGTAATGAAACCCAGCCATTTAAAGTGGCTTGATCCAGGCAGTTCATATAGCAAACTAATAAAAGATGGAAGAGATATAGTTCTGAAAAGATGGAACCAAAGCACCAAGTTCCCACATTGCTCTATTGTTTTACTCTCTTTCAAGTTAGTGTTGCGGTCTTGTAATCTTCCTCATTACTGTTAAACCTTTCTTCACAGGCTCAATCTTATTTGCAAACCAATCCTACTCTCTAAAATATCAATATCAAGGGCCCCAGCAACACTAGTTGTAGTAGTATAAAAATAACCATATTAATAAATACAAAAATACATCTAGTAATGTTGTTAATAACAATGCTTTTTAGAGTGTTTACTATTTGCTATATACTATGTAAACCCTTTCCATGTAATATCTTTCAGTTCTGTTCACAAACCTATCAAGTCAGCAATATTGTGATCCCTATTTTTTATATAAACAGAGGCCTTGAGAGGTTATTGAGTGAGTCAGGAATCTTTTGCAGGCCTAATTTAGATGTACTGAAGGAGCATTACAATATGCTGCTTCTTAAAATGGTGTTATGCTCCCTTACCCATCTTTCCCTTGGCTTATAATAAAGATGCAAGAAAAAGCTAAATATACACCATAGTTTAAGCCTTGAAGTGATTTGGTTCCATTTTATAGTATTCAATAATAGTAGCTACAAAGCAACCTAATCCTAGAGACTGAACATCTGTTTTAAGACCTTGAGTGAATATGTTTTTCTGGAATATCCCCCTTAGAAATGTTTTTTTGAACATTTGTTCAAACAAGTTGAGGTCTGGACACCCTCTGATGCCTTTCTCAATTGGTTATGCGCCAAGTATGACATGATCTTTCTGCATGTGGTTTGAGTTAGGTGGAAGTGTTACACATGCCTGGGATACTGGGCAAGCCCACTACAGCTGCCCCTCAATCCACACAAGCAAGCACAGTGAGGAGACTGGAGTCCTGGGGTACTAATTGGATGGGTCACCTCATAACCCTCACTAAGAGGCAGCCTTCACCTGATAGCCAGGGCAATTGCATTCACCTAACCTTTCCTTTCTCTTTTGACTGGATGTTTTCTCCTCTTTGAGATAGACTGCAGAAACACTCAGTGGACTTCTCATGGACTGTGACTAGAGAGTTGCAGGAGCCTTGAGCCTAAACCATCAGATCAGTGATGCTATGTTCTTACTATCCTGCTGTAACTACCTGAGCTTTTACCTGCTGTGCCATGAAACCATTAGGGAATTGATTAATGTCTTTGGAAATGCCTCCTAGTGCACATAACTGGAAGGGACTCTAATCCCAGACAGTTTTACAGCTTTGGCAGGATGGAAGTATACTCTGTGGATAGATTGAATGTCACATCTTGGCCTGGGTTTGTGGGAGATGGCTGCAGAGCCCATCAGCAAAGCTGCCACGTGGCCAAGTCCATGTGAGAGATGGAAACATGACTGTGAGACAAGGCCAAGTCTGGTAATGAGGGAGGAGACACTCAAACCTATGGGGATTCCCTGAATCCCCAACATCTGTGAGATGGATCAGAGGAGGCTAGAGGATAAAAAGCAGCAAAAAATATTTAGCTGATATAAGTGCACAAGGAAAGCCAGCAAAGAAAACCAAACTTGCAGATGTTGGGGCTGCTTGAATGTCCAACTCAGAAGATAAAATACGCAATGCACTTGCTTTCAAGTTAGAAACAAATCTAATTATGGGTGAATCTTTCTTTAAACTACTATGAGTTCCTAAAATTGTCTCCACATATACTATGAAGTCCTGTTATTCTTTCTCCCTTCAGTTATGATGCACCTGGACCACTAAGAAGAGAACATCACTTTCGCATACACTGGTTCTAACGTGAGTGGTAGGAAAAGAAATCAAGCTAAAGCTCACTATATGTTTGTATTGACTGAGTTTGATAAGGTTTAGAAAGAATAGATTGATCAGAGGTCATGACAATCTTTAATATGAGAAGTCATGAAGACCTAAATGGGGTGCTAGAGTTGCGTATGAAATTGAGTTGCTGATGGTGAGACAGATTGGGAAGGAACAGCACCATGACTTGGCAACTGACTCAATGTATCAGGGCAATGGAAAAATAAAAGAAAATACCAAATGTATTACTCTTAGTGATTGGGAAAATGAAAATAATGATTCCAGTAACAGGAATAGTGAATTCGGGAAAATAACAGATCTTGGAGGGGAGATAGAGAACATTTAAAAAAAATCTGGTCTGCTCCTTAGGACAAAGGGCTAGAGATTTTTTTTATGCAGGCATTTATATGCCCCTTCACCAAGGTCCAAACCCAATGGTGTCAAATCCCTATAAACTGAGAGCACAGACAAAGGGCATTTAAAATTCTTTCTCCTCTCTGCTTCTCTAGCTGGCCAGCCACACTCATTGTGTCCTACCCTCTTTCCAGAACCTTACAGTGGAGAAACCCAGTTGGCCTCTTTAGTTATTGCAAGTATTTACAGTAATTAGAATAGTTTTACAAAGGCTTCTTTACATACCCAAATACATGCTATTTATGAGTAAATAATTGATCCAAGATTACATGCTTCAAAGTTTCAATTGTTTGAAAATTGTAATTATTTCTGGAAAAAATAATATGTATGAGAAAAACCTAGGGAGAAAGATAAGGCAAGTGCTACAGAATTAGGATCATCACATTTGCTGATAAATATTGGGCAATGATTTCTACTGTAAAAAGCAATTGGTTGTTCTAAATTCCTTCATGTTTAAATGAGACAGTTGAGAAGATGCCATTGGAACTTTGAAACATTGCAATTCCCAGGATATTTGGATTTTTTCTAGGGACAGAATATATAAACTGGGATATATGTAGTGTAGAATACTAATAACAGAAAATACTTTGTGTTTTTGTACTCCCAAAATTGTTTTGTTTTTATATTCTTTAACTTCTATTTTAGAATGTCTAACAGTCTTGGTATTTGTTCCTTTTCTAAAGAACTCAAAGTATTCAATGTCAGAATGAGGGTACTTCAGAGAAGAATTAAATTATTATTTAATTGATTAGGAAACCGAGACCCAAAACTGATAAATGACTTGATCAAGGTTATAACCTCAAATCAATGGCAAACAAAGTACTAGAATCTGAGTATCTGGACTGATTCTACCCAGTCCATTTCACATCTTTTCCTTGTCATTTGCATTGGAAATTCTAGAGAAATGCGGAATAAGGCCCAATACCAAGAAGGCACAGCATAAAAGTATTCAGTCCTGGGCAGGGAGTTTGGCCTAGTGGTAGAGTGCTTGCCTAGCAAACACTAAGACCCAGGTTCGATTCCTCGGTACTACACATACAGAAAAGGCTGGAAGTGGTGCTGTGACTTAAGTAATAGAGCTCTATCCTTGAGAAAGCCCACGGATAGTGCTCAGGCCTTGAGTTCAAGCCCCAGGACTGGCAAAGTATTCAGTCATAAAACCCATAATCTCAAAGTCCTTTGATGTATAGCATCTGTCTAATGCTGCCCCTATATGAACCCCTTATCATCTCAGTGGAAACATTCATGCATGCATTACATCAAATATCTTAGTATCAAATGGAACATCAAGGGAAATAACAAGAGAATTTGAGTACCTATTAATTCCCAGAATTCCACTCCCAGGTGATTAAAAGTTAAGATGTTTGCATACACATGTCCTGCTGGACTACCCATCAATCCCTTCCCTACTTTCTACATATTTCCCAAAGCTGTTTGAAAGACAAAGCTCTTTCTCAGAGGTAAAGATTCACTGCTGGGAGAAAATTCATTGATTTGTTATATCCCATTGCCCGAGATTTGCTAAATTCTTCCCCATGGTTAAGTAGCAAAATTGTATATCCAAGAAGTGACTTGCTCAAAATGAACACAATGAAACTTGAGCACAGGACTTACAAGTTCCAAGGCAGAAATCCATTTTCTATTTCCCCATTGCTTCCCAAGGCTGTCAGAAAAACCAGTGAGCAGAAATGGAATAAGGTGTCTCCCAGTCTGTCATGTGTGACATTTCTATGTGGATCAAACTTCTACTATGCCATTCATCATGTATGACACTTCAGATGCTTTCCCTTTGTGATTCAGTGCTTGTGAGCTTCTGAAAGATAGACCTATACAGACAGACTCATCTTTCTGTCCCCAAGGCCCACCATGTGGTTAGAAAGTACATTGCAAACAAATGTAAACAGTAATCAATGGCAAGAATAGACACAGTAGAAGGGAAAAGGCAGCTAGTACCACAATGTGGAACATTTGAATGAAGGTCATGGAATCAACTTTCTGGCCTAGACTATAATCAGGCCTTTTTTTCTTTTTCTTTTCTTTTCTTTTTTTTTTGCCTTCTATAAAACAGAACTCTTTCAACATGGGGGTACAGCTTTATAGCAAATATAAATTGAAAACTTCCCCATTTAGTTTAGTAATTGTACAAGAAGTACTCAGCCTTTATTTTCTTAATATTTAAGGAACTCAAAATTCCCAGGCGCTCACTCGAATATGTCACAATTTCACTGACGTGTGTATATACATCAGGTCTGATAGATCAAATGTGAGAAGTTTCACCCCATTAGAAAAAAAAACCCAATAATGCAGCTAAAGGTAACGGAAATTGGTAATTTGTATTAAATCTGTCTCTTTCTACCTCTAGCTGTTTTCCTGTCTTTGGTACCTAGATTTTGTCTTTGGAGGGAAAAAAATTCAGAAAGCATATCGCTTGAAAATTTTAGCTTTAGAACAAAAGAAGACAAAATCAAAAGGATATGGAGATAGGTTCCATTTTGTAGTTTAGTTGTCAACTGAAATTTAAAGAGCAATATACAAATAAAACCATCAAACCAAGGATGTTCTGCAAGTATGTTTCACTACTATCACTCAAGCGCAGAATATCTACCCTTTGGCCTGAAATAAAGGACTGTGGCCTTTCCTCTTGTATTTTCTTAAGGTCCTGAATGATTACAATCAAGACAGTCCCTGTCAGAACTGATTTACTACAGCTGGAAATCAAATTCATTACAGGCATATAATATAATCCCATATCACAATTTAAATGGCTCTGTTGTAGACAAAGAGGAATATCCAACATATATGGCTTTACCACTTCCAAAAATTATTTGCTGGCAGCTAAAGTTGACATTATTAAGAAGTTTTTGTACTCATTTCCTTGATGGGCTATAACTAAATGTCACAGACTAGGAGGCGTAAGGAAAAGACATTTATTTTCTCACAGTTGTAGAGGTTTGAAGTCCACAATCATTGTGGTAGAGTTGGTTTCTGGTAAGGTTTCACCTCCTCGCTTGACCACCTTGTTTCTGTGTCCTCAAATCTCAAATGGCCTTTTTTCTGTGTTCATATGAAGGGAAGGAGGGAGAGGATGCGAGAGTGAGGGAAGAAAGAGAAGGAGGGAGGGAGGGTGGGAGGGAGGGAGGGAAGGAGAGAGAGAGAGAGAGAGAGAGAGAGAGAGAGAGAGAGAGAGAGAGAGAGAGAGAGAGAGAGAGAGAGAGAGAGAGAGAGGGAGAGAGAGAGAGGGAGAGAGAGAGAGAGAGAGAGAGAGAGAATCTGATGGCTTTTCTTCTAAGGCTTCCAGTTCTATTGGATTAAGGACCCACCAATATGGCATCATTTAACTTAATTTCTCTGAAAATTCTAGCTCTAAATATTGTCCAATTTGAGTTAAGCATAAAAATATGAATTTATATCCAGACACCAGCAGCTCATGCCTATAATCCTAGCTACTCACAGGCTGAGATCTGAGGATTGTGGTTCAAAACAAGCTTGGGCAGGAAAGTCCTTGCGACTCTTAGCTCCAATGAACGACCTGGAAACCAGAAGTGGCACTGTGGCTCAAAGTGGTAAAGCACTAACCTTGCGCAGAAGACTGCAGGGACCATGCTCAGGCCTTGGTTCAAGCCCCACAACCAACAACAACAACAAAAAGAATTTAGAGGGGCAAAATTCTATCCATTAATGGTATTTCATTAATGAAAAAACTGAGGCTGAAAGAGATTTAATGATTTATTCATACCAGTATGTAATTGAACTCAACCCTAGAACTCAAAAGGAGTAAACCCTGGTTGTGTATTTCTATCTTATTGGAAGATTCCCTCTGTTTCTAGTTTCTGGAAAGAGTTGGTGGAGAATTGGAATAAATTCTTCATTAGGGAATTCTGGCAGAATTCATAGGTGAACATGCGTTAGTCTGATACCTTTTGTTTGGAAAGGCAATCATTGATTTAATTTATTTAATAGATACAAACCTACTCTAAGTATATTTGCCCTTGTATGAATTTTGGAAGACTGGCTTTTGAAGAATGATTCATTTCATCTAGTTATTAAATTTGTGGTTATAGAGCTATTCCTAATGTTTCTTTATTATCTTTTAAAAATAAATTTTATTTTATTATATTTTATTATCTTTATGTAGTTATGTAAAGGAATCATCATTGAAAATTTTTGTAAATATGATGTACCCTGATTGATGTCACCATTTTTACCATCCTCCCCTTTCCTTCCCAAGCCATCTCTCCCCTCAACTTTTTTTTTTGGGTTGTGGGACTTGAACTCTTGGCCTGGGTGTTGTCCCTGAGCTCTTCAGCCCAAGGCTACTGCCCTAACCTGTGACCCACAGTGCCACTTCCGGTTTTCTGGTGACTAATTGAAGAGAAGAGACTCACAGACTTTTAGTGCTGTGGCTGGCTTTGAACCCTGATCCTCAGATCTTAGTCTCCTTAGTAGCTAGGATTACAGGTGTGAGCCACCATGCCCAGCTTCTCCATCAACTTTCTAATTTTGTAGGATATGTACTGAATATGATGACTGCAACCCCCTTGCTTCATTTTTCTACCCTTCTGCTTTCAAGTATCAGTTTCTTGTTATTCATTTTGTTGGGCTGTGAGTTGGTTTTTCTAAGGAATCACACCATGTAAAGTTTTCCCCTAAATGTTTATTTAGAACATTTGTGAATACTTGCATACAACCTCATTGTGTCTTTACTTGTACATTTATTAAATTAGTTCTAGTTTCCACATATTAGAGTTAACATGCATCCTTTTACTCTGGAAGTGATGATTCCTCTTTTATTTCAGGTATCAGTGATTTATGACTTGTTTACTTTGCCTCTGAAATTTTTAGCATATATTAATCTTACAAAATAATAGATTTAATTATAACATTTTCATACAAAAACATATTTTGATCATATTCATAATTATATTACCTATTCTTTCTCCCCTCCTTCTCCCCATTATCCCTTTCTTCTGTTCAAATTATCTCACTTCAACTTTCACATCTAGTGTGTGTGTGCATGCACTGAGGCTTGAACTAAGTCCCTGAGCTTTTCTTGCCCAATTCTACAGCTCTACTACTTGAGCCACAGCTTTACTTGTGACTTTTTGGTGATTAATTTTAGGTAAGACTCTCACCAACTTTGCTGCCTTGGCTGGCTTCAAACCATAATCCTCAGATCTAAGCCTCTTAAGTAGCTAAGCTTATAGGTGTGAGACACCAATGGACAGCAACTTTCATAGATTTAAAAAATCTAGATTGCATATATATATATATATATATATATATGAGAGAAAACATACAGTATTTGTTTTTCTGAATCTGGCTTATTTACCTTAGCTTGATGATCTCCAGTTCCAAACATTTTCCTACAAATGGCAAAGTCTTGTTCCTACAGCTAAATAACACTCTATGGAATATATGTACCACATTCTCTTTGTTTTTCCTTGTATAACCTACCTGAATGTTTACCAACTTTATTAATCTTCACAATGATGCATCATATAATTTCATTCATTTTCTCTGTTGATTCAGGTTTCAGATTCATTGATTTCATCATCATGATCATGATCATTATTATCATCTTTGTATTTAATTTACTGTTTTTCTGGTTCCTAAGGAGGACACTTAGATTATGAATTTTAATTTTTTTCATGAAATGAAAGAATGAAAGCAAATTTTTTTCTAACATATGCATGCAGTACTATAAATGTCCCTGTAAGCACTGCATTTGCTTACATCCTACAACCCTAGATAAGTTTCAATTTCATTTTCATCAATTGAAACATACTTTTAAATTCCTCTTGCAATCCTTTGTTTGATCTGTATGTTATTTAGAAGAGTGCTGTTTAGTGTGCAAATATTTTAGGGCTTTCCAAATATAATTTTATTCTTTCTATGTACCTTAATTCTATTATTGTGTGACAGCACATATTGTATTATATCTATTGTCTTAACTTTGACATGGTGTCCTCTGTGTCCTGAAATTTAATAAATTTTGGTGGTGTTCCATGTCAGGTATGAAAAGAAATATATTCTGTAGTTTTTGGAAAAAGTAGTCTATAAATGTCAATTAAATCCATTTGATTATTGTGCTGCTCAATTCAGCTATGTTCTTGTTCATGTTCTGCCAGCTGAATCTGTCAAGAGGTAATAAACTGAGATAGAAATCTGCAAATACAATACCATACTCATATATTTCTACTTGTACTACTATGTTTCTTGCCTAATCTATTTTGACACTTTATTGTTATGTATATATACTTGAATTTTTGTATCTTCTTGGATATTAAACTCTTCTGTGTTCAATTATGTAAGGTTGCTCTTTATTCCTGATCATATTCCTTGCTCTTAAGTCTGTTTTGTCTGAAATTAATATAGCAGCTTAAGCTTTCTTTTTATCCGTATAAGCTTGACATATCCAATGCTAATCCAACTACTCTCGATCTGTATGTTTATTTATATTCAAATTGTGTTCCTTCTAGACAACAGATAACTGAAATGTTTTTTAATCCAATATAACAATCTTTGTCTTTTAATTGGAGCATTTGGACCATTGATATTTAAAGTACTTTCTGATATAATTGGATTAATTCCTTCCTGATTGTGATTGTTTTTATTTGATCCTCTCTTTTGTTTCTTCTTTTATTCTTTTTTTTTAAATTTTTTTATTGTAATTAGTAAAAGGGTTACATGATATTTGCCAGATAGAAGGTGCATTAATTCACATACATTGATACCCTTTCACATGTCTTGGTACCCATTTCCCTCCCCCCCCACATCTTCTTTTATTCTTCCACTCTTTCTGCCTTACCTGCTTTTAACTGAGCATTTTACGTAATTGTATTTTCTTGTCTTTACACGTAAGTTAAAATTATTTTTCACTTGACTTTTGTTTGGGTGTTTTTGTTTTTATAGTGCAAAGGATTGAACCCAGAAATCTACATTTTTCACGTGATACACTAGTGTTCTACCTCTGAGTTATACCGCAGGTCTCTCCTTCTACCCCACTCTGTTTAGCTATTGCTCTACAGTTTGGAACATATATTTGCAACACACTCAAGTCCATTTTCAAATAACTTCAACAAGTAGTGAAAATTCTTTATAAAAAAATTCCCATTCCTTATACATTACCATTACTTATTTTACTTATTTATTTGATAATCTCTGCTATTTACCTACTAGGTAAATCAAGAATAAAGAAGGAAAGATTGAATTTTACCTCTCCATTTGTCCTCTAATGCTCTTTTTTCCTTTAAACAGATCCAGATATCTGGCCTATATTATTTTTTTCTGAAGAACTTTTTAGTCTAATGCTATACCACCTTGAATGTACCTAATCTCATCTGGAGAACTATTTAAAGTATTTCTTATCACGAAGGTCTACTAGTGATAGATTACATCATTTTATTTGTCCGATGTATTTTCCATTTCTTTTTCAATTTGAAACTAAAATTTCACTAGATGCAGAATTCTAGGCTCATGAATTTTTCCCTTCAACATTTTACTCATTTCATTCCATGCTCTTATTTATAGTAAATTAAAGAGAAAGCCAGTGCAGTTTTCATCATTGGTCCTCTAGACATAATGAGTTTTTCTTCTTTGACTTCCATCTAGATGTCTTTTTTGTGTTTGAACTTTCTATGTTTTGATTCTTCTGTGACCTTCCTGGATTTGTAGTTTTCTGTCCTTTTTTAGTATTTTTTAAATGTCAGTCGTGGGGCTTGAACTTTGGGCCTGGGCGTTGTCCTTGAGCTCTTCAGCTCAAGGATACCACCCTATCCTTTGAGTCATGGCACCACGTCCTGTTTTCTGGTGGTTAATTGGAGATAAGAGTCTCATGGGCTTTTGTGCCGAGGCTGGCTTTGAACTGTGATCCTCAGATCTCAGATCCTAGTAGCTAAGATTACACGTGTGAGCCACCAGCACCTGGTTGACATACAGTTCTATCCATTGTGTGCCTCTATTTTTATATGGAAGTCTTCTGGATGTGGTAGGAAGCACTTTATAGTGTTATATTAAGGTCTCCCTAAAATAAAATTGTCTATTTTGACTGTGACCTTCAGAATTGCCTCTGTGGTTTTGTCCTTTAGCTGAGACAGGAAGAATAAAGAATATCACAGTTGAGTATTTCCCCTCCCAATGGTCAGTTAGGACCTCACAAAACCTCAGTCAACTAGGTTCTGATATAATAGTTTCCCTGGAGTAGAGTCCTTAAAGAAGAGCAGAATGCTCTGAGTGTACTTCAGTGTTGCCGTCTCCTTCCTGAAAGCTTAAGAAGATTTTCCTCAGCTCTACTATTTTGACAAGGAACCCAGAAATAAAAACTCATAGAAAGGTGAGATATTCCTTATAAATTGAGATATTCCTTTCCCCCATTATTCATTTTCAAGCCTTGTCTGTTCACTCTCAGCCAACAGCAATTCATCAATTACAGTTTAAATTTTCTAACCCTACTATTGGCCCCAGTGGCAATTCTAAAACCTAATTTTTAATGATTTTTTTCTTATATTTATTCTTTATGTGGTGCCAAGAATCAAACCCAAGGCCTTATGCATGCTAGGCAAGCATTCTACCACTAAGCCACATACCCAGACCCCTCCAGTAGTAATTTTTCACCGTTCTTCTGCCTCTGTAAGCTGAGATTGTCTGTCTATCCAACTAGGGGGGCATCGTTTCTCTGAGACCTTAGTCCTCTAGTACATCTTAAAAGAGTTGGGTTTCCATTTACTCCTCTTTGTTCTTACTTTAATGCTCATTACATGCTGGAACAGATATCAGAAACCTTTGTTGCTTTAATATACAATATCTTGGGGGATTTTCCGCCAGTTACAGCCACATTTACCTCAAGGCTCACTTGCTTATTCTCAGAATTTGTCATCCTAAGAAATCTTCAAACCTGTCCAGCTTTATTTCAAACCTTCTTTCCACACCTCAACTAATGTCAGGTCAAAATCACTCATGCTTCACCACCATCATCTCCCTATTAGTGGAAACCACAATTAAAATATTCATGTTGCTCTATTATTATGGCCTTGCTTTAAACCTAAATAATTAATTATGTCCATGTATGCATTTCATGACTCTGTTCACAATTTTTATTCCACAGATTTTGGTACGTCATAAGGTACAGTGTGGAATTTTTAAAGAATTTTTCCTAATGAATAGGAAAAATAATACTACATTTATGATCCATTTCATGTGTTTAGAGAGAAAATTACATTTTGGAATTCTCAAGAAAGGAATGATGAAAGCTGAAATAAAAATATTGCCCTGAGAATAGATAGGATTTATACTGAGTCATGGAGAATAGGATGGCATTACAAATTTTGGGCACAGCATGAGCAAAAGTGTAGAAACAGGATAAGAAACAAAACTCTGCCTCTGAGGGACATATTGTATCTGCTGTAAGTACAGCTGTTATTGAGACAGCTTTGGTAACTTGAAAGCTTTGAAACTATTAACACACTCCAGAGTTGGCTATGTATGGTTACACAGAGGGAGTACCCTGAGCTTCCAAGACGGTAACTAAGTTGAAAATAAACTATGACCAAAGTCTCATAATAATTACTGAACTGATCTCTGTTGCATCAAACCAAACCAAAGATCCCAAGTGTTTCATTGTACAAGTTGTGAAATCATAAGAAAAATCGTATATGGTGTTTTTTTTTCAACTAACACTATGAGTATTTTTCACTGAGTACTGTCAAAGAAAAAATGAACCTTCACAGGACATGGTATACATTGTCCTCTGGTTATCAAACTACTGTGAGAAATGTGTTTGTTGATAGAGTCCCTGGGCAATTCCTTCTGGATATGGGACATGGTTCTGTTTTATAGATAGAGTAGTCAAATATATTATAATAAAAATGGATCTTCTGTTTTCAACAGCTAGCCAGAGATGAAGACAGCTTGAATCAGGCCTGAATTTCTGTCAAGAAAAACATCTTGCTTCATCTCTCTTCCCTCCCACCCTCTGGATTTAGGGTCAGTCACCTGGAACTGGGATGACTATCAGAAGCAAAATTTTAGTTCAGACAGCAAGATGAGAATTTGGAATGGTTTTTGAAATGACAACAAGATTTTGTTATTTGCTTAACATAACCTAATTTTATTATCCTTTTCAGACATTCTTCAAAATTTATTCTTGTTTTCATTTTCTTCACTTTCTATTGAGTTGCAGAAAGAGTTCTCACTCTCCCTCCCTATCTCTCTCCCATTCCTTCCTTCCTTCTTTCCCCCTTCTTACTTCCCTCTCTCCATCTTGCCCTTTCTTTCTAAAATTATGAGAACAATGTACTGTTTAGGTCAGCCAACTGAATTTCCTTTTATAATTATGCATGAGATATTGGGACTACTTCTCTCCTACCTCAACATAAGTTAATCCAGAAAAGATCAAACTACAATTTGACATCTAGAGGCTCCCAAGTTAACAAAGGACCTTTTTTGTCACAAACTTGGTCTGTGCCATGGATGTTCACCGCAGGTTGCATTTTTTACCAGCCCCATACTTTAAAAATAAATAAATAAATAAATAAATAAATAAATAAAACAAAACAGGATTCTGACACAATCTTTCTATGTATAGGGTTGAAAAAATACTTGGGGTCAACAACCACCATTTGGCCATAAATTAAAGGCAAACTAGATTACCAACAGTCCCAACTTGCCAACCTGTGGTGAACCCTTTAAACCAGGACAAAATGAAAGCAGTTGTCCATAACCTACAGTCCTTTTCCAGCTCTGAACCTGATTGAAAAGCTTCCAGAGCAGATTTTGAGCAGATTTCTTTGAGGATCCCTCCAAAGACTTCCCAAATGGGCTATTACTAAGCGCATTCAGTTGTCCCTGTATCCCGCTAAAATTCCTCTACCGATCATCATCTTGATATTGGAAAATAGATGAGCTTGACTCCTCCAGCCTTTTTTTGCCAGTCCTGGGCTTGAGCTCAGGGCCTGAGCACAGTCCTTGGACTTTCTCAAGGCTAGAGCTCTACCACTTGAGCCTCAGCACCACTTCCGGCTTTTTTCTATGCATGTGGTACCGAGGAGTTGAACCCGGGTCTTCGTGCATGCTAGGCAAGCACTCTACCACTAGGCCAAACTCCCGGCCCCTCCTCCAGCCTTTTTTAAATATCCTAATGCTCTGAATTTATGTAGTGTGAGATTTATCTAGTAAGACTTTCAAAACACAAAAGGATAAGGTCACAAATTTGGGCATCTGAAATGGGATCTTATCCAATGTGTGACTGAATCTTTCCTACGGCTATTATGGTATATTATGGTATATTATGGTAAGAAGAAAAGAATAAGCCATAGTAGTGTTTTAACAATGACTTCACAGACTTTACCAAAAGGTGTAAATGTTAACGGAGATGAAAAGGAGATAGAAGCAAATTTAAGCCTTGAACTTCCACTGTGGGTCTTGCTGTCAGTGGAAATATTAAGACACTGTATATGGAAGGTAAAACAAACCTACTGGACTCTGGTTCTACTTTGCAATAGATATAAGAAAATAAAAGTCATGCCACAGTCCTCAAAGAGCAGTTATAGTCCAATAGGAGAGATTGTTTTCTAGACATTACACTTTATGCTACTCTTTCTCTGTGCTTAGAAGACAATTCAAACACACAGGAGGGACTCACACCATGCTTTACATCAGTAAATCCAATGATTTGAGGGAATAAAATTGGAAAATCTGTGGTTTGAGACCAGCCCAGGCAAAATGTAAGTCACTATCTCAACAAATTAGCCAGATGTAGTGATCCATTTTTGATAACCCAACCACAGAAGACATAGGAGGATTGCATGCAGTCTAAGATCAGCCCTGGGCAAAAACATAATAACTTCAATCTGAAAAACAAATCAAAAAAGGACTGGGGGGGTGGGCATGTCTTAAGTGGTAGAGTACCTACCATGAATTCAAACCTTACTACCATCAATAAAAACAAAAGGAGACTATATTTACATCTTTCTGTTTGTTTGGGCTTCTTTGACTATTTTCTTTTCTTTTCATTTTTAGTACTGGGAATCAAACCCAGGACACTGCACCATGTTGGGCAAGCATTTTGCCACTGAGCCACACCCCAGCCCCCATCTTTATATTTTTAATGATTATTTCCTTGGCTAGGTTATGAGGTCTTTGAGCATAGAGCTTTTCATTTTTGTATCCATTTCTCAGAACTAAAAAGGGGGCATACATTGAAATATAGTTTAATTAATCAAGATATTAACAAATTTAGAAATAAAACAGATTTGCATTACAGACAAATAGAGGCAAGAATGGGGCAAAGTTGGTGATGCCTGATCTTATTTTCCCCAAACCTCTATCCTTCTATCAGAGTGAACTCTCTCACAAATTTGATGAAGTCACTCCCTTAGTTAGATGGGTCTAACGTGAATCCTTTAAATGTAGTACACAGACCCTCTATGATGAGCCTCACTATAGCATGGATCATACTACAGTAACCAGACTTGACTCTCTAACTTAGCTATAAATTCTTTGATGATAAAGGGTCTCAGCCAATTTATTGGTATTATGCCAGTGCCTAGAAAATGTATCTTAATAATTACCAGTACCTTCCAGTGGTAGTGGGATATCACTACATAATTATCCTCCGATTTGCTACCCTTTAACTGTGTCATATAGACTTTATAAATTTGTCAAATAAGTGATAATTCTATATACTTGATATAAGTTGGTTAACTGATCTCTAATCCTATATATCTTGCTATCAATTTGAATTTATCTCTGTCTCCTCTCTCCTAAAAGAAAAATAACATCATCTATATTTTATATCATACATGGTGTCTTATGTTGATAAACTACCTGGATAAAGACAGGGTATAAATACTGACATACACAATTATTATAATGAGCAAATAATGTATTATATAAAGGGTAGTAATTATAGGAATAATTCACATAAACTGACAGAGTTAGAATCTCTGGATTGGAATTTCTTGGCTCAACCACTTGGGATCAATAGCTCTTTTCTACTACTTCCTTCATTTGTAGCGTAGAAACAATAATTGTACCTACTTTTTCAGCTCATGTTAAAGAATGAAAGAGTAAATTCAACCAAGTCATAGTGGCTCACTCCTGTAACCCTATCTACTTAGAAGGCTAACATCTTGATGATGACAGTTTGAAGCCAGCCCAGGCAAGAAAATCTGAGAGACTCTTCTTTTTAATTAGCTAGCAAAAAGCCAAAAACTGAGCTGTAGCTTAAATGATAGAGTACCAGCCTTGAGTGAAAACCTAAACAAGAATGTGTGGCCCTGAGTTCAAGCCCCAGTACCAACACCAAAACTAAAAAAAGGTAAGCAAGGCACCAGTGGCTCACACTTGTAATCCCAGTTACTCAGGAGGCTGATATCTGAGGATCCCAATTCAAAGCTAGCCTGGGCAGGAAAGCACATGAAATTCTTATCTCCACCTAATCATCAGTAAAACAGAATTGGTACTGTGGCTGCAAGTGGTAGAGCACTAGCCTTGAGCGAAAAGGCTCCGGAACAGCACCCAGGCCTCAATAAAAGGCCTGAGTTTAAAAAAAAAAGATTAAATTCATACAGAATGTTTAGAACACTGGCACATTCTAGATACTCAACAAATGACAGCTATTTTTAATGTATCTGTGGCAATGACTGTCAAGTTATCCCCTATATAGATCTTATGACTGCCCAAGCCCTAACTGTTAAACTCCATCCACTTCACTCAGGGGGTAGAATAGCTTCTAAATTCTATTCTCAACCTCAAAATACAATATGTATGGCCAACTCCTGAGAACATTCCAAACATTGAAGGTATGCCATCTGGTCTTCAAGATTGAGTACATTTTCATTTATTTGGAAACTTTGTGAATTTGCCCCAGTAACCAGAGACAGTTCCAAGTTTACATATTTCCAACGTAAGCTCCAACTCCCCCCAAGTAGGTGTGATATAAGGGGCTCCCCAAAACCTGTTTCCCTATTGAGCTTTTTGGTCCCTCCACCCTGCTGCCTGATGAGAAAACCAATCCTCAGAGTCTCTTTGAGTTAGCAAGAGCAATAGAGAATAAAAGACTGAGGAAAGACATTTTAAGTACCTTTTTCTGTTTGTCACTGATTAGAGATGCAAATAGATTAACTCAGCTCTTTGAGCCATTTAAGCTGGGATTATATTTTCAACAGTTTTCCAAGACCCGTTCAGTGTATATAATAGGAAATTTGACTCAGAAGAGAAGTTTTTATTTTTCAGTCTTGAGGCTTGAACTCAGGGCCTAGTCACTGTCCTTGGGCTTTCTTAAGGCTAGTGCTCTACCACTTGGCCACAGCACCACTTCAGGCTTTTTCAGTGTATGTGGTACCAAGGAATTGAACCCAGAGCTTCATGCATGCTAGGCAAGCACTCTGCCACTAAGCCAAACTCCCAGCCTAAGAAAAAAGTTCTATACAGTTGAATATGTAATGAACAGGAAAATAGCAGAGAAGGAAGAGTGTTGTCATGTCTCCAAATGAGAGCTTGAATTAAGAAATTGGAATGTGAGGTGGGAACTAGAGGTGATTTTCAAAGGCTGATACTTCTATTTTAAATATAAAAGAAATGGTCTTTGAAAGGGAGAGGAAAGTGATTGCATTAAATAACTTCTTCTTAAAAAAACGGACTGAAAGATGAAAGGTGTCTCTGTTGGACTAACAAGAGCCACAGCATCCTCTTCAGAACTAGTCATCTGCCAGCAGATACAGTGGCATTGTTCTGGTTTCCCTGTTCAAATTGAATGTATGATACTTTTAGTGAATTCTAAGTGTATTTTTAGTATGTGTGTTTTTCTCTCTCCTCCTCCAATGCTCTTATTTCTGATGTTGCGTTAGAAATGAGCTATTTAAGTTGCTTCTGCAGCTCACACACAATTCCCAATAACTAATTTTAACTTTTTCATCTGGTTCCAGGAATGAGCCAGTGCCCAACAGAGAGCTAATGTTGCTTTTGGAAAACTACACTCTCCCAAAAGAGAAGTGTAGCATGGGCCTCTAACTCAACAGACCAATTGGGCTCTCAAGAGAGTGTTAGTAGGCCTCAGAGGAGACATGGGGTATCTTGTAACCCATCAGACTTTCAATTTGGAATCATTCGTTTTGAACTCCTATACACTAGGGAGATTAAATATTCAATTCTGTAACTCTTCTCTAACTTTACTTATGGCAGAAATGGGCTGTTAAGTAAACCATTTTGATTTAACAGATTATCTCCAATTAGGAAAAAGTTGAGTTACTCATAAACAAATCAAGTCTATTTTTCAAGTCATATTTTAAAAACACAAAGGTCACTTTGGTTTCAGAAACATCAATTACTTCAGTCAAAGTCTGCCTCACAATGAATCAATTCAATATGACCACTTACTAGCTCAATTAATCAATTCATTCAGTCTATCAAACAATCAGATTTAATAAAATTATCTGCATATTATTACATAAACGGTCTTAAGAATAGACAAACTAGGCTGGTTGTCAGTGGCTTATGCCTATAATCCTAGCTACTCACAAGGCTGAGATCTGAGCATCACAATTGGAAGCCAGCCCAGGTAGGAAACTTCATGAGACACTTATCTCCAATTTACAACCAAAACAAGCTGAAGTGGAGCTGTGGCTCAGGACATCATGCAGGCCCTGAGTGCAAGTCACAACATTAGCATACATTAAAAGTCAACAGACACACAGATAGACAGCTGTAACAACATATATAACAGGTTTGTATTGATTAAAAGAAAGCTTTAGCTGTTAATTTCAGACAAATCAGATATAAGAGCAAGATAAATGATCATGAATAAAGAGTAGCCTTATATAATATAATATAATACATAAGAAGTTAATTTTCCAAGAAGATAAAAAATAAAAAGTAGCCAGTAAGCTGTGGTTAAAGTGGTAGAGCACTAGCCTTTAGTACAAAAGCTAAGAAACAGCAAATAGGCCCTAATTTCAAACCCTGGGAGCAGAACACACACACACACACACACACACACACACACACACACACACGAATAGAAAAAAATATTTAGGATGAGGAGATATGGAGATACAGAGTAACTTGAAGTTTCCTGTATCTAAAGTGCTAGAACTATTGGTTCAATTCATTTGCTCATTTACTAATTGATTGTTCCCTTGTTGTTTAAGATTGTTAGCTCCTTGTGTATTCTGGATATTAATCCTTTATTTGTTGAATAGCTGACAAAGATTTTCTCCCATTCCATAGGTTGTCTCTTGGTTATGATAATTATTTCTTTTGATATGCAGAAAATTTTAATTTTATTGCAGCCCCATTCATTCATTCTTGTCTTTATTTCCTAAGCAATTGGAGTCCTTTTTAGGAAATAATTACCTATGCCTATGTCTTCCAGAGCTTTTCTATGTTTTTCTATAGTAGTTTCAAATTTTACATTAAAATTTTTGATCCATTTTGAATTTATTTCTGTACAGGGTAAGAGATAGGGTTCCAGTTTCAGTTTTCTCCATGGAGGTAACTAGATTTCTCAAGACCATTTTGTTGAAAAAGATACCTTTTCTCAAAAAAAAAAACTAGATGATTTTGGTTTCTTTGTAGAAGATCAGAGGGATTGTTGCTGTGTAGTTTCATTTCAGTTCCTTCTATTTTGTTCCATTGGTATTCATGCCTGGTTTTTTGCTAGTACCATGCTGTTATTGTTACTATGGCTCTATAGTATAATGTCAAGTCCAGTGTTGTGATATCTCCAGTGTTGCTATTTTTTTTTGCTTGGCCTTGCCTTTCTATTCAGATCTTTTGTGTTTCCATATGAATCTTAGCAGTGACTTTTTATTTCCGTGAAGAATAATACTGGGATTTAAATGGACATTTCCTTGAATCTATAGATTGCTTTTGATAGTATAGTCATGTTTACAATAATAATTCCACAAATCCAAGAATATGGCAGGTCTTTCCCTATTCTGATATCTTCACTTCCTTTCTTCAGTGTTTCATAGTTTTCATTAACGAAAATTTTCATCTCTTTGGCTAAATTTGATACAGAATGAAATAGTTTTCCTGATTTGTTTCTGGGCCTGTTCATTGTTGCTAATATAGAAAAGCTAATATCCCTATGTTGATTTTTGTATCCTGTTACATGGTCAAATTTTTGGGGTGGGATTTTGGGATCCTTAAGTACAGCATCATATGTATGGATTTTTTTGCAGGTCCCCTGGGGCTTGTCCCTGAACTTCTTTGGCTCAAGGCTACTGTTCCACTACTTGAGCCACAGTGCCACTTCTAAGAAGGCTTTTCTGAGTAGTTTATTGGGCATAGATTATTGGAGAGTCTCATGACTTGTCTGTCCGGGCTGGCTTTGAACTGTGATTCTCAGATCTCATTCTCTTGAGTAGCTAGGATTATAGGTATGATGAAGAGAGATATTTTGAGTTCTTTCTTTGTAAATCTTTGAGTTTTTTTCGATGTAAATCTTGCTTTATCTGGCTAAGAATTTCAGTACAGTGTTGAAGAAGAGTGGGGTGATTGGACACCCCTTTTGATTCCTGATTTTAATATGATATTGGATATTGATTTGCCATGTATGGCCTTTATTTTATTGAGGTTCAGTCCTTCTATTCTTAGCTACTCAGGAAGCTGAGATCCGAGGGTTGCAATATGAAGCCAGCCCCGACAGGAACATCCATGAGACTTTCCAATTAACCACCAAAAAACCAGAAATGGTAGAGTGCTAACCTTGAGCAGGAAAGCTCAGGAACAGTTCCCAGACCTTGAGTTCAAGCCTCAGGACCTGCACCAAAAAAAAAAAAAGGATGTGAAAGAAAAAAGTCAAAGGCCTTTACTACAAGTGAAATGCTCATATGATTTTTATTTATTTTGATTCTATTTATGTACTGCTTTGCATTTATTGATTTACATATGTTAAACCATCCTTGCATCTCTGGAATGAAACAAATTTGGTCATAATGTATGATCTTTTTCACTTGTTGAATTCTGTTTACAAGTATAAGATTGAGGATTTGAATCTATGTTCACTAAAATTAGTCTATAATTCTTTCTCTCTTTTTTTGGTGCCAGTTCTGCGGCTTGAAATCAAGGCCTGGGCACTGACCCTGAGATTTTTTGCTCAAGGCTAGCACTTTAATGCTTGAGCCAAAGCTCTACTTTCGGCTTTTTGGTGCTTAGTTGGAGATAATAATCTTGTGGACTTTCCTTCTACAGATGACTTTGAACTTCGGTCCTCAGAGTTCAGCATCCTGAGTAGCTAGGATCACAGACATGAACCACCGGTAGCTGGCTTATAATTTTAAAATGTTTAAAACATTCGAAACGTATCTTTTTTAAATTGCTAATAAATGTATGAAGATGTTCAGCATCCTTAGCATAAAAGAAAATTTAAATCACAATTTCAGGAAGATTTCCTCTCACACCAGTGAGAATGATGCCATCAAGAAAACAACAAATGCTAGCAAGGATTTGGGAGTAAAGAAATCTCACATACCATGGTTAATAATGTAAATTAGGATAACCACTATGGATGCAAATGAGTATGAAGGTTCCTCAAAAAATTAAAAATGGGGGCTGTAGAGTGCTTGCCTAGCATGCATGAAGACCCAGGTTCGATTCCTTGGTACCACACACATAGAGGAAAGCCAGAAGTTGTGCTGTGGCTTAAGTGATAGAGATCTAGCTTTGGGAAAGTCCACAGACAGTGCTCAGGCCCTGAGCTCAAGCCCAGGACTGGCAAAAAAATTAAAAATGGAATCTTATGACTCCTCCATACCACTCTTGGGCACATATGCAAATGAGAATAAACCAATATACTAGAAAGGCACCTGCATGTCTATATTTATTACAGAGCTGTGGAGAATAACTAAACTGGAATCTGTCAAGATGCACAAAAAACAATTCATGGATAAAGAAATTATGGTATAAATACTATGATATATTATTTTCCCATAATGAAAGTGAAATTTCCCATAAAGAAAAGAAAATTATGTAATTTACAAGAAAATAGATGGAACTGTAATCATCATGTTAAGTGAAATAAGACAACCTCAAACAGCCAATACCACAGTACATGATCTTACTTATCTGTGGAGTGGATGTCCTAAAATGATGATGATCTTGTGCTAATAGTGATCCATGAGTGTAAAAAAGAGGTCAGTGGAAAGAGAAAGGGATAAAGAAGAAATCCTGTGGGAAAGAGAACTGAAGGGTATTTACTGTATAGTGTGTGTGTGTGTGTGTGTGTGTGTGTGTGTGTGTGTGTGTGTGTACAATATAGCAAAATTGACTAAATGGTGTTTGGAAGAGAAAATGGAAACGTGTCTGGGAGAAAGAGAGTAAGAGAGGGGGAAGGATGAGAAAATGCAGTCATTATATTTCATGTATATTATGTAAAAATTGAACTAAGTAACTTGAGGGTAGGGATGGGCGGGAGAGAATAGGGGAAAACAATGGAATGGGTGACATTGATCAAGAAGCATTGTATTTATAACATGAATTACAAAATTATAATCTCTTTGTAGAACTACTTAATAATAAAAGTTTTAAAGAAGAAGAGAAGAGGAGGGAGAAGAAGAATGGGGGTTTATGTCTAGTGGTTTTTAAATTACCAAGCAATTTCCTGAGATGTACCAAAATGTTAGTCTTTAACAGGTGGTGAGGGTCTAGATGGAGTAGGGCTTTTGGCATATTTATCCTTTCCCATTTATCACCCTTAATCATTTCAAAGGGCCAATAATCATACTCAATAAGTTATCTTCTTATTCTCTGAGAATTTGCATGGATCTTCATATATAATTCAAATATCCTGGGCCGGGAGTTTGGCCTAGTGGTTAAAGTGCTTGCCTAGCATGCATGAAGACCCGGGTTCGATTCCTTGGTACCACATACATAGAAAAAAGCCGGAAGTGGTGCTGAGGCTCAAGTGGTAGAGCTCTAGCCTTGAGAAAGTCCAAGGACAGTGCTCAGGCCCTGAGCTCAAGCCCAGGACTGGTGCAAAAAAAAATAATAATTCAAATATCTTGACTTTTTCCTAAAATTCAATAGTGTTGGAGAGAAAAGATGTTTGACTCACAGTATTATCTCATTCTTAGCGTCAGATGGCACAATAAATATTCAGTTGAACTTATAGTAGCAGTTCCATATACGCTAGTAATATATATGTATTTAATATTATATTAATCCTTTAACTAGAGGCTTTCAAAAGCATGATGGCTATGGCTGGAGTGTAGCTCCACAGTAGAGCATTGGCCTAGCATGTGCAATGCCCCATAAGTTTGAACGCCAGAAAAAAGTGAGCCAAAGCCGGAGAGAGAAATTAACATAGATGGCTCAACAGACTTACATTTCTTCTTTTCTAAATATAAAGGTAATAGGCTCCTCAAATTTTTTTGCGAGTTCCGGGGCTTGAACTCAGGGCCTCAGCTTTTTTGATCTAGGCTATCACTCTACCTCTTGAACCATAGCTCCACCTTGGACTTTTGGGGCTTAATTAGAGATAAGAATCTTACCAACTTTCCTGTCCAGGCTAGCTTTGATGATCCTCATAGCTCAGCTTCCTGAGTACCTAGAATTGTAGTCATGAACCATTAGCACCCAACATCCTCAGACTTTTAATAAGGAATTTAATACAGGAGAAAGCAAAACATTCTGAAAACCAGTGTACTGGAGTTACACAGAGAAATGGATTTAGAGTAGTAATAACTGTTCTTTGCAGTTTCTTCAAAATATCAAGATCAAAATGTTATATTTTATATTAATTTCAGTATCAGTGATGGAGCCCAGCACCTTTCACATAATGAACAGATGCTCTGTGACTAACCGACACTCACAGCTCCCAATGTTTACCATGTTTGATGGTGTGTGATGGTGGCTGAACTGGAAAAGATAAGTTATAAGAAAAAAGTTGTTCTGGCCGGGCTTGATGGCTCATGCCTGTAATCCTAGCTACTCAGAGGCTGGGATCTGAAGATCAAGGTTCAAAGCCAGCTCTGGCACAAAAGACCTTAAAACTCTTATCTCCAGTTAATCATTAAAAAGAGGGAAGTAGTGCTGTGGCTGAAGGGTAGGGTGGTAGACTTAAGCTGAAGAGCTCAAGGACAGCGCCCAGGCCCAGAGTCCAAGTCCCACAACCAATAGCAACTACAAAAAAGAATAAAAGATGTTCTTAGTTATAACTAAGAACTTACCAGAGTACAGAAAATCATGTCAATAAAACATCAATAATATCAATATCTCCACAGAGATGCCCAGAAACCTTAAAAAATAGTGAAATGAGAACAAGTATTTCAGTAGCATGCAGAAGTAAGGGATAAGTTAAAGCAATGAAGGGAAAAGTAAATAACAATAAATAGGGGTGTGTGTTTGTGTGTGTGTGTGTGTGTGTGTGTGTGTATGTTTATGTATGTGTAAGTCTTATTCCACATTATGTACTATGCCATATGTTTGAAAGCCAAAGATGAATATTTGGGTTTTCATTTTACCCAAAGAAAGAATATAGTAAATGATCTCCATACTCAACTATCTTGTGCTACAACATGTCTAGCTATATTGACTACATTATGAATACATAAGAATTCCACTGATTCCTCTGTCACCCAGTACCTAAGTACCAAAAAATATGTAAGTAGGGGCAAAGCCTATAAATATGAATATATGTAGCAATAGTTCTTAACTTTTGGAAAATTTCAGATCCTTAGAGAATCTAATCAAAGCCAAGGATTCCAGAAAAATGCACATATGAATATACACATAAAATTTTTGCATAAAATTTCTGGGGGTTCACAGACTTGAGGTTAAAGGCCCTTGTTTTGGTTCCTTTTGGCCCTGAGCACATTGCTTCATTTCCCAACTAATGATCCCACATTGTTAGCTGGACACTAGCAGAGTCACCTTCCAGAGATAGACTTTTTGCTTTCCTTCTTTTCGTTCATATTGATGAAGTGGAATAATGGCACAGTCATCCTTATTTGAGGTCTTTGGGAAATTGGCATGTTGCCAGAACTGCTAACTCCCGTCTTGGAGGCTAATGTGCCATCTCATGTACAATGATAACATGGTAAAAATAACAGAATGAGAATTCCCTAAACCTTTTTATTTTAACCCAGCACATTGACAGCATGAAACCTCGACTAGAGGTGTAATTTTTTTCGCCTTCTTTCTACATTAATTTTTCTTCCTGATTTCAATTAGGCAAACTTGAATGGAGACATTACAGACAGTTCAACTCCACCTCAGAGCTGTGCAGACAGCTCTTGCTGCCAAGCTGTCTATCACCAAGACAACTAGGCCAATATGCTTTGCTCGGGGTAAATACCTCGTCAGGGCCAGTTGCGGGAGTCTCTTTGCAATGACCTCCCATCGGATTAAAATCCCTACTCTTGGCTCTCCAAAATATTTTTTTGGAAAGTACATGGGGGTATAAATAAATCATCATTAATATTTTAATATTTCTTTACACTGATTTGAAGTTCTATCCTCCCTTAAGTCTGAAGTTTCTCTATTTGTGAGTCATTATATTTTTTCCTTTGCATTAATCATAACTTTCTCTCCAACACCTTCTTCTAAACCACAAATTTCCCTAAAATAATCACCAATAACAAAATCATCTTCTGTAGCTAGTCTCTTGTCTTTAAAGCATCTGGAATAAAATGATGATAAAAAGTAAGGTGGTTGGGAATTCTTGCCTCCAATGAGAAAGGCAAGATAGGCTCTTTGAATATAGTGACATTGAACATAATTATATTTTTGTTAAGTACAGGCCATGAGTGAAAAACAACAAAAAAAGTTCACTAAATTTGTGAAAAACAGAACAACTGTACTGTTAGCAGATTCAAAGAAAAGAGGTTTGGGGGTGGTGGTTTTTTTTTTAACCTCTCAGCATACAAGTGCTGGCTTCTTGGGTCCTTAGGGATCTAGCAGAGGTGGCAAATCATTTTACTCCTCCCATCCAGGCCCCATTAACTCTGATCCACCCTCAGGAGCTTTCTGAACAGCCCCTCACAGCTTTATTGTTTGCTGGTCTCCTTGGCGGCAGGTGTCTGCTAATCAAAGGCTTAAGAAGGTGTGGGGTTTAGGAGTCAGCCCTGACTGGAAGGAAAACTTTCCATTCAGCCTTGGGCAACAATATTGGAGCTTTTTTTAATGTTGTAATCAACTCTGTGCCAAGTGGGGCCCAAGCTCCCCCTACACAGCCCCAGGAATCCAAAGGAAGAAGTGTTTTCAATTCTCTTCAGAACGTCTGATCTCCCACACTGCAGACCAAATAAAAACAGTCTGGGCCAATTGTGCCTCCTCCTACCCCCATCTATTGTGGAATCCGCCTGGGAGAAAGTCAGGAAAACTGGCATCTGGCCAGCAATGGCCTTCTATGAAGGCAGAAAAATTCCCTCACCTTCCCTCCTTGTACTGTTTTGGAAAAACAAGGAATCCCTACCTCAGATATCCCATGGGAAGGGATCTCTGTTAGGGGACAGGGCAGGACCTCAAATGATGTAGCTGAGATAGCAAAGACCTGAAGAGTTCTAACATCTATGTTATTGTGTTCTGTGTTTTCATTATCTAATTAGTTGTCTTTGCTCTTACCAAGGAGTCACTAGGAGGTAGAATGGAGTTAAACTAGCAAGGGACTGAATCTCAGTACCACTACTTAGTAATGCTATTAGACAATTTATTCTCTGACAGACTAGGTTCATACTCCCGTTCTCCACTCTGGCCTTGGCCATGTCCCTACTGCACATTCAGTTTCCTGATTATAAAGCTGAGAATGTTCCACTAGAAAGTTTCTAATGGTGTCTTCAACTCTACAAGTTCAAGTCATTTCTAGGACCCTGAATTCAGTGAAAACATTGAAGTAGGATAAGATACTTGCAAGTTATTGTCTACTCCATCATCAACCTTCATCAACTTCTACACATTTAGGCCATGTGCTTCTACAGGCCATTTCTCTCGGTAGCCTCCTAATAATGGGAAGAAGAAGGAGTAGGCAAAACAATGCGTACTCTACAATAAGAGACCAAGTGGTTAGGTTCAAAGCAAGGACAGCTCAAAACTGGCAATCTATGCCAATCTGTAACCTTTAGTAAGTCAATAGCAGTGTTTGCCTAAGAACTTGACCAAGCAAATTTTACCAGGTAAACAAGAAATCCCCTGTAGAACTCAAAACTCAATACTATCAGTGCCCTTACTAATACATTTCAGCAAATGTTAAGGAAACAGGAGAAGCTATAATGGAGGGCAGGGAAGCTGAGGCTGGAAATGTTTATGAGGAGAGAATCCCAATAGAAAGAAACAACAGAAAGTTCTCATATTGCAGGGGTGACCAACTACAAGCCAGAAAAGATAATGCTGAAGGCCTGTATAAACCTGTAAAAATATAGGAATTAGGACTCTTGATAAACCCAAATCCCTTCAGAACCTAAATGAACCGAAGATTAAATGGCTAGTCATGAAATTCCAGATACTATTATAGTTTGGGTGAAAACAGTTGAGACAGTAAAATGGTATAGAGATGTTATTATATAGAACCCCACATAACTGTCGCTCATTTTTTTGTCCTTGAGATAGAATTTGTCCCCACCTAAAGCTGTTGAGGGTAGAAATGAGAGAGAATGTGGTGGAATACTAAGCAATATATTTCTTACAGTAAATGCATGCAATTTCCATTTTCAAAATATTCTAGTCTGGATTTATTAAAAATAAAACTAAATAAAAAAGAACAAGGCTAAACTCAAACTTATGTTTTTTTGTTTATGACACTAAATAAACAGATTTGAGTCAATTCTCTCTTTTTAACTGGTTGGTTGGTATTGTATAGATGCAGCCAGCATCTAATATGCTTTCAATTGTGTCCTCAGCCCTCAAGACCCTGGGGGTCTGAAATCTCAGCCAACTTTGCAATTTAATCCAAAACCCAAAGCAGTTCAGATTCCAAGTAACCTGTTACCCTCTGCTAGCAAAACATCACTCGTGGTTTGAAAAATACCATTTTTAATAACCCCTTTTCAGTTTCCTGGCAGGCCCCCAGCTTTACTTCAAAGTTGATTTTCCCCAGTGAGAGTACAGCTGGAAGAATCCAGAAGTACGCTGTGCCACGCTGCCACTGCCCCAGGCTGTGAAGGCCCAGCTTTAGGGCAATCAGAAAGGCTGGGGTGGGAAGGGAGGCAAGTGGTATATGCAGGCTGTTGGTGCAAAAGAAATGACCTACATTCAGGCTTTCCCAGAGACAAAACAATGCCTTACCCTCAACAAGGAACAACAGGAAGAACTGAATCCAAGATGAATTGGGGAATGTATCATTTGGGATTATTTTTCAAAATATGTTTGATTAAAACAAAAGGGAAACACTATCATTTGGGCTGCCTTTCAAGTGTCATGCTTTGTTTCTTCATTTGCCCATTCGTCAAACAGATGCCAAAGGAGGCAATGGAAGCAAGGGTGAAGGCAAGAAAGCAGAACTTTGCCTTTGGAGACCTCAGGTCTCTTAAGGCAAGTGCACACCAAACTCTCCTTAAATTCCAGGACAGTAGCCTTGCAATCCTGAATTTGCTCTCGTATTTCTTGCTCAGGACTAGTGAAGTTAGGGTTGCCAATAAAATGACCACTTTGCTCAAAATGTCTCATTTAAAACTTCAAGTCTTCTTAAAACAGCAGTCGGATTTGGGCCAGAAAGTGCTTTCTAGTACAAACACTAGTGCACTTTTACAAGGCAGGTAAAGCCCAAAATTATGTTGCTAATTAATTTTATATTTCCTCCAGCTACCTAGAACCAACTGTAGCTCAACATTCTCCAATTGGGGCTTTGCCAAGAATTCAGATAATGCCATTTATGGACCATGCCAACAACTGAGGTCATGCTTTCAGTCTAAAGGGGAAAAAGAAATATAAATAGGAAAGGATTCGTGGAAAGTACATGTTAGGGGATTGGGGCAGAAGGGAAGGGATGAGAGGTAAAAAAATCTTTCTATAGCAACCAAGTCCAAACAGACACACATACCAGAGGGAGGGCCTGGAGGCTTCAAGATTGTACAATTGAGGGGTGAAAGTAAAACAAATCAGGAGAAAGTAGTGTCTGTAGGCAATGTTAAGAAATACCACTTTGGTCTCAAAGAAGTAACCTTCTATGTAAAATGTGAAGAAAATTAAAAAGAAAAACATGATGTCTTGCATCATGGCTAGTACAAATGTTCTAGGTTGTGTGCATGCCAAGAATGTGAACGGTTGCTATTTGATTCCCACTGTGTGATTACAAGTGGTATTTTTCCCATAGAAACCCAGGTTCCAAGAACTAGAAAGAACATCTAGAATGTTCTAGAAGGCACAAAGTCCTGAATATTTGAGCTAGAAAACCTTGGGATTCCATCATTAGTCATATTCTACAGATGAAAAATTGAATCCCCAAATGGAGAAGAAACATGACCAAATATCTACCAGCAGGTCAGTATCAGAGTCAAGACTTAAAACCCAGATCTAGTTAGGTGATTCTCAATTGTTAGTTCACTAGTCCAAAGGAAAAGTGAGGAAAGGAAAAAATACATGCAAGATTGCTTCATAAAGTCAAATTAGTACTTTTTTATATATTTAGCCTTTCTATTTGTGCGTGTGTGTGTGTGTGTGTGTGTGTGTGAGAGAGAGAGAGAGAGAGAGAGAGAGAGAGAGAGAGAGAGAGAGAGAGAGAGAGAGAGAGAGAGAGAGAGAGAGAGAGAGAGAGAGAGAGAGAGAGAGAGAGAGAGAGAGAGAGAGAGAGAGAGAGAGAGAGAGAGAGAGCGCACCTTAAACTCAGGGCCTGGGCTCTGTCTCTTAGCATTTTCATTCAAAGCTGGTGCTTTACTACTTGAGATCCTTAGCTCTATTTTTGGCTTTTGGGTGGTTAATTAGAGATAAAAGTCTCACAGACTTTCCTTCCTGGGTGGGCTTTGAACTTCAATCCTTAGATCTCAGCCTCCTGAGTATCTAGAATTACAGGTGCGAGCCAACACTGCCCAGCCCATTCTACTTTTGTTCATGTTAAAATAATCTACTATTAAATTATGTTAAACATAGAGAGTAATTATTGTTTTATAATATCTTTAATCATTAAAACAATAAATTATTACTATGTCTCAGTGTTTGGGAGAAATATGTAATATGTAGGATGCAATAGTCTAGTTCAGTCTCCTACTGGTATCTTCAAGGTGTCATCTGACTCTAAGAGCTTTTAAGCCCACTTCCTACTGCACTGCAATGTTTAAGTAGAAATCAAGGCATTAGAAATGTATGCTCTTTCTGGAAGGTTGGTGTGGAGATCAATCTATGGAAGGAAAGAAGCACATGGCAAATCATGAAGAAGCCAATGGCTAGTAAACCATCCTGGGTTTTGTTATAACCTCAGAACACCATTACAGCTTGATACAATAGGCAATAGTTCTTCCGCTTTGTATTGATCATTTTCATATGTGGTTTACCACCCACTGGGATGGTTTGAGGGAGAAATATACTCCAATGGCCTTATCATTTTGGCCACCTCTTGTTATCACTTTTAGCCAAACTGCACATTCATGTATCATCATAATCCTCAAATCTCAATGGTCCTCATTTAGATGACTTACTATGTTAGAAACATGTCTCCACCAATCAAGCCGGTCTTCACTAATCAAAACTCAGTCTTAATCTGCAGACACATTTCAAGTGGTAGAGGGCTTGCTAGTCCAGGCGTTCAGTCCCCAGGACCACAAAAAAAAGTATTCAATTTGATCATGTACATGGATTGTAATCTCATCCTAAACTAAACACGAGTAAACGTAGAGCAAATGTAACACTAACCCCCTCACCAAATCCACACTATATATATTCTTAATGCACATGCCTTTGAGATTCCTTCTACTTGCAACTGTCACCGTATGGGATTGAGATCTCACTTTTGATTTCATCTGTATCTCTTTTATGTGAGCAAAAAGAACAGAATTTTTAAAGTCAATGGCAAAGACTGCCTATCCAGGAGCCAAACTGTGTATTTTTTCAGAATGCTTACTCAGCAAGACACTGGGAAAAATTACCTAGTAGACATTTATCTGTGCCCCTGCCAGAAGCTACCATCATATATAATATGAAGAAAATCAGGTCTGGGAGTGTGACCTAGTGGTAGATTGCATACCTAGCATGCACTAGGTTTGACATACTTGGTTTGATTCCTTGGTACCATGTACACAGAAAAAGCCAGAAGTGGTGTCGTAGCTAACGAGTGCTAGCCTTGAGCAAAGGAAGTTCAGAGACAGTGTTCACACTCTGAATTCAAGCCCCAGTACTGGAGAAAAAGGAGAAGGAGGAAGAAGAAGAGGAGGAGGAGGCGTAAGGAGGAGGAACCAATATCTTGTTCTGAACAGTCATGGGCTCAGTACACATCTTAGAACTGGCCCATCAATAAATGTTTATCTCTCAGACCCTGGTTAAAAAAATAAAACAAGACTCAAGGGTTTTGGGTAAAACAGTCAGCTTCCCAGACTCACATGGGAAAAAGTTAATATGGTGGTAATGAGCCACTTAAATGCCTGTCTGCCTATGTTACAATAACATGCCCTTTTCATTCCTTCCAACAGCTCCCAAAGGGCGCTGTGGACAGCCATATTTGGTGGGTACTTCTCTCCACTCCACACACCTACCCAAACAAAGCAAATCACTTCTTATCTCTCTAAAACTTTAAAAATATACACACTGGGGGTTCCCCATTTCCTTTGTAGGTTTTGTTATTGTTGTTCTTTCTGTTTTGTTTTTTTATCTCTTATTCTTTTGACTCACTAGGGCTTCTTTCTTTTTATCTTTTTCAGTGTTTGAATTTCTAAATTTTCATATTAACCTATAAAGTATTTGGACCATATTCATCCCTCATTCACTCCCACTGATATCCACCCTCCAACAGAATCTATTTTACTTCCTAACATTCATTTTTTAGTGAATATTAATCGTACAAGGGTTTTTTACCATTATTTTTATGTGCATATATTATACTTTCATCAGAATAACCCCCTTCATTGCTTTCTTTCACTCCTCTATTGTCTAACAGCTTTCAGTGAGATTTCTTATGCCTTCTTCATAAAAGTATTTTATTCTATGGTATTTATACACAATGGAATTATATGCTGACATCAGAAAAAAACGACATCGCCCCATTTTTAAGGAAATGGAAAGACTTAGAAAAAAAATCATATTAAGTGAAGTAAGCCAGACTCAAAGGAACATAGGCTCAATGGTTTCCCTCATTTGCCATAATTAGTATAAACCTTGCACTCTCCTAGCAGAGGTTTACAATAGGGAAATCCTAGATACGTAAGGCTAAATAGGATGAGCCTAAATGAAAGGACCTCCAGATCGCTGTTCTTAATGTACTATGTTATTTTTCATCTCTTTTGTTATCCCTTGGTTATCTCATATTGTTATAGTATCTTACCTTGTTATCTGATATATTATATAAATATATATGATTATTTGTTTAATTTGTTTATTTGAAATAGGATAGGGAAGGGGAGGAAAACAAGATGGGGGGTAGGGGGAAAAGAAATGGTGACAAAACATGAGAAGGGGTAGCAATGTCTGTTAAGTAATACACCTTCTATCTGGTGAATATAATGTAACCATTCTATTAAATACAACTGAAATATATTTAAAAAGTATTTTTATGAAAAGTATTTTTCACATTATTCACCAACCATCTTTCTCATTCCTCATTTTGTCAATATAACTAATGGTGACATTTTTCCGTATTTCATTCTGGTGTTATTCCCTTTTTTATGATTGTTATGTTGTGTGTTTTAGGATGCTTTGCCTTGCATTATATTATTATTATTATTATTATTATTATTATTATTATTATTTTGCTAGTCCTGGGGCTTGAACTCAGGGCCTGGGCAGTGTCCTTGGATACGTTTTTCTCAAGGCTGGTGCTCTTCCACTTGAGCCACTACACTACTTCCACCTTTTTCTGAGTATGTGGTACTGAGGAATTGAACCTAGGGATTCCTGCATGCTAGGTAAGCACTCTACCACTAGGCTATGCTCCCATTCCTGTCTTACGTATTGTTAAATATTTTTGCTTTATTTCTTTTACTTTTATTTTTGCTTTTTTGGGGGGAGCGGCAAAGAAAGCTCATTTATTTGGTGAGGTGAATGCTGATGGCAAACATCCGAGAGACCAGATGGGAAAAGTATGCTGTGACAAGGGAGCCTAGGAAGCTTCAAGGGCCACATAAAAATCTCCCACAGGGCAAGGCACAGGCTTGGGAACACTGGGAAGGTCCTCAGCCATTCAGCATCATAGTTAATACAGACATTGCTGTCCTTATGCCCTGCGACCAGCATCTCCACTTCTTCCTCAGTCATCTTCTCACCCAATGTGATGAGCACATGACGAATTTCAGCACCCATGACAGTACCATTCCCTTCCTTGTCAAACACCCGAAGGCCCTCTACATAGTCCTCATAGATTCCTTGGTCCTTGTTCTTGGCCACAGTTTGCAGCATGGGCAGGAAGTGTTCAAAGTCCAGCACCTTTACATTCATCTCATCACACTTGGGGCTCCCCAGGACCTTGAGCACCTCAGCGTTGGTGGGGTTCTGGCCCAGGGCTCTCATCATATCCCCACACTGGCTGTATAAGATCTTGCCATCACCTGTTTGGTCAAACAGCTGGAAAGCTCCTTGAACTCTGCGGTCTGGTCTTCGGTGAAGTCACACATCTTGGCTGCTCGGCTCTCCAGGACCTTTCTTGCAGTAATGGCTCCAACTTCCAGCCCAACCCCTATTTTTGCTTTTGAGTTCTTCTGTTTTGTAATTTTTGTCAGTTCTCTTAATTTTTCTTTCTTTATTGTTTTTACTAAATGTGATAGAGAGGTTACCCATATAAGTGAAGCAAGGAGTATATTTCTTTTTGAAGAATGTCATTCCTTCCCTTGCTCTCTTCATTTTACCTCCTGTCTCTGTCCACAAGTTATGTAGTTTATGTACAACATCATGTTTCGTGAGTACCACTGCTGCATTTTTCACCCTTTATCCCTCCATTTCTGTGTATTTCTTTTTTTCTTTTGTTGGTCATGGGGCTTGAACTCTGGGCCTGGGCACTCTCCCTGAGTGGTTCAGCTAAAGGATATTGCCCTGCCCCTTGAGCCACAGTGCCACTTCTGGTTTTCTAGTGGTTAACTGGAGATAAGAGAGAGTCTCACTGGACTTAAGTGCCTGTGCTGGCTTTGAACTGTGATCCTCATATATCAGCTTCTTGAGTAGCTAGGATTACAGGCATGAGCCACTGGCACCCAGCTTGTGTATTCCTTTTTAAATGTTTTTTTCTATGCTTTACTTTTTATTTCCTTGGGTTTTAGGTGTTTTTTCTTTTTTCCTTTTTATGGGTTTTAGGGGGGTTGTTTTAGATTTTAGAGCATTTGTAAAGTCTTCCCTTTTCTATATTATTTTCTTTAATTTTTTTAAAAAAAGAATTTTATTTCCTAGGAAAGTATAACAGCACATACCAATAACCCCAGCACTTTTGAGGGAGAACAGAAGGATTGTGACTTCAAGCCCAGGCTGGAGCTATATAGCAAAACCCTATCTCATGAAAAAAAATTCTATCTTCTTTCTGAAGTTTACCCTTTTTAACTTTTTGTCATTTGTCTTTTAAGTTTTTCCATAAATCTTTATTTTAGCTTAGCTTTAGATTCATAGAAATTACAAAGGCAGTAGAGAAGATTCAATATTCAACACTAACTTTTTCTATTACTAACATTTTTCATTACTGTCAAACATTTGTTAAAATCAAGGAAACAATTCATATAAAGGTTTATATTTTCATATATATGGAACATAATTACACTTGTGTGTGTGTGTGTGTGTGTGTGTATGCATGTGTGTGTGTGTGCTCCAGTCCTGTGTCTTGATCTCAAGGCCCAGCTAATGTCCTTGAGCTTCTTTTGTACAAAGCCAGTACTCTACCATTTCAGCCACAGCTCCAATTTCCAGCTTTTTAATAGTTAATTTGCATGAAGCCTGCGCTGGCTTTGATCCTTGATCCTAAGATCTCAGTCTTCTGAGTAAGTAGAATTATAGGCATGAGATACCTGAGTCCAACCATTTATTTATATTTTTTAACTAATGTCATTACTTTACTCCTTTCCTTAGATTTTATCTATTGTTCCCCTTCTGTTCCAGAATCCTATCTAGGACATCATATTACATTTATTTGTTTTGTCTCCTTAGATGTTTATTGGCTTGGACAGTTTCTTAGGTGCTCCTTCTTTCTGATTATCTTGACAATTTGAGTCATATTGATCAAGTATTCTATAGAGTGCCCCTAATCTTGGACTTTGATTAGATTGAGGTAATATGTCTTAGGGACGACCACAGAGGTAAAATACTATTCTTATCCATCTAAACATGGTACATCCTATCAACAGGATATCACTGTTCATGCTAAACTTGTTCACCTGATCAAATTTCTTTATTATGAGTTTACTTGTTCCTCCAATCTGTTCTCTGCTCTTTGGAATCAAATCCATGCTCGAGATGAGAAGGATTAAGCTCTGCCTCCTGGTAGTGGCCAGGGCCATATTAGCTACTTTACTGATGTACATTGGCCATTGGGAGTTCTTTTCAAGTCTGTGGGCATTTGATATTTCTCCTTTTTCCCCACTCCTTTCACTTTCTAAAATTATTTTCTACTTTTATTTCACATTTGTTTCTTTTTTTCATTTTAGATTCCCTACTCTTCTTCTCTCTTCCCCCTTTCTCCTTGTTAGTTTTCAATTTTTCTTCTTTACTTTTTTCCCTTTTACATTTCCATAAGGCCTTAAAAATGATTGTCTCCAGCTGGGAGTTTGGCCTAGTGGCAGAGTCCTTGCCTAGCATGCATGAAGACCCGGGTTCTATTCCTTGGTGCCATATACATAGAAAAAAGCTGGAAGTGGTGCTGTGGCTCAAGTGGTAGAGCTATGGCCTTGAGAAAGCCCAAGGACAGTGCTCAGGCTCTGAGCTCAAGTCCAGGACTGGCAAAAAAATGTTGGTCTCATCAGGCACCAGTGGCTTGCACCTGTAATCCTAGCTACTCAGGAGGCTGAGATCTGAGTATTGTGGTTTGAATCCAACTCTGAGCAGGAAAGTTCCTGAGACTCTATCTCTAATTAACCATGGGGTGGGAGGTCTGGAAGCAGAGCTATGCCTCAGTGGCAGAGCACTAGCCTTGAGGAAAAGAAAGCACTCAGACTCTGAGTTCAATCTCCATGACAGGCACAAAAAATAGTAATAATTATCTCCTTTTCCAAGTCTTGTCAACTTTTTCCCTTGGACAAAACATTCCTTTTATTAACATTTTAAAATATATACAATATAAATAGCCTAACTACAAAAATAACACAAAGATGTACAGATGACAGTACATTCTCATTCCTACCAATTCAGGCTAACTGTCCTGTCATTGGTTATCTAGATTTTATTCGCCTCCTACAAAGCTGTATGTTCTTTCCAAGAAATGAGACCCCGTCTGGTAACTCCTGAGACTTTTTACCTTTGTTGACAACTCCAATGCAAAGGTAGTTATGTCTTTAAACTGAAAATTTGTTGGAATGCCAAATAAATAATCTGATATTTTATATCGTTCTTACACAAAAGTGTCCTCATTTTTACACAGAAGTGTCATTTCATATGACTTTTTAGTTTCTAGCGTCAATACAGTGTGTGTGTGTGTGTGTGTGTGTGTGTGTGTGTGTGTGTGTGTGCACCTGCGCGCGCTCAGTGAGCTATTAGAAGCCAGGAATAAGAAATGAAAAAGAGTTTTCGTCAAAAAGATCCTTTACATTCTTAGTTAAGCTAATTCCTAGGTACTTTATTTTCTTTGAGGCTATTATGAAAGGAGTTTCTTTCCTGATTATTGCCTCGTTCCTCTCACTGTTGGCATAAAGGAAGGTGGTTGATTTTTGAGGGTTGATTTTATAGCCTGCTACTCTTCCAAAGCTTTGAATCAGCTCAAGGAGCTTGGGAGTAGAGTCTATAGGATTCTTTAAATACAGAATCATGTCATCTGCAAAGAGGGATAGTTTTATTTCCTCTTTCCCTACTTTGATCCCCTTTATGCTTGCTTCTTGCCTTATTGAACTGGCTAAGAATTCTAGTACTATGTTAAAGAGGAGTGGAGAGAGTGGGCATCCTTGTCTCATTCCTGATTTTAGAGGAAATTAAAGCAGAACTAAGGAAATGGAAAAACCTCCCATGCTCCTGGATTGGAAGAATCAACATTGTGAAAATGACAATCTTGCCAAGAGCTATCTACAAATTCAATGCAATACCCATCAACATCCCAATGTCATTCTTTAAAGAAATAGAAGAGGCAATCCAAAATTTCATATGGAATAATAAAAGACCCCGTATAGCAAAAACACTTCTTAGCAGAAAGAACAGCGCTGGAGGAATTTCAATTCCAAACTTTAGACTCTATTACAGAGCTATAATTCTCAAAACAGCTTGGTACTGGCACAGGAACAGGCCTGAAGACCAATGGAATAGAACTGAGGACCCAGATATTAAACCACAGACCTATGGCCACCTAATCTTTGACAAGGGAGCCAAAAAAATAGAATGGAAGAAATACAGCCTCTTCAACAAGTTGTGCTGGCAGAACTGGTTAAGCACCTGCAGAAAACTAAAGCTGGATCCTTCTTTGTCACCTTGCACTAGAATTAACTCCAAATGGATCAAAGACCTGGAGGTAAAAGCTGACACACTGAAAACTTTACAGGAAGGAATAGGAGATACACTAGGCCTCCTTGGCACAGGTCGAAACTTTCTTAATAAGGACCAAGAATCACAACAAATCAGAGAAAGGCTGGATAAGTGGGACTGCATTAAACTGCAGAGCTTTTGTATGGCAAAGGACATAGCTAGTAAACTAATCAGGAAGCCTACAGAGTGGGAGAAGATCTTCACCAACCAAACAACGGACAAAGGCCTCATATCTAAAATATATCAACAACTCAAAAAATTGAATCACTCCAAAACTAATCTCCAAAGTAACAACCATCCCATTAAAAAATGGGCCAAAGACTTAAAGAGAGTCTTCTCTGAAGAAGAAACAAAAATGGCCTATAGACACATGAAGAAATGCTCAACATCTCTGGTCATAAAAGAAATGCAAATCAAAACAACTCTAAGATTCCACCTCACTCCAGTTAGAATGGCCAGGATCAGGAAAACGAATAATAACAGATGCTGGAGGGGATGTGGCCAGGAGGGATCACTACTACACTGTTGGTGGGAGTGCAAACTCGTTCAACCACTATGGAAAGCAGTGTGGCAGTGCCTCAAAAGGCTCCCTATGACCCAGCAATTCCACTACTTGGCATTTACCCAACCATCCAGAAACAAGGACATACTAAATCCACTAGCACAACAATGTTCATTGCAGCACTATTCACCATAGCAAAGATATGGAACCAACCAAGATGTCCCTCAGTTGATGAGTGGATCAACAAGTTGTGGTATTTGCACACAATGGAATTCTATGCTGCTGTCAGAAAGAATGACATCGCCCCATTTGTTAGGAAATGGAAAGACTTAGAAAAAATCATATGAAGTGAAGTAAGCCAGACTCAAAGGAACTTAGGCTCAATGGTTTCCCTCATTTGTCATAATCAGTAGAAACCTTGGGCTCTACTAGCAGAGATCTGCAATAGAGCAAAATCTTGATACATAAGGCCATATAGTATGAAGCTAATTGAAAGGCCCTCCAGGATACTGAAACAAAAGCCATATAATGAATGATTGTTGTCCTTAATGTACTCTGTTGTCTCTCATCTCCTTTGCTGTCCCTTGGTTATCTCATATTGTTATAGTATCTCACTTTGTTATCTGATATATTGAATTTATTTGTATTTGGTTATTTGAAATTTGATAGGGAAGGGAGGAAAACCAAGATGGGTGGGGGGTGTGGGGGGGAGGGTAATAGGTACCAAGACATGTGAAAGGGTATCAATGTATGTGAATTAATGCACCTTCTGTCTGGCAAATATCATGTAACCCTTTTACTAATTACAATAAAAAAAGAAAAAAAAGAAATGAAAAAGAGAGATTGGGAATTTAGCTCAGTAGACAAGCACTGGCATGGCAAGTGCATGACTGTGAGTTCAGTCGTCAGGGAAGAGGAGGAGGAAAAGAGGAGCAGGAGGGAGGAAGGAGTGGGGGAGGAAGGAGGACAAGTGGGGAGGAAAGAGGAGAAGTGGGAAGGTGGAAGGTGAGGAAGAAGAAGGAAAGGAAGGAGAATGAGGGAGAAAGGAGGAGGAGGAGGAGGAAGAGGAGGAAGAATCAAGAGGAAGAAGAAGAAGAAGCAGAAGGAGGAGGAGGAGGAGGAGGAGGAGGAGAAGGAGGAGGAGGAGGAGGAGGAGGAGGAGGAGGAGGAGGAGGAGGAGGAGGAGGAGGAGAAGGAGAAGGAGAAGGAGAAGGAGAAGGAGAAGAAGAATGGTGCTTGTGCCTGTATTTGTAATTTACCACATAGATACTCAGATGGCTGAGAGCCTAGATCGAAGTCAGCCCATGAAGGAAAGGCCATCTCCAGTTAACTACCAACCAGCAAAAGTGAACTGTGGCTCAAGTGGTAAAGCACTAGCCTTCAGCAAAAAAATCTCAGGAAGAGGCCCTAAGTTCAAGCCCAGGACTAGCACAAAAAAAGTGAATGGGAGATGGGGGATCTTGGGGGATGAAAACCTTGTCAAAACTAAATTATTTATGTAGACACAAAACACCAGAAGACACCAGAAGCTTCACAACTCAGGTGGCCTATTTGCAGGACCCATTCTGTCATCACTCTCTCAGCTTAACTATTTCCTTTCTGTCCAAGTATGTTTTCTGGGAAGTTGACATTTAAGCCTAAGCCCATATGTAGCCAGGCTGGCAAGTAGAGAGCTAAGTTCCTAATTACTTTTCTTTTTTCCTTTTTCTTTACACTCCAGTTTCCCTGAGTAGAAATGGAAATAATAATCTTAGGGCTTTTTCTGACAAGTCCTGACAAGTCCAGCTTTTAAGAGATTCTTTTAGTTCTAATTCTGCACAGGAGCTAGGGGTGAGGGGAAAGAGTGTGGTGAAATGAGATGACTTATATAGTCTCTTTCTGATAGTGTGACTCAGTCATGTGAAGGTGTTTGCTGGTGCTGTCTATTAAGGTTGACACCAGAAGCCTGACTCTGAACTAGAACAGCATGGAATGACTTGTGGAGCTGGTAGATCATATTAGAGCTTTCTACTGCTCCTTTTCATTGTCATGTCATCTGTTTAGAAAAGGAGCCAGACATGAGTCTACAAAAATAATAAAAAAAATTGTCCCATCCTTCCAAGTGATGGCTTCCATCCAACCTAGCCTGAGTTGGAGAAGTGTTTGATGGAGCACATGGATGGAACATGACTGGCTGGCTGGCTGGCTGGTAGAGATCCACTCCAGAGTGTCAGAGAGCTGCACTTCCTGTCTTGTGCTTTTCACTGCATCAGCCAAGGTCTTATACTGGCACAGGGACTCCAAACCATGTGACTTTATCTTCCTTCAATATGGTATTAATTTTCACCAGGATGGGGGAAAAAGAAAGTGGTTAATGGAAATCAGGCACTTAAGGTAATAAGAGGGACAGAGTTTTGCCTTAGGGCAAAACATACGGGTTTGATTTTCCTAGACTTTTCAACCTGATTATGAGGTCAACAACAACTAGTACAGGGGCAGAGCAAATACATGAGGTGAAGCCCTCAACCCAGAACCTGGAGCCAGGAGAAACTACTAGCTCAACAGCACAATGGCTTTAAACTATCTACATCTTCAAGGATTTTTCAACAGTAGAATTGTAATCGACCTACTGAACAAACCTACTGTGGACAGAAAATGGAATAACCAAATTGGGGGGAGATATCAAACTAGGTTTCCTAAGAAAAATGGTGTTTTGGCTCTCTTGTTCCATCCCTTGCCCATAGCAGTGGAAGAATAGCTGTTTTCAATGGCAAGCGTGTGAGAGGGTTTCTATGAAGAATTCTGCCCAGATGTCAGCATCATTGAGACTACACCTTGTACTGTGTTCATTTAAGTGTTGCCACTTCTCTGGGCTGCTTCTGGAAAAAGTAGTATATTCAGTCTCTGACACCATAAATCCTCCAGTAGAGGAGGGCCAGCTGAGGGAAGTGTACCTTGTGGAATGTCAACTACTTGGTTAAAGCAAAAGCAAAGACATAGGGCAGGAAGTGACCTTTGAGATCTGTTCATCATTTTGAAACTTAACTATAATAAACAGTTCCTAAAGATGAACAATTCCCAATGATGGAGAGAGTTTGAGCTTAGGACAGGAAAAAGGCTACATAAGGAAGATTTCACCAGGGAAAGATTTTTATATTTAGGAAGGGTGGAGTGGTATATGAAGTGGAAAGGCAGAGGTAAGGAGGCAAGGGGAAAGATGAAAGAGACAGGGATGCAACAAGAGTTAGGTTGAGGTCTAATAATCAAATGGAATTTAGGATGAATTTTAAGAGTGAAGAAAATGCTTTTGAATAGCTATACATGGTTTATTTCCTTTGGGTCACTCAAGGCTAACAAAATGTGTCCATACAAACACCAATCAGAACTCAACTCTTGTTATATTACATTCAAATAAAGGTGTAGGAAGGAACACTGGCAAATGTCACTCTTTTCCATGTGATGTATACAGTTCAGGATATATACTCTTGAAATATATTAAGAAATTTGAAATTGTGAAAGATACAACAGGACCTCTCAGACTACATGTCAAAAGTTGTAGCAGCAAGCTAGCACTGGTAGCTCAAGTCTGTAATCCTTGCTGTTTAGAATATTAGATCAGAAAACAACCCAGGTAGGAAAATCCATGAGAATCTTATTAACTATCAAAAACCCCAGAGGATGGGGCCAGGAGTTTGGCCTAGTGGTAGAGTGCTTGCCTAGCATGCACGAAGACCCAGGTTCGATTCCTCCATACCACATACATAGAAAAAAAGCTGGAAGTGGTGCTGAGGCTCAAGTGGTAGAGCTCTAGCCTTGAGAAAGTCCAAGGACAGTGCTCAGGCCCTTAGCTCAAGCCCAGGACTGGCAAAAAAAAAACAACAACCAGGGGTAGAGCTGTGGCTCAGGTACAGAGCATCAGACTTGAGTGAAAAAGCTAAGGGATATTCCTGAGTTCAAAGCCCCAATACTAACACACACACACACACACACACACACACACACACACACACACACACACACACACACTGCAGCAGTAGGGGACATTTCCTGTTAAAGCTCTCTCATGCTCTCTGAAGTCTTACTGGGAGTATGAGAGTTTTACAGTGTTTTGAAGGAAGATGGAAAATGGAATTTCAAAAGAGAGTTTAGAAGTTACTCTCTTTTACTCCTTGTTTTAGTATTTTGAAAGAGTATACATGGTAAACTATTTTAATATGTTCCAAAGGGTATATGCAGTTTTAAATCAATTAACTTTGATAGAGGAAAACATTGTTAAAAGTTCTTATGCTTCCTTCCAGAGACAATACATTTTACAAACATGAATCTACATACTTTTAATTGGGTATAGTATAAAACTTTTGTGAAGGCTTAGCCTTCTGTTAAGCTTATTTCAAAGAAACACATGATTTCCACAACATGGTCTAAATGATGTGGCCCAAAAACTAGTGTCTGGTTGACTCACAACACAGCAGTTGTGTTGTGATAGGGATCAATCATGGCTCTTACAGTAATTCCTTCTCATAGGAAATGGAGATATTAGTGTTATGGTTCAGATATGGTTTGTTATGCCCCAGGGCTTCTTAGACCAAAATTTAATCCTCATTGTGAGCTATTAAGAGGATAGGAAAATAATTTCACTACAGTGTTTAGAGGTGGAGCCGTTGTGAGCTGATTAAGTTTAAATAAGCTCATTCATTGTTGAAATTTAGTGAATTTGTGGAAAGACCAGATACATAGACACACATTTCCTCTTCTGTGCTCTGTGATACTCTACATCACCTTTGAACCACGCTATCAAGATCCTTTGACCTTGCATCTACAGAATCTTGAGCCAAAATAAACCTCTTTGCTTTATGAAGTCAGATGTTTCATTATAGCCATGAAAAATGATGAATTTGCATCCTCATACCACACAAGGTATTTTTAAATACTGAAAAAGATGAATAAGTATAAAACTGCTTCAAACTGTACTTTGCACAGCTACTGTCATCATCACTGTAAGTATCTGTTGTTGGTTGTTGGGAAAGAGGATAACTTGAAGCCTCTTGAAATTATTCTTGATTTTCCTCACAGGAACCTCAAAAGGTGGGAGGGACTGTCTTTGTTCTTTTTTCATGATATTTCCCCCACCAAGATCTAAACTCAACCAACTGATAACCAAAATTGTACCCAAAGTTTGGACCTATGGAAAACTTGGACTTATTCTCTAGCATTCTTCTCATGGCATCGTTGAGATCAACTGCTTCACATGCCATTACTCACTACTATTCCTGTAAAGACTATGGAAACAATTCAGATGAACCAGCAGCTCTCTACATTTGCTGGAGAATTACTCAGCCTAGAACACATTGTTTCCTATTTCATAGGAAAGGTAAGGGTGAAAACAATATGATTGGGAGCGGGAGGGAGAGGGAAATGGGGAAAAACATGAGAAGGGGCATCATTGTGTGAGAAGTAATGCACCTACTATCTGGAGAATGCAACTGTAACCTCTCTATATATTACAATAAAAAAGAACACATTTTTTGCATCTCCATCCTGGGATTTAGTTCCTCCTCATCCCTTTGCTTTTCACTACTTCATAGAGGTTACTGGTGGGTACAGAAAATGTATTGCCCATGTCCAACTGGCTAAACTTTTAGGCAGCTGGTATTGCAGGGATGGACTGGACCCACAGTCACATATCAAGCATCCTAAAAGGCCCTTTCATTCTCTTCGAAGCCCCTTGAGGATAGGAAGGTAAGTTCACAGCCATTGAGCACATCTTCCTTTACCTATCTTTTTATCTGAAAGGGTAGGATTCACCTACCAATTAGTCTCATCACTGGCATCCATTTACTTCCTGGTTTCTCCCAAACTTAAATTGAGCCTTAGGCCCCCATGCAAGTCTTTGCATGTTTAGGGAGGGACTTCAAGATCCATGGGAATCAACCATGGTAATGAATCACAAAATATGCTTTCTTCTTACAATACCACCACACCTATGGCTTCATCCGGGGTCTCTCCATCACCTGGAACTGCTCTATCACTTTTTTTTCCACCCGGGACTTTTACTTCTTGGTTCTCTCTACTCTTATATTTGATTTCTTGATTTCTTAGTTTCCTTCTAACATGATTATATTCTCTGACTGGTCTAGGTCCTATAATCAGTAATTTCAGCAACCATCCTTTAATTTTGTACCTCTTGATGTGGTATCACCTGAAATATCATGGTTTCCTGCTTCAGGAAGAGTTCACAGGGCCACCCAGTTTTCCCCAGAGTTCCCAACCAGTTTCCGCTATCCTCAGAGATGTCAATCACTGCTCTACCTGGTGACCCTTCACCCTATGCCTTGTTTATAATTCCTTTCCCTCTGCACCACAATATGCAGGGACTTTTCCTCATTCCGGTGAAAGGATTTTGACCTTGCCTATATGCTTATGGCCCCTTCTCCCTTTTCCTTCTAAGTTTTTTGAATGAGTGCTTGTGTTCACTCCCCTCATTTCCTCTTCACATATATACCCCTGGGCATACTGACATCAATTTTTGTTCCCTAGGTCAGTCTTCTTTTATCCCAGTCTACCCCCTGTCTATACCTCTGTCACTTTATTGTAGCCACCACTACACCTAAGTGTAGAGGATATCATTTAACTTATCTATGTGGTCTCAGAGCCTAGCACAGTGCTTGATTGATAGGAGGTGCTCAATAAACGAATTCTGTCACAAACACTTACTGAACACCTACTAGGAACCAAGCACTATATCAGCTCCAGCAGAATCCACACCATTCATACCCGAGGCCATTCAAGTCCTGTATTCAAACACCTCTGTTTGCAGAGAACTTTCTCTCCTCTGTGAAGGTCCAGTCAGTACATTATGCCCATGATCCCTGTCCTGAGCTGTGTCTTAATAGTTATTCAAAATACCTTCAGTGACCATGATAAATATTAGCAGACCCCCAAAGGACAAACCCTGACAACTTTCTGTTAGAATTGATCACAGAAATGTCTGCTCTAGGATCTGGCTAATTCTGATGGGTCTTTAGGCTTTCAAAACAATTTCTGAACAGTTCTGTAGAAATGCTCCCTTTGCAATTCTATCTCCTCAGCAGGGCTCCTAGTCTTACTAAACTTATGACCTTTCCTTCCTCTTTGATTTCACCCCTCTCTTTCTTCAGGCTTCTTCTCCACCTAGAATTAAAGGAAAAAAATCTCTTCTACTCACAAAGTAGAGAACTATTTGAGGTATAGATAAGTACCTAATTACAAAGCCTCTCAATGCCAAGATCACACTGGATATGATATTCTTCCTCTGTTACTAACCTTTTGCAACAACGTTGCACTTACTAGATCCATTTCATTCTCCTCACTGGATCCCTCCCCACAAGATCAGAAAGGATAGAATATGGATTAGAATGGTCAGAAAAAACAGCATGATAAATAAAAATACAGAATACAACAGATATTTAAGGGTATTGGAGAATATGAGTTTTTAATCCTTTTATGGTTTAATTTTATTTTTAAATTAATTACTTAATAAGTCATGGGCTTTAACTTAGGGCTTGGGTGCTGTCCCTGAGCTTTTTCCCCTCAAGATTAACACTCTACCATTTTGAGTCACAGTGCCACTTCCAGTTTTCTGGTGGTTAACTTGAGACAAGTCTCTTGAGCTTTTTTGCCCCAGCTGGCTTTAACCCATGATCCTCAGATCTCAGCCTCCTGAGTAGCTAGGATTACAGACATGAGCCATCAGTGCCTGGCTATTTTATTTTATTTTATGTTTTGTACTGGTCCTGGGATTTGAATTCAGGGCTTGAGCTCTGTCTCTGAGTTTTGTTTTCTCTTTCCTCTTTTTTTGGCTCAAGTCTATCATTCCACCACTTGAGCCACAGCTCTACTTCCAGATTTTTTGGTATTTAATTGGAGATGAGTCTCATGGGCTTTCCTGCTGAGGCTGGCTTTGAACCACTATCCTCATATCTCAGCCTCCAGAGTAGTTAGGGTTACAGGTGTGATTCACCAATGCTTGGCTGATTTTCTTTTTATATTTTTTTCTTTTTATAATTTTCTTTTTTGTGAGATTCCATGTCAACTGAGGATAGCTCAATGTGGTGGCTCATGCTTGTTATCATGTACATTTTCATGGGAAGCTTAAAATTGTCAGACCATGATTGAGGCATATATTCAGAAAGTAAGCAAGACTCTATCTAAAAATAACAAGCAAAGAGCTAGGTGCTGTTGGCTCATGCCTATAATCCAAGCTATTCAGAAAGCTGAGATCTGAGAATTGTAGTTTGAAGCTAGCTTGGGCAATAAAGTCTGTGAGAGTTTAACCTTCAATACCTCCAGTAAACTACCAAAAAAGCTTGAAGCGGAGATATAGCTCAAGAAGTAGAGCACTAGCCTTGAACAAAAGAAGCTTAGGGACAGTGCCCAAGCCCTGAGTTTAAAAGTCCCAGGAAAACACACAGACACACACACACACACACACACACACACACACACACACACACACACACACCGCAAAAAAACAAGTCTGTGAATGTTGCTTAGCAGTAAATAGTATTTGCTTAGCAAGTGGAAGGCCCTGAATTCAAACCCCACCATCCCCAAAAAACAAAAGGGAAATTAAGAAATACTATTTTTCCTCCAATATGCTCTTTGTTCTTGTTTATTTTATTAGTAACTATTAATTGCACAATTTATAAGACTTTATTGTGATGTCCCCATACATGCTTAAAACATAATTTGATCATGCACACCTACATTACTCTTTCTTACCTCTCTCTTGCAACCAATCCCTCTTCTTATCTTTTTCACAATTATTTAGAAAATAAATTTCAATGTGACATTTTCAGGCATGCAGATCATGTACTTATTGTTGACTCTCCAACTTTTCTAGTAGTATTTGCATCTTCCCAGATTGTCTAAGCTCAAAGACTCAGACTATCTCCCATGGTCTGTAGCTTCTAGAACACTGTCATAATCCTTATTTCCTCTAACCTTGCCATGACCTAATGAATTAAGACTCCTCCAATGGTTACATGTGCATTCTATTTAAGCCAAGCAGATCAACAACCCCTGTATCTCTGTTCTATTTAATTTTAATTTTTTTTGTCGGTCATGGGGATTGAACCCAGGGCTTGGGTGCTGTCCCTGAGCATTTTTTGCTCAAAGCTAATGCCCTATAACTTTGAGCCACAGTGCTGCTTCTGATTTTCTTATGGTTAATTGGAGATAAGAATCTTGCAGACTTCCCTTCTGGGATGGCTTTGAATCATGATCCTGAGATCTCAGCCTTCTGAGTAGGTAGGATTACAGGCGTGAGCCACTAGCACCACTAGTTCTAGTTTTGATTTTATTTTGACAGATAGCTACTTTACACCATCTCCATTATTCAGGCCTTCCTTTCTTCTCATGTACAAAACTGGAATCGTTGCCTGCTTGTAGAGTTATTAAGTACATTAGTTAAAATTAATTTAGAGATGTAATAACTAGCAAGTACTCATCAACATTTTTTTGTGTTCTTTTCTCAGAATCTTCCCACAACCCTACCATTCCTAATGCATTCTCCACATTACATACCTGACTCATAAAATTGATGGAAAATTCTGGAAATATTAATCTGTGGGAGAATCCCACAGAGATTCCACCTCATTCCAGTCAGAATGGCCATGATCAAGAACTCTAATAACAACAGATGATGGGGGTGATGTGGCCAGGAATGATCCCTACTACACTGTTGGTGGGAGTGCAAACTCGTTCAATCACTATGAAAAGCAGTATGGCAATTCTTCAAAAGACTAAACATAGATCTCCCCTATGACCCAGCAATTTCACTATTTGGCATTTTCCCTAACGTCCAGAAACAAGGACATACTAAATCCACTAGCAGAATGATGTTCATCAGCACTATTTACTATAGCTAAAATATGGAACCAACCCAGATGCCCCTCAGTAGATGATTGGATCAAGAAGATGTGGTACTTATGCACAATGGAATTCTATGCAGCCATCAGAAAGAATGGCATCACCCCATTCATAAGGAAATGGAAAGACTTAGAAAAAATCGTATTAAATGAAGTAAACCAGACCCAAAGGAACATAGGCTCAATGATTTCCCTCATTTGTAATAATTAGTACACGTCTAGGACTCTCCTAGCAGAGGATTACAATAGCTCAAAATCTAGGTAAATAAGGTCATATAGGATGAGACCAAATGAAAGGCTCTCTAGAATATAGAAACAAGACCTTTATCTTGTATGATTGTTGCTCCTAATATACTACGTTATTTCTCTTCTCTTTTGTTGCCCTTATGTTTAATCTCATATTATTACTTTATCTGACTTTGTTACCTGGTATATTGTATATAGGTTTATTTGTTTATTTGAAATAGGAAAGGGAAGGGGGAAAAAACAAGATGATTGGGAAGGGTGCGGGGAGGGAAATGGGGACAAAAACATGAGAAGGGGTATCAATGTGTGAGACGAAATGCACCTACTATCTGGTGAATGTAACTGTAACCCCTCTATACATTACCCCAACAATAAAAAATAAAAGAAAATATTAAATGATTTACACATCATTGAAGCCAGCCACTGGTTGAAATGGACTCCAGCAAACTTTTGATGCCCTGGCTGGCCTCAAACCACAATCTCCTGACCACTTTTTAAGTAGCTAGGAGTATAATCTTGAACCACTGTTCCCAACTTGTCTCCCATTTTCATCTCATTGCACTCTTATTTTTATTTTTTGCCAGTCATGGGGCTTGAACTCTGGGTATTTTTCTTGAGCTTTTGTGTTCATAGCACCATTTGAGCCACAGCTCCACTTTTGGCCTTTTGTGGTTAATTAGACACAAGAGTCTCAGGACTTTTCCATCCATGCTAGCTTTGAACTGCTTTCCGCAGATCTCAAACTCCTGAGCAGCTAGGATTACAGGAGTAAGTTACTGGTGCCTGGCCTTTGTTGCACTTTTACCAGAAGACAATATTAAATCTTTTCAAAAACCTTTTTCTAATTTGGTAGGCAACAAGGATGACCAGTCATTGTTCTTTCAATTGCAATTCTTTTATAACTAGGAAATTTTTTCAAAAAGAACAACACACATGCTTTGTTTTCTTGTTTTTCCCATTTTTACTCAATATTTTGTGTCAATGTACATGTATTTTATATAACCATCATGTTAGATGATACTGATAATTATATACGCTATATTCAGTTATTTTAAATTGATATATGGTATAAAATCATACTGAAGAATCTTAAACCATTGCTCCTGGGGTTATACAGAGAGAGCTTCTTACTTAATATTTACTTTTGATTCGTTGACATTGAGACCACAGTCAACAACCATACAGTATATGCCTGAAACTTATGTAATGTATGTTGTTCCTCTATAAGGCACACTGCGCCTACCTGAGCTTGGAAACACTAGAGTACTGTAACTGGGAAATCAATAGAAATGTGGAAAAAGTGGCCCAAATAAACTTCAAAAAGTAAGCAAATTAGTAAGTGCAGAATCTTTGGATGGATAAGGATATTTATCATATCATTACATGATTTTTTAGTCTATTATATGCATGTTTGTGTTCATTTTATATGTCTCCAGGTGTTTAATTTGAATTTATGCCCCTTCCCTTTGTGATTACCATATATCACTGAATCTATTCATAGAGGAAACAATATATTCGCTTACTTTTTTGTCGGTCATGGGACTTTAACTCTAGGCCTGGGTGCTATCCCTGAGCTCTTCAGCTCAAGACTATCACCCTACCCCTTGAGCCACAGCCCCATTTCCTGTTTTCTAGTGGTTAATTGGAGATGAGTCTCACATTCCTTAGGGCCCAAGCTGGCTTTGAACTGTGATCCTCAGATCTCAGCCTCATGAAGGAGCTAGGAATACAGGGCTGAGCCAACACGCCTGGCTATATTCACTTACTTTTTACACTTTCTTTTTTTGTGCTCATACTGGGCTTAAACTTGGGGCCTGGTTGCTGTCCCTTAGTTTTGTTACTCAAGGCTAGCACTCTACCACTTGAGTCACACTGATACTTTTTTGGTAGCTAATTGGGAAAAAAGTGTCATGGTGTTTCCTGCCCAGACTGGCCTCAAACTATGATCCTCAGATCTCAGCCTCCTGAGTAGCTAGGATTACAGGAGTAAGTTACTGGTGCCTGGCCTTTGTTGCACTTTTACCAGAAGACAATATTAAATCTTTTCAAAAACCTTTTTCTAATTTGGTAGGCAACAAGGATGACCAGTCATTGTTCTTTCAATTGCAATTCTTTTATAACTAGGAAATTTTTTCAAAAAGAACAACACACATGCTTTGTTTTCTTGTTTTTCCCATTTTTACTCAATATTTTGTGTCAATGTACATGTATTTTATATAACCATCATGTTAGATGATACTGATAATTATATACGCTATATTCAGTTATTTTAAATTGATATATGGTATAAAATCATACTGAAGAATCTTAAACCATTGCTCCTGGGGTTATACAGAGAGAGCTTCTTACTTAATATTTACTTTTGATTCGTTGACATTGAGACCACAGTCAACAACCATACAATATATGCCTGAAACTTATGTAATGTATGTTGTTCCTCTATAAGGCACACTGCGCCTACCTGAGCTTGGAAACACTAGAGTACTGTAACTGGGAAATCAATAGAAATGTGGAAAAAGTGGCCCAAATAAACTTCAAAAAGTAAGCAAATTAGTAAGTGCAGAATCTTTGGATGGATAAGGATATTTATCATATCATTACATGATTTTTTAGTCTATTATATGCATGTTTGTGTTCATTTTATATGTCTCCAGGTGTTTAATTTGAATTTATGCCCCTTCCCTTTGTGATTACCATATATCACTGAATCTATTCATAGAGGAAACAATATATTCGCTTACTTTTTTGTCGGTCATGGGACTTTAACTCTAGGCCTGGGTGCTATCCCTGAGCTCTTCAGCTCAAGACTATCACCCTACCCCTTGAGCCACAGCCCCATTTCCTGTTTTCTAGTGGTTAATTGGAGATGAGTCTCACATTCCTTAGGGCCCAAGCTGGCTTTGAACTGTGATCCTCAGATCTCAGCCTCATGAAGGAGCTAGGAATACAGGGCTGAGCCAACACGCCTGGCTATATTCACTTACTTTTTACACTTTCTTTTTTTGTGCTCATACTGGGCTTAAACTTGGGGCCTGGTTGCTGTCCCTTAGTTTTGTTACTCAAGGCTAGCACTCTACCACTTGAGTCACACTGATACTTTTTTGGTAGCTAATTGGGAAAAAAGTGTCATGGTGTTTCCTGCCCAGACTGGCCTCAAACTATGATCCTCAGATCTCAGCCTCCTGAGTAGCTAGGATTATAGGTGTGAGCTGCTGCCGCCTGACATTACTCTACTTTTAACATTCTGGTATTCTCTGGGAAAAAATCTCTCTAATACATGTGAAATTTAGTTTTGTAAGTGGTGTATCAAATCATTTGGTAAGGTAACAATGATTATTTCTTGACTCTAGCTTCAATGTAGTCCCCTTCTAAATTAAGGCAGGCCACTTCCAGAGTAAAAAAAGAAATATTCCCAGACTTGAAATGCGAGGGGGAAATAAGCTTACCTTTTCCATTCACTCAAGGTGCTGGCTATGAGGAAAGGAGATGGAGCAGGTAATGTTCTATATGATCTCATGGTGCATTCTGTTGTGGGGCTGAAGTTCAAGTCCCTGCCAGTGATGATAAGAAGATGGATACACTTCTCTTCAGGCCATACAATGGTATTTTTAAGAGGATTCTTGAAGTCAACCTGCATCAGAATCACCTGCAATGTTTGTTAAAACAAAGATTTCTAGACCTCACTTAAGGCCTACTATTTTTTCTTTGGTTGGTTGTGGGGCTTGGACTCTGGGCCTGGGCATTGTCCCTGTGCTCTTCAGCTCAAGGCTAGCACCATACCACTTGAGCCAGAGCACCACTTCCAGTTTTCTGTTGGTTAAATGGAGATAAGAGTTTCATGGACTTTCCTGCATATGCTGGCTTTGAACCATAGTCCTCAGATCTCAGCCTCCTGAGCAGTTAGGATTACAGGTGTGAGCCACCAGCACCTAGCTCAGACCTACTATTTTTTTAATAGTGGAGAGAGCATTGTACTTGACTTGAGACACAGATTAAATGTCTGAATTCTCTTTTAAATTCTAATATGGTAAACCTCAAATGGATACAACCTACAGAAACAAAAGCTTTTGAGGATACTGAAATAAATTTAAGCGTATAAAAGGATTCTAAACCATACATGTATATACACGTACAAGTATAATCAGAGCAATCGGGAAGCTGATGTAGGTGATCGTAAGTTGGAGGTTGGTCTGAGCTACATAATGATTTCCAGGCCAGTCAGCATTGCTATATCACAAGGCCATGCATCCAAAGATGTTGGAGAATGCCTACTTTATGTTAACCTTGTCTATAAGGTCATATAGGTTGACCCAGAATCTGCCTTTAAAAAAACGTGTGCCAGGTATAACTTATGCACATGAAAAGTTTTGAGACCTACCTGCACATGCAATCACTGTTTCCTAGTGACTAAGTGGTAATGATAATGTGACCTATCGGTAGTACCTGGTAAAAGACTATGAATGTTTACTCAGATATACATATATATGCATCACTGGTAAGTCACAGAATCCAAAAATGAACAAATGACATCCTAGGATGCATCAACAAATCTACAATATCTGCAGTGAAAGAAGTGTTGATCTTGCTCTTTTTCCACTACACTGGTGGCTATAATCCTAGCTACTCAAGAGGTTGAGATCTGAGGATCATGTTTAAAGCCAGCCTGGGCAGGTAAGTCTGAGACGCTTATCTCCAATTAACCACAAAAAAGTCAGAAGTGGAACTGTGGCTTAAAATGGTAGAACACTAGCCTTGAGCTAAAAGCACAGGGATAGTGCCCAGACCATGATTTCAAGACCCAGGCGTCTGTGCACACACGTGCACACAGCAATCACACACACACACACACACACACACACACACACACACACACACACACACACAGAAACACACACACACACACAAAGAGTGTCAAAACCAGAAATGGTATACTCTCAGACAGAATCCAAAGAGATGTAGAAATACCAGAGATGTTAAAACTAGAGGTGAATATCTAGGGAGACCAAATCTAGGGCAATCTGGATGATGTGACTATCTGCCTCAAATTCCTGAGTGGCTATTGTGTGCAATTCCAGAAGTGGTTATGCTTCTCTGTGCTTGTGCTTTTCACATGCATCTCTGTGCTTGTGCTTTTCACAGGCACCTCAAACTATACCAGGCTCAAATCAAATGATTTTTCCCACTCTCACAAGTGAATAATCTGAGTCTCACAGAAGTTAAGAATTTCCCTGGGTTTGAAACTGATTGCAAAGCATGTTTTCATTCCATATTCAATATATTAGCTTTCTTAATGACTGAGTTGAGAGAGGAGGGAGGGAAAAAAGGGAGAGAGAGAGAGTGAGAGAGAGAGAGAGAGACAGAGAGACAGACAGATAGACAGACAGAGACAGAGAGACAGACAGAGACAGACAGAGACAGAGACAGACAGAGAGAACTATTTTGTGGCTCTGAAACAGACAAGCACATTTCTTCACAGTGAAACTGGTCCTTCCTGAAAAACAAATCTGGTCTAATCCTAAATTTTATAAATTAAACAAAAAAACTAATAATAAGTTCCAGGCATTATCGGGGCAAATGGATGAAGTAGAAGGTAGAGACACATCCTTCTTTTCTCTAGTGCAGCTTTCTGATGTTTAAAGAAAAAGATCTCATTGTCCTCTCAATGCTATGCCATTCCTAGTCTACAGAAGACAGCGTTCTGTGTAAGGTACAGACATTCTAATAAACACTCATGCCATTTAGCCTGTGTAATAGCTCAGCTGCGTTCCAACACCTTCCTCCAGGACCTGCTGGACTGCAGGCTGATCATATATCTTCCTGACCCTCTCATCTACTCCAGGCACCCGGCCCAACATGACGCACTTGTCCACACAGTCTTGACTTGCCTCTGGCAATCTCAGCACTTTACTCTACTGGAGAAGTGATCGGGTAAAAATCCAAATGCCTTGACATATTTCTCTCTAGAGGGATTGGATGTGTTTTCCCAAGGTCCCTTAGTAGCTGCATGACCTTAGACGAGTCATGTGAGCTCTCAGAGCCTCCGTTTCCTCATCTGTGACAAAGGCTACAAATGCATCATTTGCCCAATTGTGAAAATGAAGGTCCTTAGTAAATCTTTCCTTCTTGGCTGGGTTATCCAGCCACCCCATAGCATTGCCTTAGATTCAAGGTATGCCATGCATGCACCTATCCTTTCTCATCATCCGCCCTTCCACCAACCAAAGAATATTGGAGAAATGTCCATGGAGAGTCTTGACATGCTGAACTGTAGGAATGAAAACTACCTTAGGGGACTCAGAGCAGACTTCAATCACTAATATGTGGTCAAACAACTTCTGTGGTTCTGATGAGCCCAATCATTTCTCCTTCAGTCAGTTCTGCTTCACTTTCCAACCAGTAATCTCAGTTCTGTCTCCTGGAATAAGTGATTTATTTGGTTGCTTGGTTTTATTTTTCTTCTTTGTTGATCTGTTTGGTTTGGACATCAGTCTCATTGCCCAGACTAGCCTGGAACTCATTCAATAGTGCAAGTTGGCCTGAAATGCCCAATCCGCCTTCTTCTACCTTCTGAGTGCTATAATTACAGGGTATGGTGCTCAACTCTGGCACTATACCACTTGAAACATGACTACACTTCCAGATTTGGGTGGTTAATTGCAGATAAGAGCCTCATAGATTTTCCTGCCGTGAATGGCTTCAAATCTTAACCTTTAGATCTCAGTCCTCTGAGCTAAAATTATAGGCATAAGCCACCAACACAGCTTGAACCTTCTTTTCTTAACCTATATTTTGAATTTCCCTTTTGAAAAGATACCTGTGAGGCATGTGCCAGTGGTTCACATCTATAATTCTAGCTGCTCAGGAGGTTGAGATTTGAGAATTTAAGTTTGAAGCTAGCACAGGCAGGAAAGTCTGTGATACTCTTATCTCCAACTAAACACAAAAAGCTGGAAGAAGCTCAAGTGGTAGAGTGCTGGCCTTGAGCAAAAGAGCTCAGGAGCCCAGGTCCTGTGTTCTAGCCCTAGGACTGGCACATGCATACACAAAAAGAGATATCGACTATACATAAACACAGTTCTTGAGATGTAGATCTATAAACTTAGCAAAAAATTAATAATCATCTATATTCTAGACTCTATATCATGATTAATGCAACCTGACTTTCCACGGACATTCTTTGCCACGTATCCATCTTATAGAGTTGCTAACTTTTCAAGATTATTTTTATGAAACTAGTAAAAAAAATTTTACCTTTGACCTCATCAGATTTATTTTTTTGGTTGTGGACCATGTTTGTAGTTTAATAAATTCTTCTTAGATTCCTAGTTGTATCTTTTAGCATATTACTCACTCCCCTTCCACTTGTTTCTTAGCACTTCTTGAATATACCTTTCATATTTCTCTACATAAGACATTAACTAAAATGTTGAAACCAAGATGGGGTAAGTTACAGGGCCCTGCAGTGTAGCCCCAAGTACTTTCCTATAGAGGCTGAAGCTTAGTCTTTTTCCTACGTCAATCTTTTTTTTGCCAGTCCTGGGCTTGAGCTCAAGGCCTGAGCACTGTCCTTGGACTTTCTCAAGGCTAGAGCTCTACCACTTGAGCCTCAGCACCACTTCTGGCTTTTTTCTATGTATGTGGTACCGAGGAATCGAACCCGGGTGCTAGGCAAGCACTCTACCACTAGGCCAAACTCCCGGCCCCCCCCTACCTCAATCTTCTTAGACACTTTGTGATAACCCATTTATATCATCTCAGTGTTCACAAAGAATCAGAGCCATTCAAGGAGGGGAAGGCCTATTGAAAATTCAAGTGTAGGGAAAGGCCTGTGTGCTTTTGGGGGGAAAAAGAAAAAAAAACATTCTCCAAGTGATTCTGATAAATCCTCAACAGAATGGTCTCATCTTCCATGGTTTGTAAAAATCCCCATTAGAGCAAAACATGGAATCAAAAAATAACACCTTTGTAAATGATTTTCTCTTCTGTATGATAAAGTTAATAACTCATGATTCATAGGATTGTAATGAGAGCTAACTGGTAAGTGTATAAAAAGCATCTATAGTGCTGTGTTTACCACAGAAGTGCTCAATAAAAGTAACACTTAAAAATACCAGAAATGGTGGTGTGGCTCAAGTGACAAAACACCAGCCTTGAGTGAAAAAGCTAAGTGAGAGCATTATACTCAGAGTTCACACTCCAGTACTCGCACAAAAATTGATTGATTGATTAATGAATAGATGATAAATAGATGGATAAATAAAATACCTACTTCAACTGGAGGTATAGGTCAAGTGAAAGACAGTCACTTGTCATCAGAAAGGCCCAGGGTTCAATCCCCAGTAACAGAACAAAAGAAGCATTTCAGAATCAAGCTAAAGGACTAATATATCTAGTCATAGTTTCCTCCATTTGTTTACCAAGACATCATAAAAATGAAATTTTTCTTATGCTCCTGGCTACAATACAGATATACTACAATACAGATATACCTATGTTTTCAAATACCCCCATCAATAAATACCACATTCCCCAGCCCACAAATTCAAGTCCAGAACATGGCTCCTCAATGGGGATATTATGGCCCAAACTGTACTGAAATGTAATGGCTTTAAGCTGGGGCTCAATGTTCCCTCTGGCTCCCATCCCCCTTATCTGTGAAGGCAGCATCAGAACTTTCACATTCTTGAAGGCTCACATCACTGCCCTTCCTGTGGTTCCTTTACCTGGTCCTGTTCTTTTTAGAGAAAGTAACAGAATCCAGGCAAAGTAACCCAGGCCTGGCTTGCAACAAGATAATTCCACCATGTTCATGGCTGAAGGACAGACAGGAGTATCCACCCTTGGCATACTTGTGTCTCTGACATGACCCCACCACCACCTTCCAGCCTCCATCATAGGTCACTGTGGTTTATGATGCTGCATACCACATCTCAAGACTTCTGGTAGCCACAGGTCCAAGAGAAAGTAGGAGACAAAATGATCTGGAATCAGAGACAACTGTGAGTCTGCAACATTGGAAAACATTTTATGCAGTGGCTTTCCTTCCACATTAATGCTATTGAACAGATTACTGTAAAAAGTATCATTGGTCACATCTCCATTATATTTATAGAATTCTTGAATGAATAATTCTTCCTGTGTACGTAAAAACAGTTCAGTAGCTTTCTTTAGGACAAGTATTGGTGAGATTTTTTTAAGCCGAATTATTATTCCCCCACATATATAAAATGATCCTCTGTCACAATATCCAGTTGAATCACACAAAGTTGGAAGCTACTTTGTTCAAAAAGCATCAAATGCTAAGGCTATTCTCTTTGAGGGTAGATGATATTTACTTAATTTTACAACTAGGTTTCTGGAAGGTTAGGTAATGTGCTCAAAGGCCATATAACAAATAGCAAGGCTTGAAGTCAAAACCTGGGCTATCGGACTCCAAATCTTTGGATTTCTTTTCTACTTCCACATTTGGAAGTACCATCCAACTGCCTTGACTAAAATGGCCGCCATCCTCCCTTGGAAGGAATAGACAGTGGCTAGCTTAAGCTACCTTCCTAAAAGATATCTTTCAACTCACAGCCTTGTGATAGCTTCTCTTCAAAAAGGCTGTTTCTTTCCCAGGCAGACACAGTTCTATGCTATTCCAGGAGACCTTTCTTCTTCAATCTGACAGGTAGTTAGACACAGAACCACCTCCATCTGCAGAATAGATGTTCAGACATATTGCACCAAGCAGAGCTCCAACCCCACCCTCAATCCTGCAGCATTATGTCACCCGTCATCAAAGCATCTGGCCTGCCCCCTGTCCCACTGCAGAGATTTTACACATATTAGCCAGGCTGTGGTCTATGAAATTTTCATTTATCATCCTCCATGTTTTTCAGCCCCAACCTTTCACCCTAAAGTCTCCACAAAGGACACAAACACATCCAACTGGATGAAATCCACACAGCACAATCCAATTTCAAAAACAGATTATCCAAACCACAAGCATAACCAGTCCCATGGTTAAGAGATTAAATAGTGCTCTCAACCTACCACCTTCTCTAAGACAGCTTTCTAAAACAGTCTAAGGTATAACCCTCAACTCAATTCATGGACTCACTCCCATCATGTCTTTTTTGTCTTTGAGGTATAACACACTTTCTTCCTCACTTAAGTAGAAGCCCTAAAAATAGCCAAACAGTAACCTGGTCATCTACAATGAAAGGGATGGGAAGGTTGTCATTCATTTGTTTGGGACTCATTTTAATTTCAACCTGAGATAAGCCAGACAAAAAGAATGGCTCCAGGAATAGGTTTGCAGAGCCAGGGATCTGAGATCACATACAATACAACTCAGTCTCAGCTCTAGCCACATGAGGCTACTGGATGATGTCAGTACCATACTGCTTCTCACACAAACCAACCAACACAGAGCCCCAACTCTGCATCATCTCCTCAAAATGGCCTCTCACCTCTTAAAAATAAAAATGTAAACTTGGAGTATAATTTACCTCTTCTGAATCATCCCTCAACCAGCCCTTGTTCCTGTCTTTTCCTATCTCCTTAAATAACCTGCTCCCTTTTCCTAGTTCTCAGCTCACTTTCAACCTCTGTAAGTACCTGGTTTCTTGCTGGGGCTTGAATCAGCATAGTCTTCAACCATCTTCCTGGGTGTATGACCTCAGGCTCCAGCTCTGCAGAATTAGCTTAAACTGGTCAAATTGGATTTCAAGTGAGTCAGAATGGATCTTTGCTTGTAAGGGATAAAACTGAACTGATCCAGAGCAACTTCTGACCATTTAAAACCCACTTGGGCCAATTTTACATTTCTAATGCAGAAGCAAGCCACTGAGGGGGATCAGGATGATTCAGAAATGAGATGAAGCTGTTTCAAATCTGCTTAGAAGACCAGTGGTGGTGGGGGGACAAAAAAAGGACCTGATGTTAAGGACCATACCATTAGTGGTGGTGATGCTGGAGGGGGAATCAGAAAGGACCTAATAGTCCGTGAGGTAGGATCAAACCACTGTGGACCCCGGGGGTGGGACTAAAAGAAACTGATGCTCAATGACGCAGGATCAAATCATTGGTGGAAGACAGGAGGGGGAAAGATGCTGATGTTCCAGACAGGATCAAACCACTAAGATATATAGGGGGTTGAAACAGGTATGCTTTTCCATAAGTTGCCATCAAACCACTTTGGGTTAGGGATGTTAGGGATAGTCAAGAATAAGAGGTAAGAGGAAGAACATAATAGGCCTAATAATTTGTGTGGCAGGATCACACCACTCTGTAGGATTGGTGGAAAGGGGATGCTGTTCTGAGAAACAGGATCAGACCACTGGGGAAGGAAGGGGAGCTGGAATTTCTTAAAGCAAATTTAAATTTCTTATAGTGAAACAGAAGAAGATCTGATATTCTTTAGCACAGAATGAAGTTCTGTTTTATAATGAATGCATAGTGTTTGCATATATTACCTCATGTGCTCCTTATTCTACCCTGATGCTTGGACCAGACCATCTTTCCACAAAGGCCTCAGCAGACATACTGAGCTGCCTTCTGATGGTTGCTAGGCAACAGTGCAGCAGCTGCCTGATGAACCTTGCCCTTTTGACATTAACTCCTGAATTCCTGGATGGGAGATAAGTTTTTACCCGTGAGCTATTAGGAAGAAAATTGAAACAGTATCATGAAATGTCATAGGAAAAGAGTGAAAAGACAGATTTTAAAAAATAAAAAGAAGACAGCAAGTGATTAGGAAATTGTGGTTCCTTTGACAAAAAGGTAGTCCTATAGATTTCATCATCACATTCAATCTCTCCTAAGACACGACCACTCTAACTATAGCTTCAATATCTTTTGTGGAAAGGTAGCAATCTAACTTCCTGGGCAACCTACCCAACTTTCCTATAATTGTGGTCAATTTTTTATTTTGAGGTCAACCCTCTCCCATATAGTTTCTCTCTAGTACTTTGAGCTTTGTTTTCGTCTAGAGGAGAGATTGGCTTTAGGGCTTACCGGTCAGGCCATACTCAATGTCCTGCCTCTTTTTGTGCTAAGAATGATTTTATATGTTTAGACCGCTAATAATTTATAAGAAGAATAGTTTTTGTAGCAGGGGAAAATATATGAAAATCCAATTTCAACTCATTACTAGTTGTTAGTTGTTTTTTCTTTGATGTTTTGTTTTGCTTTTTTGTCGGTCATGGAACTTGATCTCTAGGCCTGGTTACTGTCCCTGAGCTCTTCTACCACTTTGAGCAACAGTGCCACTTCCGGTTTTCTGATGGTTAATTGGAGATAAGAATCTCACAAACTTTTGTGCTGGGGCTAGATTTGAACCATCATCCACAGATCTCAGCCTCCTGAAATAGCTAGGATTACAGGCATAAGTCATCGGCAAACAGTTTCATTAATAGTTTTGTTGAAACACAGTTACATTCATTCATTTATGTATATTAATGCCTGCTTTCCTGTCCCCACAGTAGAGTTGAGGGGTGACAGGGAAAACAGTATGACTTTCAACACCTAAACACTTTACTACTTTGCTCTCCATAGTGTAAGTTTGCTGATTCCTGCTCTAGAGCAATAAAGAATACATTTGCACTTCAACTTGGCTTAACAGGAATGATGGCTCTAAGAGAAATCTCATAGAGAATTCACAAATAATGTCAAGCCATTTCCCATGAACTCCAAGGAATCCATAAAAGTTTAGTCTATACCAATAGCTAGACCTCTCTAAGAAGTGTGAGAGAATAGTTAGAAGTTAAGGTTGAGATAAGACTAGGAAAGGACTTTTATACTTCATGGAGATGCTTGACCTCTCTGAAAGTAAGAGAAAGGGACAGGCACTAGTGGCTCATGGGTATAATCCTAGCTTCTTCAGGAGGCTGAAATCTGATGATTGCATTTCAAAGCCAGCCTGGGCACTAAACTCCGTGAGACTCCTATCAATTAATCTCTAAAAAACCATAAGTTGCACTGTGGATCATGTGGTAGAGTGCTAGTCTTGAGGTGAAAATCTTAGGCCCAGGCCCAGAGTTCAAGTGCCATGAACAACACGGGGAGTCAGATTTTAGGTTGGGGTAAAGTTAAGTGACAAAACAAAAGCTGTACTTGGATGGAGGTGCTTCATGGGTCTAGACAATACTCAAATTCTGTCTTGGTTCCAGAAGTTTAGGTCCTCCCTGTGGATGAGGTATAAGTGTCTCCCATAGTGTAAATATGATTTGATCAGAGCTCAAAATCCTGTATACTAGATCAAAGATGATTGGGTCAATTTCCTAGGAAGTATTTATAAAGAATCTCAGGGGACTGGAGTTTTGCTTAGTGGTAGAGTTCTTGCCATGAAGACCTGGGTTTGATTTCTCAGTACTACATACATAGAAAAAAGGCAGAAGGGGTACTGAGGCTCAAGTGGTAGAGTTCTAGTCTTGAGAAAACCCAAGAACATTGCTCAGGTCCTGAGTTTAAGCCCAGGACTGGCAAAAAAAGAAAAAGAAAAAGAAACTCTCAGCTGCTTCCTTGCTGCTCAGGAGGCTGAGAAGGGGTACTGAGGCTCAAGTGGTAGAGTTCTAGTCTTGAGAAAACCCAAGAACATTGCTCAGGTCCTGAGTTTAAGCCCAGGACTGGCAAAAAAAGAAAAAGAAAAAGAAACTCTCAGCTGCTTCCTTGCTGCTCAGGAGGCTGAGAGCTGAAGACTGATTTAAAGGCAGCCTGAGCAAGGAAGTCCATAAGACTCTAGTTAACCACCAAAACTGCCGGAAACAGCAAAAATGCTTGAAGTAGAAATGTGACTTAAATGGCAGAGCACTAGCCTTGAGCACAAAAGCTCAGGGACAGCACCAAGACCCTGAGTTCAAGGCCAAGCACTGGAACACACCAAACACACACACACACACCACACACACACACACACACACACACACACACACACACACACACACACACACACACACACCTTTTAGCTTTCATACTCACTTTTTAAAGACCAGCTCACCTCAAACATCTCTCAGGGCTCTTGCTCTCCTCTGAACTCCTTAGCAGGCCCGGGAGTTTGGCTTAGTGGTAGAGTGCTTGTCTAGCATGCATGAGGTCCTGGGTTCAATTTCTCAGTACCGCATACACAGAAAAGGCTGCAAGTGGTGCTGTGTCTCAAGTGATAAAGCATTAGCCTTGAGAAGCTCAAGGACAGTGCCCTCGCCCTGGGTTCAAGCGCCAGAAATGGCAAAATAAACAATGAACTCCTTAGCAGTTCCTTATATACATATACCTAATTATAATTTGCTCCTCGTTGAATGTGAATATGTCCTATTTGCCCAGAATGACCTTGATCTCCTCCCAGCAAAGAGATCATAACTGAGATGCTCCTGTATTCTCTTGAGATCTGGTTAGCTGGTAGCGATATGGACCCAGTAATTTATTGGTTCCTCCATGTGGACAGGCTACTATTTAGGAGCCTTTCTAGACTTTGTAATCTGGGAAGGAGGTAAGGTTAGTTATGTATGCCAGCCAGGCCTGGGCTATGTGGGCCGTGCAGAGCAACTAGCTCTTTCTGGTCCTGATGCCACAAGGTCCCTGGCTGCCTATTGTGCCTGCCTTCACAGGGCTGAATGCCCTGGTCAGAAAGACAAAGCCCACAGTTATGGCTGCCAGGCATCCAGTCCCATTTTCCATGGCCTCTGTTGATCCTGGATTCAGCCTTCAGGCTGGACTCAACAGATTCAGGATGAAAATAGGCCCTTGGCTGGGAAGGCTGGCTTTCCACAAAGTGCTCTTTCGCCCAGCGGCCAAAGCAAACGCCGACAGCGGAGGCTAAAAGCCAGCCGGCCGCTCCCGACCTCTGCCGGCCAGCACCAAGGAGGCCCAGAGTCAACAGTGCATGGACAGCTTTGCTATTTCACCCTTTCTTGTTCCTCAAACATCAGATTTCCCTTCAGTGGAGCTAAACAACTAAGTAGGACTAAAGTCAGCTCTAGCCTCCAGGAAAAAGTCAAAGATCTTCCATGGACCTCAATCACTGAAATTCCATGTGCCCCATCTGTTTGTGGCACCTCTACTCTGTGCAGTCTCTCTCAAGGAAGTCCAAGGCCACAGGCCACCTTCTGTAATCTTGCTTAAGTTGCTTTCCTCTCTTTTCCTAGGTGAGAGGAAGGAAATATTCTGGAATGAGATTGTGCACTCTCTCTCTCTCTCTCTCTCTCTCACACACACACACACACACACACACAGACACACACACACACACATCTCTGTTGTTGCTGGCTCCAAGGCCAACCTGAGAATCAAAACAGAGCAGACCAGATGGGAGCAGTGGCTCAGGCCTGTAACCCTAGCTCCTCAAGAAGCTGAGATCTGAGGATCACAGTCCAAAACCAGCCCAGAGTGATTGTTGTCCTTAATGTACTATGTTATCTCTCATCTCTTTAGCTGTCCCTTGGTTATCTCATGTTGTTACAGTATTTCACCTTGTTATCTGATATATTGTATATATGCTTTTTTGGTTATTTGGAATAGGATAGTGAAGGGGGGCAAATAATATGAGGGGCGGGGTGGGGGGAGGGGAATGGGGAGAAAGGGTATCATTGTTTGTGAAGTATTGCACCTTCTAGCTGGTGAATATAATGTAACCCTTCTGATATTTACAATAAAAATATATGGGACAAAAGCCAGCCCAGGAAAAAAGTCTTCATGAAAGTTTTTTATTTCCAATAAACCACTAAAACAACACAGAAGTGGAGCTGTGACACAAGTAGTAGAGCACTAGCTGTGAGCACAAAAGCTCAAGGACAGTGCCCTGGCCCAGAGCTCTAACTCCAGGACCAACACACACACACACACACACACACAAAGAGTGAGCCAATAAGTCTTCCTAAATGAAGTAGCCACATTCTCTATATCATGATGCCATATGGGACAGGATTCTGACACTGGCTGAGAGGACATGGAGAGACAAAGAGGAGGAAGTAAAAAGAAAGGAGAGTGGGAAAGACCAAACTAAAACAAAGGCAGCTATTTTTGTATAGATTATTTTTATTATAAACAGTAAAATATATGTAATGTCTCAACTACAAACCTTTCATGTGAAAGGGTTTCTAACATGAGTTGTTTTGATATTATGAAGGGAAAAACTTTAAGAACCTCACAGTGGAAACAATCCAACACTGACAAACTCTGGTGATCAAAGACATTCTCTTTTAGTTCATGCAAAATAAGGACAATTGATAATTACAGAGAGAATGTCCTAGCTGTGGGTATGATGGGACAAGCCAACTCAAGGAAAGAATTTTTTATCTAGCACACCATGATCAGTGATCACTCCATTAAAAAAATGAGTGAAAATGAGTTTGGGTTAATGAATGACAGTAGGGGACTGCGAAAAACCTTGGCAGTGGCCAAAGTAGAAAATGACACTGCTTTGGTTATGGAGTTTTCTTGATTATCTGTAGAAACCAATTTTCATAAACTACTTTTTTGATTTCTGCTAATAACAAACATAGACATCTAACAATAATCATAACTACCATGTAATTAGCAAGAATTTTGTACCTGGCAACCCATGGTTACCAAAGCACCTAGGGTGACCAACATACAAGGATACTATGAGTTATTTGAATTTTGAGGGGAAAAACACATGTGATGAACTAGTTCTAGTGCATTTTTTTACACCTAAGTACTCAATAATCAGAAATGTTACATAATTGCTTTGGCTTAGGAATGCTGTAAAGGAAATTATTGAGGCAGCAAAAACAAAATGAAGCAAAACATTTCTGCCATAGATATTATGAAGTAGGTTCTAACATTGTTTCCAGTCTTTTATTCTTTTTTACTTTTTTCTTTCCTTTTCTTTTTTCTTTCCTTTCTTCCCACCTCCCCTCACCCCCCATTTTCACTGGCTTGTTTGCCTGCCTGCCTGCCTACTTGCTTGTGTTCTCTCTTTCTTCCTTTCTTCCTATGTGTTTAGCAGTATTGGGACTTGTACACAGAGATTTATGTCTTGTTTCACTTTTTCACTCAAGGCTAGCACTTGAGCCACAAGTTCATTCTAGATTTTTTGGTGCTTAATTGGAGATGAGTCTCATGAACTTTTCTGCTTGGCCATACTCCTCAGATCTCACACTCTTGAATAGGAAGGACTATAGGCATAAGCCACCAGCCCTCAACTTGTTTCCATTTCTTAGATAAATTAAGACTCTAGAAAGTTCATTTGCTTAAGGTCCACAGCTAAGCAAGGAGGTAAGAAGCCAGGTGTGGCAGTCTCATGAGTCTCCTTTCTAGTAACATTGTGATCTTTGCACCTGCAGACCGGGAAAATGCCTCAGTAGGACAAGTGTCCTCTGAGTTTTAACAACATTATTCTAAAAGTACAGATTTTAAGAATCTCCAGATAAACATATATACTGTAAGGGCATAGGGAAAGGAGTGACACTTAAAAATAAACAAATAAATGGGAAACATAAGCTCAAACTGAGGTTCTTATCAAGCTATTTCAACTATTCAACTGCTTTTAAACAAATTCTTGGAAGACCTTGATTGGTATAGACTCACCATATATCTTAGTTATATTAAACTATTTTCATGTTATGGTAAGAAGTAATGTCCTGTATGTAACTGAATATACAACACTTCCCATTGTTACTGTTCTCCCTCAAGGAAACAAGCCTGAGACAAGTCAATATACACATGTTCATGCTTTGTCTAGCCATGTATAACAGTTCAGTTCCAGGGACCTGGAATTGGCCTAATGGTAGAGTGCTTGCCTTAGTATGCACAAATCCCTGGGTTAGACTCCTCAATAGCACATATACAGAAAAATCCAGAAGTGGTGCTGTGGCTCAAATGGTAAAGCACTAGATTTGAGCAAAAGAAGCTCAAGGACAGTGTCCAGGTACTGAGTTCAAGCCCCAGGACTGGCCAAAAAAAAGAGTTCAGGGGCTGGGAGTTTAGCCTAGTGGTATAGTGTTTGCCTAGCATGCAAAAAGACCCAGATTCGATTCCTCAGTACCACATATATAGTAAAAACTAGAAGTGGTGCTGTGGCTCAAGTGGTAGAGCTCTAGCCAAGAGAAAGTCCAAGGAGAGTGCTCAGGCCCTGAGTTCAAGCCCAAGGACTGGCAAAAAAAAGAGTTCAGTTCCAGTATTTAGTCCACTTCCTCATGGAAGATTCTTCTAAGCTACAAAGCCCAATTTATTGCTTTATCATATGTGTATGCATATACTACTGGAGAAAACTTTAGCATATAACATATCACAGTAGGTTATGCATTTATGGTAACTTTTTTATTGTCTTTTCCATTGTATGGTGAACCTCTTATGTCTTCTAAAGTGCCTAGCACAGCAGAAGACTTCCCATAAGCATGTCTTATTCTAAACCTAAATGAAATATTAGTCATTCAGTGAATATTAGCTCCATTTTCCTTCTTACTACTAGGCAAAATGGTGCCTGATAAGCCCTGATTGCACTGAAAGGTTTGATGACTCTGGACTTGACCCCTTTCAGCCATAGATAACTGAAGAACAACTATGAATGGCAATAATCACTACGTTGGTCCAGCAACCAAACATCCCACATCAGATCTGACAGAAGTCAATGGAAAAGTTGACATGGTCCACACTGAACCTGGCATAGACAGTGGTACAACAATGGCTACAAGTGTAGATAACTAACTCCACAATCACTACAGCACTAAGATATTTCCAAGAATACTTCAACCAAAACACTTAGTTCTCTCCTGTGTCCAATCTCGATGTCTATCATTACATCAAAGAAATATGCTTGTATTAGGACTCTGGCTTTTTTCCCAGTGTCATGTCTTCTCTGTGTTGTAGCTTCTTTTTAAACTCCTACAGTGCTATCCACTGTCCTCTCACCACTTCTTTTACTGGTCTGATTATATGTGTTATGTCTTTCTCATAGAATTAGTTCTTTAAGAATTAGTTCTGGGCAACAGTGGCTCATGCCTGTAATCTTAACTACTCAGGAGGCTGAGTTTAGGATTACGGTTCAAAGCCAGCCCGGGCAAGAAAGTCTGTGAGACTCATCTCCAATTAACTACCAGAAAACCAGAAGTGTCACTGTGGCTTAAGGGGTAGAGCACTAGCCTTGAGCTGAAGAGCTAAGGGACAGTGACCAGGCCCAGATTTCAAGCCCTACAATCGTCATCATCAACAACAACAACAACAGAATAATAATAATGTATTTCCTTAGTATCTACATCATTTGCTGTAACAGAATGCCTCAAACAGAATAGCTGCTCAGCAATGTCTTTTGAAATTAAATACAGTTGAATCCACCTTAAAATAATGGGTTACAAATGACATTTCAGATATGCCAAATAATTGAAATGTCACAAAAAAGGAGGAGAGATCACCCCATATGTATGTACAATTAAAAATAAAAGCATATCTTTCAAAAGAAAAAAAAGAGTCTCATGGACCTTTGTGCCTGGGCTGGCTTTGAACTGTGATCAGATCTCCCCACTGAGTAGCTAAGATTACAGGTGTAAGCCACCAGTGCCCAGCCTAGTATTCTTAATTTTGAACTAGACATAAGGTTGAAATTCCTTTGCTGGAAATTAAAGGAAAAATCTCTCTTTCTCTCTCACTCTCATCAAAAATTCTTCTATTCTTTCACAAAGCAAGCCTTAGGGATTTGATGTAACAGTGACCTTGTAAAGTTTGAATTTCAACTGGTGGAGTATAGTTCATAAAAGGACAGATAATTTGTTGTATTCATTTGGTATATTACAACTGGTGAACTGATTGTATCTTCCATTATACTGTTCTCTCTATGTTTTGGTAACAGCCTCCAAACAGACCAATATCTACTCAACACCTACATTTCTACATTTAAAAAAATTAATGACTTTCAGATGCTTTGAAAAATAATGGAATATCCCACACATAATCTATCTGATCTTTCCCTCTTTCTTTCTCTTTCTATCGCTCTCTTTCTGTGTCTCTCTCTAATAGCAATCTATTAGCAATAGACACTACCATGCTAAGTGGCTGATATAAAATTTTTCCATGTAATCAAATTGTATTTAATAAATGATCTTCCCTTTGGCAAAAAAAGAAAGGGTTACATTTTATGATGATCAATACTTATATCACATTATATGGGAGAAGTACTTAGGACCGAGAAATTATGGTAGAAGACATGGATTTGAGCCTGTCTTGCACAATTAATTACTAGCCCTTCCTCGAGTCTTTAACCTCTTTGTAATTTCTTTACTATCATAATAAGAAACATTGTAAACATACCTTCTAGGGTTATTGTAAAAAGCAAATGACTGAATCCGCCTTTTGGATTACAGTGTCTTGTAAACAAGTTAGTTTAATTTATAATGTGATATCATTGAAAGATTAATCATAATTATTTTGTCTACGAATGGATGTGAGTGTCCTCAGAGTTCTTCAGCGATGGCTATTGTACATGTGGTTCTTGCCAGAGGAGTTTTGTGACTCTGGGCCTACTCTCTTTGCTCTATTAGGTAATAAACATCTTTTATCCTTTAGCTCTCCTCCCTCGGCAGTGTTTAACAGCATATGACAGCAGGAACAACCAAGAACTTAACAGAAAGCAAAAGTCTTTTAGAACCTCCACTTAAAACCATGTTGTTACAGATGAGAAGACTTCCTTGTTCAGCCACACTTCAGTTAATATTAGCACCACTTTATGTTTCCTGAGCACCTGCAGGCTGGATAGTGAAACAAGCCATCTAGGAACGTGGATGATGATGGGAAATTTTCACCTCTGAATGCCAAGCTAAAGCCTGCCAAATTGAACTACTTGCTTGTGCATCAGACATGCCCTGTGATTTTCTACCTTTAGATTTTTGCTCTTGCTGGTCCAGAGGTCAGAAATGGCTTCCTTCCACTCCTCAGTGTCAAGGGCTAACTGTGCTGGCTCAAAACCTATTTTATAAATCTTTCACCATATAACAACCTCTCCCTTTAACATAGAAGTCGTTTCTCTCTTTCAAATAATCCCTTATAGCACCTAGTTTCTGGCACTTACTACTTTTCTATCTCTACCTTGTCCTCTCCTGCCAGGCATACACCCCTTACTTGAAATATTAGTTACATGACATAATATGCAGTCTCCCTGGCACCCTTCTTTCTGCCCTTCGGACTTTAGTCTGTGTTATCCACCAAAGTAACTCTAAAATACAGACCATAGGGCCGGGAGTTTGGCCTAGTAGTAGAGTGTGTGCCTAGCATACATGAAGACCCACGTTCGATTCCTCAGTACCACATACAAAGAAAAGCCAGCAGTGGTGCTATGGTCCAAGTGATAGAGTGCTAGCCTTGAGGAAGGCCCAAGGACAGTGTTCAGGCCCTGAGATCAAGCACCAGGACTGGCAAAAAGCAAAAGAAAAGAAAATACAGACCACTCCTCTGATTGCATTGTACTCACAAATGCATATGTTGAATTTAAGCCCCTTCATATAATTACCTAAAAGATAATTACCTAAAGGTAATTTTTTTAAAAAATACACTGAAAAATAAAATATCTTTTTGTAAAAGAAACCTCTAGGTCAGGTGCTGGTGGCTCATGCCTGTAATCCTACCTACTCAGGAGGTTGCAATCTCAGTATTATGATTTAAAGACAGACCGGGCAGAAAAGTCCCCATGAGACTCCTATCTCCAATTAACCACTCAAAAACTGGAAGTGGTGTTGTGGCTCAAGTGGTAGACTGCTATCCTTGAGCACAAAGCAGTTCAGAGACAGTGCACAGGCCCTGAGTTCAAACCAGAAAACCAACAAAAAAAAAGAAAAAAAAACTCTAACTTGTTAACATAATACAGCATAAGAGCTATCAAATACAAGGCTATAAACAATATACTAGTATTATGTGTTAGGGATGAATAAGTAGTTTCTTTAAATCAATATTTGATTTTCTGAAAATAAGTTGAATGATGACAGATAGGGAGGAGAACACAGTCATAACATTCAATGTATATCCTATGATACTAAGAAAATTGAGGGGATGGTGTTGGGTTGTGAGGGATGGAAGAAAAAGATGAAAGAATTGACATTGATTCACTCCAAAACTGATCTCCAAAGTAACAACCATCCCATTAAAAAATGGGCCAAATACTTAAAGAGAGTCTTCTCTGAAGAAGAAACAAAAATGGCCTAGAGACACATGAAGAAATGCTCAACATCTCTGGTCATAAAAGAAATGCAAATCAAAACAATGCTAAGATTCCACCTCACTCCAGTTAGAATGGCTAGGATCAGGAAAACTAATAACAACAGATGCTGGAGGGGATGTGGCCAGGAGGGATCACTACTACACTGTTGGTGGGAATACAGACTTGTTCAACCACTATGGAAAGCAGTGTGGCAGTGCCTCAAAAGGCTAAACATAGAGCTCCCCAATGACCCAGCAATTCCACTACTTGGCATTTACCCAACCATCCAGAAACTAGGGCATACTAAACCCACTAGCACAACAATGTTCATTGCAGCATTATTCACCTTAGCAAAGATATGGAACCAACCTAGATGTCCCTCAGTTGATGAGTGGATCAACAAGATGTGGTATTTGAACACAATCGAATTCTGTGCTACTGTCAGAAAAAATGACATCGCCCCATTTGTTAGGAAATGGAAAGACTTAGAAAAAATCATATTAAGTGAAGTAAGCCAGACTCAAAGGAAATTAGGCTCAATGGTTTCCCTCATTTGTCATAATCAGTAGAAATCTTGGGCTCTCCTAGCAGAGATTTGCAATAGAGCAAAACCTTGATACATAAGGCCATGTAGTATGAAGCTAATTGAAAGGACCTCCAGGATATTGAAAAAAAGCCATATAATGAATGATTGTTGTCCTTAAGGTACTATGTTATCTCTCATCTCTTTTGCTGTCCCTTGGTTATCTCATATTGTCACAGTATCTCACTTTGTTATCTGATATATTGAATTTATTTGTATTTGGTTATTTGAAATTGGATAGGGAAGGGGGGAAAACCAAGATGGGGGGTAGGGGGGAGGGTAATGGATACCAAGACATGTGAAAGGGTATCAATGTATGTGAATTAATGCACCTTCTATCTGGCAAATATCATGTAATCCTTTTATTAAGTACAATAAAAATATGTAAAAAAAAAGAATTGACATTGATCAAGATGCATTGTACTTATAAACTGTTTTGTTGAATTGTAACTCGTCTGCTCAACTACTAAAGATAATAGAAATATATTTTTAAGCATTATGGACCAGCCAAGAAAAGCCCAGGACCAGATGGATTCACAGCTGAATTCTATAAGGTCTTCAAAGCAGAGCTCACATCAATATTCCTCAAGCTCTTCAACGAAATTGAAAACAAAGGCTCTTTGCCAAACTCATCCTACTAAGCCTATATAACCCTTATCCCAAAACCAGACAGAGACTCATTAAAGAAAGAGAACTATAGACCCATTACTTTGATGAATATTGATGCAAAACTTCTCAACAAAATACTGGCCAACCGTCTTCAGCAAGTCATCAAAAAATTATACACTGTGATCAAACAGGATTCATCACAGGGATGCAAAGCTGGTTCCACATATGCAAATCAATTAATATAATTCAACACATCAACAGGAGAAAGGACAAGAATCACATGATTGTCTCAATAGATGCAGAAAAGGCATTTGACAAGATCTAACACCCCTTTATGCTAAAAGCTCTGGAGAAACTAAGAATCCATGGAACATTCTTTAGTATAATAAAGGCTGTGTATGAGAAACCCACAGCTAGCATCATATTTAATGGCGAAAAGCTAAAGCCATTCTGTCTAAAATCAGGAATGAGACAAGGATGCCCACTCTCTCCAGTCCTCTTTAACATAGTATTAGAATTCCTAGCCAGAGCAATAAGGCAATGAACCAGGGTTTATTTTTTTGCCAGTCCTGGGCTTGAGCTCAGGGTCTGAGCACTGTCCTTGGACTTTCTCAAGGCTAGAGCTCTACCACTTGAGCCTCAGCACCACTTCTGGCTTTTTTCTATGTGTGTAGTACTGAGGAATTGAATCTGGATCTTCATGCATGCTAGGCAAGCACTCTACCACTAGGACAAACTCCTGGCCCATGAACCAGTTATTTTTTTAAGACAAAGTCACACTCCATAGCCCAGATTGGCCTCAAAATCACACTATTCCTTCCTCAGACTCCTTAAATACGGAATCATAGTGAACCTTTGTGTACATGCCTTTGTCCTATTGGACACTCATATATTGAAGGTACTGTACTGCATTCATCATTCATCGCTTTTTTGTTCTAATTCCTTGACCCATTGCCTGGTATTATTTCAGGATGTTCTGTATGCATGTGTTGAACTGGAAGAACACCCTAATTGAGAAACGAAGGGGAGTAAAGAAGCAAGAGATCTGACAACTACATCAGGAACACCAGTTTTCCTTGAGTAGTATAGACGTGGATCGAGTGAGTACATCTGAAAGTACTAAGAAAGGCTTTTTAGAGTCTGGAGTAATGAAATGCTTGATAGGAATACTACTAACTGTGGCAAAGCCCAAATCTCCCCTCTCCAGATTAATCTGCTCAGAGCTTCCTTATTTAGACTGTCAAGGTCAGGCCTTTGCCCTGTAGTTACAAACTACAACTAACTTGTCTGCCTTGCATGATATAAATGGAAGTGTCTAGATCTAGACTATATGTGATTTGAATTCTTATTATGATTCTTCCAGCAAACAATTGCTGACATGTCCCCTAGCATGACCTTTTCCAAATGGTTACTCTGTAGATATATGAGAGAGGTAAACTAGCAGGGTTGTAAGAGAGCCCTTAGACCTTGGTTCCATTGTTCAAATAATGCCAGTGCATATAGCATAAGGAACATGAATGGAGGAGATGAATAGAGCTTGTTCTCAAGGGTCTTAGAGCCTCATTTATTTATTAATTCAACAGTATCTTTACATCTGTTAAGTCTCAAACACTTCTGGAAACTGAGAACTTGTATCACAGACCAGAACAAAGTCCTTGTTCTCAAATAGCTTGCATTCTAGTGAAGAAAGACACAAGTAAAATTATAGTATACAGAAGTATAGATTACACAAGTAATCACACAAGTAAAATTATAGTATATCTGTGAGTAGAATGGAAAACAATCTAAGTAAGGAGCAGGAGTGATAGGATGTATCATTGCTAGCTTAGCTAGAGTAATAAAGAAATGCTTTAAAAAATAACATTTGATTAGAGATATAAAGGAAGTCAAAGAACCAGCCATGTAGACATCTGAGGGAAGATATTTCCAGAAAAAAGGGAACAGAAAGTACAGAAGCTTTGCTACATAGCATGCTGGAGGTATTCAAGGAAGCTGGGGTGACTAAATAGACAGAACAAGAAGAGAGTAGTAAGAGAAGGTGGAGAGGTAACTGACAGAATGAAAAGCCTTGTAGGACATTCTTAAGACTTTGAGTTTTGCCAGCACCAATGTTTCACATGTATAATCTTTGCTTCTCAGAAGGCTGAGACCTGAGGATTGTGGTTCAAAGCCAGCCTGTGCATGAACGTCCATTACACTCCAATTGACCACCAAAACAGCCAGAAGAGGAGCTGTGGCCCAAGTGGCAATGTACCATCCCTGAGCAAGAAAGCTAAAGGACAGTGCCCAGGCCGTGAATTCAAGCCCCCAAACCAGCACCATATGACCATACATACATACATCAGTAAGTAGATTTGGGGTGGGTGTTTGGTCTACTGGTAGAGTGTCTAGCACGCACAAAGACCTGGGTTCGATTCCTTGGTACCACATACATAGAAAAGAGCTGGGAGTGGTGCTGTGACCAAAGTGGTAGAGCTCTAGCCTTGAGAAAAGTCCAAGGACAGTGCTGCTCAGGCCCTGAGTTCAAGGCCGAGGACTGTCAAAAAAAATAAGTAGATTCTACGCTTAATGAGTCTGGGGAGCACTGAAAAGTTTGGACAAATGAAGTGACATGATAGGACTTTAATCTTAAAAGGAATACTGCTTTTGTAGAGAGAGCAATAAGGGTTGAAGTTTGGACTGTATTAGAGTCCCTGTTGACTTGTTGAGGAAACACAAACATCTAGACATGGAACAGAGTCTCACACAGTAATGGAGTACCTCCCTATGGAATATAGATGTATTTTAGTTAGTTGGCTGTGTCCAGACCAAGAAATGGAATCTCAAGCAAGCCCTTAAACAAGAAGAGATGAGATCTATCAAATGAGAATAAGAACCCAAACCCAATAAACCCCTGTCAGATTAATATTTCATTAATCAAATCACTGAAAAAATAATCCCTACACAATTTATGAGCTTAATGGATATCTGGGCAGCAGTGGTTCATGCTTGTACTCCTATCTCCAGAGAAGGCTGAGATCTGAGGATCATGGTTAGAAAAGCCAACTCAGACAGGAAAGTCCATGAGACACTTAGCTCCAATTAACAACTTCTGTGGCTCAAGTGGTACAAGGCTAGCCTTAAAAAAATAGCTCAGACAGATACCCTGAAAACCTAACAAGAAGGAATAGGAGATACACTAGGTCTCCTTGGCACAGGTTGAAACTTTCTTAGTAAAGACCTAGAAATATAACAAATTAAAGAAAGTTTGGACTAATGGGACTGCATTAAATTGCAGAGCTTCTGCATGGCAAAGGACATATATAGCAAGTTAAATAGAAGGCCCATGGAGTGGGAGAAGATCTTTGCTAGCCATACAACAGACAAAGGCCTCATATCTAAAATATATCTACCGATTAAAAAATTGAATCTCTGGGCCGGGAGTTTGGCTTAGTGGTAGAGTGCTTGCCTAGCATGCACGAAAACACCGGTTTGATTCCTTGGTACCATATATATGGAAAAAAGCAGGAAGTGGTGCTGAGGCTCAAATGGTAGAACTCTAGTCTGAGAAAGTCCAAGGACAGGGCTCAGACCCTGAGCTCAAATCCAGGACTGGCAAAAAAAATTGAATCACTCCAAAACTAATCTCCAAAGAAACAACCATCCCATTAAAAGATGGGCCAAAGAGTTAAAGAGAGTCTTCTCTGAAGAAGAAACAAAAATGGCCTATAGACACATGAAGAAATGCTCGACATCTCTGGTCATAAAAGAAATGCAAATCAAAACAACTCTAAGATTCCACCTCACTCCAGTTAGAATGGCCAGGATCAGGAAAATGAATAATAACAGATGCTGGAGGGGATGTGGCCAGGAGGGATCACTACTACACTGTTGGTGGGAGTGCAAACTCATTCAACCACTATGGAAAGCAGTATGGCAGTGCCTCAAAAGGCTAAACATAGAACTCCCCTATGACCCAGCAAGTCCACTACTTGGCATTTACCCAACCATCCAGAAACAAGGACATACTAAAGCCACTAACCCAATGATGTTCATTGCAGCACTATTTACCATAGCACAGATATGGAACCAACCCAGATGCCCCTCAGTAGATGAATGTATCAAGAAGATATGGTATTTATACACAATGGAATTCTATGTTCCCATCAGAAAGAATGATAATGCCCTTTTGTAAGGAAATGGAAAGACTTTGAAAAAATCATATCAAGTGAAGTAAGCCAGACACAACGGAACATAGGCTCAGTGGTTTTCCTTATTTGTAATAATTAGTACACATCTAAGACTCTACTAGCAGAGGATTACAATAGCTCAAAACCCATATATATATATATATATATATAGTTATTTAGGATGAGACTAAATGAAAGGATCTCTAGGATATGGAAATGAGCTTAACTTGTGATTGTTGTTCTTAATGTACTATGTTATTTCTCATTTCTTTTGTTGCCCTTTGGTTAATCTCATATTGTGGGTACTGTATCTGACTTGGTATATTGTATGTACGCTTATTTGTTTATTTGAAATAGGAAAGGGAAAGGGGGAAAACAAGATGATTGGGAGTTGGTAGGGGAGGGAAATTGGGACACAAACATGAAAAGGGGTATCAATGTGTGAGAACTAATGTACCTACTGCATGATGTATATAACTGTAACCTTTCTACACATTACAATTTAAAAAATAGCTCAGGCACAGAGCCCAGGCCCCAAATTCAAGCCCAAATACTTCCATGCATGGAGACGGGGTGGGAAGGGAGAGAGAGAGCTTAAGGGAGGAATAATTTAGTTTGGCTCACCATTTTTTGAGGTTTCAGTTCAGTCCATGGTCACTTGCTTACATTGCTTCAGGGCCTGTGCATAATAAGGTAGAAAGAACATCATAGTGAGGAACATGTGGAAGAGAAAAGTAGATATCTCATGAAGGGTAGGATGGACACAGAGAATAAGAAATAAAGAGGCAGAGTCTGAGGGGACAGAGTCTGGGGACAAATTATATCCTTCAATGGCATACTCATCGGTGACTCACATCTTCCAACAGGCCCCACCTTTTCACAATCCATTAAGCTTCAATTAACCACCAGAAAACTGGAAGTGGAGCTATGGCTCAAGTGGCAGAGTGCTAGCCTTGAGCAACAAACTTCAGGGACAGTGCTCAGTTCCTGAGTTCAAGTCCCAGGACTGACACACACAAAGCCCCAACTGGTTTTTCCCCTCTAATCACATGCTTTGGCAGAGTGTATGCCACAGAGTATCGAGTCAAACAAGTATTATCCATTCATAGACAGTAGACCTGCACTACGAATATAGCCGGAAGTACCTTCACTAATCAATAAAGAGGGATAGAAAATGATCTATCTAGTCACACAGGGTATGACAAACCCAGGTCTCCCAACTGTCTTTCCTTTTCACCATTATTAATATACCTATTTTTTCTAGGTATCTTGCCATTCAATTTTTCCATACAATCAACATTTATATGTACAGATCACATAGATGCCTACAGATCAAAGATATTGTTTGGATTCTCTCATCACTTTATCCAAGGACCCAATTTTTGCCAGTCTTGTGGCTTGAACTCAAGACCTGAGGCTAGCACTCTACCACTTGAGCCACAGCACCATTTCCAGCTTTTTCTGTGTATGTGCTACTAAGAAGTCAAACCCAGGGCTTTGTGGATGGTAAGCAAGCATTCTACCACTAGGCCACATTCCTGAACCCACAGGCCCTTTTAAAGGAGTATTTCCATACTAGAAGGCCTGGTCCAAACCACCTAATTTTCTCTTTCCTTTTTAGTTGAATCCCATTTTGCCAGCATTTGTCTACTATACTCTCTATACTGGCTGGAATATTGGGTTTTTTTTTTAATGCTCTATCCCTAGTAGCTAGAAAAGTGCTTTGCATATGTTGGTTACTCAATGAACTTTTATTGAATGAATAGAATGATGGTTTGACACTGCTAAAAGAAATTTTGCATTTTATTATTCTGCCATGAACATGTAGCTTCTACGTCTTGGACAAAATTGGCTGCTTTAGATCCTACCTAAGATTCTGTAGCCAGGAAGAAGAAATATGACAAGACACACCTCCCCACACACAACCATATCCATCCTTCCACTGATAATCTACTTTAGCACTCAAATTGACCTGCAAGAGAGGTTTGTAAATATACTATTCTCCGGGCCACTTCTGTGTCCAGTCAAAATGTTTATTAGTACAGAAGAGAAGAAATATTGAACAAACATGCAGCTAAAGGTCACAAAGAACAGAAAGTAAAAAGAATCTCCAGGGGCAGGGAGTTTGGCCTAGTGATAGAGTGCTTGCCTAGCATGCACAAAGACCCAGGTTCGATTCCTTGGTACCACATACATAGAAAAAAGCTGGAAGTAGTGTTGTGGCTCAAGTGGTAGAGCTCAAGCCTTACGAAAAGTCCTAGGAGAGTGCTCAGGCCCTGAGTTCAAGCCCCACGACTGGCAAAAAAAAAGAATCTACAGAACATTCTATAATCAGTCTTTAGTCTATTCTCCCACCTATCCCTTCATACACATATCCATGTGAGAAACAGCCTCTCTGTCCAGCAAATTATACTAAACAACACATTTCTAGATATCAAGAGTCTAGTAGGTAAGATAAGAGAGCATCAGTAAGCAGAGGGAGAGCCAAAGTGAACTCTGATCCCAGGAAAGAAACTGCTTGCTCTCTGACATTGACATTCCTCTCCAGATATATGTATTCCAAGCACTCTATTATTTTTTTAAAAAGCAAACAAACAGGGACTTCTACATATTGTATCTAAGACAAGAGCCTGGCAACCTAGGCAGCTAATGAAGACAAAATACACACCAATCCAGGGTACAATGGAAAGAGGTAATAACATTTCTCCTTGGCACTCTATTTTCCTGCTACTCAAAGCTCACACTAATCCCACCAACTTATTTCCCATTACCACAGGACCTTGCTTCTAACTGGCTGTCTATATTTCCTTTCTCAATTTTTAGGATATCTCCACTTCCTGTCAGGCTGTATTACTACTTAGGCATGGATTTTCCCCTTGTTTGCCAACCATTTAAATCCCTGGAGAACGTCTCATCCCTGACACACTAGCCTAACCCCAGGACTTTAGAAAAGGAGAGAAGAGAAACTCCTATAGTTCATTGAGTGTGGAGAGAGGCAAGAATAAAGTCCTAGCATACTTTCCTTTCCTTTAGCACGTTCATGAAGTTCCCCACCATGTTCCTACTCCATGGATGTGAGTAAAGGGTATTAGTAACTCCACTTTCAATGGAAGAAGCTGAGATACAGGGAGGTAAAATCTGATTTTACTAAAGCTACCAAACAAGTTGATAGCAGACCCAGAACTTATATGCAGGTCTCCTGCCCCTTCCCAACTAGCCAAAGGGGATATGTGTCATCAGATGACCTCTTCATGCTAGAAGCAGTCAGCAAAAAAAAAAATGCAACTAGCAACAAGCAGAGATCTACCCAGCAAGGTCCTGTGCCTTGGGCCCTTCCCCCACATACTCATTCCCAAGGCTTGAAAAAAAATGCAAAAACTAGCCAGACTGGGGGGTATGCAGTGCAAAGTGGAGTCCCCTCCTCCTCTTCCCCTCTAGATCCCTGGAGTTTGAGCCTTGGAAAAGCCACGCACATCAGAGAGGGGGCCGCCCCATGACAGCTGCAAGCAGGTTATTCCAGAGAATGTTGAGATGGCAGGAATATTTTCCAGTTGAAATCAACCCAACTCCCTTTGCGTTGGAGTCTCGGGAACAGTCATGATGAAAATCTAGACAGCATGACATTGTATGAACTCTGAAAGCCGGGTTGATGCTACTCTGGTTGGTGTTGCCTTTGGCTCACTGTAAAGACCCAGCCAGAGCCCTGGAAACATTTGGCCAAGGCAGCTTCAGCCAAAGACCCTGTGCCATCCATATTTTAAAGGCTGCTGTGTGTAGTGTTGACCCGATTTCTGAGTCAACAGTTGGCTTTTTGCCCTTTCGCCCAAGGAAGATCTGAGGTTGTGAGCCTCGGTAGTACAGGAAAAGAAGAGTTCATTGGTTACTCCTTTGCTCCAACTACCCAGAAGCAGAGAATAGGATGTCAACAAGAAAGCATGAAGGCTGCAAATAGAGGTGATGCATTCTCACCCACAGTTGCATTAGCATCAGAGAAAGGAAGGACAGGCCCATGTCTATGGGTGGGCAGAGCCAAGGGTTTTCCCAATAAAATAGACAGAGGTAGAATGGGAGAGGATTTGGATTCATAGATTTAGAGAAATCTGGTCTCCTGTCTTTCACTTTCTATGCTCCAACCCAGGCCCTCCCTGGAATAGGAAAGAATTTTCAATAATGCCCATAAAAAATGACCACTGCAACCCCAAAGACACAAATGGAAGACTGGAATAGTGCCCAGAAGGTGGAAGTGGGTTGTGCCACTCACTGGCTGCATGACAAGTTGCTTCCCCCGCTGCTACTCTTCAGTTTCATGTCATTATAGTAAAAATATAATGAGCTCTGCCTATCTCAGAAGAGTTTTGTGAGAACCCAATGAGATAATGGGTATTTTGAAAGCTTCACCAGGAAGTCCTTTGGTTGTAGCTAGGGTCTTAGACACTGACTATGTGATACTACTGACATGGGGCAAAGTAGAAGCAGCCTCTATGTGCCTGGGGCTTTGTGGGAGGAAGGTTAGAATACTCTCTACAATGCTGGCCCTTGGCTCATAGCATATAGAAGTCTCAGTACAAAATGAAAACAGAGAACAGAAGTGGGCCTGGGTTTCTTAGTGAGACCTGAGGTGGGCGTGGTTCAAGGCAAGTAGCTTCATCCCTAATGACTGAAGTCCCAGGAGAAAAGCTGAATTTGGAAGCTGAATCATTTATTCCGGTAAAAATACAAATGCATTCATAGCATGGGAATGGAGAATGGGTCTGTGGCATTTGCAGCCTACAACTGGGATTTCTTCTTTGAAAAACCCTTCTAGGAACCTTTTTTTGCTCCTACCAAGTACTTCCCCCTCCAACTCACTGGGCATTTCTGTGCTGCTCTATTAGGTCAGCCTTATTTTAATTGCAATATCAGGCCATACCTCAGCTCCAGGACCTTCAGCAGCATCTATCTACAGGACAAATTTCAAAAGAATCAGTTTGATAGTCCAAACTCTGAAAAGTATTTTTTTTCAGAATCCTTCCAGTGATTCTTCAAACACATGTCTTCTAAACTCTTTATTTTGAATAAAGGGCCCCATTGCACAGAACTCAGAGCAAAAAGAATTTGCATGGATTCACTGAGCTAAAAGTTAGAACTGGGAAGTAAGCCAGACCCAAAGGAACATAGGGTCAATGGTTTCCCTCATTTCTTTTTTTCTTCTTTTTTAATATATTTTATTGTAATTAATAGAAGGGTTGTATTTGCTAGATAAAAGGTGCATTACTTAACAAACATTGCTACCCATTCTCATGTTTTTATCCCCATTTCCCTCCCCCACCCCTACCCTCATCTTGTTTTCCCCCTTCCCTATCCTATTTCAAATAAACACGTAAACATATATACAATATATCAGATAACAAAGTAAGTGCTGTAACAATATGAGATAACCAAGGGACAACAAAAGAGATGAGAAATAACATAGTGCATTAAGAACAACAAGCACACATTATATGGCTCTTGTTTCTATACTCTGGAGGTCCTTTCTGTATCTAGGTTATGACATAATTAGTACAACCCTTGGACTCTCCTAGCAGAAGATTACAATAGCTCAAAACCTAGATACATAATGCCATATAAGATGAGGCTAAATGAAAGGACCTCCAGGATATGGAAACAAGAACTATATAATGACTGAATGTTGTTCTTAATGTACTATGTTATTTCTCATCTCTTTTGTTGTCCCTTGGTTATTCTCATATTGTTACAGTATCTTATCTAATAATCTGGTATATTGTATATAGGTTTATTTATTTATTTGAAATAGGAAAGGGAAGGGTGAAATAAAATGAAGGGGGGGATAGGGACAAAAACATGAGAAGGGGTATCAATGTGTGTGAAGTAATGCTCCTTCTGATGGGCAAATATAACTGTAACCCCTCTATTAATTACAATTAAAAAATACCTAAAAAAATAAAAAAAATCTTAGCCTGAAAAAAGAAAGTTAGAAGTGGGTTCCAGTTCCAGCTTACCCATTCATTTCTTTGTAATGATTTTTTATAAGTTTATTTTTTCAACCATAATGCAATACAGTGTTGCAATTATTTGGAATGTATGTTAAAATCAACTTCTTTCTAAATTAAATTATAAGTATTTTAATGACTTACTCTTAAATTTTAGAACACATGGTAGTTTCTCTGGGTTTGTTCCCTATATTTGTTTTCTTTCTTTTACTGTTTCCAGAGTGAGAAGGACATGACTGGAGTGATAGCCAACACCCATTGAATCAGCCAGGACTCTAGATAAACATAAGGATTCTTCTGGTTTTAATACTATACAAGCTGAGGTCATATGCTATTTTTTCTGCCTTTGTGCCTTCCTTTTCAAACTTATCCCTCCCCATAGTGTCCCCCGAACTTCCTGGAAAGTGATGAAACCGTTCTCCATTCCGTAAGGCTCCTGCCATCACCATCACCACTAATACTAGGAATTCTTTCCAGTGCCCTCACCCCTAACCCACACTGAGCTTTTTCCCCCCCTTTCATCCCTAATAATAGCTGGGCCTGTTCTTTGGTTGATGAGTTCTCTTGGGGCTTCTCTAGAACAGCTTGACTTATCACACTACCTACTCACACAGTGACTGCATTCCTGAGGCTAATTCTCTGTCTTAAATACCTTGAGCAAAACTTCACTGGGGAAATGGGTGAAGGGCTGGCTGTTAACATATGGCATAATTTCAACAGGAGTATCATCTGATACATCAGTTTCACCATCACCATTGTCATCCTTAAAATGTATAGAATGTAGTTTAAAATGTATTATTATATCCAGTATCTCATTCAATCAGAGAAACAAAGCAGGAAGGTCTTAGTGGTTCTCTTTTGCCTGGAAGATTTGTTAAAAGAGAATTTGAGTTCCTGATTCTCTGGGTCTGGGATAAGTCTGGATATAGACATTTCTGACAGGTTCCAAGGGATGAGTGCTGCTGCTGATCTGAACATCATACCTCAGAAAGGTCTACCAGTCAAGTCCAATATTCCACATTACAAATGAGGAAAATGAGGCCCCGCAAGTGGAAGAGACTTATCCAAGGCTACCCAAGAAAATCAGTGCCCAAGATTTGGCTCCAGACTGCTAAGCCAGAGCTCTTTCTTCATCACAGTTTAACCGCCCCTCCCCTTCTTCCTTCCCTCCCAAGGGTACAATGAAGATGAATTAAATGTTGTCTGGAAAAGCCCTTTGGGTTCTGCAAAGCTAAGATGCTCATAACCAGGTGGCAGTGTTATTGCTCTGTAGAGACATCTGATCCCAATTAGGCCTCCTCTCCTCCATGCCTAGACTCTGATGTTTAGATGATCCCCTTTGTCCCCACCCCCTCCCAGCTGTGCCTGCAACAGAGCCACCCTTCTTGGCCCTGATCCAGCATGGGCCACTGTTACTAGCTCTGCCTTCCCTGAGGCTGTATACACATGGAATGGCCCAGCTCTGCCAAAGGCAGAGGGAGGGAGTTAGTTTGCTTCAAGCACAGCCCCAGATGGGACTGGAGCTCAGGTTCCACCTGTGACCTATACCTACCCCTGCCTCCAGGCCCAGCCAAGAGCACTCTGGACACTACAGGATATCAACAAGTATCTTGTTAGGGATGAAGGATGGCCTACATTGTCCATACCATGCACGGAGTTACATGGACAGTGGACTCATTCCGGGGTCACATCACTGATTATGCAAGGGTCAGCAATCTATGACTGACAGGTTGGATTTTGTCCATGTCCTGTTGCTCTAATGCTAATGAGCTAAGAATTTTTTTAAAATATATTTTAATGGAATTTTAGAAGAGAGAGGAAGAAGTCATGGAAGCAGCATCAGCAGCAGCATTGGTGACAACAGAGTGGTTCACAAAGTCTTGTATATTTACTGTTCTACCCCATTAAAGAAACCTGGACTTTGAACCAATGACAAGAGAAGTCTCAAACGATAGAATGTCAGGATTAAAAAAACTTTTAGAAGTTAATTTAGCAGAGATCAGTTAGTAGCAAATCAAACTGCATTCTTTGGTGCCTCAGGGGTCACCAAAAGTGACTTAAGGTATGCCTCTAAGGTAACCTTAGCTTCTATCCCCTCTATATACCTAATTGATTTCTCAGAGAAGTTACACCAATTTAATTTCTAAAACAGGTTTCTTAATCACATGCTGGTGGTTCATGCTTGCTACTAAGAAGGCCTCAAGCCAGAGGACTGCAGTTCAAAATTAGTCAAGGCAAAAAAGTCCACAAGACTCCATTTTCAAAATAATCAACAAAAAGGCAAGCTGGAAGCATGGCACAAATAGTACAACACCAGCGAAGCAAAGAAGCCTGGTAAGTACAAGATTCTCAATTTAAGTCCTAGTACCAGCAAAAAAAAATCTTTTTCACAGAATATCTTAAAAATCATAGACGACCAAAGCCCTCAACTTCTAATGTGTGGAAACTGGGGAGCAGATAAGGGAAAGGTTACATTCACCAACTGAGCCCAGAGAGGAACCAAGATGTGCTAACTTCCTAGATCAATGATTGTTTACACATTAATATCCCACAAGTAAAGATGATAAAGTACAACATCATTAGAATACATGGCAATTATTTCCATGCAGTGGTAGCTCACACCTGTAATCCTAGCTGCTCACAAGGCTGAGATCTGATGATCATGGTTCAAAGCCATCCAGGACAGCAAGTCTATGAGACTCTTAATCTCCAATTAAATACCAAAGAAATTGGAAGTGGAGCTGTGCCTCAAGTGATAAGAGAATACCCTTGACAGGGAATTTAAAAAGCTCAGAGACAGTGCCCAGGCCCTGAATTCAAGCCCCAGGAATGATAAGAAGGAAAGAAAAAAAAGAAAGAAAGAAAAAAAGAAAGAAGGAAGGAAGGAAGGAAGGAAGGAAGGGAGGGAGGCAATTATAGGAATTGTCACTGTAATGTGTTTTCAACATGCTTGTTGTTCTAATATCACATAATAGCAAGACTTTACCAATCCTGTTAATAGATTCTATAGAATAAATCACTGTAGAACATAACATAATCCCATCCAGTACTCTAATATACATAGGGAAATTGAGACTCAAAACATGTAGATGGTTGGGGCCAGGAGTGTGGCCTAGTGGTAGAGTGTTTGCTTAGCATACAGGAAGCCTGGGTTTGATTCCTCGGTACCACATACACAGAAAAGGCTAGAAGTGGTGCTATGGCTCAAGTGGCACAGCGCTAGCCTTAAGTAAAAGCACTCAAGAACACTGCCCAGGCCCTGAGTTCAAGTCTTCTAGGACTGGCAAAAACAAACAAAAAATGTGAATGACTTTATCTAAGGTACATAATGAACCAGTAGCCTACTTCTTTCTACCATACCACACTTAGAAAATAAATACCAATCTGGGGGAAGGCAAAGCTTTCTTCCCAGGAGATAACTCCAGTTTTTACTCCTTGGCAACTTGAAAAATCAATGCCTGAGAAATTACACAGAGCTCTTTTGTCTCTCTACAGAGTCTCTAATTGATGTAGTCATTCTAATGGTTTGAAAGGTTACCTATGTGCCAGACTCCCAAATTATATCTCTAGACAGAATTGTTTATCAAATTCTAAGCTACCTAAGCAACTGGTGGTTCACACCTGTAATGTAATGATAACTACTCAGAAGACTGAGCTCTGAGGATTTTGTTTCTAAGCCAGCCCAGGCAGAAAAGTCCAGTCCGTGAGACTCTTATCCAATTAACCAGGAAAAAGCTGGAAATGGGGTGTGTGGGTCAAGTAGTAACATACCACCTTTGAGCAAAAATAAAAGCCAAGGAGAGTGTGAGGCTCTGAGTTCAAGCCACAGTACTGGCACAAAAATATTCCAGGTTAATAAATCCAAAAGCCTAGTCAACATGGTCAGTCTGTTATAAAGTGCAACTTGAAAATTTAACAGGTTCAAAACAAAAGTTTATGTCTCTCCTATCTTCCCATTAGATGTGGGTGGCCATAGAGAAGAAGGACCAGTAAATTGGAGGGAGCACTTGAACCAATCCAAAGAACAAAAGTTACGGGTAAGAAAGGTCCTCTATTTGATATAAGGCTAGTTCTTTTCCAAACAAAGAAGAAGCTGGCCTTCATCTGTCTCCTTTCCCTACCAGAGCATTCTAGGAGAGCACAAAATCAATTAATCTCCAACAGCATGAAATTAAAAGCAAATGCAAAAGTGGTTTATGAGTTGTTTTGCTCCTTTTAAAAATGACTATAAGGCGTAGTGTTTTTTTTTAAGTGGAGGTGAACCAACCCAGAGATAATTATCTCTGTTTTAAAGTAGAAGGAGGGAGGTTAGGAATGGAGACAAAAAGGAGATGAAAGGAGAGACTGTGTGAAGAGAAAGCAATTTGAGTAAAGGAAAGGTAGGGGAGCTGGGAATGTGGCTTGCCTAGCATGAATGAAGCCCTGGGTTTGATTCCTCAGTACCACATACACAGAAAAGACTGGAAGTGGTCCTGTGGCTCAAGAGGTAGAATGCTAGCCTTGAGCAAAGAGAAACTCAGGGACAGCACCCAGGCCCTGAGTTCAAGCCCCAGAACTGGCAAAATTAGAAAAAATAGTCCCTGAGCCTCCACTCATCTTGAGGTTTAGACCTAAGGAAACCCCAAGACATCTTAATAGGATGTGAAGAGGCTACTGTTCTTTCCTCTTCCCTCAAAACTCTGGACCCTGCTCCTTCATTAGTGCCATCTACAAACACTCTTGCCCACATTGCAATTGGACTATATGTGTAACAGATTCCTGAGTTTCTAGTCTTTTATGAACTTCTTTGGCCAATACATAACCAGCTCAGTGAAGCAGTATGGATACACAGTCACATGCCCTGATTACCCAAACCCAGGGTAATCTCAACTTTTCCAGGAGAAATAACCCAACTCAAGCCTCAATTTTATCCCATGAAGAGTAAGAGGCCATTTTGCATATAGATCTATTTCTAAGCCAATAGGAAGCCTTCAGAGCCTGGATCCACTATATTTTTAAGCAGCGCGCGTGTGTGTGTGTGTGTGTGTGTGTGTGTGTGTGTGTGTGTGTGTGTGTGTGTTTGTGCTGGTCCTGGGGCTTAAACTCTAGGTCTGAGAGCTGTCATTGTGCTATTTTCTCAATGCTAGAGATTTACACTTTGAACCAGAGATACATTTTTTACTCTTTTTGGTAGTTATTATTCTCATAATCTTTCTTGCCTTGGCTGGCTTCAAACTGTGATTCTCAGATCTCAGCTTCCATAGCTAGAATTACAAGCTTGAGCCATGGGCACCAAGCACTTTCAGCACTTTCTGACACCTCCATATGTATCTCTGTACTCAGCAAATGGACAGAAAAGATGATGCTATTTGTAATAATTAGTATATATCTAGGATTTTCCTTAGCAGAGGATCACCATAGCTCAATAGCTATGTACATATGACTATATAGGATGGTGTTAAGCGAAATGAACTCCAAGATATGGAAACAGAGGTTTATCTCTGTGGATTTTTTAAAGTATTTTGTGAAGTTAATTCTTTACTCTTTTGGGTTTTTTTGCCCTTACGATTTATCCCCCATTGTTACTGTATCAGAGTTTGGTGCCTGGTATATTGCAAATATGTTTATTTGGACTAGGGAAGGGAAGGTGAAAAAGAAGATGATGAGGCAACGGACAAAGGTAACAAACCAGTGTAACAGTGATAATCACAAGACAATATATTTGAAATGAACTTTACAACTTGGGAGGGATAGGAGGAGGGAAAATGGGAGAAAAACATGGACAGGGTAGAAATGTTGGAAAAGTAATGTACTCATTACCTTATGAGTGTAAATGTAACCCTTCTATTCATCACCCTGACAATATTTTTTTGCTAGCTGTGGGGATTGAACTCAGGGCCTGAGCACTGTCCTTGGAATTTTCTCAAGGCTAGAGCTCTACCACTTGAGCCACAGCACCACTTTCAGCTTTTTTTTCTATGTATGTGATACCGAGGAATTGAACTTGGGTCTTTGTGCATACTAGGCAAGCGCTCTACAACTAGGCCAAACTCCTGGCCCCTGACAATATTTTTTTTGATATTTTTTATTGTACTTAATAAAAGGGTTACATGATATTTGCCAGATAGAAGGTGCATTAATTCACATACATTGATACCCTTTCACATGTCTTTGTCCCCATTACCCTCCCCCCCACCCCCCATCTTGTTTTCCCCCTTCCCTATCCAATTTCAAATAACCAAATACAAATATATCCAATATATCAGATAACAAAGTGAGAAACTGTAACAATATGAGATAACCAAGGGACAGCAAAAGAGCTGAGAGATAACATAATACCTTAAGGACAACAATCATTCATTATATTGCTTTTGTTTCTATATCCCAGAGGTCCTTTCAATTAGCTTCATACTATATGGCCTTTTGTATCAAGGTTTTGCTCTATTGCAAATCTCTGCTAGGAGAGCCCAAGGTTTCTACTGATTATGACAAATGAGGGAAACCATTGAGCCTAAGTTCCTTTGAGTCTGGCTTACTTCACTTCATATGATTTTTTTCTAAGTCTTTCCATTTCCTAACAAATGGGGAGATGTCGTTCTTTCTGAAAGCAGCATAGAATTCCATTGTGCATAAATACCACATCTTGTTGATCCACTCATCAACTGAGGGACATCTAGGTTGGTTCCATATCTTTGCTATGGTAAATAGTGCTGCAATGAACATTGTTGTGCTAGTGGGTTTAGTATGTCCTTGTTTCTGGGTGGTTGGGTAAATGCCAAGTAGTGGAATTGCTGGGTCATAGGGGAGCTCTATGTTTAGCCTTTTGAGGCACTGCCACACTGCTTTCCATAGTGGTTGAACGAGTTTGCACTCCCACCAACAGTGTAGTAGTGATCCCTCCTGGCCACATCCCCTCCAGCATCTGTTATTAGTTTTCCTGATCCTGGTCATTCTTCCCTGACAATAATTTTTAAGTGGGGATACTAATGAAGAGAGGAAGGGGGAAGAATGAAACCATACTGTGCAATGCATAGCTTATGAAAGTAATAACATTAAGGGGAGGAATAGGATTGGAAGGGATGAGAGAAGAATGATGAAAGGGGTGGTATCTTTGAAAATGCACTGCACTTCTAAAATGACAAGTTGATGCATTGTAACTCCTTTGTACAACTAATTATAGATTATAAAAATGTCATTTTTAAAGGAAAAGTGATGCTTCTGTGCACACTAGTCCCTATCAATAAGGGCTATATTCATAAACCTGCTAGTTAACTCCTACTCATTTTTAAGATGGGTAAAGTAAGAACTAAAGTACAGAGAAGGAATAAAATCTTGCAGGAGATCAAAAGGCAATCAAAACATGCCATGACTACAATGCAGCCTACTGGAAAGAGCCCTAAAATAATAGTCCAATTATTCTCCTGATCCCACCTCTGTCACTAACTGGCTGGGTAGCCTTGGGTATTTCCCTTTATCATTTATGTTTTCAGATTTGTGCACCAATAAAAATAAATGGATTGATTTAATCCTCTTCCCTATTGATGATCCCCTAGGGAAGTGAATTACAACTTTGCTCTTTTCTCAGAACTGGACCTTTTGGTCCAAGAAAGCTTATGGCAGGGTGCAGAGATAATAAGGCTGCAGGAAAAGCTCTAGCCACCATATCCCAAGAGATGGGTAAGAACTCAGCAGGAATCCAGAAAATTATCCTTTTCCTGTCTGAGCCATGTTTTCATCATGGATTCCTTTTTGAATCTTCAAGACCCAATATCATCACATTTGTAACATCTTGTTTAATTTCTTGGAGCAGATCTGATCACTTCTTTCTCTAGGCATCATTATACTTGGTACAAATACCTACACTAGTTAACTAATAATTTGAAATAAATGACTATAAATAGGGTAAAGAATAAGTTTGGGAATGGAGCTGTGGATCATATTTAGAGAGCTACCAGATCCCAAATTCAAATCCCAGGACTAGCACAAAAATAGAAGTTTGGGGAAAATAGGAGATAAAAGTTGGAGTCAAGTCTTGAGGACCTGAAGATCTAAGCAGAAAACCAGGCATGGTATTACACACCTACAATCCCAGACTTTAGGAAGTTGAAGCAGAAGGATCATGAGTTTAAAGTCTTTCTGGGCTTCATGGTCAGTTGATAATATATAACAAAACCCTGTTCCTAAAAAATGTTAAGCACAGAGGCCTTAACCAGTTGAAGGTACAATCAAGAGCCAATAAGAACTTTAGTTCAATACACATGACAAAAGAGATACATGCTATGCTTTTAGTAAAGGCATGGAGATGGGAATAGTGGTGAATTTTATGTGTCTACCTGTGTGTTGAGCAAGGGGGACAAATAGTAAGAACTTAGGTCTGACCTGGTGTAACCCAGTCTAACCAATCCTGTGATACAAAGATGTTTTTATGCTAGATAAGCCCAAGTAAAACCCTAAGGACCATAGCCAATGGCTCTTAAAAGGTCTCTGGGAAGCTCTACACAGCAATCCAGAGAGTAGACTAGGCAAGGAAGAAATGGATAGGGGTACTCCCAGATGGCAATGTAGTCTGTAGCCCATTTTTGCTCCGAGACTATTTAAGAAGAGAATGAGAACAGCTGTGTCCAAGCCCCAACCCACACTCTACTGTGGTCTACCTCAGTAGTTAACACAGGGCTGGCCAGTACACACACACACACACACACACACACACACACACACACACACACACACTCACACACTGGCAGCCTTTAGTGCCACCACACAGCAGGGGAAAACCAACCTTCTCAGCAGCCTGTGGAAAGGCCAAGAGCTGAAAGGCTCCTGAAGAGACATTTTAAAAGGTATAAGAGGGCATGGGGTATGGTCAGGCACAGTGTTGGAGCAGCAAAAGTTTCAAACTGTTGCTTCAAAGTAGGTGTGGCCTGGTACTGCCAAACAAGGCAGAAAAAGACCCAGCTTGGTTTTGGCCTGACTTCAGAAGGGTCAATGAGTGCCCACAAACAGCCAACTATGAAAAAAAAGTCTTCTCCCTCTGGAAAATCATGGCCTTTAGCACATTCCCCAGAATGACATCAACTAGGGAACAGTGCCAAAAATGTGACTTTCACGTTTCTGCAGCAACAGACGATTTCCTCTCCCCACTTGGCTTTTTTTCTTATATGTATAAATAAAGGAGCCAGTCAATCGTTCAAAAATATGAACATCTTAAGCACTTCCAGGCTTTGCAAGTAGCAATTATTAATAGAAAGCAAGTGACCATGCCTCTTAGAAATGTTATTTCATGTATCCCTTTTCTGGTTCCCTAAAGGAGATTTATATATGTGGCCATGCTGAACTGAAATAATAAGAGTTGACACAATGACCATTCTAAAATGGATTTTTCCCACTTGATTTATATCATCGACTTTGCACATGAATATTCCATTTGGTCTACCCAACAATTCTTAAGCCCGAGGCCAAGGACTAGAGGTCACCCAGTCCATGGACACGTGTCATAGGATAGAATCCACTAGGAAAAAAGACAAAGAACAGAAACCTCAGGAAAGACCAGCTGTGCAAGTGGCCCACTGTAGTTTAGCCTTACCCAGAGACCACTGTAAAATCAAACAAAGGCAAGAAGCAATGTTCACTGTTGAGTTTTGACACTCAAGTGTGAGCTTCTCTTCCTTACATCCTTGCCTAATATTGCTTTCTTTCTAGGTCATTGTAGTCCTCTAAAGTCTAGACATGAAGTAAAATGTGCTTGTTCTTTGACTATCTTCACTCCATTCTTTCATTTCTCTTCACATGACATCATTTGCCTCATAAGCCTTTCCAATATGTTGTATTTCACCCACTTATAACCTAATAGCATCATAGGCAATGACCTTTCAGTGGGATTTATAGCTGGGGCTTTAAAGGGTACTGAGGTTCCCCCCCTCTCAAATATTTCCTTCTGTTCCAGTTTGGAGAAAGGAAACTAGAAATTAATGGTATTCACATATCTTATATGAATTGCCCACTGTGCTACTGAAGGGGTTGGTACTCTCTGACTGCTGGTTGTCTGGATAGTTAGCTGACAGAGGGCTGCCCCATTCCAGAAGCTGGCAATAGAGAAGCTGAAATATAAGTCTCTGGATTGAATTTGCTCTCCAGAACAGGTGGGACTGCAGTCAGAACTCAAGCATCCAAGAAATGCCAGCTAAAGCTTTGTATCAATAATGGATACTTTGTAAAAACATAGGTCAAATGAAGCTGGTGCCAATTTTCCAGCTCTTTGGAGTTTCATGTGGCCACTTAAAAGTTCACTTTTCTATAATACTTTAAAGATGATAGTGATGTTGAAGAAGTGTACATTAATCCTTCCAAAGTTAGAATCCAAAAAATGTTAGAAGTCTTTCAAGTCTTGCTAACATTTCTACTTTAATAGGTAGTAACTGTGATAGAAGTCCATGAAAACAATCTGCGAAGACAGTGTTGAAATAAAACCTCAGCTGTAGTCTGATCAAAATATGCATCTTACAATTTTAGTTAAGGATTTGGTATTGCCATGAGTATGCAGGACTCAATGAGACCTTGTCATTTGAATACAGTTTGAATGTGTCTTCCCTAAGGCTCATATGCTGGAAGTTTAGTTCCCAGTATGATGGTTTGAAGCTTGAGGCCACTTCAAGTGTTGGGGCCTAGTAAAGATAATTTAACTATGGGGCTATCTCCTTTAAAAGAGATCCATGCTGAGCCAGGCACTAGTGGCTTATACCTATAATTCTACCTACTCTTGAGGCTGAGATCTAAAGATCTCATTTTGAAGCCAGCCTAGGGAGAAAAGTGCGACACTCATCTCCAGTTAAGCACTCAAAAACTGGAAGTGAGGCTGTGGTTCAAAATGGTAGAGCACTAACCTGGAGCAAACAAAGTCAGGGAGAGTACCCAGGCACTGAATTCAAGCATCACAAATGACAGAGAGAGAGGGAAGAGAGAAAAATTAGTGCAGGTCTTACATAGTGAATTAGTTCTTATGATAATGATTCAAAAATAAACTCTCATGCCTTTGGCTGCTTGTACATATGACCAGTTCCCATAATGTTTCTTTTCTATGTTGTGGCCCAGCCACAGGACCCCCATGAGAGGCTAAACAGATACACCCACTCATTCTTGGTCTTTCAGACTCCAAAATTATGAGCTCTGGGAGGCTCTTTTCTTTTTTCCATATATATTTTATTGTAGTTAATAGAAGGGTTACATTATATTCGCCAGATAGAAGGTGCATTGCTTTACATACATTGATACCCTTTCTCATGTCTTGGTCCCCATTTCCCTCCCCCCACCCCAACCCCTCATCTTGTTTTCCTCCCTTCCCTATCCAACTTCAAATAACCAAATATGCATATATACAACATATCTGATAACTAGGAGAAATACTGGAACAATATGAGATAACCAAAGAACAGCAAAAGAGATGATAGATAACATAGTACATTAAGGACAACAATCACTCATTATGTGGCTTTTGTTTCTATATCCTAGAGGTCCTTTCATTTAGCGTCATACTGTATGGCATTATGTATCTAGGTTTTGCTCTATTGCTAGGAGAGCCCAAGGTTTCTACTGATTATGACAAATGAGGGAAACCATTGAGTAGGTATTTAATCTTTTTTTGGTAACTTGTTTTAGATTTTAGCATATGTGTATTTGTACATTTTCTGCTATATATGCCTAAATATTTAATTATTTTATTAGTATTATAAATAGTAATTATATAGTAAATTATTTTGATTACTATTGTAAGTAGAATCTTTTTTCCTTTTTAAAATTTATATTGTAAAATGTAAGCATATGGAAATAAAAATTTTGTTGTTGATCTCCTAAAAAAGCCATATAATGAATGATTGTTGTCCTTAATGTACTATGTTATCTCTCATCTCTTTTGCTGTCCCTTGGTTATCTCATATTGTTACAGTATCTCACTTTGTTATCGGATATATTTGTATTTGGTTATTTGAAATTGGATAGGGAAGGGGGGAAAACAAGATGAGGGGTGGGGGTGGAGGGCAGGGAAATGGGGACCAAGACATGTGAAAGGGTATCAATGTATGTGAATTAATTCACCTCCTATCTGGCAAATATCATGTAATCCTTCTATTAATTACAATAAAATATATGAAAAAAGAAAACAATGTCATCCTAAAAGATTTGCATATATAATAGTATATAGATATACAGAGTATGACTATGTTCATTACATATGGATATACACATATATATCATTTTATTGGTGATGGTCATAGGGCTTGAACTCAGGGCTTGGACTAATGCTCAACCACTCTGAATCACAGCTGCACTTCTGGGTTTTGGGGGTGTTTAATTGGAGATTAAGAGTCTCATCACATTTCTTACCCAGGCTACTGAGGAGCCAGGATGGCATTAGCCATTATATATATATATATATATATATTATGTAATGCTATATGTAGGTGATATATAATATATAATAGTAGAACCATATAATATATTTCATATTGTATACATTATATTACATATATATATATATACTGTGAGGAATAGACAGAGGGCAAGGAAATATTGGAAGATAAATAATACAGAAATCCCTTGTGTCTGTATATGAAGATGGCACATAAGGAAACTCACTGAAAGCTATTAAACAGTAGATGAGTAAGGGGAATGTGGAAAGAGAGAGCAAATAGGGCAAATGGGGTTAATCTGACTGAAGTATAACCTATGTATGTGTGAATTGCCCTGGTGAACCCTCTTTGTACAATTAATATATGCTAAAGACAGAGAATGACCAATGTATAACAGATTCTGTTGTGTTTAGAAACTACAGGGAAGGGGGAGGGCCAACATAGTAAATGAACATAGTAAAATACTAGAACAAGGCGTCCAGTTGACACTGTTTGAAGAAGGATGAGGGAATATTATAGTGGGGATGAACTCAATCAAATAACACTGTATGCATAGCTCCATATAATTATAATGAACCCCCCTTGGACAATCATTTTTTTTTGGTCATGGGGCTTGAACTGTGGGCCTGGGCACCATCCCTGAGGTCTTCCACACAAAGCTAGTTCTCTACCACTTTGAGCCATAGCACCACTTCCGGTTTTCTGGTGGTTCATTGGAGATAAGGGTCTCACGGACTTTCTTGGCTTCACTGGATTTGAACCTCGATCCTCAGATCTCAGCCTCCTGAGTAGCTAGAGTTACAGCTGTGACCCATCAGCATCTGACTTGGAGAATCAATATATACTCATAAAAATAAAATAAAATATCAGTAATAAAGTGTTGACCAAAATAAAGTAGCAGTAGCTATACTTTCATCAGACAAAGTAGACTTTAAGTCTGTTGTTATAAGAGCCAACAACGGCCATTGCATAATGATAAAGGGGTCAATTCATCAAGATGACCTAGCAATCATAACAGCATGTGCTTAATATAAAGCACCTAAATACATTAAGGAAATATTAACAGATATGAAGGAAGAGACAGACTGTAGTGAATAGGAGAAGGCTTCAATATACTGCTTAGAAATTAGCCAAACTCTCTTCCTCTAGGTCTACATTTGGAACAAATGAATGACCTACAGCCTCAGTGACCTATTCAAGATGCCCATGGCAGTACACTGGAATCAGAAAACTCTGACAGGATTGTTCCTGGTCCTCCCAGAAGTGCCTCTGGAAACAGCATTACAGATTTCTTCAATGAGACAGGTTGTCATCAATCCCTAGATGGTTCCTGGAAGCAATTAGAACAGTGACAGTAGAAGGAGCAGCAGCAGCAGGTACATCCTACTTTCTCCCCAGCTCTCTGTCATCCACCCCAGATTGTTCATTCAAAGTATCTTTCTTGAAGAATAGAAATGAGCCAATGTGCACCATAGGCCAAACCAAGCATGTGTCATAAGCACGGGGCTGGAATGGCAGGCTGTTGAGACTGGAATCAAGTGACCTTAAGTTGTGTACAAATTCAAGGAATTATGGTAAGAAAAGGAATTAGTAGACATTCGTAGTGAAGAAGTGGATGGAATTCTCTACAAGGCAGTTTCTGTAATCTGACCCCTGCAGTATCGAGCAGCCACTATGTATGACTAGATGTGGAGGATTCAACTAAGGAACTGCATTCATTCTGCACTTTTAGTTTTCATTCATTTAGATTTTAATGGTAGAATGAAAGCAGTGTATTTTTCATTGGATCTGATTGAAGTACTTGCCTGTTTCCAAAGATGGAATATGAAAGTTTGACCTCTGCTATTTTTCCAGGTACATACAGACATCAGGCAAGCCACCAAATGTACATATAGACTACATGACACAGGCAGGGCAATGTACCTAAGCCTGGCTGTAAACACTTCAATATGGGCCCAACAGAAAAGCTCCATACCTCCCTAGACCTAATGGTTTTTCATTAACTTCCACCTTCTTGCTTAAACCTCATAAAATCCAGCTCCTGTCCTAACTCGGATGTACAGACTGCAAGGAAACAGAAAGGCTATGCCCCTTGCTGCTATATCTCAAAAAACAGTCCTCATATATGGAAGATGGATGTAGTCAGTTTCCTTCTCTCTCCTCCATTTCCTTAATAGTGATGATATTGCTTGGGGGCTACATTGTACTTTAAGCAAGTATTAAATAAGTTACTACTGTTAGTTTGCTGTGTGTGTCCACTTTATGATATGTAGCTAGTGGATGATTATCTTTATTTTTTTTGCCGGTCCTGGGGTTTGAACTCAGGGCCTGAGCACTATCCTTGTGCTTTCTCAAGGCTATTGGTCTACCACTGGAGCCATAGAACCACTTCTGGCTTTTTTCTGTATATGTGGAACTGAGGAATCAAACCTAGGCATTCGTGTTTGCTAGGCAAACACTCTACCACGAGGCCAAACGCCTGGCCCCTAGCGGATCATTTTTAGATAATATGGCTCACTTTGAATTTATAACCCAATGTTCTCTAATCAATCTCCCCCAAATCCAGTTGGGGTTCTGTTAGAGTGCGCATTTGAATAAGTTCCTGCTGATTCTTATATACACTAAAGGACTCTCTGGCCTGTGCTGGTGGCTCAGGTGTGGTCATAGCTATTGAGAAGGCTGAGATTTGAGAATTGCATTTCAAGGCCAGTCTGCACAGAATAGTCTGGGAGAGTCTTTATGAACAAATTAACCACTAAAAACCCAGAAGTGGAGTTGTGGCTCCAGTGATATAGCCCAATTGTTCAGGGGGAAAAAAAGCTTAGAAAAAACATCCAGGTGGTGAGTTCAAGCCCCCGGACTAGCTCAAAATTTAAAAAAAAAAAGTTACTCTGATCTAAAGACCTCAGCAGACATTTGAGGCCTTTGATGGATATTCAGGTTGTGTCAATGAATGTGGCCCTTGTGGGGCTGGGGAGGAGGGAGGGGCAGCAGGGAGGTCTCAGCTGCCCACTGTGACATCATAGAACAAAGTCAAGGTGTCATCAAGCCCCACCCAAACCAGGGGGTATATCTTTCCCACCGAATTGAAGCCACCACTCACCACCTGACTCCTCTGCGGGCAGGAGGGGTCTGGCTGATCCTCCACCACTCATCCTTACTATAGCCAGCTGAAGAAGAGCAGGCGGAGCCTATCCGATCTCGACTCACCTCAGAGCTGTCCCAGTGAATGCGAAATCCTCCTCATCTGACTCAAGATGTTCGTATCTCCCCGAAAATGGAATTCCCGAAGGGCGTTTTTGTCCAACCAGCTTCCCTGCCTGCCATCCTCACCCTGCTGCCACTCAGCCTCCTTTCACTATCCCTGTTCCACGCCCCCTGGTATGTGGACACACAGAAGATACTCGAGTCCCTGTTCCAGAAATGTCTGTCAGCCCAGTGCTTTGTGTTGCCAGTGTTCGTGGAATGGGATGTCGCCAATCCATCAGCCGCGGAGGTGCGACAGTGCAGCTGCAGAGCTGGGGATGCCCACTTCGCCTTCCTTACCTTCCACCATGACGACCTGTGGCTATCCAGTGCGGAGATCATGGAAAAACCAGGGCAGAAATACCGAAGGTCCATCCAACTCCTCACACCATCAGCCAAGAGAACGGAGAAAGGACTATGCCAATGTTCCGCGTTGCAAGGCCCACGTCATAATCACCCCCATCGCCGACCTGGAAGGGAATGGTCAGTAGAAAAGGCCATCCTCCTCTATCTTCCCTTGGGACTCCCACCAACGATCCGGTGGCGTCCATTGGGATTCCAAATCATCTACATCAGACTTAAAGTCATCAGCTTCCTCCTGCTACTGATCAACTCCACCCACAGACAAGCCGGGCTGCGGACTCGAGCTGAACACCTTTGCGGACATTTCCTCTTGTTGCGTGGCATCTCCGCTGAGCGTCTTCAACGTGTACACCAACACAGTGCCACCGATCAAGAACAACTGCAGCATGAGCTTCCGCGCATGTCTGGTTCGTCCAGTGCACCACCACCGCTGCTTCTTGTGCCAGTCCATCCAGAAAGAGCTTTGATCGGCTGCCACCAGTGTCACAATCCACCCGGGCACTCTGTTTCTGAAGGCACTGACTCCTGCGGTCTCCAACACAAGAAGAAACTGGTGGGGGGCTTCACTAGAAGATCAATGGTAGCAGTTAAGTGGGTTTGGTGAGTCCGCTCGTTTGTTACCAACATCTGCTTAAGTCAAAAATACAAATAAAATGAGCGAGTCACCTGTGCCAGTGGTTCTCGTTGTCAACAGATCCAGCTTTGCCTGCAAACTCGGGAGACCCAAATCCTCAGGTACCCTTATAATTCTTCTTTTATTTATTTTTTTGTGAGTCCTGGGGCTTGAACTCAGGCCTGGATGCTATTCTTGAGCCTTGAGCCACAACACCACTCCTGGCTTTTTCAGAGTAGTTAATTGAACGTGAGTTCCATGGACCTTTCTACCTACCCTAGTTTCAAACCCTGATCCTTAGACCTCATCCTGATGAGTAGCTAGGATTACAGGCTGGCCTTACTGACACCCTGGTATGCTCATTCTAATCCTACTGAATCACAAACTCTAGCAATGGCAGAGGAATCTTCATTTTAAACAGCCTTGTAGGAAATGGTGATAGGCATTCACATTTGAAAAACACTTATTCAGAGTTTTGATTCAAAAATAGTCAAACTGATTTTAATAGTGTACAAATTATCTACTTATGGACTTAGAGAATAATCTTATTTATGGATTTATAGACTTTCACTGCTAGTTCTAAAGACTGTAGTTGCGTGATTGTACCCTCTACATATGTCCCTCTGGTATCTGAACATTCTAATTTCAAGTTTAATAAGGACCAATCTTTATTTCTCTTAATGTTCTCATTCTTTCCCATGAACTTCATTTTCTTCTCGTATTTTTATTAGCATCCTTTCCCATGAAGTTTATTTTTTTCTCATATTTTTATCAGCATAAATTAGTTGTATGAAGAGATCTCATTGCATCCTTTCCCATGAAGTTCATTTTTTCTCATATTTTTATGAGCATCCATTAATTATATGAAGAGATCTCTTTTTGTTATCCAATGTGTACAATACACCTTGGTAAGATCCACCCTCTCTGCTAATTTCCCTTATTATCTTTCCCCCTCCCCCAACCAATCTCAACAAGTTTCATTCTTCCATTTTTCCATGTAAAGTATGTTGACCACAGTTCACGCTCCTTCACTGTCTCCTTTCACCCTCCCTCCTCCACTAATACACATACTCCAAACAGGATCTGTTTTGCATTCCTGTCATTCCTTTTAAGTGTATTTTAATTGCACCAAGGGGTTTCACCATAGTATTTCACAATATGGTATTTTAATCAAATTGACCCTTTCACTTATGCTACTTTCCCCAAGCTCAGTACCTCCATTATTCAACAGCTTTCACTGAGTTCCATTTTGCTGACCTCATTCACAGGCACAATGTATTGCTGCGCAGTGCCAAAAGTTTTCCTGAAATGGGAATTTTCTAGCACACTAATATTGACGGTGTATGATTCTTACCCCTCCCAGGCAAGCAATTCTGCTTCCAGATTCTTCCAATAGACATTCACAAACAGGTCATGTATGCTCTAAATGAAATCTCCAGATATTTTCTATGCACAGGTGTATACATCCTACATTGATCACAGGACTTGACTCAGGGCCTGGGTGCTGTCCCAGAGCTCTTCAACTCATGTCTAGCACTCTGCCACTTTGAGCCACAACTCCATATCCAGTTTTATGGTGATTAATTGGAGATAACAGTCTCACAGACTTTTCCTTTCCCAGGCTGGCTTCAAACCATGATCCTCAGATCTCAGCCTCCTAAGTAGCTAGCATTACAGACATGAGTTTCCAGCATCCAGTTCATCCTACATTTTTTGAGCAGTGTTGTGCCTTTGCACACATGCTAGTATGGTCTGAATGTATGAGTTCCCCCAAATTTCATATGTTGAACCTAATGCCCAATGTGGTAGCATTAAGAGATGGGACCAGGGCTAGGAGTGTGGCCTAGTGGTAAGACTGCTTGCCTATCATGGATGAAACTCTGGGTCCAATTCCTTGTACCACATACATACACAGAAAAAGCTGGAAGTGGTGCTGTGGCTCAAGTGGTAGAGTACTAGCCATGAGAAAACTCCAGGACAGTACCCAGGACTTGAGTTCAAGTCCCAAGACTTGCAAAAACAGAGAGAGGGAGAGGGAGAGAGGGGAGAGGGGGAGAGGGAGGGAGGGAGGGAGAGAGGGGGAGGGAGAGAGAGAGAGGGAGGGAGAGAGAGAGGGAGGGAGAGAGAGGAAGGGAGAGAGAGAGGGAGGGAGAGAGAGGGAGAGAGAGGGAGGGAGAGAGGGAGGGAGAGAGAGGGAGAGAGAGGGAGGGAGAGAGAGGGAGGGGAAGAGAGAGAGAGGGAGAGAGAGAGGGAGGGAGAGAGAGGGAGAGAGAGAGGGAGGGAGAGAGAGAGAGGGAGAGAGGGAGGGAGAGAGAGAGGGAGGGAGAGAGAGGGAGAGAGAGAGGGAGGGAGAGAGAGAGAGGGAGAGAGGGAGGGAGAGAGAGAGGGAGGGAGAGAGAGGGAGGGGAAGAGAGAGAGGGAGAGAGAGAGAGGGAGAGAGGGAGGGAGAGAGAGAGGGAGGGAGAGAGAGGGAGGGGAAGAGAGAGAGGGAGAGAGAGAGAGGGAGAGAGGGAGGGAGAGAGGGAGGGAGAGAGAGAGGGAGGGAGAGAGAGAGGGAGGGGAAGAGAGAGAGGGAGAGAGAGGGAGAGAGAGAGAGGGAGAGAGAGAGAGGGAGAGAGAGAGAGGGAGAGAGAGGGAGGGAGAGAGGGGGGAGAGAGAGGGAGGGAGAGAGAGGGAGAGAGAGAGAGGGAAAGAAGAGAAGGGGGTGCTATTTGTCAAGTGACTAAGACAAAACAGCTCTAACACCAAGATCTGTATTAGTGTTCAAAACTGGCTGAATCAAGATCCCTTGACCTTCCCTTCAGCCTGTAGGACACAGCAATAAGTCACCATATTTGAAGACACCTGGATGTTCTAAGCCTCCAGAGATATGAAAAATTCCTATCATTTATAATTTACTCTCTCTAAAAAGAAGACATGCCCACACCAAACAGAATTAGTGAACCAATAGGGAAAGGGGAAAGGCTAGCAACCACACAGAGAAGCAAAGCAGAATCCCGGGAGTTAAGGTGAAATCAAGTGGCCAGTAATATGGCCAGAACACAGGTTAACAGCTCAGTATACACTCCTGGCTAAAGAGTCAAAGGAAGTGAGTTTTCCATCCATAGCTCCAGCTTCTAATTAACTGGAAGCAGACTGAAGGAGGAAAAGGCAAAACCCTAGCAAACAGTTCTATAATCTTGTCTTTGTAGCCAGGAAATAATCCTGGAGCTCATTCTCAGTCAGCACGTCCTGTTCTTACCAGAAACCAACCAAAGACAATTATTCCAGGTTCTACTCAACATTTCAGCTCATACTGAGCCACTGCACTGCTCAGTCCCCCCTCCCTCCACTAACCTCAAAGTCATTCTATTTAAAACACATTGTTTTTCATAAGCACACGCCTCTATCTTCCATTTTTTGAAAGAACTCCATTCCCCTACCAACTATGAAACCCTGCTCTCATAGACTCTGATCTGTGAGTTAAGTGCATTAAAATCATGTCTTAATCATATAGATTCCAAATCCCACTCTCAGATTCTGATTGAGGATGTTTGGAAAGGTCTCCAGATTCTTGATTGGCAGAATAGTTTGGCAGTCACTGCCCTATGTGAGATATCTCAATCTCCTCAGACCCTCCTAGCCAGACTATCTCAGACAGAAGCCAGCACCTCTCATAGCTTCTCTATTCAACACTCTACAGGACAGTTTCATTTATCCCTTGCATACAGGCTCTGGTCACTTTGGGCAGCATATTTTCTCTCATTGGTATTGCTAAACTCTTCTAATCACATATATTCTGTGCATGAGCTAGTTATATACCCAATAAATATCTGGCATTTAAACCATACATGGTGGCATATGCCTGTAACCCTAGTATTCAAGGGGCAGAAATAGAAATATAGTGAGTTAGAGCCTAGCCTAGGCTACAAAATAAGATCTTGTCTCAGAAAAATATGGCCTACTGGCCTACTATCTTATATAGTATCTCACAAACTAGCTAACATATCTGCAAACCTCCTAAATGAATACCAAAAGCACTAACAAAGGTTCAAGAGGAATATGCAGTAAAGATCAGAAGATTCTACACATTCAAGTGTCCATAAAGAAGGCAAGGTAAAAAGTAATGAAAGACATTTCTGTAATTAATGGGCTTCCATGCCTCTTGAAAATAGATGGAAACATTAATAGTGATAAATGAATGGAAACATTAATAATGATAAATGAGAATTTCCTGTGCATTACCTACACTGGAACAACAACTTTTTTCTTTCTTTTCTTTATTTTTTTCACTTTTTTTTCTTTTTTGTCAGTCGTGGGGCTTGTACTCTGAGCCTAGGTGCTATCCCTGAGCTCTTCAGCTCAAGGCTAGTGCTCTACCACTTGAGCCACAGCACTACTTCCAGTTTTCAGGAGGTTAATTGGAGATGAGTCTCACGGGCTTTTGTGCCTGGGCTTTGAACCACAATCCTCAGATCTCAGCCTCCTGAGTAGCTAGGATTATAGGCGTGAGTCGCCAGTGCCTAGCTTAACAAACAAGTTCTATCACAGGGTACTATGGTATACATTTTATAGGCGAGTAATATGTCTCAAGGGAGGTAAGTCACTTCCCTAAAGTAACAGAGCTAGTCTAATCCCAGACTGTCTGATCCTAGCTGAGCTAATCTTAAAACAAAAATCAGTCCCATTTTATGAGCATAAAAAAGAATCTCTTAGAAATGAAAACCCTTTCCTTTAACCTATCTTTGAGCTAGTACACAATCTACTCCTTTCTTCTAGAAGTTATTGAACAGATCAGCCTATGTACAGAGAACAACTGGCATTCTTTCTGAAGTGTGACACTTGGGGAAAATATAGCACCTTACCAAGAGACCTTTACCTATAAGGAATATGTTCCCTCATATGGGTTGATTTGCCCTTGTGGCCCTTGCTAACGAGACTTTGAACTCCTGAACTAAATGGTGTTATTTTAAGGTCTGCAAAATAGGGAGTGTTGAAGAAGGGAAGTAGGGATTGGAAGAACTGATCATTAGAACATAACCCATTCAATTAGCAGTCATCCAGTCAAAGAAAAAAAGCCACTTCCCACCACACACTTGCCAAGTCCAGCCTTATTTTCCTTATGTTTATATAATCACTTTGCTTTTTGTAGTATACTATTAACGAAGGATTTAGGGGAGGTTAAGAATAGCAGGTATATAACATTGCTTTCTGCAGATTGCAAAGAGAATTTCCTGGGAGACCTAGAACTTATCCAAATTGCATTTAGCCCACTAACTAAATTTTTGTTCAATACTGAAGACTGAACCCACAGCCCATACAAGCTAGGTAATTGTTCTCACACTGATCTATGCCTTCAGCCATTTTTATTATTTTAGTTTGAGACAGGTTCTCACTAAGTCTTCCAAGCAGACCTCAAATGTGCAATACTTCTGCCACTAATGCCAGAGGAGCTGGCATTACAGGCATACACTACTGTGCCCACTGGCATTATGATTGTCACTGCACAGGGTGTAAGAACATAACAATTTCAAACATCTTTACTATTCTGTCCTAAAGAACACAAGAGGTAGGACATCATGGCAAAGCAGCCTTCTTTTGTTCTTTTGTTCAATGACCCTTCAATTGTATATCTCATTTCACAGGAAGAAAACAAAGTGAAAAATACAAATGATTGGAAAGGTTTATGTGGTTCTCCTAGTCCTTAGATAGGAAATGAAACATCTCTTTTGAGAAATATTTACCCTTCTTTAAAGACTCCAAATTGACTTTTTAAAAAATCTGCTTCAAAACAATGGACAAGTAAAAATGAAACCCGTTTAACTTAGCAAAGGCAGACACTATAATTTTACTACCATGACAAGTTTACTAAATAGAATTTTATATCCCTGTACCTAGCTTCAAAGTTAAATAATTTTATTGATTTTGGTCTCTGCATGTTTTTTTCCATGTCAACACTCCTTGACAAACCTTTCTCTTCGTCTGCTCTAAGTGAACCAAAGCCCACACAGTGAGTTTGTTTACCATCTGTCAGAAGCACAAATGAAGTGAGAGAGAAAAACATGTGAGAAAAAAAAAAGAGTATTCAGTTGAGAGACACTGAAGACAGCTTTGTACTTTAGAAAGAACATGCCACCGAGAGAGGTAGCATGGGTTCTAGTTCCATTCTGTCACTGGCTATATCACCTACTATAGGTCACTTCTTCTCTCCTGTGTGTCTATTTTTTCTCATTATGAAAAGAAGTAAGATAGGTTAAGGAAATAAAAAGGGGAAAGAAGGCAGGGCAAGAAGACATTGGCTTAGTTGCTCTCTAAGGCCAAACTTTCACATAAATTCGGGCCTGAGATGCTAATTAAGCAAGAGATAAAAAGAAAGCTCAGCTTAAGTATTCTTGGGCATCCTGGGAAAACAGGAAAGAGCTCACATCCCAGCCTTGCTACACTTTCAGGGAAATTAACATCCTATTGCTATTTGTCTTTTTTCAGTAAACAGTCAACATTAAGGGGCAAAGAGGATCCAGTAGTGACATTTCTCAAGTCCTATTCATTACCTATGCATTTTTTGTTGCATAATTCATTGCCAAATCCAACAGGATGGCCTCTAATACAACATGGACCAGCCAGAATTCCCCAAGGGGAATTAGCACATTATCTCCTTTGCAGTCTGTCTGCCAAGATTCCTCTTTCAACTCTGTAGTTCAACAGTTCTTGTGTCAGTCCCTGCCCATAACTGGGTGGCCCATATGCCAATCAACATGCTCTCTTTACTGCCCTTGTCCTCCCTTTCAATCAGAGATCGTAAATCTCTTAAATTCCTTCACAAAATGATCAACGTGAAGTTCAAATGAAAGTGGTTTCACCCTTTGCTACCAGAGAAGCAGGTAGGTAGAGAGAAAATTTGCATGTACAAAAATCTAGTTGGGGGTTGAGAGATAAGCAGATGGGGTCAAGGAAAGGACACAGACCCTTACATTCCTAAGCTAACTCTCCTTCTGGCAGGCCCTCCATCTCATATTCTACGGGCATTCCAAAATTGTCGTCCCAATAATTAAAATTCTGAACAGTGTAACTCTATATAAATATGTTGTGTGCATGGGACCAGAGGCCTACCAAATCTTTAAAATGTGCAGCTAGTGAAAACTCAACCTCTGTATCTCAAGTAAAGCTGTTTTCATCATGAAACAAAAGAAATGAAATGGAAGAGAGACAGAGTCCAGGCAGAGCCAAAGATGTAGGGTGGGTCAGTAAAAAGGGACACTGAGAGCAAATCCAGGACACTGAAAAGGAACTGCTTAGACAGAAAATTATACATTAGAAAGCAGCCAGAATTGGGCCTAGCATGCTTGAAGACCCAGGTGTGATTCCTTGGTACCACATATAAAAAAGTTCGGGAGTGGTACTGTGGCTCAAGGCTCTAGCCTTGAGAAAGCCCAAGGACAGTGTCCAATCCCTAAGTTCAAGCCCCAGGACTGGAAAAAAAATGAAAAGAAAAGGGAAAAACTTCATCCAGAATGGAAAAACAACATGCTTACAAAATAGCTTACAAAATAGTATCAGACTTCTGTTCAGAAAGAGTGGTGTACATTCCCATATTATATCTACTAAGGCTAGTCTTAAAAAAACACTGGGCATTGTAAGACAAGCAGAAGAAAACTGAAAAGTGGAGGAGAAGGCAGAAAGGAAGAGAGGCGAGACTTGGGGAAGAACATAGTTCTTGAGTTCATTACATTCCTCCTGCTTTTTGTTTGTCTGGCATTGTGGCTTGAACTCAAAGCCTTAGCACTGTCACTGAGCTCTTTCTTATCAAGGACAGTGTTCTACCACTTTGAGATACAGCTCCACTTTTGATTTTTGAGTGATTAATTAGAGATAAGAAATTCACATAGATTAGGTCTTCCTACGGTGGCTTCGAACCAGGATCCTCTGATCTCCACTTCTTGAGTAGCTAGGATTACAGGCATGAGTCACAGGTACCCGGCTCTTACATTTCCTTTTTTGCCTCATTTATATTGTATGCGATGTTGGAGAAGCTATCAATCCAGTAAGGTCCATTGGTATAGATAGCCAACCAAACAAAAAAACCAGAGTACCTGATCTCTAGCCCAAAGCCTAACTAACTTCTCTATTCCTGCCAAACAGCACAGGCAAAACACTGCTTCAATCACCAAAAGCCTAGTGGGAGCCTACATCTATGCTTTTGCCTCCATTAAACAGTGCAACCATCCTTCTTACTTCATGATATTAGGAACACCAAGCTTAGACCTGTGGCTTGCATCCCTGACCAGTAGTAAAAATGTCCCTCAATGTCAATGGAAGCCATATTGTAGCAGCAGCCAGGTGACCAGCCCACCCTCTACCCAAGGGGGTGTAAGCAAAGATCCTATGGAGAACTTGAACTTCAACACCTGCCTAGAAGCAATGAGGTAACACTTCTCATTTGTTGGAAACTTATCAGGGAATCTGGACTTTTATCCTTACAATATAGTAAAGAGACAATAGCATTCTTGCTTTCTCTTTTCCGTGCCAGAAGAACTGCTAAATAGAAGATTTAAACAAGAGGTGGAATTTATAACTAAATACTTGAAGTGTCACAATATGATACAAAATCACTCTTCATAACAAGAACAAGACAAAATACCTTGCATGAGAAAAGGTAATCAATGTACACCAACACCAAAATTACAAAAATGTTGGAATTATCCACATTGTACAATAAACATGCTTAAATGAGAAATTGCAAAAATCTTGAAAGTAATGAAAAAGAATTATAATCAAAGAAAGAAATCTCAGAAAATAATGGAAAATACAAAAAAAAACAAAATGAAAACTTTTGAGCTGTAAAACATAGTGACCAACATTTAACACTCAGTGGACAGGCTCAACATTGAATGTATGGAATGCCAAAATATTGGTGGTCCTAAGAATCACAAACAAATCAGAGAAAGGCTGGATAAGTGGGACTGCATTAAACTGCAGAGCTTTTGCATGGCAAAGGACATAGCTAGTAAATTAATTAGGAAGCCTACAGAGTGGGAGAAGATCTTCACCAACCATACAACAGACAAAGGCCTCATATTTAAAATATATCAACAGCTCCAAAAATTGAATCACTCCAAAACTAACCTCCAAAGTAACAACCATCCCATTAAAAAATGGGCCAAAGACTTAAAGAGAGTATTCTCTGAAGAAGAAATAAGAATGGCCTATAGACACATGAAGAAATGCTTAACATCTCTGGTCATAAAAGAAATGCAAATCAAAACAACTCTAAGATTCTACCTCACTCCAGTTAGAATGGCCAGGATCAGGAAAACTAATAACAGATGCTGGAGGGGATGTGGCCAGGAGGGATCACTACTACACTGTTGGTGGGAGTGCAAACTCATTCAACCACTATGGAAAGCAGTATGGCAGTGCCTCAAAGGACTAAACATAGAGCTCCCCTATGACCCAGCAATTCCACTACTTGGCATTTACCCAACCATCCAGAAACTAGGGCATACTAAATCCACTAGCACAACAATGTTCATTGCAGCACTATTTACCATAGCAAAGCTATGGAACCAACCTAGATGTCCCTCAGTTCATGAGTGGATCAACAAGTTGTGGTATTTGTACACAATGGAATTCTATGCTGCTGTCAGAAAGAATGACATGGCCCCATTTGTTAGGAAATGGAAAGACTTAGAAAAAATCATATTAAGTGAAGTAAGCCAGACTCGAACTTAGGCTCAATGGTTTCCCTCATTTGTCATAATCAGTAGAAACCTTGGGCTCTCCTAGCAGAGATTTGCAATAGAGCAAAACCTTGATACATAAGGCCATATAGTATGAAGCTAATTGAAAAGACCTCCAGGATATTGAAACAAAAGCCATATAATGAATGATTGTTGTCCTTAAGGTACTATGTTATCTCTCATCTCTTTTGCTGTCCCTTGGTTATCTCATATTGTCACAGTATCTCACTTTGTTATCTGATATATTGGATATATTTGTATTTGGTTATTTGAAATTGGATAGGGAAGGGGGAAAACCAAGATGGGGGTTGGGGGGAGGGTAATGGGGACCAAGACATGTGAAAGGGTATCAATGTATGTGAATTAATTCACTTTCTATCTGGCAAATATCATGTAACCCTTTTATTAATTACAATAAAAAATATTAAAAAAATTGGTGGTCCCGATGCTTTGTATATTGCCTCCTCTGTATTAAACATTTACATTAGAAAAGGGGGAAAGTCTCAAATCAGTACCATAAAACACATCCGGAAATTAGAGAAGTAAAGATAAAAGAAACCAAAACAACATAAAATAATGAGAGAAATAATAACAATGAGAAAAACAATGAAACAGAAAAAAATAGAAAAACAGTAGACAAAATCAATGAAGCAAAAGGTTGTCAGTGAAGCTGAAAAAACACAAAGAAAAAGTGCAGGCTGTGAGTTTTGCCTAGTGGTAAAGTACTTGCCTAGCATGCATGAAGACCCAGGTTCGATTCCTAGGTACCACATATATAGAAAAAAAGACAGAAGTGATGCTGTGGCTCAACTGGTAGAGTGCTAGCCTTGAGGAAAAAGCCCAAGGACGGAGCTCAGGCCCTGAGTTCAAGCCCCAGGACTTGGGGAAAAAATGAATAAGTGCAACGTAGGGTCTGGAAGATGGGCTAGTGGTGGAGTGCTTGCCTAGCATACATGAAGACCTTAGTTTGATTCCTCGGCACCCCACATACATAGAAAAAGCTGGAAGTGGTGCTGTGGGTCAACTAGTAGAGTGCTACTCTTGAGAAAGCCAAAGGATAGTGCTCAGGCCCTGAGCTCAAACCCCAGGACTGGCAAGAAAGAAAAGAAGGAAAGAAAAAAGTGCAGCGTCAAGAGAACTATCCATACCCAGAAATGAAGTAGGGGGTATCAACACAAATAATGCAGATCTCAAAAAGAATAATACAGACAACCCTGCACACAAAAATTAAGACAACTTAGACTTTCTCAAAAAGCATAATTTACACATATGAATTCAATTAGTTATTTGAAGGAAATTCCCAAGTTTGCTTTCACCAACGAATCCTACCAAATGCTTACGGAAGAATTAACACCTACTACACACAATATTTTCCAGAAGGTAGAAGGAATACTTCACAAATAAGTTTATGAAGCCAGTAGTGACTTGATACCCAAAGAAAGACTGCAACCAGATTAAAAGCCTTAGGAAACAAAAACTGATGTGTTTCATGGATTTGAGTGCAAAATTTTTTATCAAATTACTAGCAAATAGATTCCCAGCACCAGTAGCACATGCCTGTAACTGTAGCTACTCAGGAGGCTGCAATCTGAGGATCTTAGTTCAAAGCAAGAGTGGGCAGGAAAATTCATGAGAGTCATCTCCAATTAAATGCAAAAAAACCCAAAACAACAACAACAACAAAAACAGAAGTGGAGCTGTCATTCAACGGGCAGAGCACTACTTTGAACAAAATAGCTCAGGGACAATGCCCAAGCCCTGAGTTCAAGCCCAGGAGTGCAGATTCATAAAGACATATACACACCTCAAAATTAGCAAATAGAATTCAGCATATGAATAAAAAATTATACAACATTACCAAATAAGTTTTATTTCAGGGACATAAGGCTGTTTCAATATTTGAAAGTCAATACAACTCTTTGTATTAACATGCTAATCAAGAAAAAATTAAATAATGTCAATTATGCCCAAAAAGTATTTGACAAAATTTAATTTACATTTATGATTTAAAAAATGCTCAACAAGGCCGGGAGTTTGGCCTAGTGGTAGAGTGCTTGCCTAGCTTATACGAAGACCTGGGTTCGATTCCTCGGTACCACATAGAAAAGTAGGAAGTGTCTTGGTCCCCATTTCTCTCCCCCAACCCCCGCCCCTCATCTTGTTTTCCCCTTCCCTATCCGATTTCAAATAACCAAATAAACATGAGAAAGGGTATCAATGTTTGTGAAGTAATGCACCTTCTATCTAGTGAATATAATGTAACCCTTCTATTAATTACAATAAAAATATATGAAAAAATAAATAAACAAATCACTCTTTAAATTTTGAGAAACTTTAAAATACAGATTGAAACTTTATATTTCTAGTGGAAGAAAACCAAGAAAAACAAATTGTTCATAAATATATGAAAAATAATGAAATTGATCTTCATTACTGTAATAATAGCTCTGTCAATTGTCTATCTTACATACACATATATTTTGTCCTTCCTATCTTTTCCTTCTAAAAGCTTCAGTATTTTCATTTTCTTGTTTGACTTTCAAAATGGCATAAAATTAAACTACAAAATTTTAAAAAAAGAAAAGTAGGAAATGGTGTTATGGCTCAGGTGGCAGAGAATGTCCAAAGTTAGTGCTCAGGCTCTGAGCTCAAGCTCAGGACCGGCCAAAAAATGCTGACCAAACTAGGAATAGGAGAGAACTATTTCAGCTTGACAAGTAGCATTTCATAAAACCTATAGGTAAGGTGATAATGATAAAAGATGGAATGATTTCCTCTATGATGCGGATGTCTGTCTTCATCATTGCATTGGTGGTCAATATGTGAGTGAACATTAAGCATGAAAAAGAAAAAAAATCACCAAGATTAAAAGGAAGAATTAGAATGTCTCCTTTTTTCAGGTGACACAATAGTCTCTGTGGAAAATCCTAAGCAAGTAATGAAAAACTCCTGCAACTAGTAAGTAATGTAGCAACTTTGCAGAGTGAAAAATAGACATGCAAAATCCTTTGTATTCTTGTGTATAGTAATAAACACACAGAATAAAATTTAGAATACAGTATCATTTAAAAATGCTCCCAAAATACATAGGCATAAGACTAAACACACACATGTGGATTTGTATATCGAAAACTAAACAACACTGAGGGAAATCAATGATCTACATAAAAGGAAGTTTAGGCTCGTGGTTAAAGAATCAACATAAGGAAAATACCCATTCTTTTCTCTGTCAAAATCCTAGCAAGGGTTTTTATAGATATAGAAAAGTTTATTTTAAAATGTATATGGACAATTGATGAACTAATTCAACAGTGATACTAGATACTATGTTGGAAATGAACTATACACATGGGGGGAGAGGAGTTGGGAGGGGAAAAACTGGCAGAATGTGAAGGGGTGTGTGACACTGTTCAAAAAGAAATGTACTCATTCCCAAACTTATGTAACTGTAACCCCTCTGTACATCACTTTTACAATACATGCATACATACATATTTTTAAAAGACCCTAATAAATGCAACTTCCCATGGGGTGCATAGGGAAAATGTATACAGAAAAACAAAGGAATTAGAATAGCTAAGTCAACTTTTTTCTTGTCTTTTTTATTATAATTAATAGAAGGGTTACACTTACATTCACCAGATAGAAGGTGCGTTATTTCACATTGGTACCCCTTCTCATGTTTTTGTCCCCATTTCCCTTCCCCCACCCCTCTCTCATCTTGTTTTCCCCCTTCCCTTTCCTATTTCAAATAACAAAATAAACATATATACAAAATACCAGATAACAAGGTAAGATACTGTAACAATATGAGATAACCAAGGGAAAACTAAAGAGATGAGAAATAACATAGCACATTAATAACAACAATCACACATGATATAGCTCTTATTTCCATTTCCTGGAAGTCCTTTCATTTAAGCTAAGTCAACTTTGTAAAAAGAATGCAGTGGCACTTGGCTTCCATACTTAGTGTATGGCTAATCAACAGTGTGTACATTTGTGGAGGGATAGTTTCATAGAGAGGACTCAGAGCAAAAATAGTCAATTGACTTTTCACACAGCTACCATAGAAGTTCAAAAGAGGACAAAATCTCTCCCACTATCTTTTTAAAAATTGTGCTGAAGCAAAACCTAGATACATAAGGCCATATAGTATGACGCTACATGAAAGGATCACCAGGATATAGAAACAAAAGCCATATGTTGGCCTTAATGTACTATGTTATCTCTCATCTCTTTTGCTGTCCCTTGGTTATCTTATATTGTTACAGTATTTTACCTTGTTATCTGATATATTGTATTGATTGGGAAGGGGGGAAAACAAGATGAGGGGTGAGAGGGAAATGGGGACCAAGACATGAGAAAGAGTATCAATGTTTGTGAAGTAATGTTTGTGAACCTTCTATCTGTTGAATATAATGCAACCCTTCTATTAATTACAATAAAAATATACGAGGGCTGGGAGTTTGGCCTTGTGGTTAGATGCTTGCCTAGCATGCACAGAGACCCAGTTTTGATTCCTCAGAACCACATACATAGAAAAGCCAGAAGTGGTGTGGCTCAAGTGGTAGAGCACTATCCCTGAGGGGAAAAAATAAGCCCAAGGACAGTGCTCAGGCCCTGAGTTCAATCCCCAGGACTGGCAAAAAATATATGAAAACAATTGTGCTGAAGCAATTGCATAAATATATTAATGCAAAAAAAACAACCTCTTTTGTTAAGCCCAAGACCAGGACTAAACTCAATACAAGAACATGACGCTTTCACTCATTGTCTAGCACTCTATCAACTGAACCACACCTCCAACTCCACTCTCCCCCCACAAAAAAAAGCCCTCAAATGTTAATTGGGACTCACACTTAGATAAAATTCAAGCCAGACACAGTAGTTCACACCTATCATCTCAGCTACTTGGGAGGTAGAGATAGGATTATGGTTTGAGGATATTGAGGATAACTAAGGCAAAAAGTTAATGAAACCCTATCTCAAAGAACAAGCTGTGATCCCAGCTATGCCAGAGGCTGATGTAGAGGGATTTCAGAATGAGGCTTCCTTGAGAAACAATGAGATTTTATCTAAAAAAATAACTAAACCAAAAAGGGCTCGAAGCAGGTCACTAATGGTAGAATGCTTGCCTTGCAAACACAAGGCCTTGAGCACTAACCATTAAATATAATAAAATGTAAGTGTTTTCGTCTGAAGATGTTGAAGAATCAATGACGAGGAAAGACAATAAAAAAATATTTGTCAATCACCAGAAGTGGTTCTGTGGCTCAAGTAGTAGAGCATTAGCCTTGAGAAAGCCCAAGGACAGTGCCCAGAGCCTGAGTTCAAGCTCCACAACTGGCAAAAAAAATGCTTATAATGAAGTGGTAGAAAAATAGAGGGAAACAAATGCTTGAGAGTCAGGAGGTTTGGCCAAATGTTATCTCTCCTCTGGATCTCTGTTTCTCATCAATGGCATAAAAGGGGGTGGTGTGGGAGTGCCAAATGGCAGGACAAGCTGAAATCTACCATGGCTTTATGGTTGTATGAAGGAAAAGGATATAGTGGTGAATTAACTTTGAAATGGGTTCTCAGTTCCAAATGCAAGAATAGTCATGATCACTTCCAAAACTAACTGTATCACATACAAGTTGGCAACTCAAGCCACGCTGAGAATTGGACAAATGAAATGAATGGAGAGATAACCTTAGTGACTCCCTGGTAGGTGTGGATGGGTATCTTCATCTTCCTGTAGAGATGATGACCTATTTGAGATGGAAAGGCTTTCAGTTCTTCTCTCTTCATCTACATAATCTGACATGCATTACTGCAGAACTGGAGAAACCATAGGCTCTTATGAGTTACTTACCAAGTCCCTGGATTATCAAGCCAGACAGATGGCTTTCCACAAGCTCACTCCTTCTTAACTATATTCTGGATTTGGCATTTGCTGGTGGATTGTAATGCAGAGAAGATGACCTAAGATGTACACATGAAAGTAACTAGCAAACAACTTAACATATAAAATGCTCTATCAATTCATGGAACAACTATTTATTGAGCATGTACAATATAAACAAGAGTGGAAGTCTCTTACTCTCATAGAGCTTACTTTGTGTGTTTAACCATCGAAGCGGGGGGAGGAAAGGAAGGAAGCCATACAAATAAAATTTTTAAATGGTAATAATTTCTGTAAAGGATAATGAGTACAAAGAGAAGTGGAAGCTACATCAAACACTGATCAAACAGAAGTACCAGTGGTTCACACCTGTACTTCTAGCTACTCAGAGGCTGAGATCTGTCAGAGTGACGCCAGCCTGGGCAGGAAAGTTCATGAGACTCTCATCTCCAATTAGCAACCAAAAGGCTGGAAATGGAGCTATGGCTCAAGTGGTAGAGCACTAGCCTTGAGAACAAAATCTCAGGGACAGTGTCCAAGACCTGCACAAAAGCATAATAAGATATGATCCAGGAAGGACATAGTAGAAAGACAATAGTTGTGTTGAGAACCCAAACTATGAGTTAACCATGGGTAAAAATAAGAAATTGACTAATCCAGGCAGAGAGAAAATCAGATGCAATAGTCTTGTAGTATAAAGTAGCTTCATGGTTTAAGGAGAAGCCATGTGGCTAGAGTACATCAAGTAACATGGAATATGGTGGGGCATGAAGCTAACAAGACTAGCAGAGACAGAAGGTTTGGGGATTTTCTTCTCAATGAGATGGGGAGCTATTATTGAAAGGAGAGCGTCGGTATTGAAACTTGAACCTTGAATTCAGGACCTACCTTGGCTTTTTACCCACAGCTGGCTCTCTACCACTTAAATCACAGTTCTACTTTTGGCTTTTTGGTGGTTTATTAGGAATGAGTGTCAGTCTTTCCTGCCCCCAGCTGGCTGTGGACCTCAGTTGGCAACCTCTTGAGTAGCTATGATTACAGGTGTTAGCCACCCGCACCCAGCTTATTGAAAGGGTCTTTAAGAAAATGCCATTACTGTGTGTCCAGTTTCAAAAGATACCTGTGGATGCTACATGGAAGGTGGCCAGATGACACAGTACACCTGTAGTGTTACATGCATGGATAAATAGACCTATAAATACGGAAGTAAAACTAACAAGCTGGGAAGCTGTTGCAATAGCCCAAGAGAGAAATGATGGTATCTTGGATCAGAGTGTTGGCAGGAGAAGTGGAAAAAAGTTAATGGATTCAGGCTGTTTCAAGATAAAATCCAGAAAATGGAGTGAGTGATTGGACATAAATAAGGCTTAAGGGAAGGTGAAGGAGTAAAGCATGACTCCCAGGTTTCTGGTGTAAGAAATTTTAGCCCAAAATTCTCCCAGAGGCAGTCAATCTGATCAAGAGAAAGAATAAGAAATTGCTAGGGTCCTCAATAAAGAGGCCACATTCCGTTTGGCTTGTTTTCTTTTGGGGATTTTGTTTACTGAATTGCCTTTGAATTGGTAACTGGCTGGCATTTTTGAAGCCTTTTCTCTTTTACATCTGTGACATGTGATCTCTCAGCCTCACCTGCCTATAGGACTCATCTGATGGCAACAACCTAAGTTAACCTCAACTCTTGTCCACACCTGCATACAGAAGACCTCAGCCCCCCTGGAAACTTCTCTGAAGTATTTCTGGGAGTCCTTGGGGTGTCTAACATGTGTTCACCACCAGTGCTCACAAAGTTTAGGTAATCAGTTCTATAATTAGGGTCATTTTAACCTTGTTGGCTCTGAAATATATAGTTTAAAATTGCAGTGTGGAAATAAATGTTTAATATATGCAAACTCCAATCATTGTTACTTTTAATATTCATAAAAAGTTGCATTACATTTGAAAACAATTTGTGGGTTGTATTTTCTCACTTCACAAGAATTCTCAAGTATGCATGATGATTTCTTAGAAATCATAGCCAATTGCAAATTAAAGGAGCTAGTTTTAGCCAAATAATTTCAAAAGCAACATTTTTAAGATCCTTTCTAATTTTTTACAGGAAGAGAATTCTATTTCATGTGGATAGTGGGGGCATTTTATTACATTTGATATGATGATGGGTGGGACCCCAAATGCTTAGAGCCTAGGAAAGCTTGTAAATGTCCTTATCCATAGACAGCACCCTCTGCTCTTTAAAGCTACTTGCCTGCAGAAACTTTCCACTGCCCCTGTCACCAGTCCCCTCTGCAAGGGGGCTGGGCAGGTGCCCCAGCTGCAAAGTATCTTGTCACAAAAGCATTCCTGGATTCCCTAGGGTTCTTAGAGCCCCCAATGTGCATGCTCTGTTGCATGGGGGAAAAACCACATCTCTCCTGTTTATCTTAAACACATCCACATGTCTCCATTGTTTCTCAGACTTCCTGATTCATCTACCTCCTCTGTCTATAGAATTCACTGGGCTATCTGCGTTTCTTTCCAAGCTGAGGAGCCAGCATAAAGCTAGGTTTTCATTCCACTAACCCACACACATACAAAAAGAAATCTCCTGAAGGAATACAGTCAAGAATTCAATGTATATCCTACAAAATTAAGAAATTTGAGGAAAGGGGTGGGTTGGAATGGATGGGTGAGAATGTTGATAAAGGTGATATGGATCAAGATGTGTTGTATTTATAAACTGCTCTGTTAAATTGAAACTCCTTTGTACAACTACTTAATTTTTTAAAGAATTTTTTTAAATCTGAATGCTCAAGCCCACCAACTTCAGAAAAGCCCAACCCTGCAGATGCCTACCACCAGGAATTTCAAAGGATTAAAAATGAATAAATAAATTTCAATCCAGGTGCTGGTGGCTTGTGCCTGTAGTCGTAGCTACTCAGGAGACTGAGATTAGAAGATCCTGGTTCAAAATCAGCACAGGCAGGAAAGTCCATGAGACTCTTATCTCCAATTTAAAAAAAAAAGCTCAAAGTGGTAGAGTGCTAGCTTTGAGCAAAACAGTTCAGGAACAGCACCCAGACCCTGAGTTCAAGCCCCATGACAAACAAAAAGTTACCTGCAACTTAATCTGGTCTTCATTTTAATCCTGCTTCCACAACCACTGGTTTTCTAAAGAGGTGTTAGATCCTAAGGTGTCACAGGAGTCTTTTCTGTTCTATAAGGACCAGGTCACACTCCAGGGATGGGAGGGGAGGGGAAGGGAGGGGAGGGGAGGAAAGAAGGGAAATTTCCAAGGTGTAATAATGGAAGTAAGAATAAATAGAAAGCCACTTCAGTATTCTGACTAGGAGTGGAGATTCTTAACCTTTCAAATTGATGGGTTCTTTATTTTCCAGTCTTGGAAAGCAAAGGGAAAAGCTATATTATGTGGCTCTCTTGTCCACCAGAATTCAATTTCCATCTTGCACTTATAATATTGTGGGTTCCTTTCCCTTTCCAGTGAGTAAACAAGTAATTTCCTTTTGCTTCTCCCATGTGTGGTGCTCAGCTAAGTTGTGTAACCAACATTTGGAGCCGTTTAGGAGGAAGGGAATTCTGATCTCATCAAGTAAGACCCAAGAGATCAAACTCCCACTTCCTACATATGCACATCAATAGATCATTTAGAATAAGCCAATGTACTTAGGTAAAGTTACTGATCAAGATCAAAACAGAAACCTTTTACCTAATCCAAACGAGTTTTGGAAATCACACAGGATGGAGGGTCTTGCATAGCAATGTACTGTACCTCTTTGTCAGGGAATCAGTATTGTGGAATATTTCTTAAGGTTCTAAAACTGAAAATGTTTATATAATCTTCTTTGTAAAAAATTATTTTCCTGGGCCAGGAGTTTGGCCTAGTGGTAGAGTGCTTGCCTAGCATGCATGAAGACCCCGGTTCTATTCATCAGTACCACATACATAGAAAAAAGCCAGAAATGGTGCTGAGGCTCAAGTGGTGGAGCCTTGAGAAAGTCCAAAAACAGTGCTCAGGCCCTGAGCTCAATCCTAGGACTGGCAAAAAAATATTTTCCTAACCAAGGGTAATGAATTACCACACTTCTACCAGGTTGATTTTCATGGATTGAGTTTATGAAGAGAAAGAAGGTATGGATTTCTCAGGAATTTTTAGAAGAGGAAGAGATCAGAGGTAGGAGGATGGTGAGGTCATGCACTGATTATTTCTTGTTCCTTACTAGAAATACTTCACGATTGTTTCAAACAGCAATATACCCAACCTAAAAAGATGAATCACAAGTACTATAAATTGTTCAAAAGTCCTTTCATTTACCTTTGGCAAATCTTCATTTCCCAGACACCCCTGCAAGCACAAGTCATTAGAAGATCAATTTCTGTCCAAAGAAATGTAAGTAGAAATGTACTGGAAAGTTTCTGCAGAGGACTTTAGTAGGCTTTCTCCAACCTGATGAGAAAACCTCCTACCCTTGGCCTTTGTTCACATAAAGGGGAGGACACTGTGCCTGCCTTTTCAGCAACTACTTTGTAACCACGGTCAATAAAAAGTAAACAAATAAAAGTGAATAAATAAACAATGAAGACAACAAGCCATAAATTCAAAATGGTGAGGCAAATGACTGGAAATGGTTTCTGTTTCTCATGAGCTCTTTAAAAACAAGAACTCTGAAGCCATCACTTCCAGTGATTGTTTTTGTAAACAAAACTAGTCTTAGGTTTTAAAACAACTTTAGGCTTTCTGTTGCTTGCAGATAATAGAATTCACATATCTTCTCCTACTGTGTGCTGGAAAGAGTACAGTGCTTAAAATGATTTCTCTTATTTCATTTACTCCTTATAACAACCCCATGGAATAGAAGCTGTTATCAATAAAGCTTAAAAGAGAGCCAATGTATTGCTCAAGCCCACTAAACTAAAGTGATAGATTCAAGCCCAACTCCAAAAATCTTCCAGTAATAGTGTATTCTCATTGGCAATATATGACAGAAAGTGAAAAGTACTTGTTGATACTGTTAACTACTGTTAACTAGCCTTCAATCATAACACAATACCTGAGTTCATCAATTTAGAAGAAGTTTATTTGGGCCTATGGTTTGGGAAGTCTTACGTCCTAATCAGCTTGCCTGTTGCTTTGGACCTATGATAAGGCAGTATATCATGGCATGGTAACATAGCAAACTGAAACTACTATTCTCATAAGCCTGGAAGCAAAAAAGAAAAAGAAGAGCTGGCAATCCTGTAGTTCTCTTTGGGAGCATACCCTAGTGAACTAAAGATGTCCCAACTATAGCCCACCATCCAGAGTTTCTATCACCTCTCAACAGCATCATTCTAGGAACCAAGCCTTTCATACATGCACTTTGAATGGAATTAAAAATCTAAATCAAGCCAAAGTGGTGATGGGTCATGCCTATAATAATCCTAGATACTTGGGAGGCCGAGATCAGTAGGATCACAGTTTCAAGCCATCCCAAAAAGAAAAATTCACAAGGCCCCTTCTCACCCAATATCTGGGCACAGTGGCATGCACTTGTCATTCCAGCTACCATGAGAAGCAAAAAAGAAGGAGGAGGAGGAGGAGGCGGAGGAGGAGGAGGAGGAGGAGAAAGATTGTAGCCCAAGTTCATGTCGGAAACAAAACCTTATCTCCAAAATAACCAGTATAAAAAACAAATCCGGCCAGGCACAAGTGGCTCACACCTATAATTCTAGCTACTCATGAGGCTAAGATTTGAAGATCGCTGTTCAAAGCCACCTAAGGCACAAAAGTCTGTGAGACACTTCTCTCCAGTTAACCACCAGAAAACCAGCTGTGGCTCAATTAGTAGAGTTCTAGCCTTGAGCTGAAGAGTTCAGGGACAGCACCGAGGTACAGAGTTCAAGCCCCATGACTGACAAAAGAATAAAAATAAAATAAAATAAAAATAAATAAATAAAACACAGATCCATTAAGAATAATGATATTAAATCATTTGCAAAGAACTGGATGAACCTGGAAAATAAATTATGTTAAGCGAAGTCAGTCCCAGAGATACAGAGCATGCATGTTTTTCCTCAAATGTGGAAATTAGATCTAATTCATAAATATATATATGTATATATAAACATACACAGGGCCATATGCAACTGTACACAGTACATTAACCAAAGTATGCTATTGCAGGAAAGAATTCACATTGTGTAACTCATTAGAACAACTAACTTAACAATCTAATAAAATGAATACCAGGAAATTGGTGCTTAAGATGTAAGGAGGAGGAGATTGATGAATGAAAAGAAGAAAGGAGAGAATGCAGTCATAATATTCAATGCATATCTTGTGAAACTAAGAAAATTGAGGGGAGAGGAAAGGGGAAAATCATGACAGAGTAATACCAATCAAGATACATTTCACTCATAAACAGATTAAGATGCAGGCTAACTTCTTCGTACAACTATTTAAAGAGAATAAAAATATAATTTAAAAAACAACCTGAACAAAAATAGAGCTAGATGGGTGATTCAACTGTAGAAGCTTACCTAGTAAGTATGAACCCCAACTTCAAAACCCAGTGTGGTCAGAGGATCACAATAGTTCAAAAGCTATGTGCATATGGTCATGCAGGATGAGACAAAATGAAATGAAATCTAAGATAGGTAAACAAGAGGTTTATCTTTGTGAGTGTTTTTCTTAATGTACCATGTTATTTCTTTTCTCTTTTTTCCCCTTATGGTTAACCTCATGTGTTACTGTATTGACTTTGTTACCTGGTATATTGTATATACATTTATTTGTTTATTTGAAATAGGGAAGGAAAGGGGGAAAGCATGATGATTGGGAGGGGGTAGGGAAAGAAAAGGGGGACAAAACATGAGAAGGCATATCAAAGTTTGAGAAGTAATGCAACCATTACCTGACGAATATAACTGTAACCCCTCTATCCATTATCCCAACAATAAAATACAATAAAAAAACAGTGTCTCGAAATAAATAACTGTCGTGATAAGGTTCACCTGAGATCGCCCACATATATAGAAAAAAGCCGGAAGTGGTGCTGAGGCTCAAGTGGTAGAGCTCTAGCCTTGAGAAAGTCCAAGGACAGGGTTCATGCCCTGAGCTCAAGCCCAGGACTGGCAAAAAAATGGGTGGGGTTTTTATTTAAAGGAAGAAAGATGGCTTATGGTCAAAATCAATAATTATGACCTTTTGTTATACTTAGACTCTTTTAAAAGTCTAAGGAAAGCTTTGAATCCACTCCTCCAGAGGAAATAAATGACATATTCCTAGACACACAAATTTTCGGGTGAGACCATCTGTTTGTGCATTCTTTGAAGCTCTTCCATTGACCCAAAGATTCCAAGTAACTAATTTCTGTTCCAAGCTGTGCATGGTGGTATATGCCTTTAATTCAAATACTCAGAAAGCAGGCCAGAGGATTTTGAGGTTAAGACTAGACCAGGCTTCATAGTGAATTTCAAGCTAGTCTAGGCTGTATAAAAGGATTCAATCTTTAAAAAGGGAAAAAGAGTAAAATAATTCCTGCCATAAACAAAGGAAACTAGTATGAAGGAAGATGTTCAGACTAAAGGGTATAGGACATAGAATTGGATGAGTAATTAGAGTTTGGCAGTACAGAGTTTTTGAATTTGTAGGAATAGTGTCACTGAGATAACTAATGATCAGGACTTGGGGCCTTTGGCTACATGACAAAATCATGTGAATGCTACCCTTAGAAATAAAAGGGAGGAAGTGGAGTTTTTTATGTCTGCGAGTAATATGATCAAAATTGAATTTGATTTACTAATGCATTTCCCAGCAGTTTCCGGTCAGACATAAGTGATACATTCAGGGAGCATTCCTTACCTCTCTCCAGACAAAGTTCCATTCCAGGATATATAGCACAGATTCATATGCAAAAGCACATTCAGTGAAAGGTTGTCTGGCCCAGCTTCTAAATGGCAAGTAATATCCACCTTTTTCTTTCTATTTTTTTTTCTGTCAGTCATGAAGTTTGAACTCAGGAACTTCCCTGGGCTTTTTCACTCAAGTCTAGCACTCTACCACTTTGATTCATAGCAACACTTCTGGTTTTCTGGTGGTTAATTGGAGATGAGTCTCATGGACTTCTTTGCTCTGGCTAGCTTTGAACTGTGATCCTCAGATCTCAGCCTCCTGAGTAGGAAGGATTGCAGGCACCTAGCTCCACCATTTTCTATATATTGTTTCTATAATTATTAATTATTTTGATCAAAAAAACTGTATTCCATCATAGTAATGATTTATTTTGCTATCCATTTCATAACAAGCTATTTTTAATAAAGCCCCACTGAATTCAAAACACTTATTTAATAAAATGACTTCTTAAAGTGAATGATACTATTCAAATCACTGTATTTCTATTTTTATTTTTTTTATATTTTTTATTGTAATTAATAAAAGGGTTACATGATATTTGCCAGATAGAAGGTGCATTAATTCCCATACATTGATACCCTTTCACATGTCTTGGTCCCCGTTACCCTCCCCCCCCATGTATTTCTGTTTTTTTATTGTAATTAATAGAAGGGTTACATGATATTTGCCAGATAGATGGTGCATTATTTCCCATACATTGATACCCTTTCACATGTCTTGGTCTCCATTTCCCTCCCCCCCACTCCCATGTATTTCTGTTTTTAAAAAGACATTTATTTGCTTTACCTTCATTGATCAGCAAACAAAACTTGTTTGAACTTACCTAGTTCCTAGTGGCCAAGAAGCATTTATGCCACTTTAGACAAATATGATGCAAATAAAATTTTTGTGCCTGAAAAAATAATTTATGTCTGTACCAGTGTTCGCATTTAGAGACTCAAGATTTGTCTTAGTGGCGGGTGCTCTACTACTTGGGCCATATCACTAGCCCAGCATTTCAATTAGAGGTGAATTCTCATAAAGTTGTCTTTCTAGGCTAGTTTTGATCTTTAGTCTCAGCCTCCTGACAATTTTAATTGTAAACCTTGCATTTACTTTCATATCTACCTTCTTAGTAAAACATAGCAATGTCATAACGTTTGTGAGCTTTCAGTAGGTGAGTTCCAAAGGCCCATTCCTCCACAGGAAAAATGAAAATTAAAAAAATGAGTGAAAACTCTCGGTATCAATTGTTTCATATCTCTGGAAAAATACGGTTAACAGTGAAAAGGCAAATGCTGAATTGACAAAGAAAAAGATAACTGAAACAAGGTAGGTGAATTTTGAGTCATTTTATGAAAAATTTGTTTCATTCCTTAGAAAAACTCCAAGCCAACAAAATGAATACAAGAAAACTCATTTTCCAAAGATGAAAGGGCATGGACAAAGGGAAGGCAGTACACGAATGAAGAGATGAAGGCATATCCTATGTAACTAGGAAAACTGACAGGAGGGCCTGGGGAGGGGTAGGGGGGAATAATGAAAGGAGTGACATCTGTCAAGATGTCATTTATAAACTGATTTGTGACAACTCCTTTGTACACCTAAAGATATTAAAAAGATATTTTTTTAAAAAATTCCCCCATCTATTCCCCAGTACAGTGGCTTTTATGAAGCTCATGTTCAAGGGTAGATAACTGGTATCTAGAGGGACATAGAAGACCTTGAAATAATTTTGTCAGTTTTGCCCTCTCTCAGTATTCCTTGAAGGAATACTGGAAGGTGTGTGATTTGTTCCACACAAGGTAGAGCCCTCACAACATGAAAAAAGGACTAAGTGAAATCCATTTGTTTTAAAAAATGTAAAGGTAAATAGATTACAGTTAACACGTGAAAACCTGGGAGAAAACAATGGACAGTTACTTTGCAGAATAAGAACTTACTTAGTAAAATGTCCCATATTCTGTAAACCTAAAGTGGCACTAAAAAGTAGTCAGTTAATTTTTGAAGGTTTTGGAGAACTGTGTATCATTTCATTATATTTGGATATTACATAATATCCTTGATTATAATGTTGGGTGGTGAGCTGGTGGTCGCTCACACCTGTAATCCTAACTACTTAGGAGACTAAGATCTCAGGATTGAGATTTAAAGCCCACTTGGGCAGGAAAGACCAAGAGATTATTATCTCCAATTCACCACCAAAAAAGCCAGAAGTAAAGGTGTGGCTCAAGTGGTAGAGTGCTAGCCTTGACAGTACCCAGACCCTGAATTGAAGCCCCAGGATGAGGACAAAAAAGTTGGTGAAGGAATAGACTGAGCATGTGTTGCTTTTGTCTATAACCACAGCTTCTTCAGAGACAGAGGTGGAAAAGATTAAGGTTTAAGTCCAGCCTTGGCAAAAAGTTAATGAAATCCATATCAATCAATAAGCCAGCCACCTACCTGAGATTATAACTAGGAGGATGACAATCTGAGGCCAGCCCTGAGAAATATATGAGGCCCTATCCAAAAAGTAACTAAAGGATTGGAGAATGTGAATTAGGTGGTAAAGGAGATATAACACAGAAGAAGTTCAAACTCCATTACTGACTTTTTATGTTAATGAAGGATTAATTAAATGGACTTACCAGAATATTGGAGAGATCAAAGAAATTTGTTTTTGAAGTTTAAGAGAACTGAATATATATTATTCAAATGTAATGGATATCCAAATAGAATGTGTCTTGTGGTAGAGGGCATGCCTAACATGCAGGAGGTCCTGCGAAGTACCCCCACACCAAAAGGATAAAAGAATACACAACTTCCTCCATGCAGCAAGAACGCCAAGAGCCAGACACAGGTTGCTAGTTGGTTCTTTTCTATTTCTCACCAATACGTTTGGTCCCAGGTGGCACTAATGAAATGCAGATGAAATCCATAAATAAATCCTTAAATAATTGGTGTCATATTCCCCAAAGGGAATTATGAGACCCTAACACTCTCCCTTTCCTCACTGGCTCATGATAGGAGTATTATTCCTATCATTCACCTACCATAAAGTTCTGCAAAGGCACATGCCCCAAATCATGGAGAAAATCAATTATGTTCTGTAATTTCCAAAACCATAAGTAACACTAAACCTTTTCTCTATAGAAGTTAATTATCTCAAGGGTTCATTATAGTGATGACAAGCTGACTCACACATACATTCAAGATAGTATGAATGTTCAGGAAAGCCCCAAGAAAACCGTAGGTCTAACCTTTGGCTAGGCTTTAGCACAGTACAAGCAGCCTGTGGAGGCTAAGGCAGTGTAATAAGGAGATTGTCTTAGTCTTTTTTGTTTTTTATTTGCATACATTAATTGTACAGGAAGGTTTCATTGTGACATTTCCAGATATGCATACAATAAATCCCAATCAACCTCATTCTGTAACACTCTCCCTTAACCCCTTCCCTCTTCTTAAAATATTTTCAACAAGTCCTGTTATTCTAGTTTCATATATCTAAGTATACTTCAGTCAATATTAATTGTAATGACTTTTAGTAAAACATACATCTAATGTACATTGATCATATTCACCTCTATCACCATTTCATACCCCACCTCCACTAGTCACCTTGCTCTTTCCAAACATTTCCCCTTCTATTTCCATGTCTCTTTTTACTCTACATTCTCTATATGAGCTAAGATACATAATATTTGCCTTCCTGAGTCTACTTGTTTTATATAACATGATGATCTGCAGTTCTATCCATTTCTTGCAAATCAAATAATTTTGTCATTGTGTATATATTGCATTTTCTTTATCCATTCCTCCAATTGATGGGCAAGGTTGATTCTACGGTTTGGCAATTGTGAATGTTCTGGATTAGTCTTGAAGGAGTACAAAAAAGACAAGTCAGTCTGGAAAAATTGGATTAGCTTTATTTTCTTTTTTCACTCCTGCTGTTTAAAGACATCTTGGTATTGTGAGTACCCAGCCATCCTGAGCTACCAAACAAGACTGAATCTAGAAAGAGAAGGAATGAAGGAGGCAGAGAGGGAGGGAAGAAGGAGGCGAGGTAGGAAAGAATGAAGGTAACTGATACAGGAAAAAGACAACACAGTCTTCCTCTGTGCATGTGTGTGTGCGTGCGTGCATGCGTGTGTGCGTGTGTGTGTGTGTGTGTGTGTGTGTGTGTGTGTGTGTGTGTGTGTGTCTCGTGCATGAATGCACACCAGGGCCTGGGAGAAGTCCTTTAGTTTTTGGCTCAAAGCTGGCACTCTACCACTTGAACCACACCTCCCTCCACTTCTGGATTTTTGGTGATTGGCTGCAGATAGAGAGTCTTACGGACTTATCTGCCTGGGCTAGCTTTGAATTAAAACCATCAGATCTCAGCCTCTTGAGTAGCTAGGATTATAGTTGTGACTCACTGACACCCAACTTTGAGGCAACACAATTTTCAGCAACCAAAGGTCAAAGAAGAAATATTGAAGGAAATTAAAAAATATTTTGTAACTAACAAAAACAAAAATACACTATAACAAAATTTATGGACTACAGCAAAATCAATACAAGTTTTTTTTTCTTTTTCCAGTCCTGAGGTTTGAACTGATCAAAACTGATCCCTAGGTTAGAAAGCAAGTATTCCTAACCTAAGGATCCAGTCCTGGGGCTTGAACTTGGGGTCTGAGCACTGTCCTTGGGTTTTTCTCAATGATAGTGCTCTACCACTTCAGCCACTACTTCTGGCTTTTTCTGTGCATATGGTACCAAGGAATCAAACCCAGGGCTTCATGCATGCTAGGTAACCACTCTAATACTAGGCCAACTCCTAGTCCCTACTCCAAGGCAAATTTATAACAAGTGCTTTCATTAAAAAAAAAGACAGAAATAGCCAAACAATGTGTTGCATATCTGTCATTCCAGCTATTCAGAAGGCTGAGGGAAAGAAGATTACAACTTTGAGGCCAGCTGTGGCAAATTAGTGAGACTGCTTTAAAAGAACACAATAAAAGGACTAGGGGTGTAGCTCAGTGTTATAGTGGTTGTCTAGTTTATGCCAGGACTTGAGCTCATTACTATAGAAAAATATTAAAAGAAGGAATAAATACTTTAAAACAGTAACCAAAATACATATCTTGAGGAATATAAAATTTACATATCTTGAAAAACATAAAATTAGAAAAACAATGAAAGTAATATCAGAGAAGAATTTTCAAAATGCAGAATGGAAAAATACTAGAACAGGGCATAGTGACTTACACCTGTAATCCTAGCTACTCAGGAAGCTGAGATCTGAGGATCCCGGTTCAAAGCCAGCCCAGGAACTAAAAAAGAGACTCTTACCTCCACTTAACCACCAGTAAAACTCCTCAAGGAGTAGGGTGGTGGCCTTGTGCTGAAAAGCTCAGAGACAGCTCCCAGACCCAGAGTTCAAATCCCACAACCAACAAAAAAAGAAAAACATAAATAACTATGAATTATTTATTTGAGAATATTAATAAGACTTTATCAAAAATAGATTAATCAAGTAACAATACATAAGAAGAGTCACTTACTAAAATAAAAAATAGAAATGAAACTAGGTGTGACAGATCACAATTTGAAAGCTGATTTGATCTACATATTAAGACCCTATGTCAAAACAAAGAAAATAGAGGCATTATTATCAACCTTATAGTAATAAACATTATCAACAATGACTTGAATAATTTTACATAAACAAATTATATGACTTCGATAAAATAAATTCCTAGAAACACACATGCTACCAAGACTAATTCAAGAATAGCAACCCAGACAATTAAGGAGACTGAATATGTGGCAAAAAAATAAATCAATTAATTAACATAAAACAATTATTTTTTTTAAAAAACCATGACCAGGTGGTTCCACTGGTGAATTCAACAACTTATTTAAATAGGAACACCTATGTTGAAAATGAACTACACAGCTTGTGAGTGGGGAAGGGAGGGAAAAACTGGGAGAGAGTGAGAGAAGGATGATATTGTCCAAAATGAAATGTATTCTTTATCTGACTTAAGTAACTGTAACCCCTCTGTACATCACCTTTTGAATAACAATAAAATTTTAAAAAGAAATAGGAATACTCTAAAACTATGAGGAAAAAATATTTTCTAACTTACTATATGAAGCCATAATTACTCTGCCACCAAAGTCAGACAAAGATACCACAAGAAAACTACAAGCTAATATCCTGTGGGAATGTAGGGGCAAAAGTTCTCAAGAAAACACTATCAAGTAGAATTCCATAACTAATTAAGAGGATTATACATCTTGAGAAATTTGGAGTTTGGGGTTGGAGGTTTGGCTCACGTGGTAGAGAAATTGGGATTTATCCTAGAAATTCAACTTTCAAAACAAATTTATCACTACGTAGTTGTACAAAGGGCTTTCAAATTCAGTTCTGAGCGCAAAGCATCTTGATCAGTGTCACCCCTTCCATCATTTTCCCCCATGCATCCCAATCCTTCCTATTCCCTCAATTTAGGGTTCCAAATGAAAATTGAACATGATGACAGCATTGATAAATGAAAAAAAACACCAATAAAATGAAAAAGAAAACACGCTGCATTATGTGAATTGATATAAAAAGACAATTTAACGAAGTGCAAAAATGCTTTTTTGGTAAAGCATTAAAAATCTATACATAGAAGAAAATTTTATCCACATGTTGAGGGCTGTATGTAAAAGAATTAAAACTGAGACTACTCTCAACTTTATCTCTAATGTGCAAAACAAGATGAACATGTCTGCTCCCATCACTGTTCTTTAGCTTTGTACTGAAAAAATTTATCCAGAAAATAAATTACATAAGAACAAAGTATCAGATTGGGAAGAAAGGAGTATCACTGTTTACAAACTACATGGTTTTCAGTTTCTCTCTCTCTCTCTCTCTCTCTCTCTCTCTCTCTCTCTCTCTCTCTCTCTCTCTCTCTCTCTCTCACACACACACACACACACACACACACACACTATATAGAATTCAGGTAGTAGTGACTCATACATGTAATCCTAGCTACTTGGGAGGCTGGGATTTGGAGATTGTGGTTTGAAGCCAGACCAGATAAAAAGTCTATGAGACCCTATCTGCAATTAACCAACCCAAAATAGGATTAAAGACATAGCTTAAGCAAATAAGCCAAGCATTATGAGGCCTAAGTTCAAGTCCCAGTACCAAAGAGGAAAAAAGAGAGAGGGGGAGGAAGAAAGGAAGGAAGGAAGGAAGGAGGGAAGGAGGGAGGGAGGGAGAGAGGGAAGGAAGGAAAAAAGTAGGAAATTTTAACAAACCATTATAAAATCGAGTAGTGCTGCAAGGTTGCCCTAATCAACATGCAAAAATTACTTATATTTCTCTTTCATTTTAAACAGTTCTGAATATAGAATATTAAAATGTATTTAGGATCTGTGGAAATAGTGATTTTCTGTGTTGTTAAGGTTATAAGATCTGCATTCTCATGGACTGGCCTTAATGCCAAGTGAAAAATGCATGAGAACCCTTAGAATATGGCATCTCTGCTTGAGTTGCTTTGGGATAGATTGGCACAAGTGATTCCACTTCAATTCTGCCAGTTTTCCCCTTACCTCTGAGCAACTTGATGAACCAGCCTGTGCTAGGATTTTTTTGCCAGTGCTGGGTTTGAACTCAGGACCTGGGCACTGTCCTTGGGTTTTTCCAAGGCAAGCACTCTACTACTTGAGCCACAATACCACTTCCATCTTTTCTGTGTATGTTGTACTGAGGAATAGATCCCAAGCCTTTGTGCATGCTAGGTAAGCACTCTACCACTAGGCCATACTCCCAGACCAATCTGTTAAGATTTTTATCATCCACATTTTCTTTATCCATTCAGACCATTGATGGGCATCTGGATAAGCTCCCAAATTTGAATCTCATAAATATGTTATGTGCTAAACATGAATATATAGATATTACTAGTGTATCCTGACTTGAATTCTTTCAAGTATCCACTCAGAAATGATAAAGCAATATCACATAGTCTCTATTTTTAATTTTTGAAACAATTTTATATGGATTTCCATAGTGTCTGTACTAATGTATATTTCCACTAGCAGTGTAGTAAGATTCCTTTCTTCTCACATTCTTGCCAACATTTGTTTTGTCTTTGTCAGCACCAGGTTTTAAACTCATCACATTGTGTTTACTAAGCAATCTCACTTGAGATATGTCCCCACTCTCATTTGTTGTGTTAATGCTTCCTTAATAATATCATTTGAACAAGAATGAGATGGACTCTCAATGTCATTTTTATCCACATTTCCTTTGAATGTAACCACAATCGACATTTTCAAATATTTATTTTCCATTTGTATTTCTTTTGAAAACCATCTGTTCACTTGCCAATTTATTGATTGGATTTTTATTTTGTCAGTCCTGGGCTTGAGCTCGGGGCCCGAGAAATGTCCTTGGAATTTTTCAAGGCTAGCACTCTACCACTTGAGCCTCAGCACCACTTCCGGCTTTTTTCTATGTATGTGGTAACAAGGAATCAAACCTGGGTCTCCATGCATGCTAGGCAAGTACTCTACCACTAGACCACACGTCTGGGTCCCTTGACCAGATTATTTTTATAGTCATTAAGTTTTTTGTTTTTTTTTTTTATTCTCAGTATTAGTTGGGTAAAGAGCTGTCAAAGATCTTCTCCCTTTCTGCTGGCTGTCTCTTCATTCTGGTAATTATTTCCTTTGTTGTGCAGACATTTTAATATGGTATAATATGGTTTGTCATTTCTATTTTGAGGAGACAGATTTATTGTGTCATCACTTTATCATTTTATTCTTATAGGTTTTGTTATTATCTTCAAATAGACGTACCACATTTTCTTGAACCATTCATCAATTGTAGGACATCGGGTCTGTTTCCATAACTTGGCTATTGTGAATCGTGACACAATGAACATGGGTGTGAAAATGCCATTATTCCATCTTGGCTTTCAATCTTTTGGTTAGGTGCTCAAGAGTGGTGTTGCTAAATTTTTTAGATTTTTTTGAGTAATGTAAGCACTGCCTTCTATAACTGTTGCTCTAATATACATTGTCACTAGGAGTAAATAAAAATTTCCTTTTCCCTACATGTTTACCAACATTTATTGCTGTCCATATTTTTGATACTGGCCATTCTGACTGCGGTGAAATATCATCTCAGCATTGTTTTTATTTGCATTTCTTTATGGACAGAGATAGTTGAGCATTTATTTCTTCATGTATTTATTGGTCACTTGAATTTCTTCTGAGAAGTCTCTACAGAATGGAATGGAAAAGGAACTTTGGTAGCTATATGCCATTTTTTTTTGGTCGGTCATGGGACTTGAACTCTGGGCCTGGGCACTGTGGCTCACACCAGTAATCCTAGTCTCCTGAGTAGCTAGGATTACAGGTGTGAGTCACTGTGCCAAGCCTGATTATTTTTAAAGAAGTGATATATATTTGCCAGGCATAGTAAGGCTTGCATAAGGCTATAGCCTTGAGCTGAAGAGGTCAAGGCAGCGTCTAGGCCCAGATTTTAAGCCTCATAACTGACCAAAAAAATCAGTAGCTTTTTATGATTTAAAGAAAAGACACACAACAAAATTCAAAAGGGAAGGAAGTTCCTCAGTCCAATCAAGAATGTGAAAAAAACAAACAAACAACAAAAAAAGATCCAAACTCCATAGCTTAGGAGGTGGCAAGGTTTAGTGCTTTCCTTCTATACCAGGAGCAAAACTAGGAGGTGTGCTCCTGTGATGTCTGTTTAACTCTGTACTAGAGGTTCTCATCAGGGCAGTTAAACCAGGAAAAGAGCCAAAGAAACATAGCAGAAAGAAATAATTGAATCTATCTCTATTTATAGATGACAGTATTTTAGAAAGGGTACCTTCAAATAAGTATTAGAAGCAGGGTGCCAGTGACTCATGACTGTAATCCAAGCTACTTGAGATGTTGAGAATTGAGCAGAAAGGTTCACAGGAACCTCTTATCAGTCCATACCTGGGTAAAGTGGCTTAGCTTTCTTATCTTAATCTACATGGAAGGCTAAGATTGTAAGGATGGAAGTTCCAGGCCAGATCAAATAGAAAAATCCATGAGACTCCATCTTCACGGAAGAAAGCTGTGTATAGTAACTGCACTCACCTATGACTTCAGCAATAACAGAAAGCCTAAAAAACATGTGAGTAGAAGCAAAATACCTCAAATATAGCTAGTGAAAAACAGAACTGGAGGCATGGCTCAGTGGTATTGTGCCAGTATAGTAATTCTGAAGCTCTGAGTACAAAACTCGGGAGAGAAAGAAAAAAAAAACACAGGAGACTTGTAATCTACACACCAAGAAATAGTCTGAAACTGTCCATTTGAAACATGCAGACTTCCTGGTAGGATTAAAAATCAAGATCTGTTTGTTTTGCCCTCAGTAAACAAACCTCACCGTCAAAGACACAGACTGAAAATGGAAAGATGGAAAATAATATACCATGCGACTGGAATCTAAAAACAAGCTGGAGTGGATAGACTCACATCTGACAAAGTAAACTTCATGCCAAAATTAGCCCAAAGATAGAAGGGCACTGTGTGCTAATAATGGTAGCAAGAAGATATAATGATCAAAAATTACATGTGTACCAGAGTTAGTGAACCCATTATTTTTTTGCTAGTCCTGGAGCTTGTACTCAGGGCCTCAGCACTGTCCCTGAGCTTCTTTTGCTCAAGGCTAGAGCTCTACCACTGGTGCCAAAGCACCACTTCTGGCTTTTTCTGTGTAAATGGAAACAAAGAATCAAACCCAGGGCTTCATGAATGCTAGGCAAGCAAGCATTCTACCACTAGGCCACACTCCTGGCCCCTGGCCCAATTATTTTTTGCCAGTCCTGGGGCTTGAACTCAGGGCCTGAGCATTGTCCTTGGGCTTTCTCAAGGCTGAAGCTCTGCCACTTGAGCACAGCACCACTTTAGGCTTTTTTCTATGTATGTGGTATCAAAGAATCAAATCCAGGGCTTTATGCATACTAGGCAAGCACTATACCACGACAGCAAACTCCTGCCCCCCCCCAATTTTTTAACAGTCCTGGGGCTTGAACTCAGGGCCTAGGTGCTGTCCCTGGCCCCTTTATCCTCAAATTTAATGATCTACCACTGCGCTCACAGGAACACTTCTGGCTTTCTCTGAGTAGTTAATAGGAGATAAGTCCTTCCCAGGCTTGCTTTGAACCTGGATCCTCAGATCTCAGCCAGAGTAGCTAATATTACAGGCATGAGCCACTAGCACCTGGAAGTACATAAAACCAACAATAATCCAAGCACCAGTGGCTCACATCTGTAATCTTACTCAGGAGGCTGAGATCTGAGGATCATGGCTTGAACCCAGACTATGCAGAAAAACTCGTGAGACTTATCTCCAATTAAATATCAAAAAAGGCTTGGATCTACTGTAGCTCAAGTGGTAGACCACTAGCATTGAGTAAAGAAGTTCAGGGACACCACCCCAGCCCTGAAGTCAAGTCCCAGGACTGGCACACACATACACAAAACCCTGCAAAGCCATAATTGGATACCCATGCACAGATGAGGTCCAGATACAGTAATAGTGGGATATGTCACTCTATACATGCCAATGAACATATAGATCATCCAGACAAAAATCAACATAGCTTCAGAATTAAACTGAAGTATAGATGAAATGGATTTAGCAGATATCTCCAAAATATTCTATCCATCCAGCAACTCCAAAATATACATTTTCCTCAGCAGCCTATGGAAAATCCTCCAAAATAGATTACTTTTTTGCCAGTCCTGGGCTTTAGCTCAGGGCCTGAGAATTGGCCTTGGACTTTCTCAAGGCTAGAGCACTACCACTTGAGCCTCAGCACCACTTCTGGCTTTTTTTTTCTATGTATGTGGTACCAAGGAATCGAACCCGGGTCTTCATGCATGCTAGGCAAGCACTCTACCACTAGGCCAAACTCCCAGCCCACCAAAATAGATTACTTTTTAAGCCTTAAAACAGATTGCCAAATATAAAAAATAGAAATAATTTCTTGCATCTTATCAGATCATAATGGGAAAAAAACTCAAAATCAGCAATATCTAAAAGCACACAAATACACAAATTCATATTGAGTAAATACAAGAACATATTAAAAGATCATATGCCTTGATCAAGTTGGATTTATCCCTGGGATGTTAGGATGATTTGAAATATTCAAACTAGGAAAGTCCATGAGATTCCTATCTCCATTAAACTACCAAAAAGCCAGAAGTGGAGCTGTGGCTCAAAGTGGTAGAGAGCTAGACTTGAGCAGAAAATCTCAGAGACAGTGTCCAGATCCTGAGTTCAAATCCGAGGACTAGTGCCCCCCTATCCCCCATAGAAAGAGTAATAGGTGGCTACTGAAGAGTTTAAGGTCCAAAAATACTATAATCAGATTTACATTTTATGCTCATTTTGATGGCGTGAGGTTGAGGAAAGGAGGCCAATAAAGAAGCTGGATCATCAGGTAGGCGACTAACCATAGCTTGGCTTGAAGTGCTGAGATTTTGAGGGAAGGCAGTGGAAACAGAATGAAGTAAATGAATCTGGAATGTATATCAAAGAAAAAAACTAATAGAACTCCTTGCTGAATTTTGATCTAATAGGGTAATGAAGGGAGTGACTCCAGTATGATGTGATAGTTCCCAGATAATAGTGTCACCAAGTCAAACTAGAAACTCTAAGGTAGGATCCAAGGGGTATAATAAGTTTGGCATTGGATCTGTTGCATTGACGGTATCTAAGGTACATCCAAGTAGCATGAAGCTTGATACATGAACTTGTAGCTTGAGGATAAAGATGATGAGCATGTCAAATCACAGATCATTGGCATGTTAATGCTAGTAGCAACTTGGACATTGAATACCTGAACAGACTCTTTTAGCATTTTTTGGAGATGCTTCAAGATTCAAAATTCTTGCTGAGGATGGATGAAACAAATTCAGTCATGGTGCTCAGTAGCCACTATGGCGAAAATGAACTATGCAACTTTTGGGGCAAGAATGAGTTGGGAAAACTAGGGGAAAGCAAAGAAAAGGGTGAAATTAGCCAAAAATGAAATGTAGTCATTAACTGACTTAAGAAATGTAACCCCTCAGTAACATTGCCTTAAAAATAGAAAAAGAAGGTGTAGGGAGTTTGGCCTAGTAGTAGAGCGCTTGCCCAGCATGCACAAAGATCCAGGTTTGATTCCTCAGTACCACATACATAGAAAAAAGCCAGAAGTATGCTGTGACTCAAGTGGTAGGGCTGTACCCTTGAGAAAGCCCAAAGACAGTGCTCAGGCCCTGAGTTCAAGCCCCAGGACTGGCAAAAAGAAAAATAGAACAAGAATTCCATTGTGTATAAATACATTGTCTTGATCCATCTACAAAGGGACATCTGGATTAGTTCCATATCTTAACTATGGTAAATAATACTGCAATGAACATAGTTGTGCAGGCAACTTTAGTATAAATGCCCAGGAGTGGGAATTCTGGGTAGTGGGGAGCTCTATAGTTTTTTTGAGGAAACTCCATACTGCCTTTCATAGTGGCTGAACAAGTTTACACTCCCACCAACAGTATAGTAGTGATCCCGTCTGGCCACATAGCCTCCAGCATCTGTTGTTATTAGATTTCCTTATAATGGCCATTTTAACTGGGATGAGGTGGAATCTCATTTTTTTTGCATTTTTTTGCATTTCTTTTATGGCCAGAGATGTACAGCATTTCTTATGTGTCTATTGGCTATTCTAATTTTTTCTTCAGAGAAGTCTCTCTTTAAGTCTTTAGCCAAATTTTGAAATGGAAAGTCTTGGGAAAAAAATCATATTAAATGAAGTAAGCCAGAACAACAACAAAAAAAAACAGACTCCCTGGTTTTCCTCATTTGTAATAATTGGTATACATCTAGGATTTTCCTAGCAGAGGACCACAATTGCTCAATAGCTATGTCCATATAACCATATAAGATGATGACAAATGAAATGAACTCCACAATATGGAAACAAGAGGTTTTTCTTTGTGGTTGTTGTTTTTAATGTACTGTGTGAAGCTATTTATTTTCTCTTCTATTTTTACCCCTATGATTTATTCCCTGTTGTCACTGAATCTGATTTTGGTACCTGGTTTATTGTATATACATTTATAACAAAATGATGAGACAAAAGACAAAGGATGAACCAATGTAACAGCAATACACACAAGACAATATGTTGGAAATGAACTCTACAACTTGGGAGAGGGGAATTAGGAGAAAAACTTGGGGGGCAGTAACAATGTCCAACAAAAAAAATGTACTCACAACAGGGCTCAGTGGCTAATGCCTGTAATCCTAGCTACTCAGGAGGCTGAGATCTGAGGATCAAGGTTCAAAGCCAGCCCAGGCTCAAAAGGTTGAGACTCTTATCTCCAATTAACTTCTAGAAAATGTGAAGAGGGGCTTGGCTCAAGGGTAGGGATGTACCCTTGAGGTGAAGAGCTCAGGGACAACACCCAGGCCCTGGGGTAGGGTGGTGGCCTTGAGCTGAAGAGCTCAGGGACAGCCCAAAGTTCAAGCCCCATGACCCACCAAAAAAAATGTTTTACCTTACATATGTAATTGTGACCCCTCTGTACATCACTCTGACAATAAAATTAAATTCAAAAAAGAACAAAAAAATACATTTTCAAAAATTCTTCCTAAGCCCTTTTCTGCTCCCCTTCCTTTGAATGAAATCTACTGGGGTGGGGCATGGAAGTGGCTAGATTTTAAGAAAGAACTGAATGTACAAATGATAGTTTTATGGATCCTAACTGTAATACTGATTTAGAGAGAAAGGGAATATAGGCAAAAAAAATAGAGTTGGTTCCAGATCCTCTGGAGAAGCTGGCCTGCCGGGTCAGTCAATTACTGGCACTCATGTATAAAAAGCTCCAAGCAGGCCATCTAGGTCTTGATGTCAATCCAGATGAGAGACTGTCCCTGCTCTTGGCTTGGCACAGCAAGTTGGCACTAGCTACTGCTACCTTGAGGCTTATGCCTCCTACTGCCAGCACAGTGGCCCGGGAACTATGTTTGGAAAGCCATGTGCGTGGCTTCTCTGCTCTGTCTCCAAATGCAGGAAATTCACTTGGCTGATTTTCGGAAACACTCTCTAGGAGGAATGTGAAGCAGGTTTCTAATCATGCTGTGCTTAGACATAAATTAAGATCTTGTTTGTTCAGAATGACTGTTGTCCCATGCTGCCAGAAACTCCACTGTGCTCTCTGGGGTGTGCAACCTCTATTTATTAGGTTATTTTGTTGGCCAGGGGTTCACACTGTGCTTTGTTCTCATTGCTATGCCGCTCCCATGGAACTGGCTGCCGAATAAACCAGACAGTGACCCCTGATTCATGCTTCAACCAATTCTATTCATATCTCCCCGTTGTCTTTGGATGGTGTGACCATGTACCTCAAAGCAGATGCTGTGAACCTTGTGTACGACTCCACAGCGACAAGCTCCTCCCAGGCCCTGGAGACACATAGGAAATCCAGCTGCAAGGCTCAGTCCTGGCCCCACCCAGAAAGGGCAGGAAGTCCAGTTAGGGACATGGAGCCCTGAAACTCTGGCTCTCCTGAACCACTTTGAGTATCAGCAAGGCTGGTCTTATTTGAAGACAAAGAAGCAAAGGGCCTACAGAGAATTCTGAAGGGATGGATAAAGGCCTTACTCTCTTAAAACAGCCCTCCTCATGTACCCTCAACTTCAATACGCTCAGAGTCACTACTTTTGGTTGAGGAACTGTGCCTCCCGAAATGGCCAATTTTTAAAGAGGAAAAGCTACAGCTATGCATCAAACTACTTTCTTCTGGCCCTAACTCTGTTGTAGGGCCTTAGGAAAATCTTTTCCCTTTTCTGGGTCTCAGTTTCCTCAAAACATTACACAATCTTGTGACTACAAAAACTCTGTACTGCTCTTACCCGACCAAGCTCAAAAGTTATTTTTCAAAGGCTACTAAATTTCATTTATCCATTTGTTTGAATTCACTGGATATGCCATCAGCAAAAGAGTCAAGGACATGGATTGGCTATATGGATATTTCAGAGGCAATGAAGCCTTTTCTAGAAACAAATCTAGACACAACACAACTAGAGTAGTCTCACCATCCTTTCTGTCTTGATTGCCTCATCTTCACCACATCCACTTCTTCTCACTATCCACCAGGGACCACCTTGGCCAGGAAAAGGGAGGTACCATTCAGAAGTTAAAAACATTTGGGGGTGGGGGCAGGAGTTTGGCCTAGTGGTAGAGTGCTTGCCTAGAATAGACCCAGGTTCTATTCTTCGGTACCACATACATAGATAAAGGCTGGAATGGTTCCTGTGGCTCAAGTGGTAGAGCTCTAGCCTTGAGAAAGCCCAAGGACAGTACTCGGGTCCTGAATTCAAGGCCCAGGACTGGCAAAAAAAAAAAAAGAAAAGCATTTGGGAAGATAGGCATGATCTTCCATGTTAAGGAAACAAAATGAAACACTACATCTATCTAAAGAGATTCGCCTTGAGAGCCCAGATTAAAGCAGGCCTGTGATGGCATGTGTCCAGAGACCTAGGAAGGTAACTACTAGGCTATCTGATTTTGTGGAGATGAGGCAAAGGCTTAAGCCTGAAATCTGAGACTCCAGCTTGTTATCCATGGAATAGCCAAATGAAGGTTCCCTAAAATAATAATTCTTCATATAAAATAATAAGTGCTTCATGTAAATGAATAATAAGTGCTTCGTGTAATTAGTCCTTGTAACAGTATTTTTTGGTTGGTTATAGGACTTGAACTCTGGGCCTGGGCACTGTCACTGAGCTCGTCAGCTCAAGGGTAGTGCTCTACCACTTAGAGCCACAGTGCCACTTCCAGTTTTCTGGTGATTTATTGGAGCTAAGAGTCTCATGGACTTTCATACCCTGGCTGGCTTGGACCCATGAGTCTCAGATCTCAGCCTTCTGAGTAGCTAGGATTACAGGTATGAGCCACCAATGCCCTTCTAGTCTTAGTAACAATCTTATAAAGCAAGTACTGCCTAGAAAATTTGTTCCATGGGAAAAATATTGCTAATGTAAATTAAAAGAAGTACAAATAACCTTGATAGCAAAAATATCCCTCATAAAAAAGTTAAAAAGCGGGTGGTCTAGTGTTAGAATGCTCGCCTAGCATACACAAGCCCTGGGTTCAATTCCTTGGTACCACATACGCAGAAAAAGCCAGAAGTGGTGCTGTGGCTCAAGTGGTAGAGTGCTAGCCTTGAGCAAAATGTGTCCAAGGATAGTTCCAGACCCAGGACTGGCAAAAATGTTAAAAAGCAATTACATACAAAGAAAAATAAAAAGAAATCTGATCTACATTGAGAAACATTTTCTATCATTTTAAAGAAATGAACTAACATATCTGTTTATTGAAAGAGACTTAAAAGTGGTATTTTAGGAAGTAAAATATGTGAATATTATTTTATTATTATAAAGAATTTATTAACATTGATTTTTACATCATATTCCAAATGACGTATTTAACAAACAAGTATTCAAGAAGAGAATCTCTATATACAATCACTGGCACTTAGATTTTAGAAGATAATTAAAATTAGGCTGAGGGTTTGTATGTCATAGATACATATTAATCTATGTAATAAAACATTATGTCTATAGAGTCATAGATTTTTATGCCTACATAGTCGAGTTTATATTTTATATTTTTTGATTTTAGGTTTATATGTGTCATGAGACCATATCTTCATATTTGCATGGATAAATACATGAAGATTACATTAAATTATTAGCACACATTACCACAAGAAATTAGGAAAGGAGAGGATAGGCATCTGAAAAATGAAAAGCAAAACAAAACAAAAATAACTTAAGTAGTTGGGACTTTAGATCAATGGAGTTCTCTTGCCTAGCAACTATAAGGTCTTCAGTTCAGTCCTCAGGATCTCACAACCCCCAAACAAAGACAAAATGTGACTCAGAAAAATGTATTTTTATAACTAACACCAATGAGTAGGTGTTTAGAGGTAATAAGGTAAGATTATTATAAAAAATTTGTCATTTTATAGTGCAATCATATTGACCTAGTTTGTTTCTTTTAAAAATATGTATTTTAAAACTTTTACCCAAGTGAAAAAATGTATTTTGATTATGAATTGAAATTTTATAATTGTTTCTTATGGCACAAGTGATTTTATGATGTATGGGTGTAATGTGGAATAATTAAGCCAATCTAGTTAAAATCAAAATTAAAGCAAGTATATTGCTTTCATCATTTTATAGATAAAAATCCTGAAATACAAAGAGACTGTGTAGTTTTCTTATGGTCACACAGCTAAAAATGTATAGGCCATGGACTTTAAAACAAGTAGTCTAGCCCCAAGTCTTATGCTCTTAACCCAACTAAAGATGGAAACCTATCCAATCCAATGACACGGATCAGACCCTTAGGTATCTTCCAGGGTCATCCCTTCTCTACGCATGAAGGAAATGAGACTCAAAGGGAGAAAGAAATTTGTTCAAGACCACACAGTAAGAAAGTTAGGGCATAGAAAAGCCAGAACCAGAGCCCTGATCTGACTCCCAGCTCAGTGCTATTTCCACTATGGTTTCTGGTTTTTGTTGTGTCTGTTCCCTGAACTGCCTTGCCCATCCTTTTGCCCAGATGATATTGCCAGTTTGGTCATTCCCAGAGCCTGTCCAATAAGATTGTGGAGAAGCATCCATGTCTGTAATATAAGTCATTATATTTGCTTTCCAAACTATAAATGACACTAGAGTAGACTCCAAGCAAGCATTTTCCAAATGATTAGATCCCTAAATCCCAGTATCACCTCTGTGGGGGTTACCGATAGAATGTACAAGCCAACATTTTCCATCCATAAAGACATCAACACCCAACCACACCAAGACCTCGACCTTCTGAGAAGATAAGTTGTTCAGTGATGTACGTGGCCTGCCTCCTGCTCAGACAGAGCCATGGATTCAAATCAGAACTTTTTAAGGGTCATTCAGGAAACCAATACTGAGCTCAGCTGGAAAAATCCTGCCTGATTCATTAAGAAGTGATGAGTAAAGCTTATGAAAGTGGAAATAGGGGGTTGGACAGTGGGCTATGGAGGGAATGGGGCTAATGTGGTTTATAATGCCACCGATATGTGTTGGCCAGTGTCAAGGAGATAGACAATCCTCATTCCTCTTTTGTCAGTATTCCTGGCTTTCTTCTCCAAGTTGTTGGATTTCACAAAACCAACCTTGTTACTTCATGTCTCTCCACCCCTGCAGGGGGTGTGGGAAACAAAGGGCTCTATTATGGGTGGGAAATTTTAAAGGCCTCTTCTGGGGCTGAACCTTCAACCCACATGAGACATTTTATCCATTACTCAATTCATTTATGGACCTTTGAGCTAGGCCCATACCACGGAGCCTGGTAAGGCAGGGCAGATCCATCTTTCTTGGGGATATGAGATATGGATTTCAGGCCCTTAAAAGACAGAAGAGGGTCCAGGACTGTGGCCTAGCATGCACTAAGTGATGGGTTTCATCCCTTAGTACCACATACAGAGAAAAAGCCAGAAGTGGTGCTGTGGCTCAAGTGGTAAAGCATTAGCCTTGAGAAAGCTCAAGGACAGTGCCCAGGCCCTGAGTTCAAGGCCCAGGACTGGCAATAAAAAGACAGAACATCCAGAATAAGGAGGAAATTTCAGTAGACGAGAGAGGTGAGTCATTCCAATGACCAGACTGATGTCACAGGGTAGTATCAGTGACTCCCTTTGATCATAGAACAAAATCTTCCTGATGAAACAGGAACAAATGGTTGAATCTGAAGGATCTGTGAGGGGAAATACAAATAACACTCAACTCTTTCATTCCCTCACTCATTCGTTCTTTATCCAGATGATAATCAATAGATATCCACTGTGCTCAAATTACCAGGAAGATATATATATATATATGTATATATATATATATGCCAGTCAGCTCATCTTTCAAAAATTCATACCCTCAGGGAACATGGCTTTTACATACTTCTAAACACCAGCCAGCTGCATATGATAAAGCTGTTTAAATGGTATAAGATTCAAAGAATAGGTTGGATTTTACCCAAAATTTTATTATGATATATTTCCAATATATAGCCAGGTTCAACCTATAGAATTTATGGGGCCCAGTGCAAAGTGAAATATAAGGTCTCTCATTTTGAAACCAGAAAAAATGCTAATAAAGTTACTAAAATAAAAAAAGCATTTTTATTCATCTGTATATTCTCTCTTTCTTCTCCTTTCCCCTTGATTTCCCGTCTTTTCTATTTGCTATTTACCATAGTTCTAAACAGAGAATAATTGAAATTTTAAATTATTATTAGCATGGATTTTGACAATTCTTTATTCAATGTCAGCTTGAATACAAATAAAAGAGCACTGAGCTTACATGTAAAATTACCAAAAGTACACAATTAGTATTTCAAAGTTTTTACATGCATATGTACCAAATTTCATCAGCAGAATAATAGAAATGCAGTACAAAACTAACTCAATATTTTGTTTCATTTTCTGATATGTACACATATCAGAAATTCTCCTATAGTCTCAACCTCTGGTTTGCTGATGAGTAAGGAAAAGGCAAAAGGAAACGGAGCTGTGGGTTGCCTGGTCTTTCTTTCTAATATGTTCAATGACAGCAGTTGACTATTGCAGGAAAGCAGCATGAGAATTTGAGATGGTTCATTGGTCACTCGTGTTTCTTTGAACATCATCATCTGCTTTTTGCAATCAAAGCTTAGTTGTGTTACAAATGGGAAGTATAGCTTGTCAGTGCCTTTCCTGAACATCTGACACATAGTAACTTTATTAGCACTTTTTCTGGTTACAAAATGAGAGACCTTCTATCATATTTTGCTCTTGGTGTTATGAATTCTATAGCTTGAACCTGGCTATAACACAGTTTGAGTATTGCTGAATTCCCACAAATTCTGTGCTCCAGAAGCACTGTGAAATATGACATATCCATATGGCAGCAGGGAACATTCAATACACATGATATGTGTCTGCTCTGCTTGTGCCCATGCTACTGCTTCATTGAACTTCCAATGCCTGTTCAAAGATGTATTAGTATTATACATGTATGCTAATTCAAAACTTAATTTTACAAAATCAATTTCAAGCATCATAGCAGTATAACATTAAACTAGAGTCCTTCTGTCACCACAATAATTATACTTATGAAGTTGACACAACCTATAGTAAAATAAAGACTTTTTAGTGAATAAATACATAATGAACTTAAACTTAAACTTTAACCCATATACAAAAATCAATGCATAACACACTTAAATGTAAAAGGTGAAACTCTGAATTGTAGAAAACAACATAAGAAAATATTCAGAATCTAAGGCTTAGTTAAGAGGTTTTAGACACAACTCCAAAGTCTCTGAGCTTTGAAATGTGCCAGTGGCCCACGCATGTTAGCCTATCCACATGGGAAGAAGAGATCAGGAGGACAGTAGCTTGAAGCCAGAAAAGGCAAAAAGTTGTGAGACCCCTCCGTTTCATCCAGTAGCTGGCATCATTATGTAGACCTGTCATACAAATTATACTGAGAAGGATAAATATAAGAATCATGATCCAGGCTGACCCACGCAAAAAATAAGACCCTATTCCAAAAGTAAACAGAGCATAAAAGGTTGGAGGTACAGTCAGGCTCCAGTAGCTCACGCCTGTAATCCTAGTTACTCTGATTGCTGAGACTGGAGGATTGCAGTTTAAAGCCAGCCCTAGGCACAAAGGTTTGTGAGACTCATTTCCAATTAACCACCAGGAAACCAGAAGTGGCTCTGTGGCTCAAGTGGTAGAGCACTAGCCATGAGCTAAAGAGCTCGGGACAACATCCAGGCCCAGAGTTCAAAGTTCAATCCATGACTGACAAAAAAAAAGAGTTCTGTTTTCTCACAGTTCTCATAGACAGAGGTTCTATATCAAGGTGCCACTGATTGTGATTAGACCTATTTTTCTAGATTACAAAATGCCATTTTCTCCTTGTTTCTTCTCCTGGCATTTCCTTTGTACTTAGAGTGCTCTGATGTCTTTTGCTTTTCTTATAAGGACACAAGTTCAGTTGGATAAGAGCTTCACCATTATGACTTCATTGAACCTTAATTACTTTTCTAAGGGCCCTATCTCCAAATATAGTTATATTACAGGTTACGACTTTAACATATAAATTTGGTGGGGACCTAACACAGACCATAACATTTAGTTTATTGAACTGGACTAACATCAATTTCCTGGTTTTGAAAATATACCATAGTTATGTAGAATGTTGTCATTGAGGGAAATTGGATGAAGGGTATACAGGAACTCTCTGTATAAGTTTCACAACTTCTTATGAGTCTAAAATTATTTCAGAAATGGAAAGTTTAAAGTCAAAAGCAAAGTAAATAAAAGAAAACAGTATTCTAAGAATTCCCACAGTATTTAAGAAACTATATCTTGACTCTTTCCACACCAGAAGAAGAAGCAGGACAAAGTGTCGCTTTTGTAATTTTACTAATTATAACTTGCACCAATTCCTCTAAGTTTTCTGAGACTCCAATGTCCACATCTTTCAAATCATGTCATGCAGGGCCCAGCATTGCCTGGGCTATCTAAAACCTGCATCTTCACCCATTGTTTTCTTCTACTAGCTTTAGTTCACTTTTGACTTCTAAAGTTAGTAAAATGGGAATGATCACTAAGGTGTCCTCTCTCTTGCCATTATATTTGGGAACTAGGAGACAACACCATGGCTTATGGACATCCTCATCTCATTTTTAGCATTCTCCTCCCCAAAGAACAAAAATAGAAGAAAATCTGGGGGGGGGGATTAGGCAACATGTAGAAAAGAGGAGGGGAAAAAAGCTGCATACCAGATGTGTTTTTGAAAAATGAAGGAAGTGTGAGGTGAAGTAAGCGTTTGACAAGAATGTTCAGGAAGAAGATTAATCACCGTTTCAGTGTTCCATGTCCGAAGTGATTGTGTCTTTGCTTGTTTGGCTGGATCTTATTTCAGTGTTAAAGAACCCAGTTTTCTCATTAAGGCAGGATGAGGTTGGGGGACACATCAGCGCTCCTTTAAGGTTGGCCACTAATAGAGGACAGATGGAAATGACTGGAATGCCCTTAAATAAAGCCGAAAAGCAGCTGAAAGAAAAACTGTTAAAAGAAAGTACATAAACAGTTTGACCACAAACTACCAGGTTCTGACTTGCTGATAGGAGTGTAAAACTAACTTGTCAGCTTGGTTTTAAGTGCCAAACAGTGAGTGCTGAAGTGGCAAAGAAGACCAGTCAACAGCACAGTCACTCCCACTGCTCAAAATCTTTTCATGGCTTGCCACTGCCTACAGAGAAAGTCTAGCCTGTGTTAAAGGTGTTTGAGTCTTGTGGGGGGGGGCGGGAAACTCCACACTAAGGAATTTACTCAACACAATAAGAGTGTGGTCCTGTACCCATAAACCAGGGGAGCACAGGTGGCTATGAGAACCAAGTCCTGCCTCCAGCATAAAGTTCCTCAGTAAGCTGGTTCAAGCCCATATCCAGCCTTCTCATCTACTAGGTCTCAAATCCACGAATTCAGATGGTTCAATGGACTGAACGTTCAAAACCACAAGGCCAAAGAGACTGTGAGGCTCAAGTCTCACACTCAGACTAATTCACTAACTAGGTAATGTTGAAATGAAAACCACCCAGTCTCTCTGGGCTTTACTTTCTCTCTCTGTAATGAGATACTCCTCTTTTGATGACTTCATGGGCTACATTGTTGGCTTACAACCACAGCACTAAAACATCAACAGATGCCCAGTGCTTTGTCTCTGTACCAGAGCTGCTTGAAGGTAGCCAATCTCAATCTCTCCTATTTAGGAGCGAATAATCATTGCATCTGCTTAGAGCGACTCTTGACCAAAGATGTTCTAAGGCAGTATGCTTGCATCACCCAGTCAAATTAACATATATGTTCTCTATACAGAATCCTATGGCTTCCACACTATATTCTAGTTATTTGTTCCTGGGCCTCCCTCTGTCACCAAATCATAGCATGGCAAATAGCACAGATGATGTCTTATTGAATTTAATACTTTCAACACCAGTATACAATCGGTCTCAACAAGTTTATAGAATTAGATTATGGAATTAAATGACTTTGATGAGTTAGTGAATAAATATGGAGTTATAATGGCTTGACGTTCTAAGTCAATTACACTTAAATCAATTTCTTTCAACAAATATTGACTTAGAGCAAAGTGCCAAGCTAGGTATTAGGTCTCCCGTTGTAAATGAGACAGATTCTCCCATGGGCACTTGTTCTGTCTTGCTTGCACATTGCAGTCACCTGGGTAAGCATTAAATCTATGGATATCTGATCCTGAAATCCCAGGGATTGTTTATGATTTCATCCACTAGGGATGCAGCCTAGCATTAAGATTACTAATGTTAAACCTGGCCAGAATAGCAGGACTTCTAGTGTAGTAGTCAGGAAATAAGTAATAGTGAGCATAGCAAGTACTTTGAAAGAAAAATGATCATCTGGTTATGAGGAAATTGACTTCTATCTACATATCTAGCACAAAAAAACTTTCAGAATACAAATGGAGATGGAAATGTACTCAGATGAAGGAAGATCAACAATGTCATCAACCAACTCACCCCCAAAAGAATAAAAAGGGAAGTTCTCTAAACAGAAAAGAAATTCTGAGTGAAGAAAGAGGAGGAGAAGGAAAGGAGGGGAGAAATTAGGGGAAGGAAAGAAGAAAGGAAGAAAGATAAAAGAAAGGGGGGAAGAAGGAAGGAAGGGAAAGGAGAGAAGGGGAGGGGAAAAAAGAGAGGAGGGGTGGGGATGGGAGGGGAGGGAGGGTCGTGAATGTGGCTTAGTGTTAGTGTGCTTGCCTGGCATGCACAAAGTCCTGGGTTTGATTCCACATGCACAGAACAAGCAGCAATCGGTGCTGCAGCTCAAGTGGTAGAACTGTAGCCTTGGGAAAGCCAAAGGACAGTGCCCAGTCCCTGAGTTCAAGCCCCAGGACTGTCCAAAAAGGAAGGAAGGAAGGAAGCAAGCAAGCAAGCTAGCTTACGTATCATGGCCCTAGGTTCCATCCTTATGTCCACAAAAAAAGCAAAAGAATGGGAATGAGAGAGAAAAACTGGAAGAGAGTGAGAGAAGGGGTGACATTGCCCCCTCCAAAAGTTTCTCTTCTCCTGATTTATGTAACTGTAACCCCTCTGTACTTCACCTTTACAATAACACTAACAATTAAAAATAAAACATAAAAGAAAAATATGTATCTTAAAGCTCAGGGTGGAAACAAGAAAAATCAAGAGTATAAATATTACTGAAACATCTACACACACACACACACACACACACACACACACAGGAGAATATTTAAAACAATTACTTTATGAATACAGAAGAAGACCTATATGAATAAAATGAGAAATGAAGTTGATATTACAAATGATTTCCCAGAAATTCAAAGGAAAATGAGAGATAATTATATATCAGCAACAAATTTAGTAGCCTAGAAAATGGCTAATTTGTAAGAAGTATAAAATTCATCAAAATTAAACCATGAATGAATAGAAAATCAACAGCAAGAGATTGATTTGGCAATCAAAAATGCCCCAATAAACCAGATGCAGAAGCTCAAGCCTGTCTTGAAATGTAAAGATTGGAGAATTTTAGTTGGGGGCCAGCATAGGGAAAAAGAAGTTTCCAAGACTTCATCCCAACTAATAGCTAGGCTCAATGGCACATCTGTTATCCCAGCCACAAGGGAAGCATAATGGCTGGGCCCAGTGGCAAGCACCTGCTATCCCCAGAGACACAGGAAAGTACAAGTATGGACATTGCAGCCCAAGCTGGCCCAGACATAAAGCAAAATCTTAACTTGAAAGTAACATAAAAGGGGGCTGAGGGTGTGGCTTAACTGGTAGAACATCTGCTTCACAAGCATGACACCCTAAATTCAATTCTCAGTCCCTCAAAACGAAAGCCTACGACAGAGTGACTTCCTGACTAAATTCACCATTTAAATAACAAATACCAGTTCCCATGCAAAATCTTTCAAAAAAACGGACTAGATGGGAACACTTATAAGTCATTTTATACTCCAGACTTTCCCTGATATAAAGACAAGGATGTTACAAGAAACAAAAAGCCATTCTGTATTTGTTCTAAGCATTCATACAATAATCCTCAAATTCAACCAACCAAATTCAACAAAACATACACAATAACCATGGGGCCGGGAGTTTGGCCTAGTGGTAAGAGTGGTATGAAGACCCAGGTTCAATTCCTTGGTACCACATACATAGAAAAAGCTGGAAGTGGTGCTGTGGCTCAAGTGATAGAGTGCTAGCCTTGAGAAAAGCCTATGGACAGTGCTCATGCCCTGAGTTCAAGCCTCACGACTAGCAAAATAAATAAATTAATTAATTAAGAAAACATACACAATAATCAAATAAGAATTGTCTCTGTATTTACCACAGCAAAGATATGGAACCAACCTAGATGTCCCTCAGTCGATGAGTGGATCAACAAGATGTGGAATTTGTACACAATCGAATTCTATGCTGCTGTCAGAAAGAATGACATTGCCCCATTTGTTAGGAAATGGAAAGACTTAGAAAAAATCATATTAAGTGAAGTAAGCCAGACTCAAAGGAATTTAGGCTCAATGGTTTCCCTCATTTGTCATAATCAGTAGAAACCTTGGACTCTCCTAGCAGAGATTAGCAATAGAGCAAAACCATGATACAAAAGGCCATATAGTATGACGCTAAATGAAAGGATCTCTAGGATATAGAAACATAAGCCATATAATGAATGATTGTTGTTCTTAAGATACTATGTTATCTCACATCTCTTTTGCTGTCCCTTGGTTATCTCATATTGTTACAGTATCTCACTTTGTTACCTGATATATCGGATATATTTGTATTTGGTTATTTGAAATTAGATAGGGAAGGGGGGAAAACATGATGAGGGGTGGGGGTGGGGGAGGGAAATGGGTACCAAGACATGTGAAAGGGTATCAATGTATGGGAATTAATGCACCATCTATCTGGCAAATATCATGTAACCCTTCTATTAATTACAATAAAAATATATGAAAAAAATAAGTTAAAGCATATAAAAAATAATTGAATAAATATAATGTGCTATGGTAAGGGAATAATGGGGGAGATAATATCATCTTCTCACATTCCAGAAAAAGCATTTGAACTAAATCCCTCATACTAAATCAACAAATATCAAAAACTACATGTGGTGGCACCTATCTATAATCTCAGCGCTAAGAAGGCTGAAACAGGAGTATCACAAATTTAAGACTAGCTTGAGCTGCAGAGTGAGGTAAGAGCTGAAGGTGGACCTCAATAATAGAGCACTGGTCCAGTTTGTACAAGGCCCTAAATTCCATTCACAGCACTACAAAATGCATGGTAATCTTTCTCCAGTTTATAGAGAATGTTTATTGGTACAGGTACTACTACGTCAGTATGAAGATTTCTCTAGTAAAAATAAAAATAGAGTTGGACACTAGAGGCCCACCCCTGTAAAACATGGGAGTCTAAAATCAGAAGAGTTTCTGTTTGAAGCCAGCTCAGGTAAAAAAAAAATCTCAAAACCCCTTCCCAATCAATAGCTGGGTACATGACATGGGCCTATTATACAGAATATATGGAAGGCTGAGACTGGGAGGAACCCACATACAAAAGTTTGACTGTAGCTCACTAGAAGAAAGCAGGTTTGCTGATACTTGTCACCACACATGTACAGAGACACATAAATAGGGAAGAACATAGTAGTACACATAAGTCAGAGCATTAAATGCTATTCCATCTCGGAAACAATAACCAAGGCAAAAAATGGGCTGGTGAAATCGCTCATGTGGTAGTACACCTGCCTAGCAACCATGAGGTCTTGAGTTCAAACACCAGCATTGCCTCCCCCAAAACCCCACAAATATATTGACATATTTTTCAAGGTTTGAAAACAATTATGAGATGGATCAAGAAAATAATTTTGTTGTTTATAATCTACAAGTTTGGTTTTTGTTGTTGAAACTATGTTAGCTTCACCAAATAAATAGAAATGTGTTCCTCTTTCTGTATTAGGATTCTATCAAAAGTGGGAAAAATCCAACCCACAGGCACATAAGGTCCATACAGTAAGTTGGCACAGCCAGATACCAGTGGCTCATGTCTATGAGGATCTGAAGATCCTATCTGAGGACTACAGTTCTAAGGCACCCTAGGCAGAGAAGTCCGTGAGACTCTTACCTCCAAAAAACTGGAAGTAGAGCTGTGGATAAAGGGGTAGAGCACTAACCTTGAGCAAAAGAAGCTCAGGAACAGTGCACAGGCCCTGAGTTCAAGCCCAGAATACATACACATGCACACACGCACACACACAAAGTTATTACATGATACCTCAGGTATCTTATATGCTTCTCATCAGCTTGCCTATGATCTCTCTGACTGTATTAATGGTTGTGTACAATCCACAAATGATATTATAAATATCCAAATGGTTAATAATTAGGTAAAATTATTAATATGTAATATCTCATTCTGAGTCTCTCTGTGTATTTTTGCAGTATTGAGATTTGAACTCGGGACTTTGTGCTGGCTGCATCAATGCTCTGCACTTCAGCCACAACTCCAGCCCTTTATGCTCTGGCCATTTCTAAAATAAAGTATCATTTTTTTTACCCCATACCTAGACTATGATCCTCCTATTTCCACTTTCTGCCATAGCTGGAATAACAAATTCTTACCATCACACACACGTTTTTTTTTTTTCTTGGCTGAGATGTTGTTTCACAAACAACTTTTTGCCTGGGCTAACCTCAAACCAAAATCTTCATGATCTCTGCTTGTGGAGTAGGTAGGATTACAGGTACCAGACACTAGCACCGGACTTGATTCTTTTTTTCTTACACTGTCAAATCTTTACCCCTGGTTTGTTGCCAGTGGGAAGTGAGGTTGTGGGGGGGCATTTTGAAAGACTTCCTGTTTTGCTTAACAAACTCTTTGCCTATTAAGTCAAATTCTCTTCTTCAGCTATGGATTTTATTGTCACTCCTTTTGGGGCATTCAAAAATCATAAAATTCCAAGGATCAAAGTTATTATCACTTCTTATTTGCCTTCTTAACCAACTACTAGTTAAATATCATCATCAGTTTAATCTGTTTCTGAGCACATTTTCTAAAATTAAGTCATGCATCCAGTTAAGATTTTAATGTGAAATATGGATTCCCAGGAGAGACATCAATATATCTTCCAATCTAACACCTTGTCCATCATCTCTTGCATGAACTCATATTTCTATTTTTTAATCTACTGTCATCTACTTTCTCTTCTGCGTAGAAAATAGGAACTTTGTTGAGAAAGTCAGACCCTGAGGAAAAAATCAGATCTTGAGGGAAGAAAATGAAGTTTTAACTTTACAGGGTGTTAGAGTACAAAGCACCCACCTCAAAAAACCACATTAGGCCTATAACTGACACACAGAGACCAAAGCCCTAGGATACAACCCCAGGACTCAAGGGAATGAAAATTCATAGTTTCTCAAACATCCCATTGTTGTTCTGACTACTTTTTTTTATTTCAAGTAACATCCTAAGACAAAGATTCATTCCCTTTTTATGCCAAATAAGAGACCATAAACTCTAAACATTTCTACACATCCTACCATCATAACAAATAAGCATACATTTCCCCATGCTGCTAATATGGCTGCCCACTGCCCACAGCCAGTGATACAGGTCACAGAAGCAGTCACAGGATAAAAGGCAGACATCTTTGGGGCTATAGCTCTGAAGTCCAAAGAGAAAGATTTTTTTAATATTTTTATTTTAATTAATAAAAGTGTTAAATGATATTTGCCAGACAGAAGGTGCATTCATTCACATACATTGATCATTGATACCCTTTCACATGTCTTGGTACCCATTACCCTCCTCCCCACCCTCCATCTTGGTTTTCCCCCCTTCCCTATCCAATTTCAAATAACCAAATACAAATATATCCAATACATCAGATAACAAAGTGAGATACTGTGACAATATGAGATAACCAAGGGACAGCAAAAGAGATGAGAGATAACATAGTACATTAAGGACAACAATCATTCATTATATGGCTTTTGTTTCAATATCCTGGAGGTCCTTTCAATTAGCTTCATACTATATGGCCTTATGTATCAAGGTTTTGCTCTATTGCAAATCTGTGCTAGTAGAGCCCAAGGTTTCTACTGATTATGACAAATGAGGGAAACCATTGAGCCTAAGTTCCTTTGAGTCTGGCTTACTTCACTTAATATGATTTTTTCTAAGTCTTTCCATTTCCTAACAAATGGGGCGATGTCGTTTTTTCTGACAGCAGCATAGAATTCGATTGTGTACAAATACCACATCTTGTTGATCCACTCATCAACTGAGGGACATCTAGATTGGTTCCATATCTTTGCTATGGTGAATAATGCTGCAATGAACATTGTTGTGCTAGTGGATTTAGTATACCCTAGTTTCTGGATGATCGGGTAAATGCCAAGTAGTGGAAATGACCATCTTGCCAAGGGCTATCTACAAATTCAACGCAATACCCATCAATATCCCAATGTCATTCTTTAAAGAAATAGAAGAGGCAATCTAAAATTTCATTTGGAATAATAAAAAACCCCGAATATAAAAAAAAAACACTTCTTAACAGAAAGAACAGCGCAGGAGGAATTTCAATACCAAACTTCAGACTCTATTACAGAAATTTAATTATCAAAACAGCTTGGTACTGGCGCAAGAAAAGGCCTGAAGACCAATGGAATAGAACTGAGGACCCAGATATTAAACCTCAGACCTATGGCCACCTTATCTTTGACAAGGGAACCAAAAAAATAGAATGGAAGAAAGACAGCCTCTTCAACAAGTGGTGCTGGCAGAACTGGTTAAGCACCTGCAGAAAACTAAAGTTGGATCCTTCTTTGTCACCCTGCACTAGAATTAACTCCAAATGGATCAAAGACCTCGAGGTAAAGGCCGACACACTGAAAACTTTACAAGAAGGAATAGGAGATACACTAGGCCTCCTTGGCACAGGTTGAAACTTTCTTAATAAGGACCAAGAATCACAACAAATCAGAGAAAGGCTGGATAATTGGGACTGCATTAAACTGCAGAGCTTTTGCATGGCAAAGGACATAGCTAGTAAATTAATTAGGAAGCCTACAGAGTGGGAGAAGATCTTCACCAACCATACAACAGACAAAGGCCTCATATCTCAAATATATCAATAGCTCAAAAAACTGAATCACTCCAAAACTAATCTCCAAAGTAACAACCATCCGATTAAAAAAAGGGCCAAAGTCTTAAAGAGAGTCTTCTCTGAAGAAGAAAAAAATGGCCTATAGACACATGAAGAAATGCTCAACATCTCTGGTCATAAAAGAAATGCAAATCAAAACAACACTAAGATTCCACCTCACTCCAGTTAGAATGGCCAGGATCAGGAAAACTAATAACAACAGATGCTGGAGGGGATGGGCCATGAGGGATCACTACTACACTGTTGGTGGGAGTGCAAACTCGTTCAACCACTATGGAAAGCAGTATGGCAGTTCCTCAAAAGACTAAACCTCAACATAGAGCTCCCCTATGACCCAGCAATTCCACTACTTGGCATTTACCCAAAGAGAAAGATTTGAAAGGGCCTTGGAGATCCCCCTCAGAGGTGGCCCGACACACCTCAGCAGCTCTGATCCTGCTGAAAGACGCAAAGGAAGGGTGAACCACTCAAACAAAGCTAGGAAGTTTTTGCCTGTACCTTTGCAAATTAGAGACTGCAGCTTCTGGCTTGACATGTGAAAGGGGATTAAGAAAGTGGGAGGGAGGATGTGAAAGATGAAAGTGAATATGGGAAGAAGCCAGGTCAACTCCACAAAATAGCAAGAGAAGCTGCTGTATAACAGGGAAAGCTCCCCACTCCCACCTCTGGGTTTTCATCATTTGGGGGAGGCATCTTCTACTATGCTGAAATAAAGAGCCACTACAGAAGACAAAGGAGTCTCCATGTCTTGCAGCCCAGCCAAACTCCTCCCACCCAGCTTCAAAGGCTGACAAATACAGTAAAAGCTACATTGGTTTGTTCATTCTACATGTATCTAGTCATGCTGTACTACTGGGAACCAACTTCCAGTCTGGGCCCCAAGTGTTGTACATCATAAAGGTAAAGAAGACCTAAGGTTTTTCAAATGGTTCTAGATTCAGTTGCAGTCTTGATGCTGTCTAGAAAAAAAACAAGTGCATAGGCGACCAGTAGAAGGGTCCCATTCCAATCACCCCCTGGACCACCTCTGTCACCCATGAAATAAGTGTGGAAACTGGCAAGAGAATTTAGCAGCCAACCATCAGGAATCTGGAGTATTCTTCATGGTCCTTGTGTCTCTTTTTCAATTATATATCTCATGGCTAACACCAAATGTACCAGGTTTTCTACTGCAAATGATGTATTATCTTCTTTGTAATAAACAATCTAAAGTGAGATTCTTTTTGCAAATGTAAGTATCTTGTTTCCCATCAAACCTTTCGAAGTAGGGAGGTTAGGGAGGCTGAGTCTGGTCGGCACCATCTTGGCCACAGGGCACATGGTAAGGTTTGGCATCTTCTCTTCACGGTGGGGGAAGGTGAAGCCATTGACTCATGCCTGAATCTCTAGAGACAAGGACAGGCACTTGGGTGATAGGTTAGTAACCCTTTCACTCCAGTGCTTGGAAGTTAGAGCTTCCTGTGACCCTGCCCCATGACTTGACATTATTTAGGCCCAGCCCAGCTTAGGCACCATGACACCATGCCACATGTCCCTGTTTGTGTCCTGTTTACTGTCTCCTAGCTGTTCTCTAGTCACCATGGTGTCCCAATTCAGCTTTTCACTGGATTGAATTGGTTTATTGGTATTGTTTTTATTCTTCTTTCCTCTCTGGCCTGTTTCCTAACTGTGATATGTGTATTTGAGGGCTGCAGGCCTTTGTAACAATTAGCTGCCTGCAGACTACTAATGCTCCATTAAAAGACTCCAAGATTCAAACTCTCAAAATGTGGCTTCTACTATTTACCATAGCAAAGATATGGAACCAACCCAGATGCCCCTCAGTAGATGCTTGTGTCAAAAAGATGTGGTATTCATACACAATGAAATTCTATGCTGCCATCAGAAAGAATGACATTGCCCCATTTGTAAGGAAATGGAAAGACTTGGAAAAAATCATATTAAGTTCAGTGAGCCAGACCCAAAGGTTCTCAATGGTTTCCCTCATTTGTAATAATTAGTACACATCTATGACTTTCCTAGCAGAGGATTTCAATAGCGCAAAACCTACATAGGATGAGATTAAATGAAAGGATCTCTAAGATATGGAAACAAGAGCTTTATCTTAAGTGATTGTTGTTCTAAATGTACTAGGTTATTTCTCTTATTTTTTGTTGCCCTTTGGTTAATCACATATTATTACTGTATCTGATGTTATCTGATATATTATATATATAGGTTTATTTGAATTAGGAACAGGAAGGGGGAAACAAGATGATTAGGAGGGGTGGGGGAGGGAAATGGGGACAAATACATAAGAAGGGATATCAATGTGTAAGAAGTAATGCACTTTCTCTCTGGCAAATTTAACTGTAACCCCTCTATATATTACCTCCATAATAAAAAATGTAGCCTCTCTGTTTCCATACCTTACAATACATTACCTGCTACATTTAGTATTAAGTGATAATTCTTATGATGATTTGCCTAATGATATCCTACTTTCTAAAACCACAATCATGTGCCCACTTAATAAAATGCACTGGGAAGGACACAATATCATTTCTTTTACCAAAATTGCTCCACTTCAATCTAATCATGAGGAAGTATCAGGCAAACTTAAATCAAAGGCCATGACCTAAAACAATATCCACAAGTTTCATTGTTCTATTTTCATATATGCATATAAGGTATTTTTGATCATATTCACCCCCACTCACTCTCTACAGATGAGGAAGAGAGAGAGGATGAAGTAAATGGTGTATGTTGTACGTATTCATGGAAATATCACAATAAAATCCCCTTGTATAACAAGTGCTTGCTTATTTTTTAAATCTTAATTTTTTTTAAATGACTAACTTAATGCTTCAAAAGTTACAGTGTATGAGATTTAGAGTAAGGAACTATTTCAAACTTTTTTCCAGTCTTGGGCTTGGACTCAGGGCCTGAGCACTCTCCTTGGGTTTCCTCAAGGCTAGAGTTCTACCACCTGAACCACAGCTCCATTTCTGGCTTTTTTTCTATGTATGTGGTACTGAGGAATTAAACCCTGGTCTTCATGCATGCTAGGCAAGAACTTTACCACTAGGCCAAACTCCCAGCCCCATCAAACTTTAAAAAAAAAGACTGAAAAAGAGATGTGCTCTCCTGAATTGGAACCATTCACAAAATTTAAATGGGCATTGTAAACTAAATAAATGCATTCTATCAATATTAAATATCTACAAGTAAAAATGTGTATTGTGGTGAAAGAGACAAACAAATTCTAAAATTTCTAGGAAACCAAAAAGGATCCCAAATAGCCAAGCAATCCTGAGAAAAAAAAAAGCAAAGTTGGTTCACCACATCCTGATTTCAAATCGACTCAAAATGGATACAAAACAAAACCAAAACCCATGAAGCCATAAAACTCCTAGAATGGAACAGAATACAGGAAAAAAAGCTCCTTGACATTAGATTAAAATGTTTTAGGTATCTCACCAAACAAACAATAAACTAAATAAACAAAAACAATAAACTAAATTAATTTTTTAAATGGAACTACATCAAACTGAGATTTTTCTATAACAAGGAAACAGTTAACGAAATGAAAAGACAGACAACAAATTGGGAGAATATGTTTGCAAATCATATTATCTGTTAACGAAGTAAATATCCAAAGTATCTAAAGAATTCACCTACCTCAATAGCAAAAAAAAGTAAATTATCAAAGTTAAAGTGGCAAATGACCTGAATTAGCACTTTTCCAAAGATGACAAGAAGTAGCAGACTTATGAGGTTATTTCAACATCACTAATCAAAAGGGAAAGGTAAAACCAAAAACACTGTGGGATTACACCTCCTATTTGTTAGGATAGCTATGATTTAAAATAAAAAAGACAGGCAATAAGTGATTAGGAGAATGTGGAGAAGAGGAAAGCCTCCTACATTGTTGCTAGGAATGTAAATTTTTACAACCATTATGGAAAAGAGTATGGGTGTTCCTCAAAAAAGTTAAAAATAGAACTACCATATACCACAAATCACATTACTGGATACTATATATACATATACATATATATATATATATATATATATACACATATATCCAAAGGAAATGAAAAGAACATGGAGTTATCTGCACAGCCATTTCATTACAGCATTGTTCACAATTGCCAAGATGTGGAAACAACCAATCAACTGCATAGAGAAATGCTGGTATCAATACAAAATGGGGTGTTAATTAGCCTTCTGAAGAACGTACTATTTGCTACAGCATGAATTATAGTAGAGGACAATCTAATAAGTGGAATAAGTCTCACACAGAAAGACAAATACTAGATGATTTCTAGTACTTGGGGAATCTAAAAAAGGAAAGGAAATGGTAGGCATGGTAGCACACGTTTCCAATCCCAGGACAGGGGAGGCTGAAGAAAGATCATGAATTCGAAGGCTGCTGTGCCTCAAAGTGAGACTTTAAGGAAGGGAGGGAGTAATGGAGAGAGAGAGAGGGAAGGAAAGGGAATAGCATAAAGGACAAAATGGAAGGGGGAGGGGAGAGGAAGGAATAGTCAAACAGGAACAAAGAAGAGAATGTTGGTAACTAGAAGCTGGAGCAGATGGAGGATAGGGAGATAAGGAGATGATCCTTTGGATCAAAAAGTCCAAAATTGTGGGTATTTGATGAGAGTAGATTTTAGGTGTTCTTGAAAAAAAGGGGTAACTATGTGAGATCATTTACATGGGAATTGTGTAGGTTGTAGTTCATCTACTGTATATGGATATATCTGAACGCTGTGTTGTGAGCTGGGAGTACAGTTTAAGGGTAGCATATGTGTCTAGCATGCACAAAGCCCTGGGTTCTATCCCCAGCAGTAAAAAGAAATCATATCATACACCATAAATACATACAATTATAATTGCTTAAAAGAAAAGTAAACACATTGTGACAATAAAAGGAATGCTTCTCTCCTTAGGACGTATACACTAAAGTATTTAGGAGGAAAGCATCTGAGAATCTATATGTGTCAGCAATAATAAAAATGTTAAAAGACTGACATCAGAATATTAACAATTAGAAGATATAAATTAAGGGCATATATGAGTTCATTGTATCAGTGCAAGATTCATGTAAATTTGACGTGTCCACAAAGATAAAATATATATAGACTACATAGAATACATATTTACTTACTACATATTAAATAATACACATTGTAAAACATATATTACTATATATTGCTATATCCCATAATTGTTCTGTTCTCAATATCAGAGGAAGATAAGTGTTTCTAGTTTTCAGATATAAAACTTGTCAGGCATGGTGGTGCATCTGAGATTTTGGAAACCTGAGGAAGGAAGATCACAAGCTCCCAAGCCAGCCTTGGCAACTGAGACCCTATCTCAAAAGTATAATGAGGAAAGTTAACTTTACTGTACTCACACCTGTACTCACTTTACTATACTCACTCAAGAAGCTGAGATCTATCTCTCTTTAAAAAGGAAGAGTATTGGAATGGAGGCTATAGGATTCTTTAAATATAGAATCATGTCATCTGCAAAGAAGGAAAGTTTCACTTCTTCTTTCCCTATTTGGATCCCCTTTATGCTTGCTTCTTGCCTTATTGCACTGACTAGGAATTCTAATACTATGTTAAAGAGGAGTGGAGAGAGTGAGCATCCTTGTCTCATTCCTGATTTTAGAGGAAATGGCTTTAGCTTTTCGCCATTAAGTATAATACTAGCTGTGGGTTTGTCATACACAGCCTTTATTATACTGAGGAATGTTCCATGGATTCCTAGTTTCTCCAGAGCTTTTAACATAAAGGGGTGTTGGATCTTGTCAAATGCCTTTTCTGCATCTATTGAGACAATCATGTGATTTTTGTCCTATGTTGAATTATATTAATTGATTTGTGTATGTTGAACCAGCAAACCTTTGGAAGGGTAGCAGAGTATAAAATTAACTCTCAAAAATCAACTGCCTTCCTCTATGCCAACAGTGAGAGGAATGAGGCAACAATCAGGAAAGCAACTCCTTTTGCAATAGCCTCAAAGAAAATAAAGTACCTAGGAATTATCTTAACTAAGAATGTAAAGGACCTTTTTGATGAAAACTTTAAAACCCTGAAAAAGGAAATTAAAGCAGAACTGAGGAAATGGAAAAACCTCCCATGCTCCTGGATTGGAAGAATCAACATCGTGAAAATGGCAAACTTGCCAAGGGCTATCTACAAATTCAATGCAATACCCATCAATATCCCAATGTCATTCTTTAAAGAAATAGAAGAGACAATCCAATATTTCATATGGAATAATAAAAGATCCCATATACAAAAATACTTCTTAGCAGAAAGCACAGCACAGGAGGAATTTCAATACCAAACTTCAGACTCTATTACAGAGATTTAATTATCAAAACAGCTTGGTACTGGCACAAGAACAGGCCTGAAGACCAATGGAATAGAACTGAGGACCCAGATATTAAACCTAAGACCTATGGCCACCTTATCTTTGACAAGGGAACCAAAAAAATAGAATGGAAGAAAGACAGCCTCTTCAACAAGTGGTGCTGGCAGAACTGGTTAAGCACCTGCAGAAAACTAAAGTTGGATCCTTCTTTGTCACCCTGCACTAGAATTATCTCCAAATGGATCAAAGACCTCGAGGTAAAGGCCGACACACTGAAAACTTTACAAGAAGGAATAGGAGATACACTAGGCCTCCTTGGCACAGGTTGAAACTTTCTTAATAAGGACCAAGAATCACAACAAATCAGAGAAAGGCTGGATAGTGGGACTGCATTAAACTGCAGAGCTTTTGTATGGCAAAGGACATAGCTAGTAAATTAATCAGGAAACCTACAGAGTGGGAGAAGATCTTCACCAACCATACAACAGACAAAGACCTCATATCTCAAATATATCAATAACTCAAAAAACTGAATCACTCCAAAACTAATCTCCAAAGTTCAAAGGACATAGCTAGTAAACTAATCAGGAAGTCTACAGAGTGGGAGAAGATCTTCACCAACCAAACAACGGACAAAGGCCTCATATCTAAAATATATCAACAACTCAAAAAATTGAATCACTCCAAAACTAACCTCCAAAGTACCAACCATCTCATTAAAAAATGGGCCAAAGACTTAAAGAGAGTCTTCTCTGAAGAAGAAACAAAAATGGCCTATAGACACATGAAGAAATGCTCAACATCTCTGGTCATAAAAGAAATGCAAATCAAAACAACTCTAAGATTCCACCTCACTCCAGCTAGAATGGCCAAGATCAGGAAAACGAATGACAACAGATGCTGGAGGGGTTGTGGCCAGGAGGGATCACTACTACACTGTTGGTGGGAGTGCAAACTCGTTCAACCACTATGGAAAGCAGTGTGGCAGTGCCTCAAAAGGCTAAACATAGAACTCCCCTATGACCCAGCAATTCCACTACTTGGCATTTACCCAACCACCCAGAAACAAGGACATACTAAACCCACTAGCACAACAATGTTCATTGCAGCACTATTCACCATAGCAAAGATATGGAACCAACCTAGATGTCCCTCAGTTGATGAGTGGATCAACAAGTTGTGGTATTTGTACACAATGGAATTCTATGCTGCTGTCAGAAAGAATGACATCGCCCCATTTGTTAGGAAATGGAAAGACTTAGAAAAAATCATATTAAGTGAAGTAAGCCAGACTCAAAGGAACTTAGGCTCAATGGTTTCCCTCATTTGTCATAATCAGTAGAAACCTTGGGCTCTACTAGCAGAGATTTGCAATAGAGCAAACTCTTGATACATAAGGACATATAATGTGAAGCTAATTGAAAGGACCTCCAGGATAGTGAAACAATGAATGATTGTTGTCCTTAATGTACTATGTTGTCTCTCATCTCCTTTGCTGTCCCTTGGTTATCTCATATTGGTATAGTATCTCACTTTGTTATCTGATATATTGAACTTATTTGTATTTGGATATTTGAAATTTGATAGGGAAGGGGGGAAAACCAAGACGAGTGGGGGGTGTGGGGGGGGAGGGAAATGGATACCAAGACATGTGAAAGGGTATCAATGTATGTGAATTAATGCACCTTCTATCTGGCAAATATCATGTAACCCTTTTACTAATTACAATAAAAAAAAAAGAAGGGCCAAAGTCTTAAAGAGAGTCTTCTCTGAAGAAGCAACAGTGGCCTATACACACATGAAGAAATGCTCAACATCTCTGGTCACAGAAGAAATGCAAATCAAAAAACTCTAAGATTCCACCTCACTCCAGTTAGAATGGCCAAGATCAAGAAAACTAATAACAACAGATGCTGGAGGGGATGTGGCCAGGAGGGATCACTACTACACTGTTGGTGGGAGTGCAAACTCATTCAACCACTATGGAAAGCAGTATGGCAGTTCCTCAAAAGACTAAACCTAAACATAGAGCTCCCCTATGACCCAGCAATTCCACTACTCGGCATTTACCTAATTGTCCAGAAACAAGGACATACTAAATCCACTAGCACAACGAAGTTCATTACAGCACTATTTACCATAGCAAAGATTTGGAACCAACCCAGATGTCCCTCAGTTGATGAGTGGATCAACAAGATGTGGTATTTGTATACAATCGAATTCTATGCTGCTGTCAGAAAGAATGGCATCTCCCCATTTGTTAGGAAATGGAAAGACTTAGAAAAAAATCATATTAAATGAAGTAAGCCAGACTCAAAGGAACATAGGCTCAATGGTTTCCCTCATTTGTCATAATCAGTAGAAACCTTGGGCTCTACTAGCACAGATTTGCAATAGAGCAAAACCTTGGTACATAAGGCCATGTAGTATGACGCTAAATGAAAGGACCTCTAGGATATAGAAACAGAAGCCATATGAGTGATTGTTGTCCTTAATGTACTATGTTATCTCTCATCTCTTTTGCTGTCCCTTGGTTATCTCATATTGTTACAGTATCTCACTTTGTTATCTGATATATTGGATATATTTGTATTTGGTTATTTGAAATTGGATAGGGAAGGGGGGAAAACCAAGATGGGGGTTGGGGGAAAGGGGGGGGAAATGGGGACCAATACATGAGAAAGTGTATCAATGTATGTGAGTTAATGCACCTTCTAGCTGGTGAATATAAAGTAACCCTTCTATTAATTACAATAAAAATATATGGGAAAAAAGGATGAGTTAAAACTATGCTAGGAATGTAGTTCAGTGGTAGCGTGCTTGCCTAGTGCATATGAGTTCCTAGATTTGTTCCCCAGCATCTCAAAAAGATAAAAATGAATAGTTGAACCTTATACTTTAGGCCTTTGATCAACCAGTCCTCTCATCTTTTGCTTTCCAACACTAAGAAACATCTACCCCTGCTCAAGCAGTCACGGTCCTTTTCATTTCCTTTACACACAGAATTCCCCAATCAATCCTATTTGTGCTTATTACCTCCAGTTCCTCATCATGAATTAACTCACCAAATAGAATCTCTATCATTATTATCAAAATGTGTGCAGAATTCTTTAACTCCCTGTCTCCACAGTAGGTTCTCATTTAAACCACCATCAGTGTCCCAGAAAGCTGCCTCCATGCTTGATTCCAAACCACCCTCCATAGAACAGCCAGCAATATATTCTTTAAGAAATATGGCAATCCACCTATAATCTCTTCAAAAGCATTCTGTGACTCTCTGTTGCCTAGAGAACACAAAGAAACTATTTTTTTTCTTTTGCTGGTACCATGGTTTGAACTCAGGGCCTCCAAGTTAGTTTGCTAGTTCTCTACCAGTTGATCCATGCCTCCATGCCTCCCTTTTGATGCTTTTTGTGCTGGTCCTGAGGCTTGAACTCAGAGCCTGGGCATGTTCTCTGAGCTGTCTTCCTTAGGATAGTTCTTTACTACTTGACCCATAGCTCCACCTCCAGCTTTTTGCTGGCTAACTAGAGATGAGTCTCATGGACATTCCTGCCTGGGTTGGCTTTGAACTACATCTTCAGATATTAGCCTCCTAAGTAACTAGAAAAGCAGGGATTAAGTACCAGCACCTGGCTTTTGCTGCTCATTTTGAAGTTGGGGTCTTGCAGACTTTTCTATTGGTTCAAGCTTTGAGTTGCCATCCTTCAGATCTCAGTCCCCTGAACAGCATCTAGCTACAGATACTTAAGTACTACAAGATCCTGCAGTCCTTGGACTTCATTTCTCATTTTTGCAATTTTATCCATTCCCCCTCCAAATGCTCCTCATTCTAACTGCTACAGAACTTACACTTGCCCAAACATAGCAGCCACTCTCCTGAGCACTTTTATGCTTTTGCACATTCTGCTCTGGTTTGTTGGAGTTTGCCTTCATAGACTAGCCCAATTATCACCTCCAACAGGAAACATCATTGAAAATATAATATGACTGAAAAAGCCTGGCATCAGCCTCAGGAAGACCAGGGTCCAAATTTTGACTGCCATTTCTTGGTTATATGACCTTGTGCGCATGAACTTCAATCAACTTACCTAAAACACCTTGTTCTTTTATGTTTTGAACTTTTTCCCCCTGAGATTGGGTTCCACTGTGTATCTTAGGTTGTTCTGGAACTCACTATCCTTCTACTTGGATCTTCCAAATTTTGGAATTACAGATGTGTACCAGCACACTCAGTCCTCAGTTGACTTACCTTTATTTATTTTGGGGTTTTTTTTTTTGCCAGTCCTGGGCTTGAGCTCAGGGCCTGAGCACTGTCCTTGGACTTTCTCAAGGCTAGAGCTCTACCACTTGAGCCTCAGCACCACTTCCAGCTTTTTTCTATATATGTGGTACCGAGGAATTAAACCCGGGTCTTTGTGCAAGCTAGGCAAGCACTCTACCACTAGGACAAACTCCCAGCCCCTTACCTTTATTTTTTTGTATATTTGTATTATAATTAATAGAAGGATTACATTATATTCACCAAATAGACGGTGCATTACTTCACATGCGTTGATACCCTTTGTCATGTCTTGGTCCCTGTCCCGTCCAGAGGGACGTCAACCAGGGCCAAGAACCTAGAGGGAGGAATGAAAGGGACAGGAGGCACGAAGAAGGCAGCAAGACAAGCGTTCTGATCAAGCTGCGAATTTTATTTTTCACACAGGGGTTTATATACCTCTTCAGGAGAGGCAAGAGGGGGTTGGGGTACTGCTCGGGGTAGGAGGTCAGGTGGTAGGATGTTTGCATATCAACACAAGCAGGCATGCATTGTTTAGTAACCTAATTTACAAAATGTTGCCCTTAGGACAAGGAACTATGCAGGCACATTCTTGCTAAGAATTCAGGGAGGGGGAGAATGTTCCCAACAGGTACCCATTTCCCTCCCCCCACTCCCACCCCTCACCCCTCATCTGGTTTTCCTCCCTTCCCTATCTGACTTCAAATAACTAAATACTCATATATACAATATATCAGATAACCAGGTGAGATACTGTAACAATATGAGATAACCAAGGGACAGCAAAAGAGATGAGAGATAACACAGTACATTAAGGACAACAATCACTCATTATATGGCTTTTGTTTCCATATCCTGGAGGTCCTTTCATTTAGCTCAGTTGACTTACCTTTATAATGGGGAAAATAACTATCTCATATCATTGTTGTAAGTAATAAGATAGTCTACTTAAGGTGGTTGGCACAATTTTAGACATTTGAACTCTCCTTAAAAATTAGAGGCTAGCCAGGTATGGTAGCTCATGCCTGTAATCCTAACTACTCAGGAGGCTGAGATCTAAGGATCGTGGTTCAAAGCCAGCCCAGGCACTAAGGAACATGAGACTTTTATCTCCAATTAATCACTAGAAAATGGGAAGTGGGGCTGTGGCTTAAGTGGTAGGCTGGTAACCTTGAGCTGAAGAGCTCAGGAAGAGTGCCCAGGCCCAGCATTCAAACCGCATGACCCACCAAATATTAGAGGCTATTCTTTAGAAAGACTAAGTCAAAGCCCAACAAAATAAGTTCCTGGAAATGGATATTTGCAAGATGGGGGTGTCACCAAAGAGAGAGAAGTAGAAGAATGAAGGTGAAACGGGGAGAATGCAGACAAGAATTAATTATATATACAACAGAACTGAGAAAACTAAGGGAGGGGGTGGGTCAGATGGGGGTGAAGATGTTTAAGGAATGATAGATCATAGCTGCAGCATATATATAAATTGCTTTGTCAATTGACAAAAAGCAATACAAAATTATGACTACAAAATTAAGACAAGTGAGAAGGGATGAGGTGGGACAGGTGGGTGAGAATGCTGAAAGCGGTGACATTGATCAAGATGCACTGTATTCATAAACTGCTTAGTGAATGTCAATTGCTTTGTACAACTAGAAGATAATGCAAACTTTTAAAAAAAATAGACTCTTGCTGGGCTGCATGGTGACAATGCCCTGTCCCTGACCCAGAGAGTAGACACAGGGCATGGACGTAAGGCCAGGTGTTAATGTGAAAGAAAAGTAGGTGTAGAAACCAAATTTTTAAATATATTACTTATACAGATGTATACCTGTGAAAAATATATACTTTGGCGTGGGAGGTGTCTACGTATGTTTCACTGGAAGTCCTTTTTCTCTATCAGGAATCCTACCTGCTGCTTTATATATTTGATAAGATTTTTGACACATTTCGTTTCCCATTGTAATGGTGCTTTTCCTGGGATGGCCTAAACCTTTTTTCTCTTTCGATTTAATGTGCTGAAGAAAAGATGGGGAGACTTTTGCAGGAGTGTACGGAATACAAGGAAAGGATAATAAGAAAACGGAGTAAAAAAAGTAGAGCTGGGTACTGGTGGCTCATGCCTAGAATCCTAGCTATTCAGGAGGCTGAGATCTGAGGATCACAGTTCAAAGCCAGCCCAGGCAGAGAAGTCCATGAGATTCTGAACTTCAAATAAGTTCCAGAAACAGCTGGAAGTGACGCTATGGCTCAGGAATAGCACCTAGGCCCTGAGTTCAGGTCCCAAGATCTTCACACACACACACACACACACACACACACACACACACACACACACACACACACACAGGTACTTCTCCTGATATATATGAAGCAGTTAAATTCCAAGAGAAAAATCTAAGGAGTTTCTTTGCAAAACTGAGACATTCAAAAGCAGCCACCGTTTATCCCAGGTATTTTAGATCAATCTTTAGAAAGATTCATGTTTAAAGCAATATAATGAGTGATTGTTGTCCTTAATGTACTATGTTATCTCTCATCCTTTTGCTGTCCCTTGGTTATCTCATATTGTTACAGCATTTTACCTTGTTACCTGATATATTGCACATATATTTATCTGGTTATTTGAAATAGGATAGTGAAGGGGGGAAAACAAGATGAGGGGCAGGGGTGGGGGGAGGGAAATGGGGACCAAGACATGAGAAAGGGTATCAATGTTTGTGAAGTAATGCACCTTCTATCTGGTGAATATAATGCAACCGTTCTATTAATTACAATAAAAATTATATGAAAAAAGAAAGATTCATGTTTGCAGAACTGCAAAGAAGACTTTAACATTCGGTATTGGAACAATCCACAGACCAGTGAAAATCTGGTTAAGTGTTGAGGGAAAACCAAAGCAGAGATCCAATGTGCAAAGAGAAATGCTTATGTTTATTTTCCCCTTATTGGCACCTGTCATTTGAGGAGTGCTCTGTCAAAACACTAGATTAACATAAGCTAGGGGACAGAGATGTTCCTACCCACACATAAAAAGAAATATAGTCTTTATGGAAATAGTTTAGGGACATCAATATAAAAGGACATTCAATACAGTGCACCTGAGGAAGGGGGACTCTGTTTTCTAGAATTATCACATTACAATATTCAGATATTGAGTTTTAAAAATAAATAAATAAATAAATCACCAGGTATTTAAAGAAACAGGAAAGCGCAATCCATTCAAAGGAACAAGGGAAACAGCTCTGGAAAATCCCAGACTTCATACTTAATTACACAAAGACTTTAAACAACTATCATAAATATGCTTAAAGAGCTAAGAGAATAAAGAACTAAAGAAAATCAAGAAATTGAGCTCGATCCATAATACCAGCACAAGGAATGGTAAGGCATAAGTTCATGGCCAGATTGGTCTACATAGGAAGAGTCTGTTTTGGGACCAAGAGGGTGGCCTAGTGGTAGAGTGTTTGCCTAGCATGCATGAAGACCTGGGTTCAATTTCTCAGTACCACACATGCAGAAAAAGCTCAAGTGGCTCAAGTGGTAGAGCGGTAGCCTTGAGGAATGCCCAAGGAGAGTGCTCAGACCCTGAGTTCAAGCCCCAGGACTGGCAAAGAAAAAAAAATAGACTCTGTCTCAAAACAAGAGAAAGTAATTGAAAAGTAATTGAATTGATATGGGAACAAAATGATAATATCAACAAGAGAAATTCTACAGAGGATCCGAACTCTGAAATCAACAAGTATAAACATATTTTTGAAACCCATCATTCAGGGCTGGGGATATAGTTCAGTAATCAAGCATATGTCTGTCATGAATAAATATCTGTTTTCAAATGTTTAACACCACAAAAAAGCATGATGGAAGTATATGCTGACTACAAGAGACTTGCTTTAGATCCAAAGACACAAATAAGGTAAAAGTGAAATGCTGGAAATGGATATTGCTTGCAATTGGTGACTACACCAGAATCAGCTAAAGCAAACTTTAAGTCAGAAACTGTTTAAGCCAGGTGCCTGTGGCTTGTAACAATAATCCTGGCTACTCAGGAGGCTGACATCAGGAGATCATGATTTGAAGCCAGCCAAGGCAAGGTAGTCTGTGAGGTTTTTTTCTAATCCCAATTAACCCTTAAAAAGCCAAAAGTGGCACTGTGCCCCAAATGGTAGAGTACTACCCTTGAGCAATAGAAGTTCAGGGATAGTGCCCAGGTCCGGAGTTCAAGCCTGAGGACCAGCACCAAAAAAAAAGTTTAAAAAGCAGAGAACATTACATATTAATAAAAATGTCAACTCATCAAGAAAATGTAACAATAATAAACATTTCTAGACCTCATAAAATAAACAAACAGGTATTGAAAGAATAGAAGGAAGAAGCAGACAGCTCTAAAATAATATTTAGAAGGCTGAGCACATGTAGTTCACGCCTATGATCCTAGTTACTCAGAGTACTAAAACCTGAGAATCACAGTTCTAAGCCAGTCTGGGCAGGAAAATCCATGAGACTCTTATTACCAATAAACTATTCAGAAAAATCCAAAAGTGGTGAGGTAGCTCAAATGATAGAGCACTAGCCTTGCACAAAAAGCAGCTTAGGGACAGCACTCAAGCCCTGAATTCAAGTTCCTAGACACACACACACACACACACACACACACACACACACACACACACAATATTTGAAGACCTCAATGCCTAATATTAGATAATGGAAGACATGGCATAATAGACACTTAGTAGAGAAATGCAGAAGTTGAAAAGCCTCAGTGTTCTCAAAAGCAAGAAGACAAATAAAATAAATAGACAAATACAAATAGTCGAATTAGGGCCGGGAGTTTAACCTAGTGGTAGAGTGCTTGCCGGGCATGTACAAAGACTGGAATTCGAATCCTCAGTACCACATACATAGAAAAAGCTGGAAAGGGTGCTGTGACTCAAGTGGTAAAGCTCTGGCCTTGAGAAAGCCCAAAGACAGCACTCAGTCCCTGAGTTCAAGCCCCAGGAAAAGAGAGAGAGAGAGAGAGAGAGAGAGAGAGAGAGAGAGAGAGAGAGAGGGAGGGAGGGAGGGAGGGAGGGAGGGAGGGAGGGAGGGAGGGAGGGAGGGAGAGAGAGAGAGAGAGAGAGAGAGAGAGAGAGAGAGAGAGAGAGAGAGAGAGAGAGAGAGATTATAAAGTAGGTAGATTGAGATTAAGACACACACACCCCGACCCTATCTCAAAAACAACCAGCAAAAAACACAATTGGATGCATGGTAGAGTGCCAACTTAGCAAATGCAAGGTGCTGCATTCAAATCTCACTAACTGCCAGAAAGAGAAATGTTTTACTAGCTATTGAACTAGTTATTCCTTAGCCAAGTCAACTAACAGACAGATACAGAGTAATCTGCCCAATAACCGCAGAATACATATTCTCAAGTGTACTTGGAACATCTTCCAGGATAGAACAGATGTGGTCTAACAAGTAGTCTAACAAGAACAGATGCGGTCTAAATCAAGTCTCAATAAATGTCAAAAGATTGAAATATTACCGTTTCTTTTCTGACCACAATGAAATGAAGCTAAAAATTCATAGTAAAAACAATACCCTGAGAAACTCACAATGCATAAAAATTAAATCACTTTCAACCAGTGGATCAAAGAAGAAAACATAGGAAATCTGGAAAATACTTAAAGAAAAAAGAAAATGGAATAACAACATACCAAAACTTAAGGGATGTGGCAAAGGCAGTGATATGAGGAAAGTCTATAACCATAATTGCCTGTATTAGAAAATAAGAAAGGGTGGATCTCAGTGGTAGGGCACACATTGGCAAGCATGGAGCCATGAATTCAATTCCTAATACCATTAATTAAGACAAAAATCAATAACCCGGCTTTATGTCTTGAGGAATTGGAAAAATGAGGAACAAACAAAACCTACAATTAGAAAAAAAAGGTAGAAGAGGAAATAATAAATAATAAATTTTAAAATACTCAATTAGCAGGATATTGAAACAAAAGCCATATAATGAATGATTGTTGTCCTTAATGTACTATATTATCTCTCATCTCCTTTGCTGTCCCTTGGGTATCTCATATTGTTACAGTATCTCACTTTGTTATCTGATATATTGAATTTATTTGTATTTGGTTATTTGAAATTTGATAGGGAAGGGGGGAAAACCAAGACGGGGGTGGGTGGTGCGTGGGGGGGGATGATGGGTACCAAGAGATGTGAAAGGGTATCAATGTATGGGAATTAATGCACCTTCTATCTGGCAAATATCGTGTAACCCTTTTATTAATTACAATAAAAAAAATATTAAAAAATGCTCAATTAGAAAAATAGTAGAGAAAAAAAATCAATGAAACCAAAAGTTGGTTCTTGGAAAAGGCCAAGAAAACTGATTAACTTCCCACTAAACTAACAAAGAAACTGAGAAAGGCACAAGTAAAATCGGGAATGAAAGTAGGACTACTAATATCAACCACATAGAAATAAAGAGAATACAGAATACTATTGTCATAACAAATTCAGTAACTTAAATGAAATTCCTACAAAGTGGTAACAGACTCAAGCTAAAACACAAAATCAAAAGGCTTCTAACAAGTTAAGGGGATTAAATCAACAATGGAAAAGTTTACAACAGAGAAAGAGGGAAGATGGAGAATGAGGTATACACAGCACAGTTCTTGCATTACCAAAAGATCAAAGAAAATAACAGATCCCTGGCTAGGGCAAGAGGTATGGTGTCTTGAAAAGACTGCAAAATCAAGAAATGGTAGATTTTATATTTGTAGGGGGAAAAAAACTAATAGTTGAAGTTCTTCGGCTTTGCAACATGGTAGGAAATGGAAAGAATCCCCTTGAGACCTTAAATAAAAGAGACAAAGCAAACCTCAGCAAGTATCATAAATGCAGAATTTGGAACTCAAAAATTATATAACTTAAGACAGGCCATCTATGATCTGAGAAGCAAGAAGATGCTGGCTTCCTGTACTTCCTTTGCTTACTGAGTGCTATGGCAGGGAACTACCTCCAGATGGGTTTTGCAATCAAATCTTATGAATAGAAGGAAAAACAGGTTCCTACATTTCCATATCCCCAGGTTTCAACAGCCCAACTCACTTGGGTAGCTAAGCAACTGACAGCTCTGAGAACCCATGTGAGCTCAGGAAACTGGTAATGACTTGGACACAGGTTATCATGTGCAATGTATATGATAACAAGTGTAGGCCATGCTGCACAGGGAAGGACAGAATGTTTTCATTTGGGAATGCTGGCCCAATATCTGGGAACATTGCTTCGGTTTAATCACCTTGTTCCACTTTCAGACCACCTAGGATATTTGGTGAAATGCACACTCAAAATGCACTGACAGTACACTTCTAATAGTTGAGATCATCCAATTGGACAATCCATTGGCTCAGCCACGAGGAGCCAAGTTTTTGTTTGGTTTTTTGGTGGCAGTTCTGAGGCTTGAACCCAGAGCCAGAGCACTCTCTCTTAGCTTTTTGGCCCAAAGCTAATCCTCTACACTTAAGCCACAGCTCCACTTCCAGCTTTTTGTTGGTTCATGGGAGATACGAGTCTCGGAGACTTTTCCTACCCAGGCTGGCTTTGAACCATATCCTCAGATGAGCCTCCTGAGTATCTAGAATTACAGGCCTCTCAGCACCCACCATACACCTCTTAAACATCAAAATAGAGAAACCTGAGGAAACAATGAAGCATCTCTATCCTTCATCTGCTCGGCAAGGGATGTTTTGTTTTGTATTTTTTTTGTTCTGGGGCTTGAGCTCAGGCCTGAGCACCGTCCTTGGGTTTCCTCAAGGCTAGAGCTCTACCACCTGAGAAACAGCATCATTCCCGGGTTTTTCTATGCTTGTGTCACCGAGTAATGAAACCCGGGTCCTTGTGCATGTTAGACAAGCATTCTACCAGTAGGCCACACTCCTGGACCTGAATTCATTTTATTTTAATTTTCCTCATTATTTTTCATACATTCTTGCTGGATAATTTTTTTCTCTGGTGCATCTTCTTTCTTTTTTCCTTGCCCTCTTTTTCTTATTACTTATTAAGAATTCTATTAATTTTTAGCTTCCAACTTTACGCTCTGTATTTCTTAGCTCCTTTTTTCAGATGGTTGGAGTTGTTTCCTATTGTTTTTCTCTCACTGTATTCAAATCTTGTTTCTCTAGTGTTGTTCTTGCCTTGATTTTCTTCCCTTTGAGTGATAATATGGATAGAGACCTTAAGAGAGAGCTGCTCACTATCAACAGTCCCATGCAAGAGATATCTCAACAGATGTACGATATAACTTCTCCAAAATGTAACTCTTCAACAACTGAATCCTAAGATATCGAAATGATTGAAATGTTGGATAGGTAATTCCAAATTTTTTAATAAAAAGATATGCTGGGAGTTTGGCCTAGTGGTAGAGTGCTTGCCTAGCATGCACGAAGACCCGGGTTCGATTCCTTGGTACCCCACATACATAGCAAAAAGCTGGAAGTGGTGCTGAGGCTCAAGTGGTAGAGTGCCAGCTTTGAGAAAGTCCAAGGACAGTGCTCAAACCCTGAGCTCAAGCCCAGGACTGGCAAAAAATAAAAAATAAAAAAATAAAAAATAAATAAAAAAAGGTCAATTCAAGACTAAATGAAAAATTCACCAAAGAAAGACATCCTGGGGACCAGGAGTTTGGCCTAGTGGTAGAGTGCTCGCCTAGCATGCACAAAAACCCAGTAGAGTGGTAGAGCCTTGAGAAAACCCAAGGACAGTGCTCAGGCCCTGAGCTCATGCTCAGGCCCTGAGCTCAAGCCCAGGACTGGCAAAAAAAAGGAAAAAAAAGAAAGAAAAAGAAATACACCCTGGAAGAAAAACACAAGGGAAATTTTGGAAATTAAAAGATTAGCAAATCAAATACAAAATACAAAGAATAGAATCATAAATAAACTGGACCAAATGGGTGAAACAATATCACCAATTAAAGACACGATTGAGGAATTATATCCAGATAGCCATTTTAAAAAATACATAATCATTATCACTATTTTCAATTGTTCTGGGATGCAGTTGAAAAACCAAATCTATGAATCCGTGATGTAAAAGATGAAATAGAAATGTATACTAAAGGCAAACAAAATCTATTCCATTAAATTATAGAAGGAAATTTCACAGCTTTAGGGAACATGCAAGTAGAGGAGGCATTTACAACCCCAAATAAGGGCTGGAGGGAAAGCTAAGCGATAGAGAAGCTGGCATAGCATGTATGAGGGCCTGGATTCAATCTTCTGCACTACAAAAATAATTTTTAAAATGGCTCAGAAATGGAATTTGTGTAGACATGACCAGAAAATAACTCCTCCATATCATATTGTATTTAAAATGCTAAGAGTACCGAGCAAAAGCAAACTTAAAATGTACAAGAGAGATGTGCCGCAATCCTATCACAAAATCCAATCACAAAAACAGAAGATTCCTCAAAAGAAAACTTACAGGGCAGGAGAACAAGGAATGATGTATTTTAACCCTGAAACAAAATGACTGCCAACCCAAATTACTATATCCAGCAAAATCATTCTTTAAAATTGAAGGAAAAATATACTTTCATGATAAATAAAAACTAAAACAAACATTGCCTATTAAGTCAATATTGAAGGAAATACTTAAACAAATACTACACAGGAAAGAGAAAGAATGGCATACCTACCATGAAAGCTCAGAAATAAAGAAAACCTCTTTAAAGGAATAGACAAATGAGAATTAGTAAATAATTAAACATTATTAACTCAGGAAAGCAGCAGACCTCTAAACTGAAGAAGGGGAAAGTTAGTACATATCTTTCAATAATAACCTTAAATGTAATGGTCTTAACTCTTCAACTAAAAAATTCAAAGTGGTCAAAGGAAATAAAAAATATAATATCCAATTTTTTCTATAAATAAGAAACTCACCTCACTGGCAAAGGTACACTCACACTAAAAGTAAAAGGGTAGAAAACAGTATACAAAAATAGATTTAATACAACATATAACTAGAATCAGGGACAAAAATCACATAGTCAGCCAGGCATGGAGGCTCATGCCTGTGATCGTTGCTACTCAAGAGGCTGAGATCTGAGGGTCACTGTTCAAAGCCAGCCCAGCCACTGAAGTTCATGAGACTCTTATCTCCAATTAACCACCAGAAAACCGGAAGTGGCCCTGTGGCTCAATAGGTTAGGTGCTGGATTGCTCAGGGACAGCACACAAGCCCTGAGTTCAAGCCCCATGACCGACCAAAAAAAATCACATAGTCACTTCAATACAAGCAGAAAGATTGGAAGGATTGTCATCAACATAATAAAGACCATATACCAAAAATTACCAGATTCATAATAGATGGAGGGAAAGCTGAAATAAAATCAGGAGTAACACCAGTGTGTCCACTTTCTATGCACATGTTAAGTATTTATCTTAGAATAATGAGGCAAGAAAAAGAAATATAAATAGGAGAGGAAGAAATCAAACCATCTTTGTTTATAGATGATATAGTCCTATACTTAAAGAAGCCTAAAGGTGCCACCAAAAAAAAATCTATGGGTCTTACCAAGTGCCAGTGCCTCACACCTGTAATCCTAGCTACTCAAGAAGTTGAGATCTGAAAATTCTAATTCAAAGCCAGCTCAGACAGGAAAGTCCATGAGACTTATCTCCAGTTATCCACCAAAAGGCTGAAGTGGAACTGTGGCTCAAGTAGTAGAGCACTAGCCTTAAACAAAACAAAAAACCTAGAGATAGCACCCAGACCCTGAGTTAAGCTCCAAGACATACACACACTCAAACACCTTATATATTGGATAAGCACTTTCTTCAAAGTAGCAGGATTCAAGCTGGGTGCAGTGGCTTATGCCTATAATCCTAGCTACTCAGGAGGCTGAGATATGAAGATCATGGTTCAAAGCCAGCTCAGGCACTACAAAGCTGTGAATCTCTTATATCCAATTAATCTCTAGAAAATGGGAAGTGGGGCTATGGTTCAAGGGTAGGGTGGTAGCCTTGAGCTGAAGAACTCAGGGATAGCGCTTAGGCCCAGAGTTCAAGCCCCATGACCCCCTCCCCAAAAGTAGCAGGATTCAAAATGAACATACAAGAAAATAATTCTTCTGTATTGCAATAATAATCATGCAGAGAAATACATCAGGAAAATAATCCCATCACAGCAGCCATCAAAATGCTTAGGGGAAAAAATGTAACCAACAATGTTAAAGACCTCCACAGTTGGGTCGGGAGTTTGGCTTAGTGGTAGAGTGCTTGCCTAGCATGCACGAAGACCCGGGTTCGATTGCTTGGTACCACATATACATAGAAAAAGCCAGAAATAGTGCTGAGGCTCAAGTGGTAGAGATCTAGCCTTGAGAAATCCCAAGGACAGTGCTCAGGCCCTGAATTCAAGGCCCAGGACTGGCAAAAAAAAATCAACTCCACAGTAAAAACTATAAAGCAGTGAAGAAAGAAATTGAAGGTGTGTGTATGTGTGTGTGTGTGCGTGTGTGTGTTATCAATCTTATTAAAGTATGTTCATGTGTGAGGATGAGACTCCATTAAATATGCATGTGAACAAAGAGAATGTCAGGAAGTTGAAACATGTTTTTTCTGGGGTGTAGGCATTAGTTCGAGGGAGCAGATAAATGGGAAGGGGAAGAGAGAGTGAATATAGACAAAAGACTTTTTACACACATGTGAAAATGGAACAAGACAACTTGATGAGACCAATCTGTGAAGAGGAAGGGGGAGGAGGAAGATTAATGAGGAATGATTATGATCAAGAAGCATTGTACACATAAAAGGACTCATTAGGAGAAATTCCTCTTTGTATAACTAATTGATTCCAATAAAAGAAAATAACTTTTAATTTTAAAAAAGATTGCATTGCATGTTTATATACTTTTTAGTACTGCTTGTTATATACTTTTTAGTACTGTTTGTTTTTAGTGCTGAGGTTTTAAGTGAAGGCTTCATACTTGCTAGGCAGTTATTCTATCACATGAGTCATACCTCCAGCCCAACATTCAATACAATCTTTTTTTAAAAATATTGTTAAATAGCTGTACAAAGAGGTTTCAATTCAACACATCAAGTGGTGCAATGCATCTTCATCAATGTCACCCCTTCCATCATTCTCTCATCTATCTCAACCCCACCTCCCCTGAAGCTTCCCAGTTCCATTATGTACATTGAGTATTAGGACTATATTCACCAACCAATACAATCTCCTTTTGTACCAGACCTGGGGCTTGAACTCAGAGCCTGGGCACTGTGCCTGAGCTTCTTTTGCTCAAGGCTAGCACTCTACCACTTGAGCCATAGTGCCACTTCCGGCTTTTTCTGTTTATGTGGTGCTGAGGAATCAAATCCCGGGCTTCATGTGTGCTAGGCAAGCACTCTACCAGTAAGACACATTCCCAGCCCTCACTAATATAAGCCTTCCTTTTCTTTTTTCTTTCTTTTTTTGTTGGTTGTGGGGCTTGAACTCTGGGCCTAGGCACTACCACTGAGCCTCTACCACTTGAGCCACACTCTACCACTTTAGCCACAGCGGGTTTCTGGTGGTTAATTGGAGATAAGAGCCTTACAGACTTTTCATGCTTGGGCTGGATTTGAACCACGATCCTCACATCTCATCCTCTTGAGTGGCTAGAATTACAGGTGTGAGCCATCAGCACCTGACACCAATATAATTTTGATTAGCATCCCAACAGCCTTTGTGCAGAAACCTTCAACTTTGTGTGGAAATACAATCACTGCAAATAGTCAAAACAGTCTGGAAAGAGAAGTTGGAAGACTTTTACTTCCTGACTTGAAAACTTTAATACAAATCTTTCCATTTCCTTAGAATGGGATGATGTCATTCTTTCTGATGGCAGCATAGAATTCCATTGTGTATAAGTACCACATCTTCTGGAAAAAATCATATTAAGTGAAGTAAGCCAGACCCAAAGGACCATAGGTTCAATGGTTTCCCTCATTTGTAATAATTAGTACAAACCTAGGGCTCTCTTAGCAGAGGATTACAATAGCTCAAAACCTATGTACATAAGGTCATATAGGAGGAGTCTAAATGAAATGAACTCTAGGATATAAAAATAAGAGCTTTATCTTGTGTGATTGTTGTTTTTAGTCTATTATATTATTTCTCTTCTCTTTTTTGCCCTTATAATTAATCTCATGTTGTTACTGTATCTGACTTTGTTACCTGGTATATTGTACATATGTTTATTTGAAATAGGGAAGGGAAGGGGGGAAAAGATGATCAGGAGGGTTGAGAGGAGGGAAACAGGAGCAAAAACATGAGAAACGGTATCAGTGTTCAAGAAGTAATGCACCTGTTACCTGACAAATGTAACTATAACCCCTCTATACATTATCAGGACAACAAAATAAAAAAAATAAATAAACTTTACTACAAAGTGTATTATTGACCATACTGCTGAAATGGTATCAAGACATCCATAAGAATGCAATAAAACTGGGCTGGGAGGTTGGCCTAGTGGTAGAATGCTTGCCTAGCATGCATGAAGACCCGGGTTCGATTCCTTGGTACCACATACATAGAAAAAAAAGCTGGAAGTGGTGCTGTGGCTCAAGTAGTAGAGCTCTAGCCTTGAGAAATGTCCAAGGACAGTGCTCAGGCCCTGAGTTCAAGCCCCACAAATGGCCAAAAAAAAAAAGAATGCAATAAAACTGAGAACCCAGAAATAAATCTATGCATGTCAGATCAATTAATTATCCATAAGGGTGCCTAGTGAACTAAATAGGAAAGAAATAGGACTTCAACTCTACACTGTATATAAACAAAATGATTCAATGATCCAACTATACAGGTAGAAGAAAACAAGAGTAAATAGTCATGACCTGAGGTTTGGCAATAGATTCTTACAAGTAATGATATTTTTAATAAGAAAATAGGACTTCTTCAAAATTAAAAATTTTTGCCAAATACCAGTAGTTCATGCCTGTCCTAGCTCCTCAGGAAGTTGGGAGTGAGAGGATCAGGGTTCAGAGGAAGAGGAGGCAAAAAATGGTGGTAGACTCCATTCTGTTTTTAAATGAACCAATAAAGGTAAGACTGAAGACATGATTCAAATGGCAGAGTGACAGCTAAGCAAGCAAGATAAGCAACCATGAGGCCCTGAGTTCAAATTCCAGTATGACAAGAAAGGAAAAATCAACTAGGCACTTTAGTGCACACCTGTAATCCTACCTACTCAAGAAAAGCTGAGGCAGCAGGGAGGAAAAGAGGGAAGGGGTGACACTGTTCAAAAAGAAATGCGAGAGGGGATGGGAATAGGGAAAGGGGGACATAAACATGAGAAGTGGCATCAATGTTCAAAAAGCAATGTACCCACTACCTGATCAATATAACTAACCCCTCTATACATTCCCCGAAAATAAATTATAATAAAAAAGAAAAGAACTGCACTCATTACCTGACTTATGTAACTGAAACCCCACTGTACATCACCTTTACAATAAGATTTTTCACAAAAGAGCCTGAAGGGTTGAAAGTTCAAGGTCAGCCAAGACAATATAGAGAAACCCTATCCAAAAGAAAAAGGAGGAGGAAGAGGGAAAAATGTGAACTAATTATGTTAAAATTTAAAATTTCAATTGGGATTAGTGATATTTGCCTGTAATCCCATCTACCTGGGAGGATGAGGCAGTAGAACCATGATTTCAAGGCCAGCCTGAGCAATATGAGTAATAAAGAATGGCTTTGTCAGAAGGACAGTGGAGAGAGAAAGAGAGGAAGGAAGAAAAAAGGGAAGGAAGAAAAAAAGGAAGGAAGGAAGGAAGGAAGGAAGGAAGGAAGGAAGGAAGGAAGGAAGGAAGGAAGGAAGGGAAAGAGTTCACCAAAGAGCTCTCTGGAGACATACAGAAGGGATACAGGTCAGCTCACATGATACCCTAGTGAAGAATGGGAAAGCACTAAGCTGGAAAGTGGTGGGAACTTGGCCTTGCCATTCTACAGGACAGATGGGACAGAGGAAGTGAGAAATGTGATAAGAGTGAAGTGGGATTCCCAGGCTCCAAGATGGAAAATGTAAAGGGGAAAACAGAAGAAAAGAATGCAAAAGTAATTGGGAGGAAAAGACACAGAAGCAAATGCTGGCACACACACACACACACACACACACACACACACACACACACACAAACATACACACATCCCCCAAATTCCAGAGTCTGGCAAGCCCTCTGGGATCAAGAAATCCAAACTTTTCATTGTGGAACCTGAGAAAAGTGAATTCCAAGGAGAGGAAGAGAGGTAGCCATGGTTCACAGCGATATTCTGGCCAGAGCTAGAACTACAATTCAGGTCTTTCCATTTTGTTCCACTGGCTACTTGGTCCTTTGTCCAAAATCAGATGTTTTCTGTAGATCATTTGGAAAATACAAAAAAAATGTAAAAAGAAAAAATGAATAAAATTTCAATTGTTATGATCTTAACCACTAACTCTAAACATTTTGACACATGGGGTGGTTTTAAAGCAAGTTCACAAATTCTTAGCCATTTATCCCCTCAAGAAATGGAATCTAATCCTGTGTCCTAGAACATGGCTGCTTTGGTGATTTGCACTAGCAGACAGAACTCACTGGTTAGGCAGCCTGACTCCCAACACTAGGTCATAAAAGTCATACTGCTTCCACCTGGCTTGCTCACTCTCCTGGGACACTTGTTCTTGGAACCCAGCTGTCATGCTATGAGGAAACCCAGGCCACATGGATAGACCACATGTAAGCATTCCAGCTGCAAGTTCCAGCCGAGTTCCTAGCCAGCGAGCAGCATCAACTACCAGACATGTGAGGGAGGGAGCCCCAGAGCTCACCAGCCCCAGCCATCATCTCACTGCAATTTCATGGGAGACACTGAGGGAGAACTAAGTGACTAAGCCCCGTCCACCACTCAGCCCTGAGACACAGTAAGAAATAACTGCAGTGATTTTACCTTGCTAAGTCGGATGGTGGTTTGTTGGGGGGGGCACTAACAATAGTGTATTTGCTTCTAATCTTTTCTATGCATATATATTTAGACTACAGTATTGAAATCACAATGAGTAGACTATTTTGTATCCGCTTTTTATTTTGCTTTATATTATTTGTGTTCATTTTCCCACATGATTGATTAAAATGTGTTTAAGCCAGATACGGTGGCACATGCCTTTAATCCAAGCACCCTAGAGATGAAAGCAGGAAATTCACAAGGGACTCTGAGATCCCCTTATAGCCTGGGATGCATAGTAAGATCCTGTCTCAAAAAGAAAAAAAAAGCTGGGCACAGTGGCTCACGCCTGTAATCCTAGCTACTCAGGAGGCTGAAATCTGAGTATCATGGTTCAAAGCCAGCCCGGGCACAAAAGGACCTGAGACTCTTATCTCCAGTTAAACTCTAGAAAAATGGGAAGGGGGCTTGGCTCAAGGGTAGGGTGAAGTGTAGGGTAGAGCTGAAGAGCTCAGGGACAGTGCACAGGTGGAGATCAAGCCCCATAACCCACAAACCAAAAAAAAAAAAAGAAAGAAAGCCAAGTACTAGTGGAGCATACCTGTAATGCTAGTTATTTAGGAGAATAGTAGTTCAAGGCTAGTTCAGTCCTTAACTAATAACAAGGCGTGGAAGTACATGCCTGTCACACTAACTACCTACATGGGAGACTAATATTGGGGGGATCATGGTTCCAAATCAGTTCAGCACACAACACTCAAACACAAGGGAAAAAACTAAATGTGGTAGTGTACTCTAGTCATCCAAGTTATGGTGGGAAGCAAAAAGTAGGAGAATCACAGTCCAGGCACATACCACACAGGTAAAAATCGAGATCCTGTCTCAAAACTAACCAGTACGAAGTGGCACTGTGGCTCAAGAGGTAGAGCACTAGCATTGCGCTGAGGAGCTCAGGGATAGCACCCGGACCCAGAGTTCAAGTTCCATGACTGACAGAAAAATAACCAGTACAGAAAAAGAATGGAGACATGGGTCAGCAGTCAAGTGCCTGTCCACCAAGTGCAAGGCCCAACTACCTCCAAAAGCAATGATAAGCAATGAACCATTAATTGTTATAAAGTCACAAGGACAAGGAGGAATGAAGGCAGCATCAGAAAAAGTCTGCCAACACATTTTTGGAAGACGGAAAGCAGATGGAGGTTAGTAGAACTGAGAGAGTTGAAGTGCAAGTGCCAGCAGAGGGGAATGTAAAATGAGAAGCAAGACAATTTGTGCTGCTTCTGCCTGGAAAGCTAAGAAGTCACGGTTACTAGACTATCACTAATCAACAATAACAGCGTGTCAGAGAAGGCAGAGTATATCAAGAGTCTGAAAGCAGGATGTCATGGCATATGTGTATTAGGATATAAACAGACCAGGCATTGGTGGTTCACACTTGTAATCCTAACAACTCAGGAGGCTGAGATGTAAGAACTGATGTTCAAAGCCAAACTAGGCAGACAAATCCAAGAGAATCTTACCTTCAAATAACTATCCAAAAGCTGGAAGTGGAGTTGTCACTCATGTGGTAGAAGGCTAGCCTGAGCACAAAGAGGCTCAGAGATAGAGCCTAGTCCCTCAGTTCCAGCCCCACAACTGACAAAAAAAAAGATAAGAGAAGTTGACCAATATGAAAATAGGTGCAGTAAATGACAGCCAACAAAAAATATCTCTATTCCCAGGCAAGTATCCAGGTAATCTCTCAGTCATCTTACAATGAAGGCCCACCAGCTACTAAGCCCAATAGTTATAAGAAACCCTCCTACATGAAAAAATAAAAGTAATAATAATAAAGTAAACAAGCCAAGCATCACTCTCTTATACCTTGGAGTCTTAGCTACTTGGGAGACTAAGAATGGGAGGCTTGTGGCTGGAGGCCAATCCAGAGAGGAAAGTACATGAGACTTCTTGTCAAGCCATAGCTAGGTACAGTGACACATTCTTGTCATCCCAAGCTACATGAGAGGCTGAAATCAGAGGATCACAGTTCCAAGCCAACCCAAACAGGAAAGTACACAAACTTCATCTCCACAGAATGAAACTGGGTGTGGTAAAGCATGCCTGGGATCCTAGCTATTTGAAGTCTAAAGCATGCAGATCAAAGCTCAGGCATATGCCTAGGTAGAGAGCAAAATCCTATCCCAAAAATAAACAGTGGAAAAAGGGCCAGAGATGTGGCTTAGCCACTATTGCCAGCCAAGCAAGCATGAAACCATAAATTCAAACTTCTGTACAGCCCCACCATACCCCATCCCCATGAGAGCTTTTATTTGTCCTAACAGGTCACCATGAAACAATAAAATATGGGTTTTTGTCTTTTAAAAAAAGCGTTTAGAAAAAAAAGTTACACAAGCACTCTATATTTTTCTCTCATTTCTTCTTTTAAATGTCAGGCCTTGCGCTTAAACTCAGCACTTGAGCTTGAGTACTGTCCCTGAGCTTTTGTGCTCAAGGCTAGTGCTCTATCCCTTGAGCCACAACTCCACTTCTGGCTTTTTGGTGGTCAGCTGGAGATAAAATTCTCATAGACTTTTACTGCTGAGGCTGGTTTTGAATTGAAATCTCCAGGTCTCAGCCTCCTGAGTAGCTAGGATTACAGGTGTGAGCCACCAATATCCAGCCTTCGTTTTGGGGAGGATAAGGAAAAGCAGAGGGGAAGAGGTGGTACCAGGTTTGAACACAAGGCATTGTGCTTGTTAGGCAGATACTTTGCCCACTAAGTCACACCTCCAGCCTTTTCAGCTTTAATTTGTTTTTAAGATGTGGCCTTGGGGGCTGGGAGTTTGGCCTAATGGTAGAGTTCTTCCCTAGCATGCATGAAGACGTGGGTTTGATTCTTCAGTACCACATACATAGAATAAAGCCAGAAATGGTGCTGAGGCTCAAGTGGTAGAGCTCTAGCCATGAGAAAGTCCAAGGATAGTGCTCAGGCCCTGAGTTCAAGCCACAGGACTGGCAAAAAAAAAAAAGAAGATATGATCTTGCACCGGTATTTTGGCCTAGTGGTAGAGTGCTTGCCTAGCATGCACGAAGACCTGGGTTTGATTCCTTGTTATCACATACATAGCAAAAACCAGGAAATGATGCTGCGGCTCAAGTGGTAGAGCTCTAGCCATGAAAAAGTCCAAGGACAATGTTCAGGCCCTGAGTTCAAGCCACAGGACTGGCCAGAAAAAAAAGATATAGTCTTGTGCTTTTATCCTGGCTGGATTTGAACCACAATCTTCATATCTCCAAGTCTGGAGAAGTGAGGATTACAGGTGTGTTCCACCATGCCCAGCTCTATATTTTCTTTTTTATTATTTTTTATTGTTACTATAAAGGTGATGTGCAGAGGGGTTACCATCACACAACTCAGGTAATGATACATTTCTTTTTGGACAATGTAACCCCTTCCCTCAATCTCTTCCAGTTTTTCCCTCCCATTCCCACCCACAAATTTTATAGTTCATTTTACACATAGTGTCTAGTGAGTACCAGTGCTCTACCCTTTGTCCCCCCATTTCTGTGCACCCTCTTCGCCTTCCAAAGGCAGATCAATGAACAAACAAGACCCCCCAAAAAAAGAAAGAAAACAGAGACAAAAATAACCTCTTGTTTCCATTTCCTGGAGTTCACTTATTATTTTATATGATCAGAGACACGCAGGCATTGTAACTTTCTATTCCTCCTCTAAGAGTATCTTCCCTTGGTCTCACTGTGTGTGAATGCCCAGAGTCCTCTATAATTTATCATGTCCTGAGGTAGTTTAAATCTAACTTCTGCATGTGAAAGAAAGCATGTGCTGTTTGTCTCTAATCTTGGTTTACTATATTTTCTTAAAGGATTTATAATTCACATTTTTACATTCCTATCATGAATGTTATGGAATTTTTTTCAGACCATAGAAGGCAGGACTGTAAACGGCAGGCAAGATGACTGTCCCAATATCATTTATTGAATAATCCTCATGCGAAGACCTTCATTTGTATTCGTGATAATTTTTTTTGCCAGGACTGGGTTTGGGCTCAGAGCCTGAGCACTGTCCTTGGACTTTCTCAAAGCTAGAGCTCTACCACTTGAGCCTCAGCACCACTTCTGACTTCTTTTCTATGTATGTGGTACTGAGGAATCGAACCCAGGTCTTCATGCATGCTAGGCAAGCACTCTACCATTAGGCCAATCTCCCAGCCCTTGTGATAAATTTTAAGATACGATCTTATAACTGGAATTACTGGGTTAAAAGGTAAAGAGGGGCCAGGAACATGGCCTAGTGGTAGAGTGCTCACCTAGCACGCATGAAGCCCTGGGTTCCATTCCTTGGTACCACATACACAGCAAAAGCTGGAAGTGATGCTGTGGCTCAAGTGGTCTCTACCACTTGAGAAAGTCCAAGGACATCGACCAGGCCCTGAATTCAAGCACCAGGATTGGCAAAAGAAAAAAAAAGGCAAAGAGAACTTTAATGTTTTGAAGTTTTTCATATTTCCCTCTAGAAAAACTATACCAATCTTTATCAACACAAATAGTATATGAGAATTTCCCATGTTGTCCAATTTTATGCACCAACCTCATTATGCATTTATTTAATGTTTTGCTTAAAGGTTTTGGACTGTGGCAATGGGTAGGGATAAATTTAAGTCAAGGAGGAATTCTGGTGATCTGACCATTTCAGCATTTCCTCTATGTTCATTTCTGTCCTGCAACCTGATTTCTTCACCTCACTGTGTTCTCTTCCCACATACACTTCTCCCTTGTAACCCGGCCAGCTGAACACAGCCCTGCGGTTCTATGACTGGCCTTCTAAGTCAATTAACTTATATAAGACCTTGTGATTCAAAACTTTTCATGCTATTTTGAAATGAAATGTGGCAATGAATTAAAATATGATGCTCATTTGAAACAGGTGAAAGAGCAGCCCAGAGAACTGCATCAAGACTCTTCATAAAAACAGAAGCTTTGAGCCAGGCACCACTTGCTCATGCCTATAATCCTAGGTACTCAGGGGGCTGAGATCTGAGGATCATGGTTTAAAGTCAGCCTGGGTACTAAAGTCCATGAGACTCTTATCTCCAGTTAACCACCAGAAGACTGGAAGTGGCTCTGTGGCTCAAGGGGTAGGGCAGTAGCCTTGAGAAATGTCCAAGGACAGTGCCCAGGCCCAGAGTTCAAGTCCCATGTTTGACCAAAAAAAGATCAGAAGCTTTGCATGTGCATGTGGTTCATGCCTGTAATCCTAGCTTCTCAAGAGACTGAGATCTGATCATCAACAGTTCAAAGCAAGCCCAGGCCAGAAAGTCTGTGAGACTCTTACTTTAATTAACCACCCAAAAAGCCAGAAGTGAAGCTGTAGCTCAAGTGGTAGAGTGCTAGCCTTGAGCAAAAAAAACTCAAGAACAGTGCCCAAGCCCTGAGTTCAAGCCCCAGGACCAGTACAGTAAAAGGAAAAAGGAAAAACAGAAGCTCAAAAGGAAACTATATAACATCAATAAGGAATTAGTCAAATAAAATATTCTACCATCAATTAGAAGGAATGCAGGGTTTTGCACTATTTGGGTTTGGGGGGGAGACTAGGGTGTTGTTTGGATTTTTTTAGGTAGAGTCTCAGTACATAGTACAGGGTTGCTATAGAAATCACTTTGTAGCTTGGGCTGGCCTGGAATTTACCATAACCTAGCCTTTATCTCCCAAGTGCTGGAATTCCAAACATGTGTCACCATGCTTGGCAATGTTTTTGTTAGAGTATATCCAAGATGAGATGTTCATTTATTCAGTGGATAATTATTGAGCATATCAGGCACTGTTCTAGGCACTGAAAAAAAAAGAAGACAGTAACCCTTCTTTTTTTGGAGTTTGATTCTGATACTGTATATATTGTAATCTTACATAAAAACTTCTGAACACGTGGTTATGTACATTTATGTTTGTGTAAAGACAAGTGTCTGAAAGAAAGTCCATTATAAAGCTAGCACTCATTTTTCATTATTATGGGGGGAGTACTTGGGGCCTTGGTTGATACTCTTATCACCTGAGCAATGTCTCTAGTCCTATTTGTTTGCTGATTATTGTTGAGATTGGATTCTGTTTCCCATCTAGATTCCATCCATCTCCCTATGTTTCTCATTGTTGAGAAGATCACAGGCAGCACACCATAGTGTCCAATTGCCCTCTGTAAAGATGGAGTCCCATTGACTTTTCTACCCAGGTAGGCATGGAACCACAAAATCCTCCCAATCACACTGTCTTGTGCAGTCTGAGATGACAGGCATGCACTGTTGTATTCAGTTATGGGTTGAGAAAGAGGACTTGTGAACTTTACTACACAGCCTAGCCTTGAATGGCAATCCTCCAATCTCAGCCTCCCAAGTAGCTGAAGAGTACAGTCACACGCCATCAGCACCCAACTAAAATTTCTTTTCTTAATACTCACAAGCAGAATATATGTCAGAGCTATATCCATCTGTGGGAGAAATTTCCAGTCATTGTCTTCATCCTTCACTCAGCCGTTGTCCTTGAAGAATGTCAGGTCTCCTAGAAAGAACAATTGATCTATCCTCACCTTTCAACACCCAGTCAGGAACCGTGTGTGTGTGTGAATGTGTGCGTGTGTGTGTGTGTGTGTGTGTGTGTGTGTGTGTGTACGTGTGTGTGTGTGTTCATATCATGCAAGTGCCGATACAAGGGCTGTGGATTCTCAGTTGACTGTATCGTTCAAGGCTGGCACAATACAAACTTGAGCCACAGCTCAACTTCTGGTTTTCTTTGGTGATTAATTGGAGGTGTGTCTGAACCATAATATTCAGATCTTAGCCTCTTGTGTAGAAAAGAGCCATTGTCATTCAGAAACTTCTTCGTTGTCTTTCTTAAGTGGTATTTGACCAAGGGGGAACACCTTCCTAACAGCTGGAAGTGCTTGGAGGTGAAGAGACTATCACTGAATTAGGATGGATGATCACTCATTTTCTGAGGAGACACTGGGAAAGCCATGTGCATCTAAGCAAGAGGGAAGAGCAAGTTCCACAGAATAGCAAAGATTATAAATTACCCCCCCACACACAGAATCCCAGGGGAGCTGTGCTCTGGAGGTGCCAGGGGCCCTCTAGCAGCCAGAAAAGTCATAGGGAGGAAGAAGGATCTCATCTGTATAAATATGTGTCCTTCGTCTTCTTTTCTCCTCCCTAAAATCGACTCATTAAGCTTTTGGCATACCCCAGAGAGTGGGAGCCAAGCCCTCACCGCTGACAATCCCCATTAGCACGCCTTCATTGCATTGACCAAATTCCTTTCTCCAGGAACATTCCCCAGCCCACCAGCTAAGTGATGTATTGAAGAAGAATCTCTGTATAGCTCTCACACACTTCTTAATTCTTTTCCCTATGTACTGGTACTGGACCTTGAACTCAGGGTGTGGGCTCTGTCTCTGAGCTTTTATGTTCAAGGCTAGCAAGCTAGCACTTGAGCCACAGTTCCATTTCTGGCTTTTTAGTGGTTCATTGATTATAAGAGTTGCACAGGGGGGCCGGGAGTTTGGCCTCGTGGTAGAGTGCTTGTCTATCATACACGAAGACCCAGGTTCAATTCCTCAGTACCATATACATAAAAAAGAGCCAGAAGTGATGCTGAGGCTCAACTGGTAGAGCTCTAGCCTTGAGAAAGTCCAGGGACAGGGCTCAGGCCCTGAGCTCAAGCCCAGGACTGCCAAAAAAAAGAGTTGCACAGATTTTCCTGCCTAATCTGGCTTTCAACCATTATCCTCAGATCTCAGCTTCCTGGATAGCTAGAATTACAGGCTTGAGCCACCAGTGCCCAGCTACCCCACATACTTCTTATATAATATGCTGGGTCTCAAAAATAGGGCATATCAAAAAATTGAATCACTCCAAAACTAATCTCCAAAGTTACAACCATTCCATTAAAAAATGGGCCAAAGACTTAAAGAGAGTCTTCTCTGAAGAAAAAACAAAAATGTCCTATAGACACATAAAGAAATGCTCAACATCACTGGTCATAAAAGAAATGCAAATCAAAACAACACTAAGATTCCACCTCACTCCAGTTAGAATGGCCAGGATCAGGAAAACTAATAACAACAGATGCTGGAGGGGATGTGGCCAGGAGGGATCACTACTACACTGTTGGTGGGAGTGCAAACTCATTCAACCACTACGGAAAGCAGTATGGCAGTGCCTCAAAAGGCTAAACATAGAGCTCCCCTATGACCCAGCAATTCCACTACTTGGCATTTACCCAACCATCCAGAAACTAGGGCATACTAAATCTACTAGCACAACAATGTTCATTGCAGCACTATTAACCATAACAAAGATATGGAACCAACCTAGATGTCCCTCAGTTAATGAGTGGATCAACAAGATGTGGTATTTGTACACAATCGAATTCTATGCTGCTGTCAGAAAAAACGACATCGCCCCATTTGTTAGGAAATGGAAAGCCTTAGAAAAAAAATCATATTAAGTGAAGTAAGCCAGACTCAAAGGAACATAGGCTCAATGGTTTCCCTCATTCGTCATAATCAGTAGAAACCTTGGGCTCTACTAGCACAGATTTGCAATAGAGCAAAACTTTGATACATAAGGCCATATACTATGAAGCTAATTGAAAGGACCTCCAGGATATTGAAAAAAAGCCATATAATGAATGATTGTTGTCCTTAATGTACTATGTTATCTCTCATCTCTTTTGCTGTCCCTTGGTTATATCATATTGTTACAGTATCTCACTTTGTTATCTGATATATTGGATTTATTTGTATTTGGTTATTTGAGATTGGATAGGGAAGGGGGAAAACCAAGATGGGGGGTTGGGGGGAGGGTAGTGGGTACCAAGACATGTGAAAGGGTATCAATGTATGTGACTTAATGCACCTTCTATCTGACAAATATCATATAACCCTTTTATTAATTACAATAAAAATATTTTAAAAAATAGGGCACAACATTATACCCCTTAAACAAAATGGTGCCCTCTCTGCCAGCCAGGAAACAGAACAAGGGTTCTTGCCCTTGATTAACCAACAGGTAAATGCCAATTTAGAAAAATCACAAAGGCCAGGAGAATGGTCTAGTGGTAGAGTGCTTATCTGACATGAATAAAGCCCTGGATTCTATTCCTCAGTGCCACATACACAGAAAAAGCTACAAGTGGTGCTGTGGCTCAAGTAGTAGAGTGATATGATAGACTTGAGGAAAATCCAAGGACAGTACCCAAGACCTGAATCCAAGCCGCAGAACTGGCAAGAAAGGAAGAAATGGAAAGAAAGAAAGAAAGGAAAGAAAGAAAGAAAGAAGGAAGGAAGGAAGGAAGGAAGGAAGGAAGGAAGGAAGGAAGGAAGGAAGGAAGGAAGGGAAAGGAAAGGAAGGAGGGAAGGAAGGAAGGAAGGAAGGAAGGAAGGAAGGAAGGAAGGAAGGAAGGAAGGAAGGAAGGAAAGAAGGAAGGAAGAAAGAGGAGGAGGGAGGGAGGGAGGGAGGGAGAGAGAGAGAGAGAAAGAGAGAGAGAGAGAGAGAGAGAGAGAGAGAGAGAGAGAGATTATAGATATAAAGGGCACCATTTAAAGCCATATAATGAGTGATTGTTTTCCTTAATGTACTATGTTATCTCTCATCTCTTTTGCTGTCCCTTGGTTATCTCATATTGTTACAGTATTTTACCTTGTTATCTGATATAGTGTATATATGCATTTGGCTTTTTGAAATAGGATAGGGAAGGGAAGAAAACAAGATGAGGGGCGGGGGTGGGGAGAGGGAAATGGGGACCAAGACATGAGAAATGGTATCTATGTTTGTGAAGTAATGCACCTTCTATCTAATATAATGCAACCCTTCTATTAGTTACAATTAAAAATATATGAAAAAATATATAAATAAATAAAGGGCTCCATTTGGGGATGGGAGCATGGCCTAGTGGTAGAGTGCTTGCCTAGCATCAGTACCACATATACAAAAAAGGCTGGAAATTGGTGCTCTGGCTCAAGTGGTAGAGCACTACCCTTGAGAACACCTAAGGACAGTGCTCTGGCCCAGAGTTCTAGCCCCAGGCCTGGCCAAAAAAAAGTAAAAATATATAAATGTGTGGATATTAGATCCAAACAGTATGATGACTCAATATTCAGGTACCCAATGTTATAGACATGGTCTTGGAGATATAAACATAACTACATAGACATAAAAATCTATGATGGACTATATACTCTATAGACATAATGTTTTATTACATAGATTAATGCTTAATTTTAATTATGCCCTAAAACCTAAGTGCCAGTGATTGGATACAAAAATTCCCTTCTTAAATACTTGTTTGTTAAATATGACATTTGAAATATGATGTAAAATCAATGTTATTAAATTCATTAATAAAAATAAAATACAGCCCAAGAGAAAAGGCTGCTGTGTATTTAACAATGTCACACCAACCAAGAAGAGTTCTGTGATTCAATAAAGTATAAGCAAAGGAATAATAAGTAATTTTTAAAATACCCTTGGGCACTGGTGGTTCACACCTATAATCCTAGCTACTCAGGAGGCTGAGATCTGAAGATTTCACTTCAAAGCATTCAGTAAAAGAAACTCCTGGACAGTGCCTAGGCCCTCAGTTCAAGTCCCAGGACTGGCACAAGAAAAACCAACAAATCTTATTGGGAAATCATAGCCAACTTTCCAGAGGCAGTGGCGTAGGAACTAAAGTTTGAAGGATGAGGTAGTATTCAACTGACAGGAAAGATAAGGCAAGCTGTGAGAGAATCTAAGAAAGAGCACAAAGGCAAAGAATAAGTAAAAAAATTTTCCTGTTGTGGGGCTTGAACTCTGGGCCTGGGCATTATCCCTGGCTCTTCAGTTTAAGGCTACTTGAGCCACAGTGCCACTTCCAGTTTTCTGGTGGTTCATTGGAAATAAGAGTCACACAGACATTTTGTGCCCGGGCTGGCTTTGAACTGTGATCCTTAGATCTCAATTTCCTGAGTAGTTAGGATTACAGGCGTGAGCCACCTGCACCCAGCTTGAGTAAGTCAATCTTTTAATTAAGAGTACGTAATCAACTACTGGGCACTGGTGCTCACTAGATATTTAAGGACTATTTGTAGATTCCTGGGAATAATGAAAGATAATGTAATGCTTGGTAGATTAGATAGATAGATAGATAGATAGATAGATAGATAGATAGATAGATAGATAGATAAAGGTTTGTGTCTATAATCCCAGCTAGTCATGAGGCTGAGATCTGAGGATCACAGTTGGAAGCCTGTCCCAGCAGACAAACTCAAGAAATTCTTATCTTCAATTAACCACCAAAAAGCCAGATGTGAAGCTGTAGCCCAAATAGTAAAACACTAGCTTTGAGCCAAAAAGCTCAAGAACAGCACCCAGGCCCTGAGTTCAAGTCCCAGGACCAACACACAGGGAAAAAATAATGATAAAATACAGAGACAGAGAAGAAGGAAGAAAGAGAAAGCAGTAGAGGCTAGATTGTAAGGGCCCTTGAATGCCTGCTTGAGGCATATAGTTACTTAGGAACTACCAAAGGAGAAGAGTGAAAGATCTCCTGGTGATTTTTTAGAAAACACACTGAAGGCATTGAAGCTGAACTAGACAAAGCGGGGTGCTCAGCACATGCAAGACATCTGCAACTATGGGGATGTGTGGGTGTGTCCCAGAACAACATGTGGAATGAAGAGAAATGGCAGTTAAGAGTTCCCAAGTGGTTGAGCACTGGTGGCTTATATCTGTAATTCTAGCTATTGATAAGGTTTAGGTCTGAGGATGTCGGTTCAAAGCCAACCAAGTCAGGAAAATCCTTGAACTAACCACTAAAAAGCCAGAAATAGAGGGATGGTTCTAGTGATAGAGTGCTAGCCTTGACAAAAAACGCTAAATGTACCTATAGAATACTCCAGGTTGCAACATGACAAGCAGTAGAGAACTAGGCCTCAGAAATCTTGGGTCAGAAATCTCAAATTCCAGAGCCCTCTGGAGCTAGTTTCCTTTGATCCACATACCAACAAAGCAGCTTATGATTGTGGTCCCTTTTTTAGCAGCCATGTCATAATATTGGCTCCTACTGGATCGGTTGTCAGCTATAACTCTCAAGTCTCAGTCACAAGAATTGTAACTAGTCAGATCTCTATGTCCTAAAGTTTCACAGTAGTTTAAAAAGTATTTTTGTTCCTAGTTAATGTTATTTTGACTGCCTCTTCCAGTCTGTTCAAAAATGTTTTAGATAGTGATTTTTGCCCTCTTAACTTAGCTCTTTCTCCCACCTCTCTATTTATTACCTACAATTTGATAAGCTCATTGCTCATTTGTATCTTTGATTAAAAGATTGGCTATTTGGTCAGGTATGGTGGTAAATGCCTATAATCCCAACTCCCAGAAGATTGAAGCAGAAGGATGGAAAATAGGAGGCCAATGTGAGATGCATAGTATGTCTCTGTCTCAATAAAAACAAAATTGTGGACTAGAAAAGGACTGAGTGGGGGCCGGGGGTTTGGCCTAGTGGTTGAGTGCTTGCATGCACGAAGACCTGGGTTTGATTCCTCGGTACCATATACATAGAAAAAAGCCAGAAGTGGAGCTGAGGCTCAAGTGGTAGAGCTCTACTCTTGAGAAAGTCCAAGGACAGTGCTCAGGCCCTGAGCTCAAGCCCAGGACTGGTAAAAAAAAATAATTAATTAATTAATTTAAAAAAGGACCAAGTGCATTGTGGCACTAGACTGATCCTTTAGGCTGACACAAAGCATGGCTCTAACATGCTTGGGTTCAAACTCTGAACCTTACACTTTGTCATCATTATGCTCATTTCCTGCAGTCTGTCCATAATGATGTCCCAGAGAAAAGTGGCTGAAGTTAACATGATTAAAACATTTTCTTCTTCTCTAAGTCTACTGACCATGTCCAGAGGAAGTCACTTACTTTTGGTCAGGCAACTCCCAGCGCGCATTGCCTTTGCAAGACTCTCCACTTGAAATAGTAGTAAGCGTTACCATCTTGTTTCTCAGGCTCTACCTGCTAGAACCTGACTCCAGTATTTCCAGACTTCTCTTCAAAAACCATTTACAAATAAGCTCTACAAATTATTATTATTATTATTATTATTATTATTATTCCTCTTCTTTCTCTTCCCCTCCTCTTCTACCTCCTCCTCCTCTTTTTTTTTCTTCTTCTTCCTTGTGCCAGTACTGCAGCTTGAACTTAAGGCCTGGGTACTATCACTTGGCTTTTTCTCTCAGGCTAGTGCTCTACCACTTGAGCCATAGCTCTGCTTCTGGGTTTTTGATGATTAATTGCATGTAAGAGTCCTGAAGATTTTTCTGCCATGGCTGGCTTTGAACCACAATCCTCGAACTTCAGCCCTTTGAGTAAATAGGATTATAGACATAGGCCACCAGTGTCTGTCTTCTGCAGATTTTTTTAAAAAGTAAATACATAGTATGTGAAATAAAGATGTGATCACAATAAGCAAATGCTTTCAATGGGGAAGAAAGTGACTCAATCTGACTCTCATATGTCCTCCAACTCAGACTGTCATGTCAGCTTAGGAAAAGATACTAGCACTGAATGAGGCTCTGGAGTCTCCTTAACTACACACCTCCTGAAGTACATAGGCACTACTCATGTGAGGCCACATTTGCAATCTATCCCTGATTTCCACGCTCCTGCCTCTACCTTCTCTGTGTGTAAGTTATATATTTCATTTCCAGTCCTAATACCACTTACCTAAAAGTCACCTGGCCTTCCCCAGCATCTCAAATTCTATAAGAGTCCCTGTACCTCTCCCAGGCACCATATCTTTCAACTTTAGATCATGCTCTTTGGAGTAGTAGGGCCAAGAGGAGAACAAGTTCTATCCTAAAGATAGTTCTCTTTTCTTCCTTTCTTTCCTTCCTTCATCCTTCCTCCCTCCCTCCCTTTCTTTTTCTCTTTCTTTCTTTTTCTCTTTCTTTCTTTCTTGCTTTCCTTTTTCTTTCTTTCTTTCCTCCTTTCTTTCCTCTTTCTTTCTTTCTTTCTTTCTTTCTTTCTTTCTTTCTTTCTTTCTTTCTTTCTTTCTTTCTTTCTCTTTGATCCAAGACCAGGAATCAAAATCAATACCTGATGTTTTAGCTCATTGGCTAGACTTCTACCAACTGTGCTATGTCTCCAACCCCTGTACTCAGGTTCTCATCACTACCCAACCCGATTACCTGAGACTCCAGAGCATCTCACTAAAGATTTCAGTCTTTAAAAATGATAGATAACCTAGCTACCCAGGAGGCTGACATTTGAGGATCACAGTTCAAAGCCAGACCAAGTAAAAAGTCCATGAGATTCTTATATCAAATAAACTACTCAAAAAAGCCAGAAGTGGCACTGTGATTGAAGTGGTAAGAGTACTAGCCTTGAGCACAGTGCCTAGGCCCTGAGTTCAAGCCCCAGGACCAACCAGTAAAAATAATTTTAGCCTGGTGGTAGAGTGCTTGCCTAGCATGCACAAGGACCCGGGTTCAATTCCTCGGCACTACATACATAGAAAAAAGGCAGAAAAAAAAGCTGTGGCTTAAGTGGTAGAGCTCTAGCCTTGAGAAAGCCCAAGGACAGCTCCCAGGCCCTGAGTTCAAGGCCCAGGAATGGCAAAAATAATAATTTTTTAAAAGTAGCCAAGATAGGCTCTGGGGGCTCTTACCTGCAATCATATCTCAGGAAGCTGAGATGTGAGGATGCAGATTCCAAGCTGGGGCTGAGAACATAGCCTAGTTGGTAGAGTGCTCATCTAGCATGCACAAAGACCTGGGTACAAGTCCTTGATGCCACATACATAGAAAAAAAAGCCTGAAATGGTACTGAGGCTCAAGTGGTAGAGCTCTAGCCTTGAGAAAGCCCAAGGACAGTGCTCAGGCCCTGAGTTCAAGTCCCAAGACTGGCAAAAAAAATTTTTTAAATATTCCAAGCTAGGGCTGGGAGTTTGGTCTAGTGGTAAAGTGGTTGCCTGGCATGCACGAAGACTGGGATTGGATTCCTCACTACCACATACATAGAAAAAGCCAGAAATGGTGCTATGGCTCAAGTGGCAAAGTGCTAGCCTTGAGGAAAGAGCTCAAGGACAGTGCTCAGGCACTGACTTCAAGCCCCAGGACTGGAAAAAAAAGATTCCAAGCTAGCCTGGGCAGAAAAATTTGTAAGACTCTTATCTCCAATTAACCATGAAAAAGCCAGTGGCTCAAGTGGTGAAGTGCTATACTTGAGCAAATAAGCTCAGACAGTGCCCAAGCCCTAGTATCTGTAAAAAAAAAATAACTAAAATAGCCAAGAGGCAAAGCCAAACAGCTGTAAAAGTACTCACTGTTATTTATGCCTCCTTTATTACCATCAAGATTGAGCAAATAAGCCACCTCTTTTCTCATTGTGTAACCCCATTAATACTGATCTGTTCCATTAGCACAGTGTTGGACACATTGTTGACATACCATACTAAGACTGATCAATGCATCAATCTGGAATAAAGATCACACTACAGCTGGGAATTTAGCTTAGAGAGTGCTTGCCTAGCATGCATGAAGCCTTGGGTTTGATTCCTCAGTACCACAGACACAGAAAAAAATGGAAGTGGCACTATGGCTCAAGTGGTAAAGTGCTAGCCTTGAGCAAAAGAAGCACAGGGACAGTGCCCAGGCTCTGAGTTCAAGTTCCAGAACAGGAAAAAATCACAGTACAAAAGAATTCTTATAGTCAATGGACTCCTTTAATGACAGAAGCCACCCCCCTGCAAAATCAGCTTCAATGCCTTTCTGTTTGTCAAAGGTTTTATTATTAACATGGGATTTAACATATCTGATCACAGAATGGTAGAGTGATTACCTAGCATGCACAAAGCCCTGGGTACTATTCCTTGGTACTACATACACAGAAAAGGCCAGAAGTGGAGCTGTGGCTCAAGTGGTAGAGCATTAGCTTTGAGAAAGCTCAAGGACAGTGCCCAGGCTCTGAGTTCAAACCCTAGATTGGTAAAAAAAAAAAAAAAAAGAAAGAAAACAATCATTTGAATTCATGACTTTCTTCCCCTGAAGTCAGTAGCTCCATCCTCAACTCTCTAGTCCATACAACAGGCTGAGAATATTTACTACCCATTGAGTGTAGCCACCATGCAGATACTTTGTATGTTATTTCATTTAAAGTCCATCTACAGTCTTAGCAGGTGGGTACTAGTATTCCTATTTAATAGATGGTGAAACTGAGATTTAAGGAGTGCATATGACTTGTTCAAAATGTTACCTCTAATGAGCAGTAACACAGAATTCAAGTTAGATAAGCAGATACTAAAGGCTGACTCCTCCACTTCACCAGAGTACTGGACATGAGATTGACAATCAATCCCAGTGGTTACCCCAAACTTCCTTTCTGTCACTGCCATCTAGTTCAGGGAATTGTATGCCTTCAGATTTGGGGGCCAGTTTTCACGTAGCCTGAAAATGCTCCCCTACTCTGCACTTTGCTTTTGTCCAGTGTGTCTTAACAAAGTCAGCTTCTGCCTCTCAACAGCTCTTATTGTGATGATGAAAAACCTGTTTCAAGAAAAGCAGGCAAAAGCAACTATTAGAAGCAAAACAAAGAGGTCGTCTTTTATAGAGTCATGGCCAAGATTGACTATAAAGACCCTACACCAAGCCTGGCCTAAGTAAAAAACGAAAGTGGGGAGTCAAAAAACTCACAGCCAACCCCAGGTTTTATCATTGATATATTAAGTGTACTGTCTGGTTTTCAATCTCTTTTTAGTTGTTGTTGTTTGTTTGTTGTGGCAGTACTGACACTTGCCCTCAGGGCTTCATGTTCTTTGCTTGGCATTTTTGCTCAAGTCTAGTACTCTACCCCTTGAGCTACAGGTCCATTTCCAGCTTTCTGGTGGTTAATTGGAGCTAAAACTATCATCAGAAAGAATGACATTGTGCTATTCATAAGGAAATGAAAAGACTTGAAAAAATTGCAGTAAGTGAAGCAAGCCAGACCCAAAGAAGCAAAGGTTGCATTGTTTCCCTCAATCATAATAATGAAGAGATGTCTAGGATATTCTTGAGAGGATCATAATAGCTCAATAGCTATGTACATATGATCATATAAAATGATGACTATCGAAATGAACACCAAGAAATGGAAACAAAGGTGTTTTTATTTTACTTTTGTGTTCTGCTTTCTGTTTTTCCCCTTTTGTGGCTGTTTTTCAATCTGTACTTTTTGTCTAGTCTATACGTTTATCTGACTTGGGGAGGGGGAAATACAGAAATGGTAGGAGAAAGGGTGAACGAATTCAGCAGTGATACTCATTAGACACTCTGTTGAAAAATGAACTATACAACTTGTAGGGGAGGTGAGTCTGGAGGGAAAAACTGGAAGAAAACAAGGGAAGAGGTGAACTTGTTCAAAAATAAATATTCTCATTACCTAATTTATATAACTGTAATCCCTCTGAAAATCACCTTTACAATAAAAATTTTTGAATGTTTATCAGATGGGTCTGCCTGCACCGGCTTTGAACCTTGATCCTCAGATCTCAACCTGCTGAGTAGTTAGGATTACACGTGTGAGCCACCAGCACCAGCTCCTATTCGTTTGTATCGTTCGTAGAGCAAAGAGTTTGAGTAACTAAGGTTGCTTTGAGAGCTGAGCTGATATCTGTCCATTGATGACTTGGAATTAGAACATGCTAGGCATGGTCACAGGTTTAGCACAGGGAGAGGAGAGAGAAAGGGTGAAGGAGAGAGAGAGAGAGAAAGGGTGAAGGAGAGAGAGAGAGAGAGAGAGAGAGAGAGAGAGAGAGAGAGAGAGAGAGAGAGAGAGATTTGAACAAGCCCTATCACTCTTGTAAGCACCAGACATTCACAGAACACATAAGGGCCAAATTTAGTGCTCTCTCTCTGCTTGCCAAGGCTAAGCCATGTGATCATTTTTCTTGTAATCTCCATCCACTCACCAGAAGAATGTTGTTTTTCATGATGTCACCCAAATTCTATTTGGTAAAGTGAGTGAGACTGGAAGCTGGGCCTGCAGAGCCTGCTTCATGGCATTATTTCAGTATATTAAGTTATCTCGGGTGCTCAAGTCTGACTGTGATGAGAAAAAAATCTGCCAGAGATTGGGTTTTATCCACTAACACTATGGGTGGTCTTCAAGTTTGCTGAGCAATGAGGTAGATATTTTTTCTTTAATGTTCACATTCCTTCTATTAAGCTTTGGAGGACATTCATCTATTGACTTCATTGCTATGAAAGGATTCAAGACTCACCTGAAATTGACTCTTCCTGGGTTGCTACAAGGCACCCAGAGTATGGGGGTGGGCCCTAGCCCCTCTAGGGTCCTCTGATCTCTAACAACACTATCATCTTTACCCTTCACCCTAAGAAAGACAAGGGGAGAATACAAATAAATGTAAAAACACTAATATCCTTCAGGGAATTCCCATTTCCGCTAGGTAGCTGGTTTCCTGTCCCTTACATGAGCACAGAAGAATGGTCAATGGAAAAGGCAACAGTCCATCTTAGGATTCACCTACATCTAAATGGCTTCAAGTCAGTCTACTTTGAGGTGGGAGTGGTGTTTTGGTTGTATGTTTTTAAGACAGGGTCTTGCTAGGCACACACATGTAATTCTAGCTCCTCAAGAGGCTGAGATCTGAAGATCACAGTTTGAGGCGTGCCCAGGCAGGAAGTTCTGTGAAACTCTTATCTCCAATTAAGCACCCCCCAAAAAAACAAATAGATGTAGAACTGTGGCTCAAAGTGGTAGAGCTCTAGCTTTGAGCAGAAATCTCAGGGAGAGCACACAGACTCTGAGTTCAAGCCCCAGTATGGGAAAACACACACACACACACACACACACACACACACACACACACAGAGTCTTGCCATGTAGACCAGGTTGGTTTTAGATTTGTGATCTTCCTGCTTCTACTTCTGGAGGTATTAGATTGCAGGGGTGAACCACAATGTTTGATTACCCTTTCTACACACACAAGTTTTTGTTTTTTCAAATTTGTCTTAACAAACACAGGGTTGGAGCTGGAAATTGATCTCAGTGGTGGAGCTCTTTCCTAGCATAAGGAAGGTCCCAATTCTAGCTCCAACACCACACATACACAGAAGTGTTTAAGAATGTTTCATAAGGCAAGCAGGGGGCTCACACCTGTAATATCTTAGATCTCAGGAGGCTGAGATCTAAGAATCACAGTTCAAGGTCATCTCTGGCAGACAAATCTGAGAAACTCTTATCTCCATTCAACCACCAAAAAGGTGGAAATGAAAGTTGTGGCTCAAGTGGTAGAGTGCTAGCCTTGCAAGGAAATTATTCACCAAACCAAAAAAAAAAAGCCCCACAAAAGAATATTTTTTTAGTTTCAAAAGAATGCAAGTTTAACGTGTTTAATTAATCTTCTGTGTATTTGGACAAGGCCTGCTAGTACTTTTACAGCCATGCTGGACTTCTCTGACATCCCATAACAGGGAATTCAAATGCATCATTATCGCTGTGCTCATTTATTGAAACCTAACAAACTACTTCAAGGTTTCATGGCAGGAAACCACCCCACAATGCTCACAAAAGGTAGGGAATTAAGCCAGGTGCTGGTGGCTCATGCCTATAATTCTAGCTATTCACCAAGCTGAGCTCTAAGGATACCAGTTCAAAGCTATAACAGGGAGAAAAGCCCATAAGACTCTTTTCTCCAATGGAAACATCAGAAAACTGCAAGTGGAGTTATAGGTCAACATGGCAGACCTATAGCAAAACCTTGAGCAAAGAGCTCAGGGACAGTGCCCAGGCCCTTAGTTCAAGCCCCACAACCAACCAAAAAAGAAAAAGAAAAAAGGAAGATTGGAGCTTCAGAAGCTGTTATAGACTTTCTCAGGTCACCAGGTGGCTGTAAGCAGCCAATTATCACTCAGCTGGTGCCTGGTGATCCAAAATGGCTCCACTCTTAAATGTAACAGTTGTTTCGCACTCTCAGGGTGGTCCCTCATCTTCAAAGTGGCCAGCCTGGTCTTTTTCCTGTGTGACAGAAAGAATTCCCAGAACTCAAAAAGGACACCCTCAGTGCAGGAATTTTCACGCTTCTGTTTGTGTCACATTTGCAAATGTTCCAATGGCCAGAGCAAGTAAGTCATTTGGCCAAGTGTCAATGAGGGAGGCAACTATAAAAGCACATAGATACTGGGAGGCATGATTCATTATGGACAATTACTTGAACTATCTACCCCAGCTGTTATTCAGAAGTTAGCCAGACATCCAGTGGCTGGCACAATTGTCTGCTTATTTTCTCATTCTGTCTGGGTTCCTTGTGACAACTATTCAAATGCCTTCCAAAAACAATGCCTGGAGGAAATCCCAGGAGCATATAGTAAGGTCTATCTGTGCCACCAAATGCCAGCATAAAGGGAAAAGAAACAAATGCATGTTGCTAAATGAAAGAAATACCTTAAGCAAGAACCCACAGGCTCACGCCTGTAATCCTAGCTACTCAGAAGACTGAGATCTGAGGAACGTTGAGTCAAAGTCAGTCCGGTCAGGAAACTCCATGAGAATCTCATTTCCAATTAATCACTAGAAAACCGAAGTGGCAATGTAAAGCTCAAGGACAGCGCCCAGGCTCAGAGTTCAAGCCCCATGACCGAAAAAAATATCAAATGTGTGTTTGATTCCAGTCATATACCATTTCAAGGAATGATAGAACAGTAAGGGCAGTAAGAATGGCAGGATTTGTGAGGGACTTGTACAGAGGGCAAGGTGGACTGGGATGAGTACAGAGGAATTCCAGAGCAGTGGAACTGTTCTCTGTGGCACTGCAATGGTAGGTACATGGCACAGAGACTAAATATTGGTGTAGTCTGTGGGCTTTAGTAATAACAGAGAATCAGTATTGATTGGCCAGTTGTAACCCATTTACTTTCTAATATAAGATGCTAATCATAGGAGAAAGGAGGGGAGAAAAGTGAGAAGGCTATTCTTTCTGCTTATAAATTTTTGTAAACCACAACCCCACTATTAAAATAGTCTATTGGGACTGAGTATGGTAGTACACATCTATAATTCCAGTACTCAGGAAGTACAGGCAAAAGGTTCAGGAGTTCAAAGCCAACTCAAGGTAAGTAGAAAAGGAAAAAAAAAGTTCAATAGAAGGTAGTGGCTCATGCCTGTAATCCTAGCTACTCAAGAAGCTGAAATCTAAGCATCATAGTATGAAGCCAGCATAGGTAGAAAAGACTGTGTAAGTCTTTTCTCCATCAAGCACCCCCCCAAAAGAAAAAACATGTAAGTAGAGCTATGGTTCAATTGGTAGAATGCTATACTTAAGTGGAAAAGAAGCTCAGGGATAGTGTCTAGGACCAACACACACACACACACACACACACACACACACACACACACACACACACACAGTAGTTGATTGAGTTTTTAAAAAGTTGGGGTTGATGTCACTCGTTAAGGAAATAGAAGAGGCAATCCAAAATTTTATATGGAATTATAAAAGACCCCATACAGCAAAAACACTTCTTAGCAGAAAGAACAGCACAGGAGGAATTTCAATACCAAACTTTAGACTCTATTTCAAAGCTCTAGTGACCAAAACAGCTTGCTACTGGCACAAGACTAGGCCTGAAAACCAATGGAATAGAAATAAGGACCCAGATATTAACCCACAGACCTATGGCCACCTAATCTTTGATAAGGGAGCCAAAAAAATAGAATGGAAGAAGGACAGCCTCTTCAACAAGTGGTGCTGGCAGAACTGGTTACTCACCTGCAGAAAACGAAAGTTGGATCCTTCTTTGTCACCCAGCACCAGGATCAACTCTAAATGGATAGAAGACCTCAAGGTAAAATCAGATACAGTAAAAACTTTACAAGAAGGACTAGGAGATACACTAGGTCTCCTTGGCACAGGTCGAAGCTTTCTTAATAAGGACCAAGAAACACAACAAATCAGATCAAGTCTGGAGAAGTGGGACTGCATTAGACTGTAGAGCTTCTGTATGGTAAAGGACATAGCTAGCAAACTAACTAGAAAGCCTACAGAGTGGCAGAAGATCTTCACTAACCATACAATGGACAGAGGCCTCATATCTAAAATATATCAACAGCTCAAAAAATTGAATCACTCCAAAGAAACAACCATCCCGTTAAAAGATGGGCCAAAGACTTAAAGAGAGTCTTCTCTGAAGAAGAAATAAAAATGGCCTATAGACACATGAAGAAATGCTCGACATCTCTGGTCATAAAAGAAATGCAAATCAAAACAACTCTACAATTCTACCTCACTCCAGTCAGAATGGCCAGGATCAAGAAATCTAATAACAATAGATGCTGGAGAGGATGCGGCCAGGAGGGAGTGCCAACTCGTTCAACCACTATGGAAAGCAGTATAGAAGTTCCTCAAAAGACTAAACATAGAGCTCCCCTATGACCCAGGAATTCCACTACTTGGCATTTACCCAGTCGTCCAGAAACAAGGACATACTAAATCCACTAGCACAATGATGTTCATTGGAGCACTACTTATCATAGCAAAGATATGGAACCAACCCAGATGCCCCTCTTGATGAGTGGATCAACAAGATGTGGTATTTATATACAATGGAATTCTATGCTGCTGTCAGAAAGAACGGCATCACCTCATTTGTTAGGAAATGGAAAGACTTAGAAAAAATCATATTAAGTGAAGTAAGCCAGACTCAAAGGAACATAGGCTCAATGGTTTCCCTCATTTGTCCAAATCAGTAGAAACCTTGGGCTCTCCTAGCAGACATTTACAATAGAACAAAACCTAGATACATAAGGCCATATAGTATGATTCTAAATGAAAGGACCTCCAGGATATAGAAACAAAAGCCATATAATGAATGATTGTTGTGCTTAATGTACCATGTTATCTCTCATCTCTTTTGCTGTCCCTTGGTTATCTCATATGGGTATAGTATTTAACCTTGTTATCTGATATATTGTATATATGCTTTTTTGGTTATTTGAAATAGGATAGGGAAGGGGGAAAACAAGATGCGGGGCGGGGGTGTGAGGAAGGAAATGGAGACCAAGACATGAGAAAGGGTATCAATGTTTGTGAAGTAATGCACCTTTTATCTGGTGAATATAATGTAACCCTTCTATTAATTACAATATAAAGTATATGAAAAAATAAAGCACATCTTCTTAACCTTGCTCCAAAAAAAAAAGTTGGGATTTGAGCAGGGCACAGTGGCTCACGCCTATAACCGTAGCTACTCAAGAAGCTGAGATCTGAGGATCAAGGTTCAAAGCCATCCTGGACACAATAAGACCTGAGACTCTTATCTCCAGTTAACCTCTAGAAAATGGAAAGTGGGCCTTGGCTCAAGGGTAGGGTGGTAGCCTTGAGCTGAAGAGCCCATGGACAGCGCCCAGGCTGAGTTCAAGCCCCATGACCCACAAAAAATGGGGTTAGATATCTAGCTTAGTGGTGGAGCGCTTGCCTATTATATGAGCCCCTGGATTCCATCCCCAGAACCATAAGAAGAAGACATTAAATCAAACAAAGTGCAAAAATGAGAGAGAAAGGGAACTAAAATTGACTTACATTGTTGCCTCCCAATGAACCCCTCCTCCCTGGATTTATGACCTTCTGTGGTTCCCTCCTACATTGACTCTTGTTTGACCTTGAGACTTGCTTTGGCCATTGGAATATTGGCAAGGATGATGCAGGGGCTTGAGGAAATATGTTTTGGTGGAGTCCAACTGCTATGTAAGAAAACCTGAACTAGCATGCTGGAAAAAGTGAGTGGGGGTACCTGGAAAGGTCCAGGAAGAGGAGAACCCATGTAAAGAGAGAAAGCACAATAAGACCCAAAACATCTGAACTGGAGCCACAGGAGATCCCAACAAATGTCCTGAGAAGTAGTAAATTGTCAAGTTACAAAGCTCTAGCAGAGGTCAGGGCGGCAGTATTTCTGTGCAGCAATAAATAAAAACTCCTGTGAAAAACTGTGTTATGTATACTACTTGCAACAGACAGATACTGAGTATCTTCTATCCAAAATGCATGGGATCAGGCAGTATTTACACTTTGTTTTGGGAGGGAGGTTTTTTTTTACTTGGTTTAGGGACAAATTTGTGGGGTTTTTTGTTGTTGTTCCTTTTTTGGTACTGTTTGGGAGTTGAGGGGGTGTTGTTTTGGGATTTTTGTGTTATTGTTTTGTCTTATTGGTACAAGTACTGAGGCTTGAACTCAGGGCCTTGCACTCTCTGTTGGCTTTTTCACTCAGGGCTGGTGCTCTACCATTTGAACCACACCTCCACTTTACCAGCTTTTGGCTAGTTAATTGGAAACAAGAGTCCTGGTTGTATCTTCCCAAGAGCACTTCAAACCAGGGTCCTCAGATCTCACCCTCCTGAAGAGCTAAGATTATAGGCATATTTTTTTTTGTTTTTTGGTTTGGTATGGTATGCTTTTGTTGCTGCTGTTGTTGTTTTGTTTGAGTTGGTTGGTTGGTTGGTTGTCGTTAGACAGGGTCTGATCCCATAGTATAGACTGGCCTCAACCTTGCAATCCTGCCCCAGCCTACTGAGTATTAGGTTACAGTCTTCTTCCTCCAATCAAGTTGCATCAGTATAGGACTTTCTTCCATAGTCACATCTCTTTCAAATGTTAGGTCCAATCAGAGAATCACCCTATTTTAAGTTATATATAGCTTAATGAGTGGACAGATGCATGAATGGACAGATGGATGGATGCATTACAATGCTGGGAATAGATCCCAGAGTCTTGTGCATGTTGTGAAAGTGCCCTGACCCTGAGCTACCCCTTCAGCCCACTTCTTTAAATCACTTGATTGACAACCTTAACGATATGTAAACTTTTAATTCCATATTGCTAAGTAACCTAACATATTCACAAATCCTAGAAATCTATAGGAGTTGGGAGAGGGCCCCATTCTACCTACTACAATGATGAAACTTTGGAAAGTCAGGAGGGTGATGTGGCCGTGGGTGGAAAGGGAGAAGTCAGGAAGGATCTATGGGGTGAAGTTTTGCATGTGAAATGCTCTCAGAGCTGTTAGTCTTATAGGATGATCTCAGGAGATTAGACATGAGTTTAAGGAGCCTTATACATAGAGGGGAGGCCCAAGAGCCCTTTAGCTGAGACTACTCCTTAGAAGGGATCATTTTGTTTTATTGTATTTTACTTATTTTTGTTGGTTGTGGGGCTTGAACTTGGGGCCTGGGCGGTGTCCCTGCACTCTTTTGCTCAAGAATAATGCTCTGCCACTTTGAGCTACAGAACCACTTGTCATTTTCTGGCAGTTGGTAGGCGATAACAGTCTCATAGACTTTCCTGCCCAGGTTGGCTTCAAACCCTGATCCTCTGATCTCGGCCTCCTGAGTAGCTAGGCTTACAGGCATGAGCCACCAGCTCCTAGTTTGAGAGGATCCTTTTAGATAAAGAACCTAACATGGATAAGAAACTAGAGAATAGCCAGGTACTGGTGGTTCACACCTCTACTCCTAACTCCTTATAAGGTTGACATCTGTGGATCACAGTTCAAAGCCATCCTAGGCGGGAAAGTTTGTGGACTTTTCTTCAATTAACCAGCAAAAGGCCAGAGGGTGTAACTCGAGTAATAGAGCAACAACCTTGAGTGAAAAAATCAAGTGAGAGTAAGAGAAATTGAGTGAGTACAAGCCCTTCTACTAGCACACATGTGCATGAGCACACATGCACACACGCACACATGCATGCACATAAGAGAGAGAAACTATAGAAGGAATGGCCTTCATCACGTCTTATCTAGGTGCAATGCAGGGCAAGCACTCATTGTCTGGAGAATGGAAAGAACCCAGAAAGGGGCCACAAGAGGTCTAAAGATGGTGCAAGAAAAATTCCAAAGGGGACAATTTTGCTGGTCCCCTCAAGCACATCTGTGGCCCAGATGTTCCATGTAACCAGAGCACATGCCCACACCATATAAGCCAGCATTCTATGCTTCACGAGGTCTGTGGCCAATGTGAAAGTGTGGAGGAACTCATCCACATGGCAAACCAAGTTTGTTATTTGTGTCACATCAAAGCCAAGGCCTCAACGAATTACTGCCCTCTGAGGTCATTTAATTATGATTAAGTGAACTAAGAACCAGTGTAAATGGCATTTTATACTCCAGTGAATTAAGGTATGAGATGTAGCCGAAGTGAATAAGATTTATGGCCCAAACTCATGTAACCTTACAGTAATTTCATGACACTTTTACTATGAGGCAAGCGATGCCAGTTCTTGAAATAATTAAAAGTACATACCAGCTCCAAGGCTGGGCTTCAGGCATTTATGAGAAGCCAGGAGACAGAATGAGGAGCAGGTTTCTCTGTGACTAATTCACTTTAGACAGCAGCAGCTGTTTCTTTTACCTGCAGCAAACATCTCAATTAGGGTGGGAGGACTGACCCTGAGCAAGTCAGACTGACCCCACAAGGTCAGACCACACCTCATCCCTAGGATCCAGGTTCCTCCCTGAATGAGTCAGTCCCGCACCCCAATGAGAAATACTTCATAGATAAGTCATTTTGCAGATCCTTGGGTTCAGATTACCACTACCTTTTCTAAATCCCATTATACCCTCAAGATTATCCTAGCCTAGATTATGAGCCCAGAAAGGCAGAGAATCTTGGGCCACAGCTCCCAAAGGAACTGCCAATGCAGGCTAAGGACAGTTTCCTCAGATATCCCTTGGATCTATCCTCTCTTGCTTTCCAGGGCTTCATAAGTTCTCATTTTCATGCCACCTCACAGGTCAGATCTCGTCTCTCCAGTTCACTGACATAGATCTCAAGGGTGGATACCTGAGTCCTCCAGTTAAGAGAAGCATTGGATTTCCTTTGGCTTTTCATACCTTCAAATTAGGAATCAGAGGTGTGGAAGGTGAATCATTTAAATTCAAATGTGATGACTAGATTGAACATAAAGAAAACGGAGGCAGCCCAGGCAGCGGTGGCTCACACCTGTAATCCTAACTACTCAAGAAGCTGACATCTAAGGATTGTGGTTCACAGCCAGCCCCTACAGACAAATTGGAGAAGGTCTCATGTCCAATGAAACAGCAAAAAGCCATAAGTGGAGCTTATGGTTCAAGTTGTAGAGGGCTAACCTTTAGTATACAAGTTCAAGGACAGCACCCAGGCCCTGAGTTCAAACCCCAGGACTGGCACAGAAGGAAGGAAGGAAGGAAGGAAGGAAGGAAGGAAGGAAGGAAGGAAGGAAGGAAGGAAGGAAGGAAGGAAGGAAGGAAGGAAGGGAGGGAGGCAGGGAGAGAGGGAGGGAGGGAGGGAGGGAGGGAGGGAAAGTTGAGGCAGGGAGAATGGTATTCACTTATATATCATTGCCTAAGACAAATACAGTTTTATCAGGTCAGATTAGTTGAAGGAAAGAGTGACAATTCTTCCTGGGAAAGGAACTAAGGAGTTGAGCACATGGTTAGCATGTATAAGGCCCTAAATTTAATGCCCAGCATCCCCAATTACTCTCCACATCTTCAGTTTACCTCCATTCAAACCCAGTCTCCCTCTATAATATAATACTCTGAGTAATACTTTTAAATGACGAATCAGTCAAGTCATCTTTTAGCCAAAATCTTTCAGTGGGGACCTTCCCAATCAGTGGGCTTTAAATAAATAAGTGTATAGTGTGGAGAGATGGGGAAGATGATGAAGGAACTGACATTGAAGTAAGCCATGGAAGTAGCTGAGCTTGACTTTAGCCTTACAAAAAGCAAACTTTCAGCCAGGTGCTCCCTGGTGGCTCAGGGCCTTAATCCTAGATATTCAGAAGTCTGAGATCTGAGGATCCAAGTTCAAAGCCAGCCCAGGCAGGAAAGTCTGTAAGACTCTCATCTCCAATTAACCACCAGAAAACCGGAAGTGACACTGTGGCTCAAGGTGGTAGAGCTCTAGCCTTGAGCATAAAAGCTGAAGGATCAGCACCCTGGCCTGAGTTCAAGCCCCACAACCAACAAAAATAATCCAATCTTTAAACTTGTGAAATTTCTTTTAATCTTCAGATGCCTTCTTTCTTATCCTCTAGCTCCTAACAATGTGAGTGCACGCACACACACATATACATGCACACATCCTTTTCTGACAGATGAATATGTACATATATATGCTAGTTACTAGGGTTTCTTATATATTATAATGTATCAGAATCACAGGTTTCCTCATAAGAGTGTATTTTGGAAATTTTTTTTAGAATCAAACTGTGTCTCTACACACTGGTAGCTCATGCTTGTAATAATAGCTATTCAGAAAGCTGAGATGTAAGGATTACAATTCAAAGACAGCCCAGATAAGACAGTCTGAGAGACTCTTAGCTCCAATTAACTAGCAAAAAAAAGACTTAGCAAGCCAGTGTTAAAGCTTAAGTGTTAAAGGGCCCGCCTTAGCAAGCCAGACAAGGTGGCCGAGATCTGAGGATTGGGGTTCAAAAGCAGCCCCGACACTAAAGTTCATGAGACTCTTATCTCCAATTAACCACTAGAAAAACTGAAGTGGCACTGTGACTCAAGGGGTGGGGTGGTAGGCTTGAGCTGAAGAGCTCAAGGACAATGCTCAGGCCCAGGGTTCAACCCCAGGACCAACACACACACACACACACACACACACACACACACACACACACACACACAACACACACACACACCAAAATGTGCGAACTTAAATACAGATCTGTGGACCCTAATTGGAAAATTATAGCCCAGCTGTAATTTTATTGGACCATCTATGATTGATTTTACTATATTTCTCCATATATACTTGTTCTCTCTTTTGTCTGTGCACATGTCCTCTGTTCCTGGCAGGCTTGCCCCACATCTATTCACCTAGCAAGTCTGTATCCTCCAGGCCTGGGCTTACACCCATTTTCTCTAGAAATCTTTCCCTGACGTTCAAGGCCATGTTTAGTTGTCCCTCCCTGATTTTCTCCTATTCATTCGGTGCATTTACCACCTTGACGCCTGCAAGTTTCACAGGGACAGAGAGCTCACTGATTTTGTTTACCATTTTATCTCTAATATGCTCTTGTATCTAGTTCATGCGTGTGTCTTGCACACACATCAGTACTAGAGCTTGAACTTGGGCCTGGGTGCTGGTCCCTGGGGATTTTGGTTTTTTAAAAGCTAATGCTCTGTATGACAACAGTGAGAAGAGCGAGGCAGAAATCGGGAAAGCAACACCTTTTGCAATAGCCTGTAAGAAAATAAAGTACTTAGGAATTAACTAAGAATGTAAAGGGTCTTTATGAGGAAAACTTTTAAATACCTGAAAAAGGAAATTAGAGCAGAATTAAGGAAGTAGAAAAAAGCTCCCATGCTCCTGGATTGGAAGAATTAACATTGTGAAAATGGCAATCCTGCCAAGGGCTGTCTACAAATTCAATGCAATACCCATCAATATCCCAATGTCATTCTTTAAGGAACTAGAGGAAGCAATCCATAAATTCATATGGAATAAGACTAGGTCTTATTCAACTAGGTCTCCCCTAGTTGAAACTTTCTTTAAAAAGACCCAGAAACTCGGGGCCTAGTGGTAGAGTGCTTGCCTAGCATGGACAAAGACCCAGCTTCAATTCCTCTGCACCACACACATAGAAAAAAGCGGAAAGTGGTGCTGTGGCTCAAGTGGTAGAGTTCTAGCCTTGAGAAATCCCAAGGACAGTGCTCAGAGCCTGAGTTCAAGTCCCATGACGGGCAAAAAAAAAAAGACCCAGAAACACAACAAATTAAAAAAAGTTGGACAAATGGGACTTCACTAAACTGCAGAGCTTCTGTATGGCAAAGTTAAATAGCCCACAGAGTGGAAGAAGACCTTCACTAGCCATACAACAGACAAGGGCCACATACCTAAAATATATCTACAGCTAAAAGAAATTGAATCTCTCCAAAACTAATCTTCAAAGAATCAACCATCCCATTAAAATGTAGGCTAAAGATTTAAAGAGAGACTTCTCTGAAGAGGAAATAAGAATGGCTTATAGACACATGAAGAAATGCTCGACATCTCTGGCCATAAAAGAAATGCAAATCAAAACAACTCTACAATTCCACCTCACTCCAGTTAGAAATCTAATGACAACAGATGCTGAAGAGGATGTAGCCAGGAGGAATCACTACTACACTGTTGGTGAGAGTACGAACTCGTACAACCACTATGGACAGCAGTATGGCAGTTACTCAAAAGGCTAAACATAGAGCTCCCCTATGACCCAGCAAGTCCACTACCTGGCATTTACCCAGTCATCCAGAAACAAGGACATACTAAATCCACTAGCACAATGATGTTCATTGCTGCACTATTAACCATAACAAAGATACAGAACCAATCCAGATGCCCCTCAGTTGATGAGTGGATCAACAAGATGTGGTATTTATATACAATGGAATTCTATGCTGCTGTCAGAAAGAACGGCATCACCCCATTTGTAAGGAAATGGAAAGACTTAGAAAAAATCATATTAAGTGAAGTAAGCCAGACTCAAAGGAACATAGGCTCAATGGTTTCCCTCATTTGTCCAAATCAGTAGAAACCTTGGGCTCTCCTAGCAGACATTTACAATAGAACAAAACCTAGATACATAAGGCTATATAGTATGATTCTAAATGAAAGGACCTCCAGGATATAAAAACAAAAGACTTATAATGAGTGATTGTTGTGCTTAATGTACTATGTTATCTCTCATCTCTTTTGCTGTCCCTTGGTTATCTCATATTGTTACAGTATTTCATTTTGTTATCTGATATATTGTAGATATGCTTATTTGGTTATTTGAAATAGGATAGGGAAGGGGGAAAAATAAGATGAGGGGTGAAGGTGGGGTGAGGGAAACAGTGACATGAGAAAGGGTATCAATGTATGTGAAGTAATGCACCTTTTATCTGGTGAATATAATGTAACCCTTCTATTAATTGCAATAAAAATATATGAAAAAAGAAAAAAAAGAAATATTTATTACAGTTTTCCTGGCGAATAGATAAAATCATATCTATATGTGATATTTCATAAAATTCTGCTTACATTTGTAATTATTTTCAATCTTTTTCCAAAGGTAGAATTCCTAGGCCAGAAAAGAGCTTCATGTCCATTCATCACTATGTTGTTTTTTTTTTTTACATTTTGTTTTATACAAGTTTTATTGTAAAGTTGATGTACTGAGGGCTTAGTTAGGGTAACGAGTATAATTCTTGTTGAACAATGTCACCTGGTCTATCATTTTCTCTATTTTCTCCCTACTTCTCCCTCTCCCCAAGTTGCATAGTTAATTTTTAACATAGTGCCTAGCTTCACTGCAGATAGTAACCCTTTGTGAGTTCATGCTTTTTCCCACAGTTTCTGTACTTCCTCATCCCCTCCCCAAATCAGATAAACTTGTGTACAAGGCAAAGGGAAGCCAAACCAAAGATTGTGGCAAAAGGGATAAAACAGAATAAAATAAAAGATCCTCAAAAAGTACAATACAAAAAAAAAGAAAGAATCAACTATCTGGCCATAAAAGAAATGCAAATCAAAACAAATTTGAAATTCTACCTTACTCCAGTGAGAATGGCCAGGATCATGAAATCTAATAACAACAGATGCTGGAGGGGATGTGGCCGGGAGGGATCACTACTACACTGTTGGTGGGAGTGCAAACTCCTTCAACCACTATGGAAAGCAGTATGGTGGCTCCTCAAAAGACTAAACATAGAGCTCCCCTATGACCCAGCAAGTCCACTACTTGCCATTTACCCAATCGTTCAGAAACAAGGACATACTAAATCCATTGGCACAATGATGTTCATTGCAGCACTATTTACCATAGCTAAGCTATGGAACCAATTCAGATGCCCCTCAGTTGATGAATGGACCAAGAAGATGTGGTACTTATATACAATGGAATTCTACGCTGCCATCAGAAAGAATAACATTGCTCCATTCATAAGGAAATGAAAAGACTTGGAAACAAATCATATTAAGTGAAGTAAACCAGACCCAAAGGAACATAGGCTCAATGGTTTCCCTCATTTGTAATAATTAGTACATGTCTAGGACTCTCCAAGCAGAGGATTACAATAGCTCAAAACCTAGGTACATAAGTTCATATAGGATAAGACTAAATGAAAGGAACTCTAGGATATGGAAATGAGAGCTTTATCTTGTGTGATTGTTGTTCTTAATTTACTATGTTATTTCTCTCTCTTTTTTGCCCTTATGTTTAATCTCATATTGTTACTATATCTGACTTTGTTACCTGGTATACTATATATACATTTATTTATTTGAAATATGAAAGAGAAGAGAGGAAACAAGATGATTAGGCAGGGGTGGAGGGAGAGAAACAGGGACAAAACCATGAGAAGGGGTATCAGTGTGTGAGAAGTAATGCATCTACTACTTGAGGAATGTAACTGTAACCCCGTATACATTATCCCAACAATGAAAAATCTAATTCTCTACCACTTGAGCCACAGCTCCACTTCTAGCATACTGATAGTTTATTGGAGATAACTGTCTCAAACCTTTCTTGCCCTGGCTGGCTTTGAACCACAGTCCTCAGATCTCAGCCTCCTGAGTAACTAGGACGACAGGCAAGAGCCACTGGTGTCTAGCTGCCTTGTCTTTTTTTTTTTGTAATGTGAATTTTTTTATTGTAATTAGTAAAAGGGTTACATGATATTTGCCAGATAGAAGGTGCATTAATTCACATACATTGATACCCTTTCACATGTCTTGGTACCCATTTCCCTCCCCCCCACGCCCCCCACCTGTCTTGGTTTTCCCCCCTTCCCTATCAAATTTCAAATAACCAAATACAAATAAATTCAATATATCAGATAACAAAGTGAGATACTATAACAATATGAGATAACCAAGGGACAGCAAAGGAGATGAGAGACAACATAGTACATTAAGGACAACAATCATTCGTTATATGGCTTTTGTTTCAATATCCTGGAGGTCCTTTCAATTAGCTTCATACTATATGGCCTTATGTATCAAGGTTTTGCTCTATTGCAGATCTCTGCTAGTAGAGCCCAAGGTTTTTACTGATTATGACGAATGAGGGAAACCATTGAGCCTAAGTTCCTTTAAGTCTGGGTTACTTCACTTAATATGATTTTTTCTAAGTCTTTCCATTTCCTAGCAAATGGGGCGATGTCATTCTTTCTGACAGCAGCATAGAATTCCATTGTGTACAAATACCACAAGTTTTTTATTTGTTAGCATTGTGGTTTTGAACTTAGGAATTCATACTTGCTATACAAGTAGTTTATTACAGCTTGAGTCACTTTTTGCTTTTGTTGTTCAGATAATTTCTGTGTGTGTGTGTGTGTGTGTGTGTGTGTGTGTGTGTGTGTGTTTATCCTGTCAATCTGAGACCACAATCCTCCTACTTCTGCTCCCTGCATATCTGGTATTGCAGGGATGGACCACCATGCCTAGCTAATTCCTTGTCCCGTCTCAAGTTCCAAAGGCAGCCTAACTTCAGTTGGCCATTTGAGATCTTGGTGTGATCTCAAAACGAAGTAAGCCATCAATCTATATCTTGACTCAGTTTATATACACATTCTTGGGTTTTGTAGAAAAAACACTCTTGTTTCTAAAACATCACCCTGTGTAGTTAGCATCCCTTAGGTTTCCAAGGTCACCAAATGACCTTCCTTGACATCCTGACATTTTTCCATTTATCAGCCTTCTGACTTGGGCTTTCATAAACTAATGACACTCAAAAACATTATTTGTTTATCCAGCTTTCTTTCTGAAGATTTTTACCTATTGCAAGTATGGATGGCATGTCAATATCACCTAAATCAGAAGCACATGGGCCATTCCCCAAACCCTTTCCCTTCTCTGCCAGAAAGTTTAGGAGCTTTGGGGAAATCTCGTTTTTCTATTAGAACTCTCCATCCCAGGAGAACCCTTAGTCTTTGAGGAAAGAAGAAAAGTAGATTAGTTTAAATTAGCATTCACAATAACTTGTGTCTCTATGGCTCAGTTAGCCCATTTGGCTGTTAACCAAAAAGTTGGTGGTTCAAGTCCACCCAGGGACAATCTCTGTCACTTTGGGACCAGGAACATGGGCTAGCAGTATAGCCAGTTCTTGTCTAACATGCATGAAACCCTACGTTTGATTCCTTGGTACCACATACACAGAAAAAGCTGGAAGTGGTACTGTGGGTCAAGTAGTAGGGCCCTAGGCTTGAGAAAGCCCAAGAACAGCATCTACACCCTAAATTCAAGCCCCAGGACTGGGAAAAAAAATCAATAACTGCTTCTGCTTCAGACAAAATAATGTGCGAATTTTTTTAAGATTGAACACAGTTTCAATGGGTTTTTGTTTTAAATGTTAAATTTTAAACTTTACATTTTTAATGTTGTATAACTAGCACCAAATTGTACTGATAGAACATTTCCATGGCACTAAAACAAATCCCCATATCTGAGCAGAGTTTGCTAAGGTTCCCATCCTAGATTGAGTAAACACTTCTTAAACTGTTCTTCAGCTCTGATTATGGTGATAAAACAGTAGATGTCATTCACTGGGGAAGACAGCGATGGTTCAGTGTGAGTCTTTATGAGCTCTCACCAAGATACCAGTTCTGGCATCGTAGGGGAAAGTTCATACCCAAAGATCTATCCTAAGTAAGCGTGAACAGACATCTCAGTCAGAGAGGAAAAAGGCAGAAAACAGGCAAAGAATTCAGCATGGAGCAGCTGCAGAGACAAAGCCTCTCTTCCAAAACTGAGCAGGCAATACTTCTCGGCAGTGCAGACCTACTGGCTGCAGACAGAGCCACAAAGAGCCTGCGCGAGCCCAGAGCCGTCACCAGGCAGTGGCCCAGCCTGCCAGCTTCAAAGAACCAGAAAATTCAGCAATTTGTGAGTACCTCCAAGGAGAAGTTCCCATTTCTGCTAGCAGAACTGCATTGGGAAGGAATCCCCTCCCCCACTAGATGAGAGCAGCGCCATCTTGACTGCTGGCAAAGACCTGGCCAAACCTACTGGAGCCTGAGTAGTGGTGCTGGCAGTGCCATCATTCAAAAGGGCAAAGGATTTCCCAGAGGCAACTTAGCCATCTGTCCGCCCCCTGTGCCTGGGCCAAAGTCCTGGTGAACAAAGCCACTCTTGAATATTCCAGTTTCTTTTTTTTTCTGCCCAATCAAGAAAACTGATCCAAAAAAATGCAAAGCCAAATTAGAAGAAAAAAGATTTTTTGAAGTGTTTGGATCCCGAATTTAGTGGAGACACAAGTTTCCTATCTTGCCCCCCCCAAAAAAAACCAAACTGAAGAATACCCTTTTTTTTCTTTTTCTACCCTTTTTCATTGGCATTTTTATGAGTTCTTTTTTTTGCCATTTTACCTACACCTTTTTTTTTAATGTTAAGATTCTTTCCTTTTTTAAAAAATTTTCCCGCATTCGTTCTATAATTGTGGTCGTTCCTAGAAACATAGTGACAACACTGAGTATAGACTGGATACAAATGATATTTATATTGATACAGTCACCTGCTTTTTAATCTGTTGGTTCTTACTCCTAGTATTTCTTGTGGGATCTCGCCCCACCTTTCTTGTTTTTGGTGTTTTTCTTTTTTTTGTTTTTTGTTTTGTTTTGTTTTGTTTATTTTTACTTTTTAAAATTTTTATCATTGAACTCTCCTATATTTACCTTCCTCTTTTCTCAATATATTCTTCTTATTACTCTTCTTATTTTCATAAGTTTTATCTTATTTTTTCTAAACTTTGTACTCAACAATTTTACCTTTCTATCACCTTAGGTTATTTATACCTGTGTTATCCCTTTTCTTCATTACTATATTAATCTTACACTCCTACATTACTCTTTTCTTACCTCCCCTCTTGTCTTTCACACTATTTTTCTATCTCTGGTCCTCTGTTCATCCTCCAACTCTTATAATGCATGGATCTACAGTTGATGGTTGTTGAGCAATAATGTATATCTAGGTGTTCAATTATACTCTAGGTCCAGAGGGACATAAATACAATAGAGATTGGATTGAGGGGTTTATTGTTTTGGTCATAAAACCATGATCAGTGGTGGTATTAGATTTGCCTGTAGGTGCACAAAAAGAAAGAGAGAATGATAATACCAATCTAAAATTGTAAACATCTATTGTCTGGCCAGCTAAAGAGCTCTAGGTTGGTTGTATTTTAAAAATTGTAATCTTGTTTAGTATTAATCTTGCTCCCATTTTCAAATGGGCAGAACAAGAAACTCAAGAAAAATGTCAAATCAAGGAATAGGATCTCCCACCCAATATAAAAAGACAATGGAGCAGTCAATGGCAAAACTAGAGGAGAGTCCTCTAAGTGCTATACAAATGTAATTGATAAACATGATTAATGAAAAGTTTGAAAATATACAGAAAGAGATACGTGAGGAAGCCATACCTAAATGAGATGAAACCATAAACAAGGAGATATATAAATGAGAGGAAGCCATAAAGGAGGGCATAGTAAAGGTATTTCAAAGAAAAATGGACGAATTCATAGAATCCACAAACAAAAAGCTGACCGACCTCCAACAAATGTCCGATCAGAATAAAGCTGTTGAGCTAACCACTCAAATGGAAATCAAAGAGTTAAAGAAATCCATACATGATCTAAAACAAGAGATGCAAAGCATCAAAAATGACCAACTATATCTAACAGAAATCTGCAGATTTCACCCTGCAACAACACAATATACTTTTTTTTCAGCAGCACATGGAACATTCTCCAAAATAGACCACATTTTAGGGCATAAACTAAACCTATGCAGATTCAGAAACACTGGAATTATTTCCTGCATTCTCTCAGACTACAAGGGCATCAAATTGGGACTGAAAACCAATCTCCACCAACGAAAACCCTGTAATTCATAGAGATTGAACAACACATTGTTGAATCACCAATGGGTCATCAATGAGATCAGAACAAAAATTCAACAGTTTATGAAATTTAACAAAAAGGAGCACACAAAATACCAGCTCCTTTGGGACACAACTAAGGCAGTACTCAGAAGAAAATTTATAGCTCTGAGTGCCTACATTAACAAATTGGAAAACTCACAAAACAACAATTTAATGTGTCACCTTAAGCTCCTGGAAAAACAGCAAGAAAACCAACCCTAATCCCAGTACAAGGAAGCAAATTATTAAAATCAAAGCACGATTAAATGAATTGGGGTCCAAAAAAAACCTATAGAATCAACAAAACAAGGAATTGGTTCTTTGAAAAAATTAACAAAATTGATAGACCCTTAGCAAATCTTACCAAAAAAGAAGGGAGCACACCCAAATAAACAAAATCACAGATGAGAATGCTAACATCATGACAGAAATTACCAAGATCCAGAGCATCATGAGGCAATACTTTTCAAACCTTTATGCCAACAAATTTGAGACTCTAGAAGAAATGGATGAGTTTCTAGCCAATATTAACATACCAACACTGAACCAGGAAGACCTAATCCAACTAAACAGACCTATTTCAAGCACTGAAATAGAAGTGGCAATAAGAGACCTTCCATACAAGAAAAGCCCAGGACCAGATGGATTCACAGCTGAATTCTACAAGGTCTTCAAAACAGAGCTCACACCAATACTCCTCAAGCTCTTCAATGAAATTGAAAATGAAGGCTCTTTGCCAAACTCATTCTACAAAGCCAGACAGAGATTCATCAAAGAAAGAGAACTATAGACCCATTTCTTTGATGAATATTGATGCAAAACTTCTCAACAAAATACTGGCCAACTGTCTTCAACTACTCATCAAAAAAATTATACACTATGATCAAACAGGATTCACCACAGTGATGCAAAGCTGGGTCAACATACACAAATCAATTACTATAATTCAACACATCAACAGGAGCAAGGACAAGAATCACATGATTGTCTCAATAGATGCAAAAAAGGCATTTGCCAAGATCCAACACCCCTTTATGCTAAAAGCTTTGGAGAAACTAGGAATCCACAGAACATTCCTCAGTATAATAAAGGCTGTGTATGACAAACCCACAGCTAGTATTAAACTTAATGGCGAAAAGCTAAAGCCATTCCATCTAAAATAAGGAATGAGACAAGGATACCCACTCTCTCCGCTCCTCTTTAACATAGTATTAGAATTCCAAGCCAGAGCAATAAGGCAAGAAGCAAGCATAAAGGGGATCCAAATAGGGAAAGAGGAAACGAAACTTTCCCTCTTTGCAGATGACATGATTCTGTATTTAAAGAACCCTATAGACTCCACTCCCAAGCTGATTGAGCTGATTCAAAACTTTGGCAATGAAGCAGGGTATAAAATTAACCCTCAAAAATCAACTGCCTTCCTCTATGCCAATAGTGAGAGGAATGAGGCAACAATCAGCAAAGCAATTCCTTTTGCAATAGCCTCAAAGAAAATAAAGTACCTAGGAATTAACTTAACTAAGAATGTAAAGGACCTTTTTGATGAAAACTTTAAAATCCTGAAGAAGGAAATTAAAGCAGAACTGAGGAAATGGGAAAACCTCCCATGCTCCTGGATTGGAGCAATCAACATCGTGAAAATGGCAATCTTGCCAAGGGCTATCTACAAATTCAACGCAATACCCATCAATATCCCAATGTCATTCTTTAAAGAAATAAAAGAGGAAATCCAAAATATCATATGGAATAATAAAAGACCCCGTATAGCAAAAACACTTCTGACAGAAAAACCAGCACAGGAGGAATTTCAATACCAAACTTTAGACTCTACTACGGGGCTATAGTGACCAAAACAGCTTGGTACTGGCACAAGAACAGGCCTGAAGACCAATGGAATAGAACTGAGGACCCAGATATTAACCCACAGACCTATGGCCACCTAATCTTTGATAAGGGAGCCAAAAAATAGAATGGAAGAAAGACAGCCTCTTCAACAATTGGTGCTGGCAGAACTGGTTAAGCACCTGCAGAAAACAAAAGTGGGATTCTTCTTTGTCACCCTGCATTAGGATTAACTCCAAGTGGATCAAAGACCTCGAGGTAAAAGCCGATACACTAAAAACTTTAAAAGAAGTAATAGGCGATACACTAGGTCTCCTTGGCACAGGTCAAAACTTTCTTAATAAGGACCAAGAAACACAACAAATCAGAGAAAGGCTGGATAAGTGGGACTGCATTTAACTGCAGAGCTTCTGTATGACAAAGTACATAGCTAGCAAATTTACTAGAAAGCCTACAGAGTTGGAGAAGATCTTCCAACAACCATCCCATTAAAAGATGGGCCAAAGACTTAAAGAGAGTCTTCTCTGAAGAAGAAATAAAAATGGCCTATACACACATGAAGAAATGCTCGACATCTCTGGTCATAAAAGAAATGTAAATCAAAACAACTCTAAGATTCCACCTCACTGCAGTCAGAATGGCCAGGATCAGGAAAACTAATAACAACAGATGCTGGAGGGGATGTGGCCAGGAGGGATCACTACTGCACTGTTGGTGGAAGTGCAAACTCATTCAACCACTATGGAAAGCAGTGTGGCAGTTCCTCAAAAGGCTAAACATAGAACTCCCCTATGACTCAGCAATTCCCCTCCTTGGCATTTACCCAATCGTCTAGAAACAAGGACATACTAAATCCACTAGCACAACAATGTTCATTGCTGCACTGTTAACCATAACAAAGATATGGAACAAACCCAGATGTCCCTCAGTTGATAAGTGGATCAACAAGATGTGGTATTTATACACAATGGAATTGTATGGTGCTGTCAGAAAGAATGGCACCCCCCATTTATAAAGAAATGGAAAGACTGTCGGGAGTTTGGCCTAGTTGTAGAGTGCTTGTCTCGCATGCACAAAGACCTGGGTTCAATTCCTCAGGACCACATACATAGAAAAAAAAAGTCAGAAGTGGTGCTAAGGCTCAATTGGCAGAGCTCTAACCTTGAGAATGCCCAAGAACAGTGCTCAGGCCCTGAGCTCAAGCCCAGGTCTGGCAAAAAAAAATAAAAAAAGAAATGGAAAGACTTAGAAAAAATCATATTAAGTGAAGTAAGCCAGACTCAAAGGAACATAGGCCCAATAGCCTCCCTCCTTTTTCCAAATCAGTAGAAACCTTGGCTCTCCTAGCAAATATTTACAATAGAACAAAATCCAGAGACATAAGGCTAAATAGTATGACGTTAAATGTAAGGACCTCCAGGATATAGAAACAAAAGCCATATAATTAGTGATTGTTTTCCTTAAGGCACTATGTTATCTCTCATCTCTTTTGCTGTCCCTTGGTTATCTCATATTGTTATAATATTTCACCTTGTTATCTTATATATTTCATATATGCTTAATTGGTTATTTGAATTTGGATAGGGAAGGGGGGAAATCAAGATGAGCAGGGGAGGGAAGGAGGGAAGGAAATGGGGACCATGACATGAGAAAGGGTATCAATGTTTGTGAAGTAATGCACCTTCTATCTGGTGAATATAATGTAACTCTTCTATTAATTACAATAAAAATATATGGACAAAAACAGTAGATATCCCATTACTATTCTTAGTGTTTTTGTCTAATATCTTGTCCCTTTGGCATCCAAAAAAGTCACACTGGAAGATACAAAAATAACAATTTCCTACTCTAAAATACAACATATAAATAGTAATGATGGTCACTTGTTCCATTTGTATGCTGCTTTACAGCTTCGAAGAGTTTTTCACATACTCTATTTCATTCTGTAATACACACACAACTCTGAGACTCCTGCAAGTGATCAAGAGCAGGCCCAGACCAGAGCTATTTGCCTGACTTCTAGTCAAGTGCTCTCTGGGCCTCCATATTGCCTCTATAAGTTGGGCTGATCCTTGGCTTGTTCTGATGTAAAGCTGGCATGCTTTTTATATGATTCTAACTCCTGAATTGGATTTGATTTGCCTCTTCAAATTCCAACCAGACAGTCAAATAGCTGAAGAAGATATCCAAGAGGAAATTACAGCCAAAAAAGCTGGAGAGGCAGGCCAGTTGTGTGGCCAAATGGTAGAGTGCTTGCCTAGTATGCACGAAGCCCTGGGTTCAATTCAAGTCAGTGCCCAGGCCCTGAGTTCAAGCCCCAGGACTGACAAAAATGCTGCAGGGGCAGCTTGGAACATCCCATCCTGGGCCAGTGTGAACAGACATCCTGCATATACAACACTGGAAAGGCTCCCACCTCCCTCAGCTATACAGCACTCCTCTTCAGAGGTCATCCAGCCTGTTGGCTGCATTAACCTATAGAAAGAGAGAGAGAGCAAGAGAACAAGCAAACAAGATATAGATGAGTGAAAGAAAAGGAGAGAGAAGAAGAAGCAAGCCATGCATGGTGACAAACCTACTCCCACAGTAATGGCATTCATCTACTCTCAACTATAGAGTCCTTATGAGCCAAACATCACCCAGTGATCCATCTCCCAACTCTACCATATCAGCAATTAAACAAATCCCAATGTAAATTCAAGAGATGAAAGAAATTCAAATCACTCATGGTAGTTAGTAGTAGACTATCCTCAAGAAAGTTTGATCTCTTCCAGGTGCCCAAGCCCAATTCTCAGGTACCTGTCAATATTGCTTATTCTATAACCCAAATCAGTTCTTTTCTCATCAAGGTTTTCATACGCATAATGGGCAAAGTGGAGTAGCATTTACAAAAAATTATAAATCAATTCCAAGCAGCAATCTTAGCTTCCTACTCCACCTTTAAGGACGTCTGCAATTCCATCATGGATTTTAACAATCCTACTTGTAACTTTCTTCTGGTTTAGGGAGCGTGAGGAAACCTCCCCAAGTTCCAAAGTCCTTCCAAGAAGAGGCAGGCAGACTTGAAACCGATAACTGGTTCTGTTGTTTAGTTTATGACTCGAGGCCTGGCTCCAGCTCTGGCTCTGGCTCTGGCTCTTGGCTGGCCTCTGTGAACAGAAAGAAGGAAACTCGTTTTTCATCCTCTGTTTCCAAAGTCCGATCTAACTGTCTGCACGCAAATTCATGACGGAGTTAGGCGCTTCAAGCAGCAGCAGGTGGAAAGTGTTTCATTCCTGATGGGAATTCCTGAGCCCAGACAAAAAGCCCTCCTGCCTTCCTTTCTCACAGCAGCTCACAGGCCCCTGTTCTCTGCTAGCCCGCTTCAGCACAGCCTCAGCTCAGCCGCCCAGCAGAGCCTCCCTGAAGGGCTGACTGTTTACCTGACCTAGAAACCAGGACCTCCCAGAACTGATTCTTGGCTTAGCCAGACACTGGTAGAAGCTCAGAGCTGAAAATCAGCAATCTAAGGTTCTAGGCCCACCTTCACTTCTTTTGAGGCCTAGAAAAGGAAGGTAATAAGGATCTCCTAACCTCACTCTGTAAGATTTGTATGGAATACACACACACACACACAGGCAAATATTAAGAGCTGGTGTAGTTTACTGGTAGAACTCTTGAGTGGTGAGTGTGCATGAGTATGCACTCATGGCTTCAATGTTCGAGAGAGAGAGAGAGAGAGAGAGAGAGAGAGATGAGAGAGAGAGAGAGAGAGAGAGAGAGAGAAGAGGAGAGGAGAGAGAGAGAGAGAGAGAGAGAGAGAGAGAGAGAGAGAGAGAGAGAGAGAGAGAGAGAGAGAGAGAGAGAGAGAGAGAGGTGGAGAGGTGAGAAATGCATTGTCTTCCCAGGCCTCATCCTGTTCTCTGCATCTGAAGGTTATCTAAATTGAAGCTGATGGGGGTGGCATGTGAAGAATGTGTGTGGCGGGGAGGGGGGGGGGCACTTCCCCAGCAGACAGGAGAAAAGTCTGGGCATGAGTCCATCTGTGTATGAGCAAGCATTGAAATTGGAGGCTAAGGATGCCAAAGAATTACATAGGCCAGGATGCCCAATACACATGAAACAGCCCTGTACAAAGCTGAGCAGTGCCCATCTTTGCCCAGGCTTCTTTTCTATTTGTTTTAATTCAATTCTTCAACAAGACCAGCCATGACTGATGCTTGGAAATATTAGGTTCCAAGCCTCCAAATATTAGGGTCCGTGATCAAAGGAACGAGTCTGACAGAAAAGCAGAGGTTAGACAGAGTTTTATTCCACATCTAGCATCAGGATTCATACTGACCACTCAGGACCATCTCCAGGATGTGAGAGAGAGCGCCACCACGCTTAATTTCACAGGCTACTTTTATAGGCCACCAGCCATGCGGTTGAGCTTGGCCATATACAGGTGGCCAATGGAATCTCAACATACTTGATTGACGGCTGAGGCAACCACTGACACCTTTGCTATTTGAGCTGACCTATCATCCCAGCGAGCTTCCGATGCACTGCTCTGACAACAAAGGAAAAGGGGAAGGGTTTCCTTACCCTGGCAGGCACAGAGGGTGAGGTAGGGGAGGAGCTCTGGTAGCTCCACCTGGTCAGGCTGCTCCTGTAATCTGAGCTCTGTTATCAGGGAATTTACAGCCCCAGCTGGCATTTGGCAAGTCATGTACTCATTGTTTTGTTATGAGGATGGGAAATGACTATAGGGGATTGAAGAGGGGTCTCAAAGCTGGTCTCTATTTTAGGGGAAAATCTAGAGAGGACTTCCTTCAGGAAAAGCAAAGACCCCTTCTTCTCTGATCCTAAGTTGGTTCCAGTCTATGAAGACAGACAAGGAGGTTTAGAAACTGCCCTCCAGGAGCTTATAACATTACTAGGGAGAAAGAAACACCCACAGACTTGCAGAAAGGACTTGCTGTTGAAGAAATGTTGATGGGGTATCAAAGGGACATCTACCAGCAGTCAATTGGATATGTGGATCTGTGGCTCAAGGAAAAGGTCAGAGACTGGGGATGTAGCTGAGGAGAAGAGCATTGCTAGCATGTGCAAGGCCTCAGGGACAATCATAAACACTGGAAACAAAATATTATGGTTGTTATTGCTCTAGCAAACACCATTCTCCCAACTGCTCCTGAAAAAAAAAAAGGCAATGTGAATTTCTTCTTTCCCCCTTCATTCCTTAGTACATATAAGCCATGAATTAGCTCTTGAGTTGTATAGGGTTCCCAAAATTATTGAGGTTCATCCCTAATCCTAAAGAGTCAAGTTCCTCCGCCCTCTACCCCACTGGCAAGGATATGGTGAAAAACGAAGTGTTAGATATTACTGAGTGGAATGTAAGTTAGTGTAACCACAGTGGAAATCAGTTAGAGGTTACTCAAAAAATTGAAATATAGTTCTCATATGATTCAGTGATAACACTCTTGGGCACATAAGAATATAGGTCAGGATAGTTCTGCATAGCCATATTTACTGCAGCATTAGTCATAATAGCCCAATTATGGAATCAGCGTCAGAGTTCTTCAAGAATGAGCGGGGAGTCATGTGTGGGGAGCTCACACCTAGAATCCTAGCTTCTCAGGAGGCTGAGATCTCAGAATTGCGATTCGAAGCCAGCCCAGACAAAAAAAGTCTGTGAGACTCACATCTCCAATAAACTACTCAGAAAAAGCTCTAAGTAGCACTATGGTTCAAGTAGTAGACCTCTAGCCTTGAGTGAAAAAGCACAGGGACAGTGCCCAGGCCCTGAGTTCAAGCCTCCTGCCCAAAACAAAAAGGAATGAATGGTTAAAGAAAATAAACATATATATAGTTATATATATAGTTATATAGTTATAAATAGACAAATAGATACAGATACACATATAAATGGACAATGGAGTTCTTTATTTAGGCATAAAGAAGAAATCACAGTGCTTGCAAGAAGATGAATAGAACTGGAGATCATCGTGTTAAGTGAAAAAAGCCAGGTTAAAAAGGACCTATCAGTTGGGTACTGGTGGCTCGCACCTGTAATCCTGGCTACTCAAGGGACTGAGATCTGAGGAACACAGTTCAAAGTCAGCCCAGGCAGGAAAACTCATGGGACTCTTAACTCCAATTAAATATCAGAAAGGGCCAGTAGTGGAGCTGTGGCTCAAGTTGTAGAGTACTAGCCTTGTGCAAAAATAGCTGAGGGGCAGCACTCAGGCCCAGAGTTCAAGCTCCGGTATAAGGGGGGACAAAATATCACATGTTTCATCTCATATGTGAAATATATATACATATATATATATACATATGTGTGTGCGTGTGTGTGTGTGTGTGTGTGTGTGTGTGTGTGTGTTTGTGTATAAAGCCACCTTTGAGGGCCAGGACGGACAGAGAAAGAGAATAATGAGGGATGAGTAATACCAAAGGATATTGTTTATATATGAAGCTGGATTAAGGAAATCCACCCAAATCTGTTTTTAAAAATAGATCTGGGAATGCCAGGAGCTGCTGGCTCACGCCTATAATCCTATCTACTCAGGAGGCTAAAATTTAAGGATTATGGTTCCAAGCCAGGCCAGGTAGAAAAATCCCCAGGAGACTCTTATCTCCAATTATCACTCAAAAACTGGAAGTGCAGCTGTAGCTCAAAGTGGTAGAGCTCACCGGGCCCTGGGCTCACCAGGCCCCGGGCACCATGTCTCATGTCTGTAATCCTAGCTACTTAGGAGGCTGAGATCTGAGGATCATGCTTCAAAGCCAGCCCAGGCGCTAAAGACCAAAAGACTCATCTCTATTTAACCACTAAAAAAGGGGAAATGAGGCTATGGCTAAAGGGGTAGGGTGGTAACATTGACCTGAAATGCTCAGGGACAGCACCCAGGCCCAGAGTTCAAGCCCCATGGCCCACAAAAGTAAAAGTGATAGAGCACGCCTTAAACAGAACTCAGAGATCCCCAGTTCAAGTCCCATGACCAACAAAAACAATAGAGGAGTACAGGCAATAGTGGTTCGCATCTGTAATTCTAGCTACTTAAGAGGCAGAGATCTGAGGATTGTAGTTCGAAGCCAGGAAAGTCCACGAGACTTTTCTCCAATCAACTATCAAAAAGCCAGAAGTAAAGCTGGAGCCCAAGTTGTAGATGTCTAACTTTGAATAAAAAGAGCTTAGGAACAACATCCAGACACTTAGTTCAAGCCCCAGGCTGGGCACAAAAAAATAGAAGGGGCGGGGGAGAAGAACAATAGAAGTCTTAAACTGATCAAAGTGTGATATATACATTTGTGAACTACCATGGCAAATCCCTTTATACAGTTATTTTATTTTGTTTTATTTTGCCAATCTTTGGGCAGGGTCTGAGCACTGCCCTTGGGCTTTCTCAAGGTTAGCACTCTACCACTTGAGCCACAGCACCAGTCTGTATGTGATACCGAGGAATCAAACCCCAGTCTTTATGCATGCTATGCGAGCACTCTACCACTAGGCCACCCTAGTGGCCCCTATCCAGTTTGAGTTGAGTTAATTTCTAAAAGTATACTTTTTAAAACAAACTCTACAGAATAGCATTATTTAATTACTGGGAAATGTATTATGTAAGCTGGACATCAGTGGTTCAAGCCTTGTAATCCTAGCTACTCAGGAGAATGAGATCTGAGGATCACAGTCCAATGCCAACCAAAACATAAACATCTGTGAAGCTCTTATATCTAATTAACTACCAAAAAGCTGGAAGTGGAGTTGTGGCTCAGGTGGTAGAGTTCTCGCTTTGAGAAAAAAAAAAAAACATAATAAAATGAAACTCAGAGACAGGGCCCAAGCCCTGAGTCCAAACTGCAGGACTAGCACCAAAAAGAAAATAGGACAGAATAGAAGGAAGCAAGGAAGGAAGGAAGGAAGGAAGGAAGGAAGGAAGGAAGGAAGGAAGGAAGGAAGGAAGGAAGGAAGGAAGGAAGGGAGGAGGGAGGGAGGGAGGGGGGGAGGAAGGGAGGGGAAGGGAGGGGAGGGGGGACGGAGAGGGAGGGAGGGGGAGGGAGGGAGGGAAGGAGAAAATTTAGTACCATTCAATTTATATAAAAATTTTATTTTTCGGGGGCCGGGAGTTTGGCCTTGTGGTAGAGTGTTTGCCTAGCATGCATGAAGACCCAGGTTCGATTCCTCAGTACCACATACATAGAAAAAAAAGCCGGAAGTGGTGCTGTGGCTTAAGTGGTAGAGCTTTAGCCTTGAAAAAACCCAAGAGCAGTGCTCAGGCCCTGAGTTCAAGCTCTAGAACTAGCCAATTTTTGTTAATTTTATTTTTCTCTAAACCATTCACAATGAGGCTCCTTTAAGAAATTATTTTTTGGGGGGAGGGAATTACAAGTTAACATATCCATCTGTCTAGAGCTTCTTGATCAGGGCCATCCCTTCCATCATTCTCCCCTATCCACCTATTCTCTCCCCTTCAGATTCATTTCATATTTTCCAGTTCTTTTATCACATATGTGTATTCAGTATTCTGACTGTATATGTCTCTTATGTCCTTTTACATTCATTAATACTGCCACTACACCCCCCTTACAATCTCATTTCAACTTCCTGATATTCAGTTCATTAAACTGTTAATTGTTCAAAAGATTTAATCTGTGATGCTTGATTTCTGCATATTGGAAGGTCAGGAAAATATAAACAGAACTGCATAACACAAAAAGTAAAATGTCCAAACAGATATAATTTGGTAATAACCTCAGAGGCAGGTAAATATCACACACACCTACCATTAAAGGCAAGAGTTCTTTTTTGTTAATGGTATACACATTTTTTATTTCCTCTTTTTTCATGCAAATTTAACCTTCCACTCAACCTGAAGTTATATTTTCAAGTGGGACAGAAAAATCTGAAAACAGCAGGGCCATTGAAGCATTGCTGAAAATGGTCTGTTCACACCTGGTCCATGGGTCTCCAATCTTTAAGCTCTTTCTGATAATTATACACACACAGATATACAACTTACAGCTTTATGTCTTTGTTTTATCAGCATAAGTAAATTATTAATTCAGCATAGCCCTTTTGCATATTAAAGATCAATACCACAAGAGCCCTTCACTCACCAGGATATTAAGAAAAAAAATCTTGCTTTTATTTGCATGATGTTTTGAGATTTACATAGGCAAGGACTTGATGACTGTATGGAATAGAGTTTTGCTATGGGTCGAACCATTAAGAAAGTACAGGAATTTTACATCATTACTATTATGCCCAGAACATGAATAAACACTCCAGATTCATTCAGAAGTTCCTGGGAGGGGGAGTCATTAATATTTGGTGTTTAATTTAGTATTTAATATTTTTGTGTGTGCTGATATTAAAGCTTGAACTCAGTCTTGGGATCTTAGCTTAGCTTTTCTACACAAAACTGGCACTCAACTACTTGAGCCATACCCCCGCTTCTGGATTTTTGCTGGTTAATTAGAGAAAGGAGTCTCAAGGGTTCATCTGCTCATGCTGACTGAATCTACAATCCTCATCTCTCAGCCTCCTGAGTAGCAAGGATTACAGGTGTGAGCCCCCGGCATGTGGCTACATTTAACATTTTCTATTGCATCCCCAAACTCAATTAAATTTTTCGGGGGTCATGTAGAAGAAACTGGGGGCTCAGGCCCAGGTCTGGGAAATGGCCCTCTAAGAAGTCTTCTATGAACCCCATTCTTTTCATCCCTACCTAGATGGAATGAGCCATTGGCTAGGTTGACACTATATAAGTAAATATATTACTCACCTGTTCATATTACCATTTTGTATGTCTCCACTCAGGTCAAGATACAAAAATCTGCCACAGCTAGGCACCTGACACAAGCCTCTTAATCTTAGGCTGAGATCTGGAGGATCACTGTTTTAAGTTAACCCAGGCAGAAAAGTCCTGGAGAATCCATCTCCAATTAACCAGCTAAAAGCTGAACTGGAAGCATGGCTCCAATTGCAGTGTGCCAGCCATAGACAAGTTGAGCAAGCACAAGGTCCTGAATTTAAAAAAAAATCTTTTAGTTTCCTAAAAACTATTACTAATCCCAAATCCTAGTAATTGCTACATTCTGACATGCATCATAGCTTAACTTTCTACCTGTATTTAAATCTTACATGAGTAGTCTTGTTCTATATATGTCTTGTACTGTTCTGATTTTTTCCCCACTCAGTCCTGTGCCCTGGGTATCTGTCCACATCAGATCTTACTATTGTAACTCATATTTCATGCTTGCTTTTATTGGTCTACTCTACATGTTGCCTAGACTTTTGGTGTGGCATTTTGAGTGTCACCAGTTGAGCCTCTTCTAAGCCTTCTTTCTTTCTGAGTGCATGGGTAGTATGGCTGTACTGTCTGGTCGCATTGCCCTCTCCATCCCTAATTCCACTCCAGAATTCTTCCAGTGTCTCAGCCACACTCTAGGCTCTTATTAGGCTGCTGGTGATTACAATGAGTAGTCTGCTCAGAGAGAGTAGCTATTTATAATGAGGCTTCATTGCCAAGGCTTCAACTCAGCATCATGCATTGTCCTTTCATTTTTTTTTTTACTCAAGATTAGTGCTCTACCATTTGAGCCCCTACTCCACTTCCAGCTTTTTGATATTTAGTTGGGAATGAGAGTCTGACAAAGCTTACTTGTCCAGGCTAGCTTGATACCTGGATCATCAGACCTCAGCCTACTGAGTAGCTTGAATCTCAGGTATGAGCCACTAACCCCCAGCAAAGAAAATGTTTTGGCTGACAGTCCCTCCTAGCTTCTTTCTACTTCTCTGGAGAGGTGGGCAAGGGAAAGGAAAATACAAAATGGAAGTTTGCCCTGTGATAACCCATCAGCCACAAACCAAGCCTTCACCCCAGGCTCCCAGTTCTAATTCCCCCCCACTTCCCTAAAATGTAACCAAGAACATCCCTTCCTGAGAGGGCAATAAAAGCCAGAGTGACAATTTACCATATCCTGGTGTTATCAGCCATTGACAGAATTAGAAGATACTAGTTGTATGTAAGGCATTAAGGGAAAGTAAACATCATAGCAAAAGGGGCTTTAAGGGAGCTGAGGGGAAGAAGGACACCAACCCAGCACTCAATGAAGACCTGGATTCCATCCCCAGCCTTGCAGGAATGCACACAAATGATCATGATGACTGTAATGATAATGTGACAGGAATGTAAAGAGGAACTATCTAGGAGGAGATCAGTGGGAGGGGAAGGGGAAGAAGGGAACATGGGGAGGGTAGAAAGGATTGATGGACATAGATGCTAGATAGGTAGATATATACATATATACATACATGCATACGGACACATATACACGCATAGACACATTACATTTATATACACACACTATATACACACACAATAGCATATGGAAACTAAGGAAATACAGTTTGAGAAGGGGATAGGAGAGACGGAAGGAAAACGAATTTGAAGGAGGTAGATTTATTCATTGTTTTGTGTGCATGTATGGAAATATCACAGTAAGGGTTTCTTTATACTACAAATGTATGCTAACTCAAGACAAAATAATATTAAAAGGGGAACTGGGAATGTGACTTAGTGGTAGAGTGCTTACCTAACATGCATGAAGCCCTGGGTTCGATTGCTCAGTAGCACATACATAGAAAAAGCCAGAAGTGAATCTTTGGCTCAAGTGGAAGAGTGCTAGCCTTAAGCAAAAGAAGCCCAGAGACAGTGCCCAGGCCCCGAGTTCAAGCCAGAGGACTGGCAAAAAAAGAAGGAAGGAAGGAAGGAAAGAAGGAAAAAAAGTAGCTTCAGGTAGCAGATGCATGCAATCCTAGCTACTCAAGAAGCTAAGATCCGGGAATTGTGTTTCAAAGCCAGGCTGGGAAGGAAAAGTCTGTGAGACTAACTTCCAACTAACCACCAAAAAAGCTGGAAGTAGAGCTATGGCTCAAGGCACTTGCTTTAGCACAAAATCTCAGGCACAGCATCCAGACCCCTAAATTAAAGCCCCAGCTCCAGCACACACACACACACACACACACACACACACACACACACACACACACACACACACACACACACGCGCGCGCGCGCGCGCGCGAACACAAACACAGATTTCTGTTCAACATTAATGGCAGCAGAGGAAATTTTTGTTTGCCAGTCCTGGGGCTTGAACTCAGGACCTGACCTGGGGAATGTCCTTGGGCACTTTGCTCAAGGCTATTGCTCTATCACTTGAGCCACAGTGACACTTCTGGCTTTTTCTGTGTATGTGATACCCTCCCTCTCTCCCACCCAGTCCTGGGACTTGAACTCAGTTTCAGGTTAAGTGTTGTCCCTTGGAGTCTACTCAAAGCTGATGCTCTGTTATTTGAGCCACATCTCTACTTTTAGCTCCTTTTATGTGGGGGTTGTAAATTAGAGCTAAGAGTCTCACAAACTTTCCTCCCCAGGCTGGCTTCAAAACAAGATCCTCAGATTTCAGCTTCTTGAGTGCCTAGGATTGCAGACATGTAGTCTCTTCTTTTTTATGTTCTGCATATGTTATTATTATAAATGTGATTGGTACAGAGGTGATTAACATTTCATAGGTCACAATGACTGCATTTCTTTTTAGACATTGTCACCCCTTCCTTTGATTTCCCCCAGTTTGCCCCTCCTGTCCCTGTGCAGAGTGTCTATCCAATTCTGTGTCTCCTTTGTTTCCTTTTTTTTCTTTTTCTTTTTTTTTCTGATCCCAGAGCGTGGATTCAGCCTAGGTGCTGTTCTTAAGCCTCTTTGTGCTTAAGGCTAACACTCTAACACTTGAGCCACAGCACCACTTCTGGCTTTTTGAGTCATTTCTTGGATATGAGTCTCATGGGATTTTTCTGCCAGGGCTGCCTTCAAACAGTGATCCTCAGATCTCAGCCTCCTGAGTAGCTACAATTGCACACGTGAGCCACTGGTGCTTGGCTATATTGCCTTTTAAAGGCTAGAGTCTGTTGGTTTAGGAAAAGAGTTTGACAATCAGGCTGGAGAATGGCTTGACATGGCTTGGCAGTCTAGTGACTTGGCAGGTATGGTGGTACATATCAGCAATCTCACCACTGGTGACATTAAGTAAAGAAGACCTTGAGTTTGAGGTCAACTTGGGCTACAAAGGAATATATATACTCTCTCTTTAAAAAAAATTATGACTCTTCCTTTTGCTCCTTCCTTCCTACCTTCCCCAACTACTACACAATCTTTTGTGCTCTGACTATGACTTCTGTGTAGAATTAGTTCTGGAAAAAAACACATAAGGAATATGTCCAAATGTCCCCTTTATATGGCCTTCTCTTCCTTTAGGAGAATGTTTTTTTTGATAACTACTTGTCTAGGATGCTCAAAGTCTCTGGTTTCCCCTTATCTTCTTTGTAGGAAATAATAATCAAAACTAATTCGTGACCAAGAATGTGGCCTAGTGGAAGAATGCTTGCCTAGCATGCATGAAGCCCTGGATTCCATTCCTCAGTACCACGTACACAGAAAAAGCCACGAGAGGTGCTGTGTCTCAAGTAGTAGAGCTCAAGCCTTGAGAAAACCAAGTACAATGTTCAGGCCCTGAGGTCAAGCCCCAGGACTGGCAAAAAATAAAAATAAAAATATAAAAATAAAAGCTAATTCATATAAAGATGAAAGTAATTAATGAAGCTCATGGAACATTGAAACTTCTGACAGTGTGAAATTGTTGGTAAATAGATATAGAACAGTGTTTGGGAGTTTTTGTTTGGAGGGAGGATTTTGTTTCATTTGTTTTATTTGAGACAAGAATTCACTATGTAGCCCATGCTAGGCTTGAACTCAAGATGCTCCTTCTTCAAATTCCTGAGTGCTGAGATTACAGGTGAACACAGGCATTTTTTGCTGTTGTTAATTAGGTATTTTAGGCTAGAAATGTCACTCCGTGATAGAATTTTTGTTTCAAACTAATCTCCAAAGAAACAACCATCCCATTAAAAGATGGGCCAAAGACTTAAAGAGAGTCTTCTCTGAAGAAGAAATAAGAATGACCTATAGACACATGAAGAAATGCTCGACATCCCTGGCCATAAAAGAAATGCAAGTCAGAACAACTCTAAGATTCCACCTCACTCCAATTAGAATGGCCACGATCAAGAAATCTAATAACAACAAATGCTGGAGGGGATGTGGCCAGGAGGAATCACTACTGCACTGTTGGTGCGAGTGCAAACTTGTTCAACCACTATGGAAAGCAGTATGGCAGTTACTCAAAAGACTAAACATAGAGCTCCCCTATGACCCAGCAAGTCCACTACTTGACATTTACCCAATCAGCCAGAAACAAGGACATACTAAATCCACCAGCACAATGATGCTCATTGCAGCACTATTAACCATAACAAAGATATGGAACCAACCCAGATGCCCCTCAGTTGATGAGTGGATCAACAAGATGTGGTATTTATACACAATGGAATTCTACGCTGCTGTCAGAAAGAATGACATCACCCCATTTGTAAGGAAATGGAAAGACTTAGAAAAAAACATATTAAGTGAAGTAAGCCAGACTCAAAGGAACAAAGGTTCAATGGTTTCCCTCATTTGTCATCTTCAGTAGAAACCTTGGGCTCTCCCAACAGACATTTACAGTAGAATAAAACCTAGATACATAAGGCCATATAGAATGATGCTAAAAGAAAGGACCTCCAAAAGGGTATCAATGTATGTGAATTAATGCACCTTCTATCTGGCAAATATCATGTAACCCTTTTACTAATTACAATAAAAAAAAAAGAAAAAAAAGAAAGGACCTCCAGGATATAGAAACAAAAGCCATATAATGAGTGATTGTTGTGCTTAATGTACTATGTTATCTCTCATCTCTTTTGCTGTCCTTGGTTATCTCATATTGTTTCAGTATTTCACCTAGTTATCTGATATATTGTATATATGCATATTTGATTATTTGAAGTCAGACAGGAGGAAAACAAGATGAGGGGCAGGGGTTGGGGGATGGAAATGGGGACCAAGACATGAGAAAGGGTATCAATGTATGTGAAGTAATGCACATTCTATCTGCTGAATATAATGTAACCCTTCTATTAATTACAATAAAAAATATATGAAAAAAAGAATTTTTGTTTCAGTTGTGTGGCTTGATCTCTGGGCCTGGGCGCTGTCCCTGAGCTCTTCACTTCAAGGCTAGTGCTCTACCACTTGAGCCACAGCACCACTTCCTATTTTCTGTTGGTTCATTGGAGATTGAGTCTCGTGGATGTTTTTGCCAAAGCTAGCTTTGAACCTCGATCCTCAGATCTCAGCCTCCTGAGTAGCTAGTATTATAGGCGTGAGCCACTGTTGCCCAGGACATTGCATATGTGAGATTCTGTGTTCGATTTCCATCAGATAAAGAAAAGAGAGATAGCAATCAAGAACAAAAGGAAGGAACGAAGGAAGGAAGGAAGGAAGGAAGGAAGGAAGGAAGGAACGGAGGGAGGGAGGGAGGAAGGAAAGAAAGAAGGAAAGGAAACAGAATAAGCGAGGGATAAGAGGGAGGGAAGAAAGGAGAGGAAAGGAAGGCTGTATATAATAGTTATTCAGAAAGAAGAACTGAATTTCTGGGCCGGGAATTTGGCCTAGTGGTAGAGTGCTTGCCTAGCATGCATGAAGACCCAGGTTCGAGTCCTCGGTACCACATACATAAAAAACGCCGGAACTGGTGCTGAGGCTCAAGTGGTAGAGCTCTAACCTTGAGAAAGTCCAAGGACAGACAGTGCTTAGGCCCTGAGCTCAAGCCCAGGACTGGCAAAAAAAAAAAGAACTGAATTTCAAGGACAGCCCCGGTAAAAATTAGGAAGATCTCGTCTCCACAAATAAGCCAGGTACATTTGTGTCTATGAGTCATTCCAGCTATACTGATAGCCTTTAGTAGGACGATCATGTTCTACTCTGCCCCTGGGAAAAAATATACAACCCTATCTGTAAAAATAAGTGAAGAAAAAAAGATGGGTGTGGTTCAAGTGTTAGAGCTCCGGTCTAGCAAGCATGAGGACCTAAGTACTACAAAAAAAAGATAAAAATTAAATTAGATACATTTCATGCACCCCTAAAATGGTTTAGAAAGATAATCATCTCCTGAGTGTGGTGATATGTATCTATAATCTCAGCTGCTCAGGAAGGTAACTCCAACAAATCACAAGTTTGAGGCCAGCTTGGGTAGCATAGCAAAATTCCATTCCCCCCTCCCGCAAAAAAATAATTTTTTTGCAAAGGAAAGCTTATGGCCTATTGTGGTAGTATGGAGTTAAACGCTGCTTCCTGAAAGCCGAAGCTAAATGAAAGACAATGTAGAAACAAGAAAGCCAAGGTTCAGATTCATCGTAACTGCGGGGTGAGTTTATTTGTTTTTGAGCATATTAGGGCAACACCCTGCATTGCGGGTAAAAAAACACAATCCTCTCCCAAAATATGACTCAACTTCTGCACTCCCAGATATCAGTGGAATTCCTTGGAAGGCAACTGTAGGCTTTGTAGAGGTTCCTGTTCCTACTCCTTCCAAATTTGGACCCAACAAAGCAAGCACACAGCCCTGCTGTTAGGTGACCAGTCATAAATGAAGGAAGGCTGGGCCCACATATACCCCACATTCTGCAGCGACCCCCATATCCTGACACATTCAGACATCCATGCCCCAAACCATCCATTCAGAAATGGCTTGCTTCTGGGCAAAGTCCCTGCCTCCCTTTGCCTGGAAGGGCTTAGGAAGGAATATTTGCCTTCACCTCCCAATTCTATACTTCAGATCCCCAGCCCTGTTGTCTTTCTTTCATGGGGACTCTTTTTAATGGATTGTCTCTATTTTTGCTGTTCCAGGGACTTGAACTCAGGGCCTGGGCACTATTCTTGAGCTTTCTCAAGACTAGCCCTATACCACGTTTTCTGTGTATGTGGTACTAAGGAATAGAACCCAGAGCTTCATGCATGCAAGGAAAGCACTCTACCACTAGGCCAAACTCTTGGCCCTGGATTGTATCATTGAGTCTAAGTATTGAAAACAAGAAAGGCTCACCTGAAGTTATACTCTTCATAGTGGCTTTCCGGTGTGCAGATTCCTGAAAGCACAGAAGTAGGATGGAATTGGAGTGGGAAAGGAGGGAGGATGGGATGAGAAGACTGAAGTCCAACTACTGTAAGTTAGCATCGCTTTTGTGTGGATTAGCCAGGCCCTGCACCCTCAGCCAAGTATTGCATCCAAAAAGATGTGCTACTCTCGCCGGTGAGTCAAAGAAAACTGCAGAGAAATTGGGTAATCAGAGGAGAGGCTTGTGGTTCACAGGCTTTCCAACATGAACAGGCCTCCTAAGATGAACAAGAAGGCAGAACACAACCAGAGCCTTAAAGGATAACTTAGAAATATCTGAAATGAGAAACACTGAAATTATTCCCTGCATTCACTCAGACCACAAGGGCATCAAATTGGAATTGAACACCAATCTCCACCAACGAAAACCCTGCAACTCATAGAGATTGAACAACAAACACATTGTTGAATCACCAATGGGTCATCAATGAGATCAGAACAGAAATTCAACAGTTTATGAAATTCAACAAAAAGGAGCACACAAAATACCAGCTCCTTTGGGACACAACTAAGGCAGTACTCAGAAGAAAATTTATAGCTCTGAGTGCCTACATTAACAAATTGGAAAATTCACAAAATAACAATTTAATGTGTCACCTTAAGCTCCTGGAAAAACAGCAAGAAAACCAACCCTAATCCCAGTACAAGGAAGCAAATTATTAAAATCAAAGCACGATTAAATGAATTGGGGTCCAAAAAAAACTATAGAATCAACAAAACAAGGAATTGGTTCTTTGAAAAAATTAACAAAATTGACAGACCCTTAGCAAATCTTACCAAAAAAGAAGGGAGCACACCCAAATAAACAAAATCACAGATGAGAATGGTAATATCACAAAAGAAATTACCAAGATCCAGAGCATCATGAGAGAACACTTTTCAAACCTTTATGCCAACAAATTTGAGACTCTAGAAGAAATGGATGAGTTTCTAGCCAATATTAGCATACCCACACAGAACCAAGAAGACTTAATCCAACTAAACAGACCTATTTCAAGCACTGAAATAGAAATTGCAACAAAAGACCTTCCACCCAAGAAAAGCCCAGGACCAGATGGATTCACAACTGAATTCTATAACGTCTTCAAAGCAGAGCTGACACCAATATTCCCCAAGCTCTTCAATAAAATTGAAAATGAAGGCTCTTTGCCAAACTCATTCTACAAAGCCAGTATAACCCTCATCCCCAAACCAGACAGAGATTCGTCAAAGAAAGGGAACTATAGACCCATTTCTTTGATGAATATTGATGCAAAACTTCTCAACAAAATACTGGCCAACTGTCTTCAACTACTCATCAAAAAAATTATGCACTATGATCAAACTGAATTCATCCCAGGAATGCAAATATGGTTCAGCATACACAAATCAATTAATATAATTCAACACATCAACAGGAGCAAGAACAAGAATCACATGATTGTCTCAATAGATGCAAAAAAGGCATTTGCCAAGATCCAACACCCATTTATGCTGGAGAAACTAGGAATCCATGAAACATTCCTCAGTATAATAAAGCTGTCTGTGACAAACCCACAGCTAGCATAATACTTAATGATGAAAAGCTAAAGCCATTCCGTCTAAAATAAGGAATGAGACAAGGATACCCACTCTCTCCGCTCCTCTTTAGAATTCCAAGCCAGAGCAATAAGGCAAGACGCAAGCATAAAGGGATCCAAATAGGGAAAGAGGAAATGAAACTTTCCCTCTTTGCAGATGACATGATTCTGTATTTAAAGAACCCTATAGACTCCACTCCCAAGCTGATTGAGCTGATTCAAAACTTTGGCAATGTAGCAGGGTATAAAATTAACCCTCAAAAATCAACTGCCTTCCTCTATGCCAACAGTGAGAGGAATGAGGCAACAATCAGCAAAGCAATTCCTTTTGCAATAGCCTCAAAGAAAATAAAGTACCTAGGAATTAACTTAACTAAAAATGTAAAGGATCTTTTTGATGAAAACTTTAAAATCCTGAAGAAGGAAATTAAAGCAGAACTGAGGAAATGGAAAAACCTCCCATGCTCCTGGATTGGAAAAATCAACATAGTGAAAATGGCAATCTTGCCAAGGGCTATCTACAAATTCAACACAATACCCATCAATATCCCAATGTCATTCTTTAAAGAAATAAAAGAGGAAATCCAAAATATCATATGGAGTAATAAAAGACCCCGTATAGCAAAAACACTTCTGACAGAAAAACCAGCACAGGAGGAATTTCAATACCAAACTTTAGACTCTACTACGGGGCTATAGTGACCAAAACAGCTTGGTACTGGCACAAGAACAGGCCTGAAGACCAATGGAATAGAACTGAGGACCCAGATATTAACCCACACACCTATGGCCACCTAATCTTTGATAAGGGAGCCAAAAAATAGAATGGAAGAAAGACAGCCTCTTCAACAAGTGGTGCTGGCAGACCTGGTTAAGCACCTACAGAAAACAAAAGTGGGATTCTTCTTTGGCACCCGGCATTAGGATTAACTCCAAGTGGATCAAAGACTTCGAGGTAAAAGCAGATACACTGAAAACTTTGCAAAAAGGACTAGGAGATACACTAGGTCTCCTTGGCACAGGTCAAAACTTTCTTAACAAGGACCAAGAAACAACAAATCAGAGAAAGTCCAGATAAGTGGGGCTGCATTAAACTGCAGAGATACTGTATGGCAAAGGACATAGCTAGCAAATTAACTGGAAAGCCTACAGAGCAGGAGAAGATCTTCTTCACTAACCATACAACAGAAAAAGGACTCATATCTAAAATATATCAACAGCTCCAAAAATTGAATCACTCCAAAACTTATCTCCAAAGAAATAACCATCCCATTAAATGATAGGCCAAAGACTTAAAGAGAGTCTTCTCTGAAGAAGAAATAAGAATGACCTATAGACACATGAAGAAATGCTCAACCTCTCTGGCCATAAAAGAAATGCAAATCAAAACAACTCTAAGATTCCACCTCACTCCAGTTAGAATGGCCAGGATCAAGAAAACTAATAACAACAGATGCTGGAGGAGATGTGGCCAGGAGGGATCACTACTACACTGTTGGTGCGAGTGCAAACTTGTTCAACCACTATGGAAAGCAGTATGGCAGTTACTCAAAAGACTAAACATAGAGCTCCCCTATGACCCAGCAAGTCCACTACTTGGCATTTACCCAATCAGCCAGAAACAAGGACATACTAAATCCACCAGCACAATGATGCTCATTGCAGCACTATTAACCATAACAAAGATATGGAACCAACCCACATGTCCCTCAGTTGATCAACAAGATGTGGTATTTATACACAATGGAATTGTATGTTGCTGTCAGAAAGAATGACATCACCCCATTTGTAAGGAAATGGAAAGACTTAGAAAAAATCATATTAAGTGAAGTAAGCCAGACTCAAAGGAACATAGGCTCAATGGTTTCCCTCGTTTGTCATCACATTACAAACCTTGGGCTCTCCCAGAAGACATTTACAATAGAACAAAACCTAGATACATAAGGCCATATAGAATGATGCTAAAAGAAAGGACCTCCAGGATATTGAAACAAAAGGCATATAATGAGTGATTGTTGTCCTTAATGTACTATGTTATCTCTCATTTCTTTTGCTGTCCTTGGTTATCTCGTATTGTTTCAGTATTTCACCTTGTTATCTGATATATTGTATATATGCTTATTTGATTATTTGAAGTCAGACAAGAGGAAAACAAGATGAAGGGCAGGGTTTGGGGGATGGAAATGGGGACCAAGACATGAGAAATGGTATCAATGTATGTGAAGTAATGTATCTTCTATCTGCTGTATATAATGTAACCCTTCTATTAATTACAATAAAATATATGAAAAAAAGAAATATCTGAAATGTAGCAAAAGTGGGACAATGAGATGACAAACTCTTGTGCTTACGAAGATGCTGCTCCAGCCTTGGACCACTTCCCATCTGCCCCTGTGTTCCTCAATTGTCCTGGGGAAGGGAAAGAGGGGAACAAGTAGTTCCAAAGAAAGAAGCTCGGGAAAGATTTGAAAGTGAAAAGAAGAGATGGCTAAATAAAAAAAGAATAATACACATCCCATGATGCATTAGAGATCTTCCTTTTTTCTGTCTCCCCCTCTAATTCCTCCTTCTTCCTTTTGTTCTCTTTCTCTTTCCCCTTTTCCTTCTTCTCTTTTTCTTTCTTCCTCTCTCTCCCTGGAACTATTATAGTAAGAAATTATATTTACTGCAAGTGATCCCACTATATTCAAAGGGAAAACAAAACAATGTTACCTTTCTGTCCCTCAACATTCACAAAGATTTCTTCTCTACACCCTCACAATTTCACCTCCCAATTTGGAATACATAGTAGTGGGATTCGCTAGCTCCAAGAAGGAGAAAACCTGAGCCAACAAGAAAACTGTTGAAGCAAGGTAAGAAGCTCTCCAAAACTCAGCTGAATAACACCTTACTCATCCCGGGCTTAACTCCCTGGAAAAACTCAAGCATCTGGAACAAAAAGGGTGAAAATGCTTCCAGGAAGTCAAAATAGATGTCAGGGTTCATACATTAGAGCTTGCTGGCTTTGGTCATAAAAGAATCTTTCTCAAAGCCAAGTTTTTTTCCCTCAGTCCATACAAGTATGGTTATTGTTTCTGTAGCTACCACAAATGAAAAATGGCACATGGCGGGGAGGTAGAAATGCTGGTAAGAGCAGGAGTGACTGTTGAATGTAGATTGTGAATCACAGTCTTAAGATCTTGTCCTCTTCATTGTACTGATTCCTGAAACTAATAACTTTCATTAAATTCAGAGGAATTTCTTAAATGATAGGAAACTTGGGAGCTCCTGTTGGCCATTTGTGCCTCGCTTTATACTTTAGAGCATTGTTCATTATTTTTGATCTATCATTCCCATGTGACAGCTTGCTTGAGTGATGAGTGTTGATGGTGACTGCTCAACTAAGACTCCTTCCTAAAAATCAAATTTTAAAGAATTAAGCCAGCCATCATGGCTCACATCTACAATCCTAGCTACTCAGACAGCTGAGATCCGAGATCATAGCTGAAAGCCAGCCTGCACAGTAAAGCCCAATTAACCACCAAAAAGGCCAGAAGTGGACCTATGACTCAAGTAGTAGAGAATTAGTCTTAACCATAAAAACTCCTGGACAGTTCCCAGGTACTGGGTTCAAGCCCCAAGACCAACACACACACACACACACACACACACACACACACACACACTTCTCTAAACCCAACTGAGGTAAACTGAGCCCTCAGATATTTGTCAGGAATAATCTGAGGCCAGCCACCCATTACACACTGTGATTCACCATCCCAGAGGCAGGACTGCATCAAGAACATTTGAGATGAGATTCACAACACCAGTTTTATCACCAGAGAAGGGCCTGCCACAGAGAAGCCTCTCACATGGACTGATCATACCAAATCTGCATGGACTCTTCCAGCTTCTTTTTTTCTGTAGTGTTAAGGATGGAATCCAGGACCTTATGCCTGCTAGACCAAATGTTCTACCCCTTAGCTATACTCCTAACTCTATTAATCAAGGCATGCCAGATATTTACCCTGGAAAGGTGGCTAACCAATCTGACCTGCTGTCACATTATCCTCTGTCCATGTTGCTGTGGGCATGACAATTCCTCCCAAGGCCAACAGGCTCAGCTAGTGTCAATAACTCCTGGGTGCAATGTCAATATCTCAACCAACCTAATAGGATTGACCCTTCTACTACAACACAAGTACAATTGGGTGTGAAATATACAATATTCCCTAGTAGGGAGGGGCACCTATTACTTTGAAGTGACATGTAGGCTGTCAATCACTGTCCTGATCACTTCATAGGGAGAAGAAACAAGGGGATAGAAAAACACATTTGCCAATGGATATATGGAGCTTGCAGGGTGAGCGGGGACAGAGATGAGGCAGGCACACAGGGTGGAGTTCCAAAGGGAAGACAGGACAAGTGGCAGCCACCTGCCATCACAGTCAGAGAAGTTAAATAGACATAGCCCATCCTCCAAGTTATTAGATTGATGGTAGTCACTGGCAGAAGATGGAAAGAAAATTTTTGTCTCCACAATGTTGGAAATGAACTATACAACTTGTGGGTAGGAGGGGGTTAGGAGGGAAAAAAAACCTGGGAGAAAATAAGAGCTGAACAGGAGGAATCATTGCTACACTGTTGGTGGGAGTGCAAACTCGTTCAACCACTATGGAAAGCAGTATGGCAGTTCCTCAAAAGACTAAACATAAAGCTCCCCTATGACCCAGCAAGTCCACTACTTGGCATTTACCCAAACGTCCAGAAACAAGGACATACTAAAGCTACTAACACAATGTTGTTCATTGCAGCACTATTTACCATAGTTAACATATGAAACCAACTCAGATGCCCCTCAGTAGATGATTGGATCAAGAAAATGTGGTATTTATGCACAATGGAATTCTATGCTGACATCAGAAAAAATGGCATTGCCCTATTTGCAAGGAAATGAAAAGACTTGGAAAAAATCATATTAAGTGAAGTAAGCCGGACTCAAAGGAACATAGTCTCAATAGTTTCCCTCATTTGTAATAATTAATGCATGTCTACGAATCTCCTAGCAGAGAACTACAATAGCTCAAAACCTAGATATATAAGACCATATAGGATGAGACTAACTGGAAGGATCTTCAAGATGTGGAAACAAGAGATTTGTATTATGTGATTGTTTTTCTTAATGTACTGTTACTTCTCTTCTCTTTTGTCGCCCTTTGGTTAATCTCATATTGTTACTATATCTGATTTTGTTACCTGGTATGTTGTACATACTTTTATTTGTTTATTTGACATAGGAAAGGGGGGGGAAACAAAGATGATTAGGGGGTGAGGAGAGGGAAGTGAGGACAAAAACTTGAGAAGGGGTGTCAATGTGTGAGAAGTGATGTACCCTCTGTCTGGTGAATGTAACTGTGACCCCTGTATACATTACAATAAAAAGTATATTTTAAAAAAGGTAAAAAAGAACAATTTTTTAAAAAATAACTAAAGCCACCAGGTGCTGGTGACTCATAGCTGTAATCCTAGTTACTCAGGATGTCTGAGATCTGAGGATTGTGATTCAAAGACAGGCCAGACACGAAGTCCATGAGACTTATCTGCAGTTAGCCAGACTCAAGTGTTATAAAGTACTAGCCTTCAGTGAAAAGTTAAGGGATATTTTTTGCCAGTGCTGGGCCTTGAACTCGGGACCTGAGCGCTGTTCTTGAGCTTTGTCAAGGGTAGAGCTCTACCATTTGAGCCTCAACACCACTTTCAGCTTTTTCTGTGTATGTGGTACCAAGGAATCAAACCCAGGGCTTCCATGTATGCTAGGCAAGCACTCTACCACTAGGCCACACCCCCAGCCCTCTTCGTTATGATTTTGATCCTATTTTTTATTTAGGGGAAGTATGCCAGTGACTTTGTTCAAGAAAAAAGAGGCCCTGGAAGGGCAGCATAGCACAGGGAAGGAACTGCAGGTGCAGGTCCTCTGTACAGCTCCCTCAGCCATGGCAGCACACTGGCATCTTGAACTGCACTTAAGCACGTGGCTCCCTGTTTTCTTTGAAAAGTGTACAACTCCATCCTTGAGCAATCACATGCCAACACTTGTCACCACAGGACATCTGGCATTTGGGGGTTCCACCCATATCAAACCCCACTCTCTAGAGGACAAGCCTCAGAGGTAAGGAATCATTCTTTAGAGCAGAGCCCAACCATGGAGTGTTCAACATTCCAGAAGCATCCACACACTGAGTAGCAGTTGCCTTTGGCAGGACGGGGAGGGGGGAAACCTTGATCAAATCCAAATCAAAGCCTCAGGAAAGCCAAAGGCTCTTGCTTGATGTTTAGTGAAGTTATCTTTGGGGAGAAAATACTCCAGCAGACTTATTGGTACTGATTTTCTAATTCTTGTTCCCTCACTGAAAATCTCCAGCCAGGTGTGATGGTATGCACCTAGAGCTCCAACTACTTTCCAGGCTGAAACAGGAGACTGGATTGAGCCCAAGGGCAACCTGGCCAACAAAGTGGGACCAGGTGCCCGTGGCTCACACCTGTAATCCTAGCTACTCAGGAAACTGCGATCTGAGGATCTAGGTTCAAAACCAGCCCGGGCACGAAAGTCCATGAGACTCTTATCCCAATTAACCACCAGAAAACCAGAAGTGGAGCTATGGCTCAAGAGGTAGGGTGGTAGCCTTGAGCTGAAGAGCTCAGGGACAATGCCCAGGCCCAATGCCCTGACCCAAAAAAAGGGGGGGGGGAGGGAAGGAAAGAGGAAGGGGAGGGAAGGGAGAAGGGAAAACAGAACAGAAAAGAAAACCTAAAGATTTGTATTGCTCTTTAATTGGAATTAATCCTGGGATCATCAGAAGAAAATACCTGTTGTGATGTTTTCATTTACTTTAAAATACTATAAGCCAGGTGCCAATGGCTCATACCTGTAATCCTAGCTTTTCAGGAAGCCAAGATCTGAGGATTACGGTTCAAAGCCAGTCTTGACAGGAAAGTCATGAGATTCTTATCTACAAAACAACTACTCAGGGACCGAGAGTTTGGCTAGTTGTAGAGTGCTTGCCTAGCATGCATGAAGACCCAGGTTTGATTCCTTGGTACCACATACATAGAAAAAAAAGCCCAAAGTGGTGCTGAGGCTCAAGTGGTAGAGCTCCAGTCTTGAGAAAGTCCAAGGACAGTGCTCAGGCCCTGAGCTCAAGCCCAGGACTGGCAAAAAAAATAGAACTATTCAGCAAAAGCCAGAAGTGAAGAAAAGGAAAGCAAAATCCAGAAATGGAGCTGTGGTTCAAGTGGTAGAATGTTAGCCTTGAGCAAAAGAAGCTCGGGGACAGTGTCTTTTCCCAGAGTTATTTCAGGACCAGCAAAAAAATATGCTAAAACAGATCAGGGCCAGGTACCAGTGGCTCACACCTATATAGCAATCCTAGCCACTTGGGAGGCTGAGATTGCAGGATCATGGTTCAAGTCCCTAGATGGGCAAAAAGAAGAAAAAGAAATGATATTCAAGGGGCTGGGGATACAGCTTAATTGTAGAGCTAAGTTTAGCATGCACAAGGAGACAGGGAAAAAAAGAGAGGAAGGAGAAAGAGAGAAGGGGAGGGAAGAGGGAGAGGGAAATAAGGAGAGGACAGGAAGAGAAAGCATGTGAATGAGAAAGAGAAAGAGGGGGACACATATGACCAGATTCCTAAAGAGTCCAGAATTCTCTTTTGTTTCTGGATAATGCTTGGTACCCTGACCCTAATAAATGGATAATTGAGTCTGTGACTGGAATATTATATTTCCTTCAGGTGAACTTTGTATGCAAGAAGACCCAAACAGGATAGAGGTTTAAACTATGTTTGAGTTCCTAGAAGCGATTTTTATACAGCTTAGTGTCTGCTTGCTAATAAATGTTTATCTGTGGCAGATCTAGCGTTGACACTTGTTTTAATTCCAAACTGGCAGCAGAATTGTGGGGAGTTACCTAACTTCCTCAGCTTCCTGCAATTATTGGTGATGACTGAGCTCTACCCATAAAATCTAACAGTTGTGTTTAACCAAATTGGTTTTGATCAGTTCACCACAGTACCTAAAAAATGCAAACAAGAAACCCTAATGCTAAAAGTTTCCCCGTCCCCTCCCACCCCCCCGCCCCCTCCACCGCACCATTTTTTTCCTAATTGCTGCAAAACTTCTGAAGGAAAGATATTTGACTCAGTAGCCAATAGTAATCTTTGTCATTTCATCTGAATGTTAGGTAAGCAGACCTGCAATTTTCAGGACATGGGACATGAACTCAAGGTCTGGGTACTGCTCTTTGACCTTTTTCACTCAAGGCTAGCACTCTACCATTTTGAACTCACAGTGCTACTTCCAATTTTCTGGTGATTAACTGGAGATAAGAGTCTCATGGACTTTCCTTCTCAAGCTGGTTTCTAACTGTGATCCTCAGATCTCGGCCTCCTGAGTAGCTAGGATTACAAGCATGAGCCACTGGTGCCTGCCTCATGTCACAATTCTCCCATCCTCTTGATCTGTCCCTGTGCCCTCCTCCTGGGTGAAATTCTACTCGCCATCTCCTCCATTTTTCTAAATCACACTCTTCTTTTACAAGTCCATTATAGAGAGGCAGAGTGATCTCCTACACAAGTGCACCATGGGTAGTCCCTCTTTCTCACCAAATGCCATCAGCAGAATTGTTTGATTTGTCAGGTGCCCTGGGTTTCCTTTGGGCATCATGCTGGCAAGCTAGTGGCCATTGTGGTTGCTATTGATCAGAAGAGAGCTTTGGTGATTAGTCCCTACACTCAGATAGGGAACACACAATGCTCTCCAGTGCCTACAGTGCATCAACTTCACCCTCCAGTTCCCACTTACTGCCCATCACAAGCAGGTATGACAAGCCTGGTAGATGACAGATAGACCAAATGGGTAGCCAAGAAGATGGAAGCCAGAGACAGGAAGGCCCAAGTGACAAATTTTGATCATTGCAAATCATGAAGGCAAAGAAAATGTGAGACAGAATGATTTGAGAATTAAATTCAGAAACTTCAAAGAGCAGCCAGGCACCTGTGGCCTATGCCTAAAATCCTAGTTACCCAGGAAAATGAGATCTGAGGATTAGGGTTCAAAGCCAGCCAAGGAACTGGCAAACACATACAAGTGGAGGTGTGGCTCAAGTGACAAAGCACCAGCCTTGAATGAATGAAACTAAACAAGAACATAAGACCCTGAGTTGAAACCCCAGTATTGGCATAATTGAAAAAAAATTGTTTTGTTTCATTTTTTTCAGGTCCAAGGATTGAATTTAGGGCCTGACCACTGTCCCTGCGCTTCTTTTGCTCAAGGCTAGCACTCTACTGCTTGAGCCACAGTGCCACTTCCAGCTTTTTCTGTTTATGTGGTACTGAGGAATTGAACCCAATGTTTCACGCATGCTAGGCAAACAACCTACCACTAAGCCACATTCCCAGCCAACCCTGAAAAAAACTTTCTCTTTTTAAAGAAAAAAGAAAAGGGCCGGGAGTTTGGCCTAGTGGTAGAGTGTTTGCCTAGCATGCAGGAAGACCGGGGTTCCATTCCTCGGTACCACATACCCAGAAAAAGCTGGAAGTGGCGCTATGGACCAAGTGGTAGAGCAGTAGCCTTGAGTGCTCAGATCCTGAGTTCAAGCCCGGCAAAAAAAAAAAAAAAAAAGAAAAGAAAAGATGTTGTTGTTGGTGGTGGTGGTGATGTTTGTTTTTGCTTTGGGTGTATTTCTTTTGGGAACAGGCAAAGAGGAGCACAGAAAGAGCTGTAGTAAGGGTGAACAAATGCAATCATACTACTCAGAATGGATGTTGTTCAAAGCCAGCCGGGCAGAAATGTCTCCATGAGACTCTTATCTCCAATTAACCACAAGAAAACCAGAAGTATCCCTAGTTTGGATTCCCTGGAACCACATACACAGAAAAAGCTGAAAGTAGCGCTGTGGCTCAAGTGGCAGGGTGCTAGCCTTGAGCAAAATGTAGACAAGCACCGTGCCCAGGCCCTGAGTACAAGCCCCAGAACTGGCAAAAAAAAAAGAAGAAGAAAGAAAGAAAAGAAAAAAAAAACAAGTTGAACTATGACATACAAACCCTCAGCCTAATTTTAAGTGCCAGTGATTGCATATACAGATTCCCTTCTTGAATACTTGTTTGTTAAATACGTCATTTGAAATATGATGTAAAAATCAATGTTAATGAATTCTTTAATAAAAAAAGCAAGTTGGAGGCAGGGCTCAGTTGGTAGAGTGCTAATCAATGAGTAAAAGTAATGGGAACTGAGTTCGAATCCCAATCTCAGACCTAAAAAAGAAAAGGAAAGAAAAAGAAAAGCACAACTCTTTGGAGCTTCTATCTGAAAACTTTCTGAAAGATTCTAACTACAAAAACTACTACAGTACCAGGAGTTTGGCCTACTGGTAGAGTGCTTGCCCAGCATGCATGAAGACCCAGATTTGATTCCTCCGTACCACCCACATAGAAAAAGCTCAAAGGACAGTGCTCGGGCCCTGAGTTCAGTCCCCAAAACTAGCACACACACACACACACACACACACACACACACACCACACACACACACACACACACACACACACACACACACACACCTATTACAGCTAAAAGTCTGGTTAAAAAAAATAAGAGTGATACCTGTAGACAAAAGTCTCCTGCCCAGAAAGCCACAGGCCATGGAAAACACTGAGCATCTGCTCTAAAACATCTGGTAAGTACACATAGGAACCTTTTTAAAAGGAAAAACAAGAATAAAGGTTATTTTACAAAGACAAATACAGATAGGTTGACATCAGTGACTCACACCTGTAATCCTAACTAGTTGAATGTCTGAGATCTGTGGATCCTGATTCAAAGCCAGCCCAGGCTGTGATACTCTTATCTCCAAATTAAACAGCAAAATTCCAGAAATAAGAGTGTGTCTCTAGTGCTAGAGTGCTTGTCTAATATGCACGAAAGCCCCGGGTTCAATTTCTTGGTACTGCATACACAGAAAAAGCCAGAAGTTGTGCTGTGGTGCAAGTGGCAGAGTGCTAGCCTTGAGAAAGCCCAAGGACAGTGCTCAGACACTGAGCTCAAGCCCAGGACTGGCAAAAAAAATGATGAGTTGATTTCAAGCAGCTGCATCTTCCCTTCATTTTGGTAGGGACATATTAAAAGGTCACCCCAGCAAGTTAGCTATCTTGTGGATTGGATCCCAAAAAAATGAGGGAATCCCCAGCCTAGCTGCCTGGCTTCTTCACCTTCCGCAGGCTGTCACATGAAAATAATCACTCAGGAAACAAAAAGGAAATGACCACTAATTCAAAAGAACCCAGCTTTAGCACCATCATGTATGGGTGTTGGGCAAATTCCAGGGGTTGCCAGTATACTCACAGACTCCCATAATTCTTTGCATACTTCAATCCCAGCTCTCATTGTCACCTAGCAAGGTGATCTATGTTATATCATAGCCTCTGTACAGTCACAAATGCAGGTGGAAACACACATCTGAAGTGGGAAAACAGAGTCTCTGCCCTCCACCCAGTCACCTCAGTACCCATCCCCTAATTATGCATAGCCACCAACCAGTCACATTTACAGAGTTGGGAGGTGACCCACCGTTACCAGGGTTGAGGCTACATTCCATGGCCTCCTATCCTTTCATTCCCCCTTGGAGAACTAACAGATCATTTCACAAAGATGTCATCATCTGCCGACTAATGGCAAGTTTCAGTCAGAAGAAATGGTCCATTACCTTCCCCTATTACAGGGAGGCCCCACTGGAGAATGACAGCTGAGACAAAGGACACTCGTGGCTCAGTGGCACTGCAGAAGACTGACCAGACAGGTCGGTGGAAGGTTCGTCCATTCAAAGTGATTTTCTTTCCTCTCTGAACCCTGAACAGGGGGAGGGGAGATTGAAGATTGTCCCTTTTTTTCCTTCCAAGAACAAAAGAGAAAAGAATAGAGAAGATAAGAGGAAACGAAAAAAAACTTTTTTTATTTTACAGTGCCGGGCATGGAACCCTGGCCTTGCCCATGGCGGAAGATGACTGGCTTCTGGCTTATGGTAGAGCTCTCTCTCTCTCTCTCTCTCTCTCTCTCTCTCTCTCTCTCTCTCTCTCTCTCTCTCTCTCTCTCTCTCTCTCTCTCTCTCTCTCTCTCTCTCATTGTGTGTGCATGTGTGCCAATCTTGAGGCTTGAACTCAGGATTTTTTTACTCAAGACTAGTACTCTGCCCTATAAGCCACAATTCTTCTTTCGGCTTTTTGGTGGTTGATTGGAGATAAGTCTCGCAGGGAGCCTGGCTTCAGACCTCGATCGTCAGATCTCAACCTCCTGAGCAGCTAGGATTACAAGCCTACAACACTGGCAGCCACTCTGTCCTCTAAATAAGGCCTCAACATCGCACAGAGCCATGATGCACAGCAGTCTCTGGAGTCCAACTCCAAGGCTCAATTACAACCCTGCCACCCAATGCCCACAACCTTGAACCACTGGCTTTGACCTCTCTAGCCCTCAGTTACAGCATCTGTTCAAAATCAAAATAATAGCATCACTCTCACAGTGGAATGATGTGATTTAAATGGAAGGCACATAGAAAACTGCCCTGGCACTTAACATGCTCAATAAACGAATTATACAAATAAGCAACTCCTGGTTTCCTTTGTCTTCCATTCCTTTATTACTCTGCTTGCCCACTCAGGACTGACTCTGTTTCTGAAACAGGCCTTCCAATGTCCAGAGAGAAGCAAAGGGACCCAGAAACATGTAGAAAGATGAATAGGATTGCAATTCATTGCTTTGAGGATGACTGGTCAAGTAGCTACTCTTATCTATCTCATCTCTTAGGTAAGAGCATATTTTGGGAAAACTCAAGGAGAAAATGTGGCTGAGCCAAGCAATGGGCACCTAATGTTAAGAATAATGGCAAGCCAGGTGCCGATGGTTCGTGCTTATAATCCTAACTACTCACAACACTGAGATCTGAAAACTGCAGTTCAAAGCCAGCTCAGGCAGAAAAGGTGTAATATTCTTATCTCCAATTGACCAGTAAAAAGAGCCAGAAATGGAGCTATGACTCAAGTGGTACAGTCTTGAGCAACATAATCTAAGAAAAAGCACCCACACCCTAAGTTCAAGCCCCATAATCAGCACAAAAGATGATGAGGAAACGGAGGAGGAAGATGGGGAGGGGGGGAAAGAAGGAAAGTATGTGCCAAGCACAGTTTTAAGGTCATCCTATGTATTGTTTCACTTATGCTTTGTAGCAAACCTCATTTGCACATACAAAGTAGGAAACAAAGGCACCAACACCTACAATGGCTTAAAGCTGATAATGGGAATGTAAGCAATCTAACACTGCAGATGGGTATTCAAGGGCTGCCCCCTGCTGCTGTCCACCTAAAGCAAGGGAAGCAGGAAGGACAAAGATGCCATACAACTCTTTGGTGAGGTAGTGGGTTGGGGCTAAATCCTAACATAGGATCAAGGGTCCACGAGTATCTGGGTTGGCTGAGGGTATAACTCAGCAAGAGAGCACTTACCCAGCATGTGCAAAGCCCTGGGTTGCACTCCCAGCATCTCTAAGAAAGAAACTCTATCTACAATTTGATTTTTAATCTCTTTGAATCTCAGCTTCCTCATAGGGAAAACAAGAATAAAAGTATTTGATCCAACTTCAAGAAGGCCTACAGGAAATAATGCAGGTAAGTAACCCAGAACAATGGTGAACGCATGCTCAGATGACTGAGCCCTCTGCAGGATTTCCCCAGAATTACAGTCCCTGAGTTTCCCTTTGAGGGAAAATTTGTTCCTTCATTTCTTTATTTGGCTTTGTTTTGTGTGCTAGTACTGGGGCTTGAGTTCAAGGTCTGGGCACTGGACACTGTCCTTTAGGGGTTTTTCTTTGCTCCAGGCTAGGGCTCTGCCAGTTGAACAACAGTTGCACTCTTGACTTTATTACTGGCTAATTGGAGATAACACTTTCCTACACTGGCTGCCTTTGGAACCGTGATCCACAGATCTCAGCCCCCTGAGTAGCTAGGATCACAGGTGTGAGCCCCAATGCTGCTCATCTTGAGAAACTCACTTTATGAATTATTCACAAACTTAAAAACTGGGGCAGAATAATAGTCCTAGATGTGCTTTTCCACTTTCTGGAGGTGTGGATAGGGAGGGGGACATTAGCCTTATCAGTATTCCCTTCTCCTTCCTCCAAGAATAAAGCCCCTTCCCTCGTCTTCCTCTGTCACTTGCAGGTGAAGTCACAAACATCCTTTTTGGGGGCTGAGGATGTAGCTCATTGGTAGAGCCCTTGCCTATCATGAAGGACCCTGAGCTGATCACAACCACTGGAAATATGAGAACTCCTTTGTCTTACTTTCTTCTTTTTAAAAAAATATTATTGCCAGGTGCAGGTGGCTTACACTTGTAATCCTAGCTACTCAGGAGGCTGAGATCTGAGGATTGTGGTTCAAAGCCAGCCCGGGCACTAAAGTCCGTGAGACTCTTTATCTTCAATTAACCACCAGAAAACCAGAATTGGTGATGTGGCTCAAGATATAATTTATATCTCTATCTATCTATCTATCTATCTACCTATCTACCTATCATCTGTCTGTCTGGATATATGAGAGAGAGAGAGAGAGAGAGAGAGAGAGAGAGAGAGAGAGAGAGAGAGAGAGAGAGAGAGAGAGAGAGAGAGAGAAAGTAATGTTAGTAGTAGAGTTGCCGTGGTGGTGTACTAGGGTGTTTGAACTTATGCCTGCTAGGAAGTTGTGCTTTTTTTATTCTTTTATTTTTCAGTAGGATCTGCTGTTTGTGCCTGGGCTCACCAGGACAAAAATCCTCATGTTTATGCATTGTGCATAACTGTAATAACATGTGCATGCCAACACACTTTTTTTTATTGATTGCAATGAGATCCCAAAAACTCCTGGAGTATTGAATCATGATCCTCCTGATATCAGTCCCCTATGCAACTAGGATTATAAGCGTGAACCAGCATGCCTGCCAATTATTTTGAAACAAGGTTTTTCTATGTAGATAAAACTGGCCTTGTACTTACAACTGTCTCAGTTAACTCCTGAATGCTGGGATTACAGGTGTGCACTAATGCACTCAGCTATCTTTTTCCTTAAGGGCTTTTCTCCCCATGTCTTTTTCACATAAATCACTTTATTTGTCACATCATCCTTGAACACTTCCCACCAGTGGTTTGCTTTCATCCTCACCATAGAACTGCAAAGGGGTTCACTTACTTCACTTTATAGGTAATCAGACTCCAGTAAGGTTTGCTTCTATTACATTTTTCCCTCTTCCTTATAGCCAGCACAATCCCGGCCAGAGGTTGCATTCTAGTGAGATTTTTCTGTAAGTCACATGTTTTCAAACCTTACCATCCGTGGCATATCCATCTTCACATGATTTCATGATTGCATGAGTGGAGAGGAATTGACCCCATGGAACAGCAATAAAATTGGGATTCTGCTGCTTACTTAGTTATTTGGTTCTGTGCCATTCACTTATCCTCCTAGTCAATTTCCTCACATCTAAAAGGAGATAAAGACAACTCTCACTCTACAAACTTGTGAAAACCAAGTAACTTTATGTATGCACTCTTGTCATTGTGATGCCTGAAGGGTAATGGAATGCTTGTAGCTCTGAATTTACATCTAGTCTGACATCAGACCTGCCAACTATGTGACTTTGAAAATGTTGAAGGACAAATAATACAACATTGCCCTGAAGGGGCTGTTGAGGAACTCCTCATTGGCATTTTCAATGTATAATTTACATCACAATAAATATTGAAATTCTTTACTTCACAAAGCAATGTCCTATGTATATTTTGTTGTATACTCATTAAAAACAACAACGACGATGATAGAAGCCAGGCGTTGGTGGTCCTGCCTGTAATCCTAGCTACTCAACGAGATTGAGATCCAGAGGATGAAGATCCATAGCCAACTTTAGCAGAAAACTCCTCCAGTCTGTATCTCCAAATTAACTAACAAAAAGCTGGCTAGGAGGGATGACGCAAGTGGCCAAACACTAGCCCTGCAAGTAAGCCTAGCAAGTGTGATCCCTTTGAGTTTAATTTTTTTTAAAGAAGAATTAGGCTTTACCAATTACAATTGTTCCAATTTTTTTTGTTACAATTGTTCCAGTTTCTCCTTCCTGGAAGTGAATTCCCATTGGAGTTTGCAAAATTATTCTTCCCATCTTCCTTCAAGGGCCATATTACAAAGACCACTGTGGTCCAGAATCCAGCCCTAACTCCAGGGACTTTTTGTTGGTTTTATGAATCCACACAGTGCTCAGTACCTGTAGTCTAGTCATCTACATACTGTCTTCAGGGCTTGTCCTTGGATACTTTTAGCTCAAGGCTAGAGCTCTGCCAGTTGGCCATAGCACCACTTCCAGGTTTTTCTGTGTATGTGGTATGGAGGAATCGAACCTAGGGTTTTGTGCATGCTAAGCAAACACTCTACCAATAGGCCATGTTCCCAGCCTTGTTTTTGAGCTTTTGTGCCCAAGGCTAGCACTATACCACTTGAGCCACAGCTTCATTTCTAGATTTTTTTAGTGGTTAAAGGTAAAAGTCTCAAGAAGTTTTCTGCCAGAGCTGGCCTCAAATTGTAATCCTTAGATCTCAGCCTTGTGTATAGGTAGGATTACAGGAATAAATCAGGGTATCAGGCTTTGTGTTTTATATGTACTACATACAATTTACTATGTAGTATACTAAGTTTCTACATAGCCACCTTCAACAAGTAGCAACATGTACTTCATATCACATCTATATGTCTGTTCCTTGTGAATTTGGATAATATTTTTGTTTGTTTTTATGCAGTACGAGAGCTTGAACTCAAGGCCTGGGCACTATCTCTGAGTTTTGTTTTGTTTATTCTCAAGGGTGATGCTCTCGCTATTTGAATCACATCTCCACTTCCTGATTTTTGGTAGATTCATTGCAGCTAACACATATTTTCTGCTAAACAATCTATCATTCCCTCCATTAATAATGCAGTATGGTACCTCCTTTTGCACTTCAGTGTCCCCATCAATTGGAACAGGAGTTGTATGTACATCCTGCTACTATGAGGAACACAATGGATTGCTGTGTAGCAGCGCCGTGGTTCACTCTGATAATAAGGATCAAGTCGTGATGTTCCAAACTAAGAATTGTTGAGGTTTTAGGAAATGGGCATGGGGGGAGGGGCGGGTGATGCCCATGGGGGCGCAAGAACGGGACCTCCAGTTCACTATGTGAATGATGGTGAAATAACCTTGAGTTCGAACGTGCTGTGCTACGTGGGGTGTCCAGCAGGAGGCGCTGCGACAGCGCAGCGGCGTGGGGGGCGGCGCGGGACTGGGGCGGGGCGGGGTTCAGCGGGTGCAGTGAGGTGGGAGGGCGGCCAGTTCCAGCTGCTGGTGCAAACAGAGAGCCACACTGCTATTTTAATAGGCGATCGGGACGTGGAACGTCAAGAGCCACGAGGGATGTTGGGGTTCAGGTGCTGGGGGAGGAGGAGGGGAGGTGCTCCAGGCAAGTCGGGCACCTGCTCCCTTGCTTGTCTCTACTATTGCCAATCGTCCTGGCTGTGTCTCGCTTCCCGCCCTAAGTGCCGCTCTTCCTGGTAGAATATGTTGGAACAGGGCACAGGACAGACTGAGGAAACACCTGTATGCAACAAGAAAAGAAGTGGGGGGAACCCCCCCCCAGCAGCCTTCCAATGGCTTCTCCATGAGCTCGCTCTCAGGAGCCTTGTAAAAAGCGCGCCCAGAAAAGCAGCACAGATCAGTTTTCAAAAAAAAAAAAATGCTTTCTAGTTCTTACTCCCCTTTACGTCTCTTATTTCTCAACTCTACTGTGCCTTGCAAACAAAAAATGTCTTCTTTACCCTGGGGGCTTTTCCAGTGTTCTGGGACGCACGAGAATCCACACACACCAGGGTTGATCCCTTGCAGAGAACCGCCAAGTTCCTCTGATCCTCAATGTTGCGACTGCTTTTGGCTTCCGTATTCTTCCCTTCTGCAATCTCCTGGCCCCGATCTACAGGTGGGGAGTGGGATTGGAACATCGAGGAACAAAGAAACTTGGAGGGGGGAACCTTGTCTCTAGTTAGACTTCCCTAGTGTGCACAGCTTTCCACTTGCCCCTGAGGACCAAGTATGGGGGTGGGGGTGGGAGATTGAGAACTCATAAAATCTTCCAAACCTGATCTCCCTGCACATTGCAAAGCGGTGGGGGGGCAAGCTAAGGAGGGGTGAGCCGTGAATAGAACTGAAGCCGTGACAGCCAGACTCTCGTGGAACAGGCCCAAGTGGCTGAGAACGCCAATGGCCACTTAAAAAGGGGGGGTAAAAAAGGGGGGGGAAAGAAAACCTGCCAAAAAGCATTTCTGCCTCATTGCAATGTGTAGCTTTTTCCTGCTATTTTTTTCACAATAAGAGAGGGAGTGAAGCTTGCTACCTCCGCCCCGCACTCTTCCACCCCCTTCTCCGAGAGAGAAGAGAGAGAGAGAGAAAGAGAGAGAGAGAGAGAGAGAGAGAGAGAGAGAGAGAGAGAGAGAGAGAGAGAGAGAGAGAGAGAGAGAGAGAGAGAGTCTAATGGATCTGAGAAGGGAAGGGAAAAAAAACCCACACACCAGTCTCTGAGGGGATGCCAGTGAGGTGTGGCTTGTATTTAAATATCCAATATGTCAATGTAAGGGGAGTGGGTATGTATATAAACCAGCGTGTTGCATTTGATCGCCGTCCGCGCAGGCAGCAATGCGAGGCTGGGAGGGATGGATGCGGAGGGGACGCGGTCCTCTGACTGAGAGCAAGGTCAAAAGCGCGCGGCCCCACGCTCTCCGCCGCTGAGAACTTCCTTGGACGCCAACAGACGTCTCCTGCAGCTGGGCAGAGCGCACAGCGAGCAAACGAGCCGAGCACACCGAGCGAGCCAACGGAACGAGCACCGCCGGATCGCCTGTGCCCCGCTACAGGGACAAGTCCTCCGCGTACCCCCCCAACCTACACACTGCGATCCCGGCTTTGTGGGGGGGCCCTCCGTGTGTGCCCCGCACAGCCTGCGCCACTGCCGTTGGGCCCCCGCCATGGCGGAGGTGGGGGGGGTCTTTGCATCTTTGGACTGGGATCTGCATGGTTTCTCATCATCTCTGGGGAACGTGCCCTTAGCTGACTCCCCGGGTTTCCTGAATGAGCGCCTGGGCCAGATCGAGGGGAAACTGCAGCGGGGTTCGCCCACAGACTTCGCCCACCTGAAGGGGATCCTGCGGCGCCGCCAGCTTTACTGCCGCACCGGCTTCCACCTGGAGATCTTCCCCAATGGCACTGTGCACGGCACCCGCCACGATCACAGCCGATTCGGTGAGGACCCGGCGCGCCCGGTGAGGGGACGGGAGGAGGGCGGACGCTAACCTGGGTGAGTCGAGGACTCTGGATTCCCGGGGTGGGGCCTGTGAGACCGTCGTCCCCACGCACACACTCGAGACTATGTGCCCAGTCTGCGCCCGTCGAGGCGAGACTTGGTGTCTGGCGTAGACCATACCCACGCGCGACATCGCAGCGTCCTGCACTATGGGATACTCTTGAGAACCGATGAAGCGCCTCTCCCCCCCCACTTCCACCCTCCCTCCTTCCCCCACGAACGAGAGGCTCTGTCGAAGAGTTGCACCTGAGTTTTCCATGAAAGCAGGTGGATCTGGGGAGGAGAGGGAGCTTGTCGCTTCCGAGGCCAGGGAGTGAAATCTCCTAAGAAGGTCCCGAACGCAAGCCTGAGGCGCCTGACTAGGAGCTGAGCCTGCAAAAGGCCAGAAGCGAGCTGGCCACACAGCCCCGAGCGCACAGCACTCTTGGCTAGTGGACACCCCAGCAGCCCCCAGCACTGGTTAGCTTCAGACTGCTTAACCCCAACATATGAGCTAAGCCAGACAGAACAGGGTGAATTGGGTACCGGGGAGTCAAGGAAAACCTCTGGGAATCCAATCTACAAGCACACCAACCCTAGAAACCAGTGTAGCTCAGATCGGCCTCTGGACGATTACTTCACCCTACTCACTCCCAACCCTAGAAGCAGGTGTCCACCTAGAGCTGGGACAGCAAGATCCAATCTCCATCCACAACTTTCTTTGCCTGCCTGTCACTCTGAACATTGGTCAGAGGACACAGCTGCCTGTCTCACCTACCAAACCAATTACCTCATCAATAGAAGCCTTGATCTAGGATACAGACCCTTACCTTTCTAAACAAATGTGTTTCATCCTTAGGAATTTGCCATTTTTAAAAATAATTTTCAATGTTACATTCTCTACAAAGCCATCAGGCAGGTGCCATCATAGATAGCCTTCCTCCTCCCCCACCTGCCAATGCCCTCTGCTTCTTCCCAAGGTCTCTTCAATCCGAGAAAGTCACCTTCTAATGCCTAAGCCAGTAAAAACCCTGTACCCAACCTCTCAACCATAACACCCTCGCTTTTTCCTGCCCACCCCCACCACCTACAAAACTCTCCATCCTACTGCCCAAGCCTTGCTAGAACAACACCTGGGAGGGTGGGGGAGATACTAAAAGGAGAGAAAGGAGTGGGGACAGTGTATGGGAAAGACGAAGCCTAGCAAACAATTTAGGGCCCATGGCTCGTCTTCCTTGCTAGGAGCAGGCAAGAACCTTAACGACATCTATGTCATCTTGGAAAAATGCACTCAAACAGAGCTGGAGTACAGTAGGTTGGGAGGGGTAATGGAGAGGTACAGGTGTCTATATAAACTTGTAGCAGGTCCTCAAAAGGGTGATAAGGTGCAGTGGGAAGAGGGGGAGTGTTAACTTGGCTCCTTTCCCTTTCTTCACTTGGGATTTTGCATTCCCCTTTTGTTCCTTTTCATGAGGAACTGAGACCTCTCCACCCAGGCCTTGGAGGCTCCCAGAAATGGCTTAAACAATACTGGAATCATTTGAATATAAAATAAGTGTGAGTGTATGGGGTGTGGGTGGGTGGGTGTGTATGTATGTGTGTGTATAATAATGGAGAAATGCAGGCAGGGGTCATGAAAGTAGAAAAAGTCCTTTCAGCCACTGGCTACAAGTGTCTGTCAGACTCACTGCCCAAGCTCGCCTGGTAATCTACAAGGTCAATAGAAATCAGTAATACCTCTTAGGATAAGTGATCCTTAATTACCCCCCTGATGACACATTCATTTCTTGCTTTCTTTTCATCTCCCAGATCTGCTAAGGATGTTAAGTTTAAGCAGAAACCAAAGGAAATAAAAGTGGCAAAGGAAGAGATGTTTTTGCAGCCGCTTCATGGCTGGCTAGCTTCATTTCTGGATTTGTCTTTTAGAATAACAAGATAACTGGTTCAGACCCCTTCCCAGCAACCTTTTTCTCTTTCCTCTTTCCTCTCCTTCTCTGACTTCCTGGCATTTTCATGAATTTCCTATAAAGGAAATGATAATTGATTGAAGTTGTCTCTGTACTCTTCTCTGCCAACTTTCAAACACACACCTCCTCTCTCGCAGTTGAGTCTTTCTTGGGGGCGGGGGTGAAAGACATGGAGTTTGACTTCGCTAACTCTTTCTTCCCTCCACATTTGAGTTAATCAGCCAGGGTATTCAATAAATTGAAACTTTTAACATTCCATAAGTGCTTTAGCAGTCAACATTCCAACAGGGTAAAGTAGGCCAGACTTAAGATATAAAATATTATAGATTTCTGCTTGGGGGGAGGAGGTAGTCTCCAAAGGCCATGTAAAGTAAATAGCTATTTGTTGTAATTGGAGAGCAGGGCCCCCAAGGATTACGCTGGAATCCATGTGCTCAGAATGAGTGAGGCTGAGCCCAAGAACAGCCCCGACTCTAAATAATAACCTGTTGGCCCAGCACATACTCCCTGCTCTCTATTTGCAATCGGTAGCCAGGAATATTTCAGCCCCCGCCTGGGCTGATGGCATTTACTCAAAACTGAGGTTCCTGGGGATCCTCACATTCCTCAGGGGTACCTGTGGACTGGCAGAGCAGGCGTGGAAGCCACAGTGAAGCAGAGACTTCCTGCCAGGTGGGATGGAACGGGTGTTTCAGTGATGTGATTCTAGGAGTTGTAAGTATTTTACATGATCTTTTTCAGGGGGAGTAAAAACAGGTTTCAATTCACCATGTCTGTGTGTGAGTACAATGCATCTTGATCAATGTCACCCGGGCAAAATGCCAAGGCATCACCATCTTGGCCCTCGATGATCTAAAAGGATAGCTCAGGCAGAGTCATGGAACCAGATTAAATGACACTTTAGCCATTTATCTAGGTAGATTCTCAAACAGTGGGGCCCAGGACCAATGGGCTTTGATGGAAGCTCTGAGGAAAGACATGTAAGAAGAGAAGAGTCTGGAAATTGTCAAGAAAAGGCCAGCGCCTGAGGTGTGCAGGTCAAGAAAAGGCAGGGTGGAGGGAGGTCCTGGGTCTGGCAGGAGTGACAGAAGGGAGGACTAACTTTGTCTACTTAATACTTTGCTGTTAACACCCCTGTCCAGCTGGAGCTGGGAAAATAGGAAAATGGCTTGTTTTCGCTCCCCTTTCATGCTGGCTGGAATTCAGGAGAAGGTTTAGAAATATCTATTCCATCATCGTGTACCACTGGGTTCCCACAGTCTGAATCCAGCTAATAGGAAAGTTGGCAAGGAGAAATGGTGCCCAAAGACAGCTGGGCAGGGATGATTCCAGCTGTTGGAGACCCCTCTTACTGGACACAACCCAAGTGACTTCCTGTATGATCTGTCCTTTGGCATCAGGGTTCACAGAGAGTTGGAGAAAAACTGCGGTGACTCAAATAGCCACACCTCTTGGGTTTCATGATTTTGTTTGCACCCCAGGTCTCAGGCGGTGAGATCACAAGCCATCCTCTGCTACTTAAGAAGTGAGCTCAGGGTATTCAGAGACATGAGATACTGACAGAATGAAGGAACAAAGACTAAGCCTGGATAGGATCTGCCTGAGCAAAACAAAGAACTGAAGGCTCCCATATGTTGATGATCCTCAGAGTTTAGCACCCAGAACCAAATCATGACCTGGTTTCTAATTCCTTCACCAAATGGCCATTCTACTCTGAACATGTCCCCCTGCTTTTCTGTATGTCTCTAGCACCGTAGAACTCAGCATAGCATGCACCCCCTAGAGTACTCAAGCCAAGGGTCAGCCGAGTAGCAGGGCAGCCTCCTCCCTATATGACTCACTAGACCTTTGCAAATGTGGCCTTAAGTCATTCACACTAGCTTCCCCCATCCCCTTCTACATTTTACACTAGCTTTTAAATGACTTTGAAAATTTTCTATTGATTTATTATTATATTTAAACAGTTGTATGTACAAAGTAGTAACCATTCCATGAGGCAGTTTATGTAAGTACAATGCATTGGATTTTTCTTTTTCTTTTGAAATAAAAAGGATTTTTTAAAATTATTTTTTGGCCAGGCAGCTATGACTCACACCTATAATCCTAGTTGAGGAGGCTGAAATTGGAGGATCATGGTTTGAAGTCAGCCTGTCCAGGAAAATCTTGAAGATTCTCATTGCCAATTAGCCAGCAAAAAGCCAGAAACTAGGGGGTCGGGAGTTTGGCTTAGTGGTAGAGTGCTTGCCCTGCATGCATGAAGACCTGGGTTCAATTCCTCGGTAACACATACACAGGAAAAGCCAGAAGTGATGCTATGGCTCACGTGATAGAGACTTAGCTTGAGAAACCTAAGGACAGTGCTCAAAGCCCTGCGTCTAAGCCCCAGGACTGGCAAAAAAAAAGCCAGAAACTAGAGAGCTAAGTTCAAGCATAAAAGCTTGGGGACATTGCCCAGCCTCTGAGTTCAAGCCCCAGGACAGGCATCAAAAAATGGAGACTTGCTATTTAGTTTGTTTGCTGCCAGTCCTAGGGCTTTAACTCAGGACCTGAGCACTGTCCTTGGGATTTCTCAAGGCTACAGCTCTACCACTTGAGCCACAGCACCACTTCCAGCTTTTTCTATGTATGTCATACCGAGTAATCAAACTTGGGACTTCATGCATGCTAGGCAAGCACTCTACCACTAGGCAAAACTCCTGGCCCCAGGATCTTGTTATTTAGTGCAGGCTGCTCTCAAACTTGGAATTCACCTATCTCAGCCTTCCATGTGTTGGGATTACAGGCACATGCCACCCTGTTGGGCAATTTTAAAAATTTTATATAAGCAGTTTTACATTTGATTTTTACTAATTCTGATAATCACTCACTATCATCCTGAATTTACTTCACTCAATCAAATCTCTTAGGCCATTGTTACTATATCTTTTTAGAGATGGGCAAATTTGTATTTAACTAGAAACATGTAGCATTACTCAAGGTACTGGGTTCAATCCCCAGCATCACAGAAAAGACAAAAAAAAGAAATATGGTTACCCAAAGTGTGGAGGTAAATTTTGCAGGGTATGAAGGGGTGGGGGGGAGAGGAGGGAGCCTGAAAAGCCCCAGCAGACTATAATAGCCACAAACTAAGGCTTATGGTTAACTCAGCTCTCTGTACTTTGGGCTCACCTTTGTCCAACAAAACCCCAAAACTCAATGGAGCATATTTTGATGGAGCCAGCCCACTTTGCCATCCTCTTGAGATCTCTTCACTTTCCACCGTGTCACCCTCAGCTGTGTCTTTTGGAACTAGGATAAATGTCCTCTTGGGGTTCATTTATTAAAATGCTAAGCAGGGCACAAACCTGTGCAGTGCAGTGGAAGATGTAGATCCATTAAATCCATGTTTGATTTAACCTCTATTCAGCACTAGCCATTTCCCCTCCCTCCCATCAGTATGTGCCAATTTCTCTTCCCAAGACTCTCTTCTATTGGTAAGCATCTGTCACAACCCAACTGAGGATTGCAATGAGAGACCAAAGGCTAGACCCTAAGACCCACCACCTACTAGTCAAGCCTCTGGAATCCACAGGACACTTCCCACTGGAGGTTTTAACTTGATTTCAAAATTAGCCACTTGTAAATTTGGACCTTAGTACCTTGGGAGCTAGAGGACAGAAAACTGATTGCAAGTTCAAAGCCAACCCGGGCTACATAGCCAGACCCTGTCTCAGAAAAAAATTTACTTTAGCTTTATGCAATCATCTCTGTTTCCTATGTAGGTAATTTAGAATACTATTACCCTGAATAATTTCATTTTTGAATGTATGACAGCTAAGTAAGTGTGAGCCCATTTTATACTGTTGGATACATCAAACAATTGCATCCATGTTTTTAGTCTGTACATTTTAAAATGTAGTAGAAGATAGGAATCTCAAAGAAGACTCCAACTGAGGCCAGACACGTGGCTTAGTTGGTAGAGTGCTTGCCTAGCATTCATGAAGATCTGGGTTCCATTCCTTGATACCACATACATTGAAAAAGCTGGAAATGGTGCTGTGGCTCAAGTGGTAGAGATCTAGCCTTGAAAAAGCCCAAGGACGGTGCTCAGCCCCTGAGTTCAAGCCCCAGGACTGGCAAAAAAAAAATCCAGACTCCAACTGACTATTATATCTATAGCTAGATGAGAGAGAAACCATATTAGAGCAAAACTGTACAAGACTTCAGTATCAACAGGATTTCATTTCTGGGTACTTTTACCCTCTTTACAGTTGTTCTTTTTCTTCCCATGGGGTAAATGAAAACATTTTCAAATCTTTGCCTCTAACCTTGTCAGCTAAAAGGACATTTCTGAATTTCTTCCCTTTCCCCTTCAAATTGCAACATTTTGTATCAGTATGGAGTCCAATACTACCTGCCAACTCTGCTGTGGATAAACTTTAAAAAAAATCTCAAGAGAGAAGGGGAGAGTGACAGGCTTGTCAGCTTGAGGCTGTACTAGCTGTGAGCACTTTTTAGGAGAAAGCCCTCACGAGGCCTAGTCTTCCCTCCAGCCATGAACAGACTGAACAAACTCAGTGAGTGATCTGTGTGGTATTTGTTACCAGCAGTTAAGGGCAGTTGACAGCCCCATGTGGCTTTAAGGACATTGGAGCGGAGAGGGTGCAAAAAAAGTTCAGCCCAGAGGACAGCAAGGAAAATGCTATGTATGCTGGGGAGGAGCGAGATGACTTTGGGAAGGTTCCAGAAACTTCTTGCATTGAGAAAGCAGCCGTCCCATTTCTTGAAATGGTTGGTATTTGACAAGAACACCTTATAATTATGAACCTTTAGTAACCAAAGCCTTCTTGTGGTCTCTTCTTTGTAACACAACTAGGAGGGCTGGGGATGATGGAGCTCCGTGTAAATTGCTTGCCTAACACACTCGTAGGCCCTGGATTTAATCTCCAGAACCGTCAAATAAAACAATAAAATGGTTAAAAGTGTTAGGTAAAAGCAAAAATTGATCCCCCCCCCGCTCCATTTTCCACATGAAAAACAGGTCTGGAGATACTGGATGTCAGCTGAAGGTTCATTGTTGCTACAAAAGATGGTATTTTGTTGTTTTGTTTGGTGTGTGTGTGTGTGTGTGTGTGTGTGTGTGTGTGTGTGTGTGTGTGTGTGTATGCATGCATGTACGCTGGTCCCCAGGCTTAAACTCAGGATTTAAGTGCTATTTCTGACCTTTTTTGCTCAAGGCTGATGCTCTACCATTTGTGCCATGACTCTACTTCTAGCTTCTTCTTCATGGTTAATTGGAGATGAGTCTCTCCGACTTTCCTGGTCAGGCTGACTTCAAACCATGATCCTTACATCTCAGCTTCCTGAGTAGCTAGGATTACAGGCATGAGCCAATGGAGCCTGGAAACAGGTGTTTTCTTTGTTTTTGTTTATCAGGGAATCCCAATGACACCCAGGCTGGCTTCTTGTTGTGGGGGAGGGTCATGTCACCCACATGTCCTAGCTTGATGTGACTAACAGAATGGTGTTCCTTTTGTTACTCTAGGAATTCTGGAGTTTATCAGCCTGGCAGTGGGGTTGATTAGCATCCGGGGTGTGGACTCTGGCCTGTACCTGGGGATGAACGAACGAGGAGAGCTCTATGGATCGGTAAGCTTCCCACTTCCCCTTTTTTTTTTGCCAGTCCTGGGCTTGAGCTCAGGGCCTGAGCACTGTCCTTGGACTTTCTCAAGGCTAGAGCTCTACCACTTGAGACTCAGCACCATTTCCGGCTTTTTTCTATGTATGTGGTACCGAGGAATCGAACCTGGGTCTTCATGCATGCTAGGCAAGCACTTTAACCACTAGGCCAAACTCCCGGCCCCCACTTCCCCTTTCATCAGAGGCTTTTACCAACCAATGTTTGGACAATATAAGGCAAATGGATGTTTATCTAGCACTTGAAAACACTTTTGTCAACTGGCTGCTCAGGACTCTTCTCTACAATATCTTCACCCATGCAGCTCCTCACCCCTTCAAAACATAAGCTCTTCTGTGATACCTTTACTTTTGCCTTTTCTACTAGAGGGCCAGCTACCTTGATAATGGCAAGCTGCCACTCGTTTGTCGGTAGATGGTCAGGGTTTAGTGAAGTAACTGAGAGCATATGGTACTTTTAATAGTTGTCCAGAGCCAGCCAGGATTCAGTGACTCATACCTGTAATCCTAGCTACTGGGGAGGCTGAGATATGAGGATCACAGTTCAAAGCCAGCCCAGGTAGGAAAGTATGTGAGACTCTTATCTCCACTTAACAACATAAAAAAGTCAAGAGTAGAGCTGTAGCTCAGGCAGTAAGTACGGTGCCTGCCTTAAGCATAAAAGCTAAGGAGCTAGGCACCAGTGGCCCATGCCTGTAAGTGTAGCTACTCCGGAGGCTGAGATCTGAGCACCACAATTTGAAGCCAGTGGGTAGGAAAGTCCATGATACTCTTATGTCCAAGTAACCACCTAAAAAGCCCAAAGTGGAACTGTGGCTCAAGGATAGGGCACCAGCCTTGAGCTAAAATGTTAAAGGGCAGCACCCTGGCTCTGAGGTCAAGTCCCAGTACTGGAGGGAAAAAAAAAGGCTGTCCAGAGAAATAACCCAGTAGCAGACCGAAGAAATTCAAGCAGTGGGTAAATGCCTTCAAATGGAAGATTCTGAAGTTAGCAGCACAGATTCTGATTTCCACATTGCTTCAGTTGAATCCCAATAGTCAAATGAAACAAATGGTTGAAAAATGAAGGTTTCAAGGTCTGCTGACAGCATTAAGCCCCTAGCTAGGCCCGGGCAGGCTGCAATACAAGTCCTGTCTTCTGGAAGCTAGCCCAGCATTGGGGTATGGTAAGTGACTGCTGACCTTAACCCTTTCAGAGGATCCCAATTTCCTGGCTTGCACTTTTGAGTCACATAGCATGCTTTCTGGCTCCCTACAACCCCATGGAATCAGAACACATTTTTCCCTGACACCTAAGAGATAGGCCTGTCCCCAGCACTCCATATCCACTACCCTAGCAAGAAGTATGGTGGCCCAATCAAGAGTGAGAAGGGACAGAGGCAAGAGACCAGGGGCTGCCAGCTTCAAATAGGCAGATTGGAGAAGGTTTTGAAGGGGATCTTTTCTGAGCTCTTTCACTGACACGCCTGAGACCCTTCAGTATGAAAGATCACAGCTCACCGCTCATAGAGCTTTATATAGATCTGAGGCCTTTGCCTGCCAGTTGATTGAGTTGACTGCAATCTCAATGGATTTGAATGCTCTTAGAACTAGGGAGGGAGGAAGCTCGCAGTGAGTGCCATGAAGGCATTGGAGTCCATAAAAGAAATCCTTATGCTGAGCTCCAGTAGAGGGGGCTAGGAGTTTGGCCTAATGGTAGAGTGCTTGCCTAGCACGCATGAAGCTCTGAGTTTGATTCCTTTGTACCACATACACAGAAAAAGCCAGAAGTGGCTGTGGCTCAAGTGGTATAGCACTAGCCTTGAGAAAGCCCAAGGACAGTGACCAGGCCCTGAGTTCAAGCCCCAGGACAAATCAAAGCCACCCAGGGCAAATAAATGTATAAGAAACTCTTTTCTTCCCTTAACAAAAAGCTACACGTGGAGGCAGGAGGGGTGGGGGTTGGCCTAGTGGTAGAGTGCTTGCCTAGCATGCACAAAAGACCTGGGTTCCGCAGTACCACATACATGGAAAAAAGCCAGAAGTGATGCTGTAGCCCAAGTGGTAGAGTTCTAGTCTTGAGAAACCCCAAGGACAGTGCGCAAGCCCTGAGCCTAAGCCCAGGACTGGCAGAAAAAAAAAAAGCTACCAGTGGAGCTCCACTGGTAGAGCACCAGCCTTTAGTGGGAAAAACTAAGGAACATCACCAGGCCCTGAGTTCAAGCCTCAGTAAGGCACAAAAACAATAATTCTTATTCTAGTGATAGCCATCTCCTCCGATCACTTTCCTTCAAGAAAGATCTCACCTTGAAGGAGTGCTTTGGCTCAAGTTGTGGAGCACTAGCCTTGACCAAAAGAAGCTCAGGGACAACACCCCCTCCCCGAGTTCAAACCCCATGCCCAACCAAAAACAAAAGTAACTGAAAAAAGAAAGATCTCATCGAAGTCATTTCTGTGTGGTTTGTGAAAGAGGATGGACTGTGGATGCTACTTGGAAGAAAGCTACATGAGTAATGTGGGGGGGAGAGAGGACTGCCATTGTCTGCCCTCCATGTGCCTTGCTGTTTTAGAGAGTTATCTAATGAGCTCTGTTCTCTTTTTCTCACCCTCACAGAAGAAACTCACACGTGAATGTGTTTTCCGGGAACAGTTTGAAGAAAACTGGTACAACACTTATGCCTCCACCTTGTATAAACACTCAGATTCAGAGAGACAGTATTATGTGGCCCTGAACAAAGATGGCTCACCCCGCGAGGGATACAGGACTAAACGACACCAGAAGTTCACTCACTTTTTACCCAGGCCAGTAGACCCTTCTAAGTTACCCTCCATGTCCAGAGACCTCTTCCGCTATAGGTAATGGACCTTGGGAGTGGGGGGAGAGGAGGAGGATGGAATCTGTGACCTGAGTAACTCTGAGGCCACGGCTGTGTCTACAAGCACTATACTCATAGCTTTCCAAGTCTTCCTATCAATTTAGATAACAGAGAGGCACTTACCATTCAACTTGACCCAGCTGTTGTTCCCTGGTTGTTCAAAGTGTATATGAAGGTTGAGTTATTTTGGGGAGGGATATGGGGGGATGGGGCGGGCCTGAGGGAAAGCCTGTATATAATTTTTTCTTTAATCATGTTCTTTCCTCTGAGGTGGAATAACAAAGAATTGGGGGGGAGGCATCGCAGGGGAACCCTGCCAAGGGTCAGGGGTTGTCTTGCTCCCACACCCCTCCCAAATGCCTTGAGAATGGATAGAAAGGAAAGACCAAGGAATCTGCCACAGATGCTACCTACAGAGCTTTGAAAAAAGTCTCCTGAAGTAAATTCTTGGGGCTCCTGCCCTGCTGCGAGCCGGCCCCTGCTCTGGCTCTGCCAATTTCTCATTCGTCCTGACATGCAGTTCTCCTGCCATTGAAAGTGGGAAGCGGGCTAGGCTGTAAGAAAATCATATTCAAATGTTAAGCATGGATACTGTGCATAAGGACAAACTATTTATGAAATGTATATGCTATTTATTTTATATATTTATTTATTTCAAAAATAATTTTATTTTTAATGAGAGATGCTATGACTGGATTTTCATCAGAAAGAATAAGGTCCTACTGAAACAGGATAAAAATGACTTATTAAAGGCTTTTATTGGCAATAAAATTGTCTTTATATTGTAAACACTGTGTGATTCTATTGAGTTGTACATTTTGGAGAATGAAAGGTTGGTCAAGCTCTTCCATGCCACTCATTAGAATTTCTTAGGCTAGGGCTACCCCACAGACCATGCCAAGGCACTACTGAAAGCCTAGTGGTCTTGGCAGGTCCTGTGATTTTTTTTTTGTGGGTCATGGGGCCTGCACTCTGGGCCTGGACGCTGACCCTGAGCTCTTCAGCTCAAGGCTACCACCATACCCCTAAGTCACATTGCCACTTCAGGTTTTCTAGTGATTAATAGGAGATAAGCATCTCAAGGTCTTTGGTGCCCAGCCTGGCTTTGAACCTCCATCCTCAGATCTCAGCCTCCTGAGTAGCTTGGATTACAGGCGTGAACCCCACGCAAAGCCCCAGGTCCTTTGATTTTGAACTTAGTGCCGAATCTTGCATTCAGGAAGCTTGTAATCCTAACTACTTCAGAGGTAGAGATTGAGACAATCATGATTCAAGACTAGCCCAGGCAAAATTTTTGTGGCGATCCCTATCTCAACCAATAGCTGGGTAAAGTTAGTATGTGCCTGTTAACCCAATTATGAAGGAAGTTGGGATTGGAGGATTGCAACTTCAGGACAGGCATTAAAAAAAATCTCAGACAGGTGCTGGTGTCTTATGCTTGTAATCTTAGCTTCAATGAAGGCTAAGATCCGAGGATCACAAATCAAAATCAGTCCAGGAAGCAAAAGTCTGCCAGATGCTTGTCTCCAGTTAATCAGAGAAAAAGCCAGAAGTGGTGCTGTGTCTCAACTAGTAGAGTGCTAGCCTTGAGCAAAAAGGAGCACAGAGACCGCTCCCAGGCCCAAAGTTCAAGCTCCAGAATCAGCAATAAGAAAGAAAATATCGGGGCCGGGTGTTTGGCCTAGTGGTAGAGTGCTTGCCTAGCATGCACAAAGACCCAGGTTCGATTCCTCAGTACCACATACATAGAAAAAAGCCGAAAGTGGTGCTGAGGTAGAGCTCTAGTCTTGAGAAAGTCCAAGGACAGTGTTCAGGCCCTGAGCTCAAGCCAAGGACTGGGGGAAAAAAGAAAGAAAGAAAATATCAAGATTCCATCTTGATGGAAGAAACTGCATGTGATAGTATGTGCCTGTCATTGTCCAGACATGTACTCATGAAAAAAGTTAGATCCTACCTCAAAATAACAAGTTCACAAAAGGGTGGGGAAGCTGGAATTTGTGATTTAAAGAGTGCTGGCCTAGAAAGAATGAGGCTTACAGTCCAAGCCCTAGCACTACCACCACCACCAAAACAATAAAACACCATTCTGATTGAAGTTCCTCCCATTCATATTTAGAATAATTAGGGATTGAGAAATTCTTGTTGAGTGCTTGCTTAGAACCCAAATCCCTAAGACTGAAAATCCTTCTTACTTTAAATATGAGCAAAACAATGCAAAACAATAATCAACAGGGAGATTGATTTTTTGAGCCAGCCAGCTTCCTTTCTGGAAGACGATCTCCTCTATCTCTTTACCAAATCCCATCATCCCATGCCAGTGCTTCTCCTAGGAATCCATCAATACCTTTCCATCATGCAGTAATGTACAAAGTGTATGGTCTTTTGACTAGCAGTCACCAGGAAACTAACTAGAGACAGAAATTATCAAGAACTCTGAGGACAAAGCCCAGGAATCTGTATGTTAATGAACCTTTCAGGAAATCTCTGAACACACTAACGTTTGAGACGCAGTGCCCTAATTTGTTTTCCCTTAATTGTGTTTGCAATCAAATGGTTTATAAAGTCTCAGGGTAGCTTGGTCCACAGAACAAATCAGCGTGACCAGTTAATGGGGGTGAAGGAGAGGGGAGGATTATATTCCTGGGAGCTGTGCCCTTCCTATACTAGGTATGCTGGTTTGGCCTCTCCACTGATATTTGCAGAGAAAAAAGCACAGGGTGATTTGTGTGCTGTAGTGAATGTTGCCAGGAAATAAGGATCAAAAGGCCGCAGGTCTCATTGAGGGCACAAACACTATGGCAGCGTGGTGGAAAAAGATTTGAATTTAGGACAGTCCTTCTTGGTATTCCTCACTCCGATCACATGAGCATTCCTTATTTGTCCAATGAATTGTATGAGTTTGAATCAAATAGCTCCCATACTGGCTCATGTGTAGCATGCATGAAGTCCTAGGTTCCAATCTCAAACATCACTACCACAATAACTATAGCAAAATCAGAAATTTTTTTTTTGCCAGTCCTGAGCTTGAGCTCAAGGCCTAAGCACTGTCCTTGGACTTTCTCAAGGCTAGAGCTCTACCACTTGAGCCTCAGCACCATTTCCAGCTTTTTTTTTCTATGTATGTGGTACCGAGGAATCGAACCCGGGTCTTCGTGCATGCTAGGCAAGCACTCTACCACTAGGCCAAACTCCCGGCAAAATCAGAAATTTTCTAAAAGTGCACTCAGAAGCTGAGCCTGAGCTCAGCTATTTGAGAAGTAGAGATTGGAAAGACTGAGGTTAGAGGCCAGCCTAGGCAAAAAGTTAGTGTGAGCCCATCTCAATCAGTAAGCCAGGTGTGATAGCATGCATCTATGATCTGGAAGGCCTGAGGAAAGATGGTTGTAGTCTACAGCCATCCCTGGTGAAAAACACAAGATCCCACTGAAAAATAAGAAAAAGCAGCTAGTAGTTCACACCTTAATCCTAGCTACTCAAAAAGCTGAGATCTGAAGATGATGATTCAAAACCAGTCCCATCAGAAAAGCCTATGAGATCCCAGAAAGCCTGTAAGAGCCAGTGCTCGAGTGGTAGAACTCAAGTCCCAGGACTGGTTAAAAAAAAAAGATATGGGGCCAGGAGTTTGGTCTAGTGTTAGAGTGCTTGCCTAGCATGCACAAAGACCTGGGTTAGATTCCTCAGTACCACATACATAGAAAAAAGCCAGAAATGGTGCTGAGGCTCAAGTGGTATAGATCTAACCTTGAGAAAAAGATCAAGGACCGTACTCAGGCCCTGAGTCCAAGTCCAGGACTGGCAAAAAATATATATAAGTGCAGGGAGGGGAGGAACGAGAATGGCTGCACAACCTGGGCTACCCGGGGTTCTGAACAGAGCCCAGCACCAGGCTAACCCTAACAACAGCCCTGACACCAGGTCTTCCTTCCTCTCCCTCACACTTTTCCTTCCATTCCTACTGCCACTGCCCAACGTTGCTGTCTTGGTCTGTTTTCTGTTTCTGTAATTGTTTAATTAATCTCTATCATTATACATAATCACTGAAATAATTAATTATATATGATATAACTATATTATGCATAACTTTCTCATATACTTAAATATTATATAATATGTATAATGATACATTGTGAAAAGTCATAATTGTGAAAACACCACAACCTTATAAAATAGGAAAGTTTATTCAGTTCACAGTTCTGAAGGCTGGGGCATTCAAGATTGGGCAGTTTTCTGAGATGATGCCCAGCTTAGCCTGGTAAGACAGGACAAATGAGCTCATGTCTTTTCTTTCTTTTTCTGTCATTCCTGGGACTTGAACTCAGGGCCTGAGCACTGTCCTTGGGATTTCTCAAGGCTAGAGCTCTACCATGTGAGCCATAACATCACTTCCAGCTTTTTCTATGTATGCGGTAAGGAGGAATCGAACCCCAGTCTTTGTGCATGCTAGGCAAACACTCTGCCACTATGCCAAAATCCCAGCCTTCTTCTCCTCTTCTTATAAAGCCACAGTCTCATTGGATTGAAGCCCCACCCACTCAATGGCATTAACTTTAATCACCTCCTCAATATCCCACCTGCAAGTATTATGGACCACCTTTCTACCTTCTGTCTGTCTGTGTGTCTGTCTTGTCTGTTTTTGAAGCAGTATCTCCCTTCGTAGCACAGGCTGGTCTCAAATTCACAATCCTTTTGAGAGCAGGAGTACAGGTATTGTCATGCCCATAACACCTCAAAATAGGGATTAAATTTCACCAAAAGTTTTGGTGGGAGCTAGGCACCAGTTGCTCATGCTTATAAGCCTAGCCACTCAGGAGGCTGACATTTTAGGATTACAGTTCAAATCCAGCCCACACAGGAGCATCCACAAAACTCTCATCTCTAGGCAATGGAGCTCCAACTTCTACTCCAGAGAGAAGTAATGAAGTCCTTAAGGGTCAACGCAGAGAGGGCTGGAGCAACTTGGACTGAACCCAGGTGACCTGTGGCCCCCCTGGAACCCTGAGCCTGCTAGATTTCTCACCAGGCAGCTAGGGAGTCATTCTGTGGCTTGGCTAGAGGATAAACTTGTGTTCTTTTTCTTATTTCAAGTCTAATTAAGTTCCTTGGGGAAGGAAGCCGGCACTGACAACTCTGCTAAACTCCTTCTATCTCACCCTGGTGGGTTCAGTATCTGGCTATTTTTGAGCATGCACATCCATTACGATTGTATGTGTATGTGTGTGCACGAGCACTGAGACTTGACTTCAGGGCCTGATCACTGTTGCTGAGCTTTCTTGCTCCAAGTTGGCACTTCTATCATTTGAGCCACCACTCCACATTTGAGATGGAGTGTTTTGTTTTGTTTCTTGGTGTGCTTTTTTAATTGGAGATAACAGTCTGCTGGATGATCCTGCCTGGACTGGATCTGAACCTCAATCCTCACATTTCCATTTCTAAATAGCTAAGATTACAGGCATGAGACATGGGTGCCTGGTTAATTCTCATATGGCAGACACAAGGCCCTGTGACAAGAGCAGAAATACCCCACTCTGTCCTGATTTTGAGTAGCCTCAACTCCTCCATCCCAGAATAGGCTGTGCTTCCCTTTCTGCATCTTTCTCAGTCAATTCTTCTTTGGCAACACAGCCAAAGACACACAGATAACAGGTTCTTCAGGCCCTCATTATGTTGTACATATTTTTTTTGTTTTGCAATGACAGGAATGGTGCCAGAGCTAAACCACACATCTTCATCTTTTTTTTTTCTTTTGGTTGGGTTACAGTTACATTCGCCACATAGTAGGTGCATTACTTCTCACACATTGATACCCCTTCTCATATTTTTGTCCCCATTTTCCACCACCCACCCCCTCCCAATCATTGTTTCCCCCCCTTCCCTTTCCTATTTCAAATAAACAAATAAGCATATATACAATATACCAGGTAATAAAGTCAGATATAGTAACAATATGAGATTAACCACAAGGGCAACAAAATAGAAGAGAAATAACATAGTACATTAAGAACAACAGTCACAGAAGATAAAGCTCTTGTTTCCATATCCTAAAGTTCCTTTCATTTAGTCTCATCCTGTGTGACCTTATATACCTAGGTTTTGAGCTATTGTAATCCTCTGCTAGGAGAGCCCCAGATAACACATCTTCATTTTTAGTCTCATTTGATGGTTATGGGGTTTGAACTCAGAGCCTAGATGGTATCCTTGAGCTTCTTTTACTCAAGGCTTCTTTTACTTAAGCCATAGCTCCACTTCCAGCTTTTTGGTGATTAATTGGAGATAAGAGTCTTATGGACTTTGCTGCCCCAGCTAGCTTTCATTCATGATCTTCAGATCTCAGCCTCCTGAGTAGCTAGGATTAATGGAATGAGCCACCAGTGCCCGGCTTATTCAACACTTTCTAGATCTTTAGTGATGTGCAAAACTGAATGAAGCTATCAAAAGTTTCTGTCCTTTTGCAAAGGTCCAGATTACAATCTAGATCGTAATAAAACTGTAAGGAAGAGTTAGTTATGAGGGGCTATCACAGTTTATATGGGAGAGCTGGACACCGTGGAATCTCTCTTTCCCCAGCTACTTGGGAGACTTCACAGCAGAAGGAAAGACTATCAAAAATAAGGAGGAAATATTGGCACTCCTGGCTGCTCATTGGGAACCAAAGAAACTGTCAATAGTCCATTGCCCAGGACACCAGAAACCTGTAGATCTTGTATCCAGGGGCAATCATCTGGCTGACCAGACTGCCCGGGAGGTGGCCTTATCTTCAACTCCAGCTCTAGCCCTCCAACTCCCAGACCCAGGATCCAGAGTCTTACCACCGATCCCAGGGTATACGGAGGAAGACTTGCAATGGATTGAGAAACTGCCTATGGTACGGCTCCTTGATGGATGGTGGAGAGATTCCAGGAGTCACATAGTACTCCCAGAAAAATTAGGGACAAAGGTGCTACAAAAAATTCACCATAGTACTCATCTGCAAGCCAGAAAGATGCAAGACTTAATAAGACAAACAGGACTACGAATTAAGGAGGCAGCCATCAAAATTGATCAGATTATCTCAGGTTGCAGAGTATGTCAGCTAAATAATGTAGGGAGAAATCAGCAAAATTCAGGGGCAAGGCAGCAAGGAGACAAGCCAGGAGCCTTTTGGGAGGTAGACTTTACTGAAGTAAAACCAGGGAAGTATGGATATAAGTATTTGCTAGTTTTTGTGGATACCTTCTCAGGATGGGTCAAGGCTTTCCCCACTAAAAGGGAAACTGCACAGATAGTGGCCAAGAAGATACTAGAGGACATCTTACCCAGGTATGGCTTTCCAATCATGATAGGTTCGGACAATGGACCTGTATTTGTCTCGAAGGTAAGTCAGGGACTGGCTTCCATACTTGGGGCAGATTGGAAATTACCTTGTGCCTACAGACCCAAAAGTTCAGGACAGGTAGAGAGAATGAATAGAACATTAAAAGAGACCCTAACTAAATTGACCATGGAGACTGGCGCAAACTTGGTAGCTCTTCTCCCCTATGCTCTGTTCAATCTTTGATCCTCAGACCTCAGCTTCCTGAGTAGCCAGGGTTACAGGCATGAGCCACTAGGTGCCCAGTTTACCTCAACTTTAAGTAGTTTCCTCATCTTTAACTAATTCATGACACATAGTAAGCCTTCACTAAAATTTGATTAGTGTCTGAAAAAAGATTCTGAGAGGTAAAATAACGTGTCCAAGTTTACACAGAGAAAGCTAGACACCCAAATCCTAGCACAGAATTGGTCCACATTTAGTTTGAAAATATGTGAGCTAAAAAATTGGGAAAGAGGGCCAAGAGTTTAGTCTAGTGGTAGAGTGCTTGCCTAGCATGCAAGAAGACCTGGGTTTGATTTCTTGGTACCACATACATAGAAAAAAAAACCAGAAATGGTGCTGTGGCTCAAGTGGTAGAGCTCTAGCCTAGAAAAAGTCCAAGGACAGTGCTCAGGTCCTGAGTTCAAAGCCCAGGACTGGCCAAAAAAAACTGGGAAAGAGAAAGGGAAGGAGTGACAAGGGGTCCAAAAAGAAGTGTACTCTTTACCTGACTGTAACCTCTCTATACATTACCTTTATAATAGTTATTTTTCATTTTAAAAAGAAAATATATAAGCTATCCACTGTTCTAGAGGTGCATCTCTGTAATTCGAAAATAGTCACACTGATGTGGGAACTGATGGCTCACACCTCTAATTGTAGCTACTCAGGAGGCTGAGATCTGATACCCAGGGCAGGGAAATCTATGAGACGCCTATCTTAAGTACCAAAGGGGGGGAAAAAAAACACAAAAAAAAACCCTGAAGTGGAGGTGTGGCTCAAGGGGTAAAGCACTAGCCTTGAGAAGAAAGGCTAAAGGAACACATCCCACGCCTTGAGTTCAAAGCCCCAGTAGCTGGGAATGTGGCTTAGTGGTAGAGTACTTGCCTAGCATGCATGAAACCCTGGGTTGGATTCCTCAGTACCACATAAACAAAAAGCTGGAAGTGGCTCTATGGCTCAAGAGGTAGAGTACTAGTCTTGAGCTAAAGAAGAAGCTCAGGGGCAGTGCTTAGGCCCTGAGTTCAAGTCCCAAGACTGGCAAAAAATGAAAAAGCCTTAGGAGCAATGCACGCACCCCCCCACACACACACATACAGTCACACAAATTCTGACAGCAAGTACTATAGTAATACAGAACTCTTGCATTCTCTGGTTCCATCAGCACTTCTCATTTGAAATAAAGGATTTTGAAGTAGTTTAAAATTAGCCTGGTCTTCGAACATCTAAATGACTCCATTCTTGGCCCTGGTCAAGGAAAGCACAGTTACTGATTCCTATTGGTCAAACCATGCTAAGGGTGGTAAAGCGGGGGGAAATGTTTTAAACAAATTAACTATCATCCCTCTGAAACAAAATCCTGGGGCCAATGCTAAGGATGCCAAATGAAAGGCTTAGGGGGTGATGTCAGAGGTCCCCCCTCTTTTAAAAATACTTTTCACTCACACAAGGATTTGTTTTCCCTTTCAGTGTGCTTCATGGGATTCTTCCAATTCCCACCCACAGTTCAGGGCCAATTATTTTGGAAATTTGTTTAATGTGGTCTGGCAGATTGAAAACCAAATGAATTGGAATTGCAATGGACTAGCAGGCATGTGAATGGAGTAGGTATGGAGACTGGAATAGGGCCCTAGTTTCCTGGCCCCCAAAAGACTCCAGCTATCCTTTGGTATTCTGTGACTCTAGGAGTCAGTCCCACACCCCTGCCTTAGGTATTTGACTGGAAGTGGTGTGTCTGTGTGTGGCACAGTTGAGGGTAGATGCTTTGGAGAAGAAAAGAGGGAAAATTGCAGGCAGACACTTCATTTGAGCCTAGCACATCCAGGAATAGTGTGTGCAAGATGTGGGAAGAAAGGGTGGAAAATGTGCTAATAGAATAAATTGTTTCCTTTGCTAAGAAGGATAAAATCCAAGCAATCCTGCATCACCGAAGTCTTTGAAGTTCAATCCCTCCATGCTGTATTGTTGAAAATTTACCAAGGGTTGGGGATTGAACCAGTAAGACCTTGAATGGCTGCGAACCATCGTTCCTCTCTCCTTCTCCTCCTCCTCTTCCTCCCAAGTTTGGTTTTGTTTTCATTGAAATATATTCACCAAGGCTAGACACAGGCTTCTACCTGCTTTCCTACCGGCAAGCACAGACAAGCAGTTACCAAGAAAAGAAAAAAAAAGGAAGGAAGAAAGATTACTATTTCATTCTTCCATTTGTTTTCTCATACAATGTCACTCTAAAGCCTGCACCTCAAAAAGGTACACGTAATTACACGAGAGTCAACATAAACAAGTATAGCCACCTACCCACTATAAACTTTATCCAGACTACTTCTATAAAAAATGATTTGCTTTTCAATTCTGAACAATATATACACTTGGGAATTAGCAATTATTTGCTTAAAAGCTGACTTCACAAAAGTCCATTTGTCTTTCCCTTGATGTTTATCACCTTTAGTACAAGGAGATGACCAAGACACAAAAATCAGCCCCGTTCAACAATTTGGTGTGGTTTGGGTTTTTTTTTCTTCATCTATTTTCTGCAATGAGTTCCAGAGGCAGTAAGGAACTGCTCTGGGAGGGCCTCTGGGCAAAAGATAAAAAAGGATAGAGCTAGTGGAAGTGGTAATTAGAGCCAATTACAACTTGACTTATCTGCTTTGTCATTAAAATGCCTGTCAGCTCTCTCATTTTTCTAAACAAGAGGAAGAAAGGTATAGCTTAGTGGGGGAGAAGGGTTAGCCAAAGGGGAAGGATTTCTAATACTCTTCACAAACTCCTTGGATAACCTCAGACACACACACACACACACACACACACACACAGAGAAGAGAGAGAGAGAGAGAGAGAGAGAGAGAGAGAGAGAGAGAGAGAGAGAGAGAGAGGGAGAGAGAGAGGGAGAGAGAGAGAGAAAGCGCAAGCGAGCGAGAGAGCATTTGGCGCCTGCTTTGCTCTGGGAGCTGAAAGGGACTTGGGAAATCACCTAGTCCAGTCCCCTGCTTTCTAGCAGGTAAGGTTATTATTATAGTCCCTTTCTTTTTTTTTTCAAATGAGACATGAAAGACCCACTGAATTGAACTAGAATGCATCTTTTACCTCTTAAGTGCAATGGATTTGATGCTGGTATCATTTTTGAGCTTAATTTTCATGAGCAGAATGTAATTATTCTCTCCACATCTCTCACAGATATGTTATGTACAGGTTAATACATATAATAACCACAAAGCCCACTGAAAACCCTAAGGGAAGCTTATAAATATAACATTACCAAAAGGGAAACTAGCACTTGGAATGGATGTGTCTCTAACAGGAACCGATTTGGTTCTTTGAAGAAACTGGCTTTGAAAGAGAATGGAGCACTAGCATCTTTGTGCAGAGCAACAAACACAAAAAGCTCAAGAATGCCACTAATGGGCGTAGCAAGCTTGAGAGCAATAATCAGTGAAACTGGGTGTGCAAAATCAGACATTCTGAGCAAAACTTGGAGGAAAAGTTAAGTGGGAAATAACAGATATTTGTTGCAAATACCAATTTTAAAAGGCTTCTATGGTATACACTCGACCCCTCCTTGCTTTTGTCCTTCAAGAATGATGGCTGGACCCATTAGCTACTTTTCTGTCTCCAATCTTTCTTCACTTTGCATTCATTCTAACCCATTCCAATTATCCCAGCCTAAATCACCATCTTTACCTCAACACATCATCTGCTTCACAAATGCTGATTCTGCTTGGTATTGAATTTCTCATTCAGTTGCTTCAAAGCCATCAATTCACTCCAATCTTCCCCCATCCTTCCCAATCTTTGTTCTCTTCCTTTCAGTATTACTTTTTTCTTGTGTACCTGAAACAAAGCTCATTCTCAAATCCATAGGCTATCTCTCTTCACCTTTCTGAAAAGCCAAGTATTTAATGTGAAAGTCTCCAGGACACAGTTGCTCTTAGTAGCTTCCAGGAATTGTTTCTGTCTCATATCCCCAGTTATTAAAGAGGGCATGCCTCACCCCTCTATTCTTTCAGGTAAAGCTGTGTGTGGCCTTATTTGCCTTATAAAGATGTCAGCAGATGTTTTCTTCCTGGTATGCATGAGAAAGAGACCGCCGGAGTGCCAGAAGGGAGGATTCCTTTGGTTAGCCTAGGATGGTGGTGTCACCAAGGTTACTGAAAGGAGACTAAGGAGACCAGGGCAAATTATATATCCCGCGGGAATTTTGTGGCAGGGTGTACCCCAAGGAGTAAAACTTTTAAGGGTGAGTTGGCACCATCATTATTACATCCAAAGCTACTGGTATCAAGTGTCTGATTAAGCTTAGACACAATAGAAATTTTGAATTAAATTTTTCTTCAACCTCCAATGCTATGTGTGTAGAATGTTGCACAGATGAAAGCATTTCTGAGACATGACAACTCCTTTGAGTTTGGCTCAAATTGTACACTTGTCAGACACATACAAAAAAATCAGGGGGCCGGGAGTTTGACCTAGTGGTAGAGTGCTTGCCTAGCATGCACAAAGACCCCAATTCCACTGATTCCTCAGTACCACATACATAGACAAGCCAGAAGTGGTGCTGTGGCTCAAGTGGCAGAGCACTAGCTAGCCTTAAGGAAAAAGGCCAAGGACAGCGCTCAAGCCCTGAGTTCAAGCCCCATAACTAACAAAAAAAATCAATGGCAGGAAATTTATCATTTTCTTGGTTATAGACAAGTCACATGTTGAGACTGAATGTGGCAACATGACTAATAACCTGAAAACAATTTAGTGTAGTGAGCTTGTGACAGACTGGCTTATTTCACTGTCAATACTGACTTCTATCTACAGCCTTGGAGTAAATATCCATTACTAAGGGGGTGGGAGAGGAATTATTTTGAGGACTTGTCTGCAGCACTTAAGTGGGGATCTGATTTGATGTAAGGAGAGGCATTAAAAGTAGACATCACAGCTGGTGCTGGTGGCTCAGACCTATAATCCTGGCTACACAGGAGACTGGGATCTGAGGATCACAAGTTTGAAGCCAGTTCAGGCAGGAAAAGTCCAGGAGACTTCAATTTCCAGTTAACTTTCCAAAAAAAGTCAGAGGTGGGATTGTGGTTCAAGTGGTAGAGTGCTAACCTTAAGGAACAAAAATCTCTTGGATAGCACCCAGGCCCTGGGTTCAAGTCCCAGGAATAGCGCCCCCCCCAAAATAAAAAAGAAAAAGAAAGAAACATCACCAATTGAGGTGTGCAGAACTTGCAGCTTCACCAGAGGCCAGATGATACAGTTTCATCTACCTCCTGTGAGAGCATTAGATGGTGGGTGGTCTGGGGATGGACTGTGGGTTGGACCTGAATGAGTGAAAGATACAACTGTTAAGAGGTAGGATGATACACAGACAACCAAAACTAACACACATACACACACAGGCTTCCTGGTATGTAAATTCTTTTTGAGGTTAGAGATCTCCTTTTACAGACTTTAGGACATAACAGATTCAGAAGCCAAGCTCCTTGACGTCCCAGTCTTAATTTAACTATGTGTGCAAAAGCATCACCACCATTACACAGGACATCAAAAGCAGTATGTCTTCTATGAAACAATATGTGCACAGATTTTCCAAGCTGGGGAAATGCAATAAAGAGCACAACACATTTTGGTCACTTTATTAAATGACATTAAATAGTTTAAGTTTCAACTACTAAACAGCACTTTGAATGGTGAAAACACAGATAGTATATTGTCATACTTGAATGCTTGTCTTCAAAAACACAATTCCAGTCCTTATATATATTACAAAACAGCCTTAAAGGAAGAAATGACATCTTTTCTACAGTACTTAAGATACTCAATACAGAACCAAAAAGCAGTCTAACAGAAACAAAGGCAAGTCTTCCCCGCTGTATGATTTCAGCAGCCAAAGCTGGATGATGGACTGAAACATTACTATACAACTGGGACAAAACATATACAAGATCACAATACTAAGCAAAACGCTTTACACCCAGAGAAATAAAACAGGTTACAAAATGTGGAGAATTTAGCAGGCAAAACTGTATTACAAGCAACATTTTAAATCGTCATTTTTAAGCCATTGCAACTATTTAAAACATCTAAAACAAATATAAAAATGAGCCTTTTTAGTATTTGATGTGATTTTTACCTTCAGATTGTTAAAACTTGATGTTATACTCAAAGTACAGATTATATAGCGAAAAATGTCAAGTGAGGAAAGTGTATGCAACGTGGTCCAAGTTTTATTTCAAACTCTGATTCCAATTAGTCTTTCTAAGTATCATTCTTTAAATTCATAGTGGAATCCACAATGAAACAGTTTAGAAGGTTGCTCACAATGTTCACATCTATAGCTCTGAGTAAATTATTAGACCATGCTGAACATCCCCAGGTCTGGTAAATCAGGTGTAAAGTGATCTGGACTTAAAAATACCAACTGGCAACAGTTGGCCCAGAGACTACTAGCCTCAGATATTCATTTCATAAATCTTGTCTTTTTCATTTCTTCTAAAGTAAACATACATCTGTGTCCCCCAAAACCCATGCCAATTAAATAAATGTGACGATATGGCTGGCTATGCCAGCCATAGGCCATAGACTTGGTTGGAGGGCAGAGGGGTGAGGGGAGTGTCCACTGGACCTCACACGTTCTGTATTATAATTCTAGTGCTTATGGACCATTTCCCACAAAGTTCTTCCAAGAGAGAGAAAAATGGAAACCTCTTTCAGATCCAAATGACTCCAAACAATTTTAGCAAATGTTCACATCATCCTAATCCAGTGAGAGCAAAGCAAATCCTCCATGCAGCTCTCCCTGACACCACCCCAGAATTCTTTTAGCTGTTTTTAACCTGTTTCCTCACCTTCTCAAAAATGGTTTTGCCATAGTGAGTTGACTCTGGTAGTCAAAAACAATCCTTTTTTTTAAGAAATTCAAGCAACCAAAATGATTATGAATAAAATTATGTCTTAAAAAATCAAACCTGGATGAAGAAAAAGAAATATAATGGTATTTTCAGTAAAGTTTCAAAAAAAGAGTACTACATGAATTACTTTCCATTAAGAAATCACCTCACAGATCTAAACTGAAAAAAAATACATGTATATATGTGTGTGTATATGTATACACACACACACACATACACACACACATATATAAGCTCTAAAATCTTTTTGAGAAAAATGTAAGGAAATTTGGGGATAGAAGAGTGATGAGAGAACAGAAAAGCATAGAAGCCAGTGATCCTTATCTTTAAAAAGAGGAATTATCTATCTCACAATACTGACAGTACTGGGAATTGTTCAAGCACATCCCTCATGTGAACTTAAAGTCAGCAGTGGTTCTGCCATTTTGATGTTGTTTCTAAAAACAGGGTGTGAACCCAACAACCACAACTTCCGTGCTCATCTCCCCAAATGCTAGAAACTTGATTTTCTCAGTCTACATCCCACTGCCAGCAACAGGATGAAGCACTAGCACTGGCACTGTGCAGAGAGGAGATGTGCTTTGTATCAGTGCCAGGAGGAAAGAAAGAAAAGTCATGTGGGGAAGAGAATCCACAACCCTGAATGTTTACCAGGAATTCTTTCAGCACACAGAACTGAAAATAAAAATGGCAGAAACACTCTAGAAGAATAAGGAATTCTCTTCTTAGGCTGTACTTAAGGCTGTTTCTACAATGCTACACTACCTGCCAGACTCCTCCCTGACTTTAGAGTAGTAGTAGGATTGAAGGATATTGCACACAATTCTGTGTCAAGAATAATTCTTAGTTTCCAACTTTTAACCACAGACACAAATCGGCAGGAACCCAGTTTCAGACTTCAGTTAAAAGAACATTAAGACCATTTCAATTACCCTAATTCAGAAATGGGTTAAGTACAAAAGTAGTTCATTAACTTGAGGAATCAACTCTAAGAACTCAGCTGTGTGGTTTTCATATGTAAAGAACGAATATAGAAATCTTTATATTTTTTTCTAAATTCATTAGTTTTATGACAATTTCACGGTTGCTAAAAGCAGGCATAAAAATTTGAGAGGAAATCTGGGGAGCTGTTATTGTTATGAAGGACTTGTTTTCACTGAAAACAATTTGAAATATCTTCTGTACTCAATGTGTGTAAGAAGATTCTAGGCAACATCGCTGACAAAGTCAGGGAGAAATGGTATGCCCTATTTAAAAAAATTGAAAACTAATATGGAAGATTGGCATTTAAAGGGGACCAAACTATTTATACAGTTGAGTTCTGTTAAGTCATGATTCCTAAAAAAATAAAAGATCTTTCTATGATTTTAACAATCCTTTAAGCTTTTAGTGCAAAATCACATTGATTTCCCTTGGGAAGGTCCTGGGTTTTTGCTCCTCATTGGGGGTGGGGCCCGTTGAAGTGGTGGGGGCTGTAGCCCTCCGGCCACCGACTGATACATTCCTCTCATATCAATCTGCTGGTAATTGGAAGGATTCATTATTAAATTTGGAGGCTTTGGCATCATAAGGTGGCCCAGTGCCGCTTGCTGGTAAGTCATTTGTTGCTGTTGCTGCTGACTGTACTGCTGCTGGAGCCTTCGGTTCATAAGTATTCGCTGGACGCAGTTGATTAACTGGGAAGGGGTGGGGGGAGAGAGAGAGAGAGAGAGAAAGAGGGGAGGAGGGAGAGAGGGGGGGGAGAGGAACCTGTTACAAGTGTATGACTGGTCTCCAAGAGGCAAGGATCAAGTTTTGAGTTAAAATCAATTTGTTCAGGGGGTACCATACCAAAAGGAAAACACATTATTGTTATCACCATTACTAATTTGATGGCATTCATAGGCCCATTACTGTAGAAACCAGTTAGTAACACCATTTAAGGCTAAATTCTCTTAATGACTTGACTATTGTACTGCAAGCAGCATTTCAGTTAGTTGCCATAGTAATGTGCCTGGCACTATGATTAGTTTCAAGTATTAGTTACAGCACTTTTTGTCAAGTCTCCTTTCTTTGTCATTCTTCTGAATATTTCACATGATGACAGGCAAATAAACATTGCAGTGACAAACACCAAAGGGAAAAGTGTTTGTAGTAGGAATAATTCCTACCTGGAATGTCTCACATTTCCTAAGATCATTTGAAAACCACAAAATTCTGTCATGCTTTCGAAGTAAAATTCATGCCACAGATATTGATTCCTTGGTGTCAAGAGTTGAAATTTCCCAGCACAGTGCAAGGCAGATGGCTGGCACTGGCTAGGAAAGACGATCAAGGATTCTAGACTATGCTAGCTTTCTGAAGAATTATGTAATATAGTAGGAACGTACAACATCATCCAGGGCTCCACCTCTCATTCTCAAATTAAATATACCACAATCTCTACATGTTAGAAGCCATTGAAAAATGGCAAAGGTAGTATAAAAGTCTGGCAAAAGGTCCTAAATATCTATGCTATGTGGAAAATAGAATTATAATAAAAGAGATCCAATGCCAAGTAGAGTCATCAGTGGGAAGTTCTTGTCCCTTCCTAATAAATACATTATCCTTTTTGCAAGGTGGGTCATGGGGCTTGAACTCTGGGCCTGGGCGCTGTCCCTGAGCTCTTCAGCTCAAGGCTACCGCCCTACCCCTGGAGCCACAGCCCTACCTCCCATTTTCTAGAAGTTAATTTGAGATAAGAGTCTCATGTATTCTTTTGTGCCCGGGCTGGCTTTGAAACCATGATCCTCAGATCTCAGCCTCCAGAGCAACTAGGATTACAGGCATAAGCCACCATGCCTGGTTCAAATGCATTGTGGTAATACGACTTTTTTTTGGGGGGGGGGTTTGGTCATGAGGCTTGAACTCTAGGCCTGGGTGCTGTCCCTGAGCTCTTCACCTCAAGATTAATGTTCTACCATTTGAGCCACAGCACCACTTCCAAATGCATTATCTTCACCAGATTTCTGACAAACCTTCTAGAATAATCAATGTAACCATCCATCCTCTCGACAGGTTACTGATAGAGAAACAGTGATCTGTTATAATTCAAACAAAGTAAACCTAACCTAGAGGTAGTAAGAATTCTTACCATCTGCTGTTTTGTCAGTACATCATTGTAGATAGCTTCCCTCCGTTTCATATCAAGCTCCTGACTGGCTTGTCTACTCAGGGCTAAAGCCTGCACTTGGGCCTCAGAGAGATTCATGTTTTCCTTCCACTAAAAGAAAAAACATCCACTTACTCCTAATAATGATACACTTGGGAAAAAAATCATTAAGGTACTTAAAGATATTCAGGTTTTTAAGTTATTTTTTTATTGTTGAGGTGACTATAAGGAGTTACAGTACGTTTATCAGGTAGTGGGTAAGCTACTTCTTGAACATTGTTACCCCTTCTCGTGTTTTTCTCCCAGTTTCCCTCCCCTGACCCTTCCCAATTCATGTTTTTCCCTTACCTTCCCTTTTTCAAATAAACAAATAAATGAATATACAATATGCCAGTTACCACATTCAGATACAGTAACAACATGAGATAAACCATAAGGGGAAAAGAAGAGAAAATAAATGGCTTCAGTTAGTACATTAACAACAGCAATCACAAAGATAAACCTCTTGTTTCCATATCCTGGAGTTCATTTCACTTAGCCTCATCCTATATGGCCATATGTATGTAGCTTTTAAGCTACCATGATCCTCTGTTAGGAGAATCCTAGACATATACTAATTGTTACAAATGAGGGAAACCATAGGGTCTATGTTTCTTTGGGTCTGACTTACTTCACTTAGATATTCAGGATTTTATAGTTCCCTCTCCCCTTGCCTTAATTATTCTTCTATAAAGGAAGCAGTGATGTGAAAGCATTGTTTTAAGTTATCTACTGTGGTACAGTTTATAGATTCACTATCTCTGGAATGAAATAACTATTTGGAATACTGCAAATGGTAATTAAAATGTGTTTAAACAAACAATACATACATTATTTTTTACATTTTTTTCAATACTTAGGTCCTACTTCTTTTGTAACAAACAACAAAAACTACTGAAATATAGCCAGGCACTGGTGGCTCATGTCTGAAAGTCTAGCTCCTTGGGAGTCCCAATCTGAAGACCAAAGTTCAAAGTCATCTTAGGAAAATAAGAGACATGAGTCTAGAGCTCAGCAGCAAAATGCTAAGTGGAGGCATGGCTCAAGGGGTAGAGCACCAGCTGTGAGCAAAATTGCAAAGCAAGCACTCCCAGCCCTGAGTTCAAGCTCTGAAACTGGCACAAAAGATGGATACTTTGGGGCTATGATCTACTTTAGTAGTACTTAGCAAATATGCTACATTCCCATGAAGCAATTCAACAATAACTGAAAGTCAAAACAGCCGGACATGGTGGGTACATCCCTAAAATCCTAGCAGTTGGGAGACAGAGGAATGAAGGTCTTAATTCTGAGGCCAACCTGAGCTACACAAGACCTTGTCTCCAACATAAAGAAATGAATAGTTAGATAAACAAGCAAATGGTATGCCAGAAGAGGAGGTGAAAATTTGGAAGTAGAAATAAGACAGCACGTCAGTTTGCTTACTATAGATGAAATGATATCTTCAAGAGGCTGAATCCTCACTGCTGTCACACTGTTGGTGGCTTCTACAACCTTTTCTCTTCCTTGATTAATAAGGTCCTAGAAGAATGATGGAAATAAGTTAGCAAGAATAGAAAGCCAGCATCATGTTCAAGTAAAAAGCTCTTTCCTCTTGTCCACTTACAGCATTTGGTTTTAAAATGAAAATAAATGAAGGCCAGGAGTTTGGACTAGTGGTAAAGTGCTTGCCTAGCATGCATGAAGACTCGGGTTCAATTCCTCGGTACCACATACATAGAAAAAAAGCTGGAAATGGTGCTGAGGCTCAAGTGATAGAGCTCTAGCCTTGAGAAAGTCCAAGGCCAGTGCTCAGGCCCTGAGCTCAAGCCCAAAAAAAAGGCAAATGAGACAAGAAAAAAGTGAGCTTCATTAATATAAAGTAAAACTAATCAATACCTGAAGTGTCTTTTTAGGAAGATAAAAAAATTTTGTTTTTCCTACTAGCAGAGATCTGCAATAGAGCAAAACCTTGATACATAAGGCCATATAGTATGAAGCTAATTGAAAAGACCTCCAGGATATTGAAACAAAAGCCATACAATGAATGATTGTTGTCCTTAATGTACTATGTTATCTCTCATCTCTTTTGCTGTCCCTTGGTTATCTCATATTGTTACAGTATCTCACTTTGTAATCTGATATATTGGATTTATTTGTATTTGGTTATTTGAAATTGGATAGGGAAGGGGGGAAAACCAAGACGGGGGGGGGGGAGTGGTGGTGGTGGTGGAGGGGAGGGTAATGGGGACCAAGACATGTGAAAGGGTATCAATATATGTGAATTAATGCACCTTCTATCTGGCAAATATCATGTAACCCTTTTATTAATTACAATAAAAAATAAATTAAAAAAATTTTGTTTTTCTAAGATGAGAGGTAGGGGTGGGGGAGGGAAATGAGGACCAGGACATGAGAAAGGGTATCAATGTTTGTGAAGTAATGCACCTTCTATCTGGTGAATATAATGTAAGCCTTCTATTAATTACAATAAAAATATATGAAAAAGGGGCCGGGAGTTTGGCCTAGTGGTTAAAGTGCTTGCCTAGCATGCATGAAGACCCGGGTTCGATTCCTCGGTACCATATACATAGAAAAAGGCCGGAAGTGGTGCTGAGGCTCAAGTGGTAGAGCTCTAGCCTTGAGAAAGTCCAAGGACAGTGCTCAGGCCATGAGCTCAAGCCCAGGACTGGCAAAAAAATATGAAACAATTAAATAAACCCATGGGCACATTTAAAGGGAGAACTCACAGACTCAACTCAAAACAATCTGTATAGAAAATTCAGTCTTTCCTAGTTCATTGATATGTGGTTCTTAGTTTTCTATTTCTTCCTTATTTTTTTTTTGCCAATGCTGGGGCCAGAACTCAGGGCCTGGGCATTGTCCCTGAGCTTCTTTTGCTCAAGGCTAACACTGTACTACTTAAGCCACAGTGCCACTTCCAACTTTTTATGTATATGTGGTGCTGAGGAATCTGCATGCAGGGCTTCATGCATGCTAGGCAAGCACTCTACCACTAAGTTTTCTATTTCATAATACTATTCCATAATACTATTTTCTATTTCAGAATACTAATGGCGCCTTCTACATAACATTAGAATGTAAATTAATGTGTTTATTTCTCTTACTCTTGAACAATTGACAAACAATTGCTTCCTCATATGTAATCGCTAAAGGCATTGCTATTCAACAGCTTTATTGTTCCTTAATTAACAATTCTTCATTCATTCAAGGACCAATTCCCTGGTGCACTGAACAAATTGTATCAGTCGACAAATGCAAAGAAAAATGTCTGGGTCTATTCACAGGTGATCTTGTGGAGGATGGGATAGTCCCAAAGAGGAGATTTTACAACAAGGCACTTGAGATTGCCTTGAATTCACATCAAGTGTATAACATACCTCTAGCTGTTGGTTACTCATTGCTGACAGGGCTCCCAGATTGAAAGGAATATAAGGAGTTTGAGAGTTGAAAGTGACAGGGGGTAAATTGGTCCCAGTTGGTATGTTGAAACGCATGGTCAGTCCCTAAAAAACAAAAAAAAAAAAAAGGAAAAAAATGTGCACTTTTCACAGTGTGATTCAAAACCTGAAATTTGACAGCACCTACTGGTTTAGAAAAGAACCCACATTCTCAGATCTAGGAAATTATTAACACTCTTCCACACACAAACAAAACACCCTTTTCACCCGAAACCAAGATCTTATTACACAGAAAGCTTTAACCCCTAAAGGTGTACTCTCTTTTTTTCTGGTAATTCCCACAGAAATGAGGCAACTTGATGAGTTCTGCTCAAACTCCCAACAGCACATTAACATTAAAGAAGTTTGGTACAATGCACTAGGACTTTAAAAAGGATTCAGGTATTAGGATAAGGTTTCGCATGTCCCTTTTTGCTCGAGTGGACTGCTGTTTCAGACATGCAACTATTTGAAGGAAAGTTGCTGCTGGAGATTGACACTGATGTCCAATAATAACATACTTCGTGTTCTGATATTTATTCCAAATCAAGATTTCATAGCATACATAGTAAAGCAATTGCTACCTCCAAGTCTAAGGGCAGGCAAGCCAGTACTGATTAGGGTTAACTGATGCTAAAAACACACTTTCCCTTCACCTGGCAATTCAACAAGCACTGGATGGAATACATTGCTGCCTTCTTTCCTTTTTTGTCTTTTGTGAGGCTTGAACTCAGGGCCTGGGCACAGTCTCTGAGCTTTTCTGCTCAAGGCTAGCACTCTGCCAACTGAGCCACAGCACCACTTCCATTTTTCTGGTGATTAATTGTAGATAAGTCTCACAGATTTGGGGCTGGGAGTTTGGCCTAGTAGTAGAGTGCTTGCCTAGCATGCACGAAGGCCCAGGTTTGATTCCTCTGTACCATATACATAGAAAAAAAGCCTGAAGTGGTGCTGAGGCTCAAGTGGTAGAGCTCTAGCCTTGAGAAAGTCCAAGGGCAGTGCTCAGGCTCTGAGGTCAAGGCTAGTGCAGGCAAAAAAAAAAGAGTCTCACATACTTTCCTGGGCCAACCTGGCTTTGATTTGAAACATGATCCTCTGGGGCCAGGAGCATAGTCTACTGGTAGAGTGCTCTCTTAGCATGCACAAAGCCCTGGGTTTGATTCCCTGGTACCGCATACTCAAAAAAAGCCAGTGTGGCTCAAGTGGCAGAGCGCTAGCCTTGAGCAAAAAGCGTCCAAGGACAGTGCCCAGGCCCTGAGTTCAAGCCCCAACACTGGCAAAAAAAAAAGAAAAGAGGAAGGAAGCAAGCAAGCAAGCAGGCAGGCAGGCAGGCAGGCAGGCAAGTCTTGCACGGTGGCTGACGAAGTAATTCTAGCTACTCAGGAGTCTGAGATCTGAGGATCAAGGTTCAAAGCCAGTCCGGGCACAAAAGAGACATCTCTAATTAACCTCTAGAAAATGGGAAGTGGGGCTTGGCTCAAAGGTAGGGTGGTAGCCCTGAGCTGAAGAGCTCAGGAATAGCACCCAGGCCAAGTTCAAGCCCCATGACCCACAAAAAAAAAGAATGAAAGAAAAAAGGAAAGAAAAATGATCCTTAGATCTCAGTCTCCTGAGTAGCTAGGGTTACAGGTGTGAACCACCAGCACCTGGCAAGAGTACATTTCTGTTGGGGCAGCGTCACCTCTTCCCTCACTCTCTTTTGATTTTTCCCTCCTGTCTCCACCCACAAATTGCACAGTTTATTTTTAACATAGTGTCTAGGAAATACCACTACTGCATGTGTTCACCTTTTGCTCCTCCATTCCTATCTCCCCCACCCCCGACCCTCACAAAGATAAATGAACACGCAGGGTGCGGTAGCTCATGCCTGCAATCCTAGCTACTCAGGATGCTGAAATCTGAGGATCGTGGTTCAAAGCCAGCCTGGGCACAAAAGGACCTGAGATAAGAATCTCCAATTAACCTCCATAAGACCAGAAGTGGTGCTGTGGCTCAAATGGTAGAGCAATAGCCTTCAGCTGAAGAGTTCAGGGATAGTGCCCAGGGCCAGAGTTCAAGTCCCACAACCGACCAAAAAAAGATAAATGAACAAACAAGGCAAAAAGAAAACAAAAACAGCAACAAGGAAAAAAACCTCATTTCTATTTCCTGGAGTTCATTTTGATAATTATTTTAAACGATCAGATGCACATAAGCACTGCACCTTTGTGTTTCTCTCCTAAGAGGGCAAGTTTGTTTGTTTGTTTTAGGTCGGTTGTGGGGCTTGAATTCAGGGCCTGGACGCTCTCCCTGAGCTCTTTTGCTCAAGAGCTAGAGCTTTATCACTTTGAATCAAAGCTCTACTTCCAGTTTTCTGGGTGTTCACTGGTAATGAGTCTCATGGATTTTTCACTGGGGTTGGCTTCAAATGGCAATCCTCAAATCTCAGCCTCTTCCTGAGTAGCTAGGATTACAGGTGTAAGCCACAGGCACCCAGGTATATTACTGTTTTTTTTCTCTCCTATCTTAATTCTCTCCTCTCAAAGTTATCTAAAGCTCTTAAATGGATACTCATAATTGAGACCCTGTATCTGAAGACTCATTATAACATTATCCTCTTCAAAGGGGATCTTTTTCTTCTTTACTGGTTTTTAAAATGACTAATATAAAACTCTAAACTAAAAAGGCTTTTAATTCTTTTCCAAAATTGGTAAATTTCATTGGTTGCCAAGGCTAGTCTCAAGTAATCCTACCTCAGCTTCTCAAATAGCTGGGACTACACTACAGGAATGTGTTACTATACCTGGCCCCAAAAGCATATTGGAAGGTTTTCTTGTAATGTTTCCATACATACATATAACATACCCTCATTACCCTCTCATTTCCCCAGCCTTGTTCCTCTCTCAAACAGCCCTCTAAATGAACTACCTTCTTTTCTGCTTCATATTCAGCCCAAGCTGCTTTTCTTTCTTCTTCAGTCAACTCTTCCTCTTCTTTGTGGTCCAACAGAGAGTCATGTTCATGATATCCTACAATGTGTTCTTTATGTATCTGAAGAAGTTCTGCAAGTATGGTATCCTATTTTGAGGGGTTAAAATAATAGTTATTTTTCTTCCTCTGGATCACATCCCCTTAATTGTTAGATTAGAAACTATGTACATTTTAATATATACTATAAATTACAAACAACCATAAAATATACAACATCATACACTTGGGTGTGTGTGTGTGTGTGTGTGCGTGTGTGTGTGTGCGTGTGTGTGTGTGTGTGTGTGCGCACATGCGCGTGCCCCAGTCTTAGGGCTTCAACTCAGAGCTATTTTGTTCAAGGCTAGCATTCTATGACTTGAGCCACCGATCTACTCCCAGCTTTTTGGTGGTTACTTAGACTTTCCTGCCTGAACTTGCTTCAAACTGCAATCCTCAGATCTCAGCCACCTGAATACCTAGGTTTATAGGTATGAGCCACCAGTTCCCGGAGCAATGCTATACTTGAAACTCTATATATTCATAACTTCATGTTTACCATAGCATATTTAGAAATTTAAAGAACTTTTGAAGCCAGGTGTGGTGGCTCACATCTGTAATCCTAGCTACTCAGGAGGCTGAGATCTGAGGATCAAGATTCAAAGCCAGCCTGGGCACTAAAGGACCTGAGACTCATCTCCAATTAACCACTAGAAAACTGAAGTAGTGCTGTGGCTCAAGGGATAGGGCGGTAGCCTTGAGCTGAAGAGCTCAGGGACAGCGCCCAGGCCCAGAGGTCAAGCTCCACAACTGACCAAATCTCCCCCCGCAAAAAAAAAAAAAAAAAAAAAAAAAAAAAAACCTTTTGACACAGGGTCTTGCCATGTAGCTCAGGCAGACCTACATGCACAATCCTCTTGCCTCAGCCCCTTGAGGGCTAGGATTTCAAGTGTGCATGTGCTATCAAGCTGGGAGAAATTCAGTTTTTAAATTTTACCACTTTTCAGCTTTTGAGTTCATTAACCCCAACTTAATATTTTTCATATGTCTTATGTTTTCTGCTTTATTTTGAAATTAGTGATTATACTGGATAGTTGTGTTTTAAACCATAATGTGGACTGGGAATATGGCTTACTGGTAGAGTGCTTGCTTAGCAAACATGAAGCCCTAGGTTCCATTTCTCAGCATCACATAAACAGAAAAAAGTCAGAAGTGGAGCTGTGGTTCAAGTGGTAGAGTTCTAGCTTTGAGCCAAAAGAAGCCCCAAGACTGGCAAAAAAATGATGCCTATTTACAAGTATTTAAGAACTTCATTTCATAGTCACTTTAGCTATTAACCACAATACAAGGGAAAAAGTCTAAATAAATCTAAACAGGTACAGAATAGCTTAACATCTAATATTTATATTTCTTTTGAAGGCCTTGTATAAGCTAGGCAAATAAATACTCTACCACTACACCAGAGATCAAGTTCCCACTAAGATTTTAGGATTAAAATGTGTGAAAACTGGGACCACATGCATACATATTTTAAGAACACTAAATTCCTTCTCCGTGTAATTAGGGCCATGGAAATTACAATGAGCTGGGATAGGTGACTAAAGTGAATCATGGATTTTACTAATTTAAAAAAAATTAAATAACCCACTACCTGATGAATGTAACTAACCCCTCTCTACGTTATCCCAACAATAAAATACAATTAAAAATTAAATAAAATATTCATAAGGTGGGTGCTGGTGGCTCACACTTGTAATCCTAGCTACTCAGGAGATTGACATCTGAGGATTGCAGTTCAAAGTCAGACCAGGCAGAAAAGTCTATGAAATTCTTTTTTCCAGTTAACCACAAAAAAAAGTCAGAAGTAGAATTATACCTCAAATAGCAGAGTGCTATCTTTGAGCACGAAAGGTCAGGGGCAGCAAGCTCAAGCCCCAGGACTGGCACACACACACAAAAGGCACACATAAAATATAGTATATCACAGAAATTTTAATTCACTTAAAAAATGACTTTCCAGCTGGGTGCTGGTTGCTCACGCCTGTAATTGTAAGTGTTTAGGAAGACCGAAGCTATTGTGGTTCAAAGCCAGCCTAGGCGGGAACGTCTATAAGCCTCTTATCTCCAATAAGCCTCCCCCTAATAGTCAGAAGTGTACCTACGGCTCAAGTGGTAGAAATCTACCCTTGAGCAAAAGAACTCAGCAACAGCATCCCAGTTTTGAGATTAAGCCCTAGGACCAGCACATATACACATGTACACATACACACAGATACATATAAAAGCCATATATACACAGCTTTTAGTAAATTCTCCTAGGAACTAGGAGAACAAGTTCTCCTGGGAATTTACTAAAGGAACAAACTTATTGATTAAATGAAGGTAACGAAGGGATATATAGCACATTAAACTCACATTTAATCTCCATCCAGTAACATTTAATTCATACATAAATAAACCCCACACCTGAACTAGATCTTTACATGATTAACTCGACTTGGAGTACTGGGTCCAAAAACTGGTATGACTCAAAACATCAAAAAGACTCAAATATTAAGCCCTCTTTCCTGTATAGTAGCCAATGCTGACACTAATTCCATATATTCTATTTAATATGTATTTTTTAAATTTTTCCATCATAATAAAGATTTGAAACACTTATTTCCTTTCAAGTAGGAAAAAATAGATGAGGCAGAGGTACAACTCCATGGTATTATGCTAGCCTAGCCAAATATCAGGCCCTCACTTCAATGCCCCTGCACTAAAATTTAATTTTAACATTTATTATGTGTTATTTCCTTTGTTGAAATTAGAAAACATTAAAAGACCATACAAAAAGGGCTTCAAGCAAGTTTACTGGTAGAATACATAGATGCTGGCAGTTTTAGTTTGTCTGAAGGTTAACTAAACAATTTTCTCCTCACTCAGTGTGGAAATCTACCAGCCAAAGCTGACTTCTCTAGCCCACAGCACATTGAACAGGCTTTTTAACACTATATCCACCTCCAACTAAATACGCAGAAAAGGAGATATGCCAGTCTGCATTCATTAATGGCCTGAAAAGATAATGCTGGGGCCAGCAGTTTGGCCTGGTGGCAGAGTGCTTGCCTAGCATGCACCTGGGTTCGATTGCTCCGCACCACATACACAGAAAAAAGCCAGAAGTGGTATTGTGGCTCATGTGGTAGAGCTCTAGACTTGAGAAAGCCCAAGCTCATGCCCCAGGACTGGCAAAAAAGAAAAAGATAATGCATGAAGCCCTGGGTTGAATTCCTCAGTTCCACATACACAGAAAAAGCCAGAAGTGGCACTGTGGCTCAGGTGGTAAGAGTGCTACCCTTGAGCAAAAGAAGCTCAGGGACAGTCTCTAAGCCCTGAGTTCAAACTCCAAGACTAATATATTGAATTTATTTCTTTTGGTTATTTGAAATTTGATAGGGAAGGGGGGAAAACCAAGACGGGTAGGGGGTGTGGGGGGGAGAGTAATGGGTACCAAGACATGTGAAAGGGTATGAATGTATGTGAATTAATGCACCTTCTATCTGGCAAATATCATGTAACCCTTTTACTAATTACAATAAAAAATTTTTTTAAAAAATAAGGGCTGGGAGTTTAGCCTAGTGGTAGAGTGCTTGCCTAGCATGCAGGAAGACCTGGGTTTAATTCTTCAATAGCACATACATAGAAAAAGCCATAAGTGGTGCTGTGGCTTAAAGGGTAGAGCCCTAGCCTTGAGAAAGCTGAAGGACAGTGCTCAGGCCCTCGGTTCAAGCCCCAGGACTGGCAAAAAAAAAAGATAAATTCTATCATGCCTAAAAACCTCATCTAATTGGAAAGCTGAGATAGGAGGATGGTGTGATAACGGCAAAAAAAGATCCCTTTCTCAGAAATGCAAATCAAAACAACTCTAAGATTCCACCTCACTCCAGTTAGAATGGCCAGGATCAGGAAAACTAATAACAACAGATGCTGGAGGGGATGTGGCCAGGAGGGATCACTACTACACTGTTGGTAGGAGTGCAAACTCGTTCAACCACTATGGAAAGCAGTGTGGCAGTGCCTCAAAAGGCTCCCTATGACCCAGCAATTCCACTACTTGGCATTTACCCAACCATCCAGAAACAAGGGCATACTAAATCCACTAGCACAACAATGTTCATTGCAGCACTATTCACCATAGCAAAGATATGGAACCAACCTAGATGTCCCTCAGTTAATGAGTGGATCAACATGTTGTGGTATTTGTACACAATGGAATTCTATGCTGCTGTCAGAAAGAATGACATCACCCCATTTGTTAGGAAATGGAAAGACTTAGAAAAAATCATATTAAGTGAAGTAAGCCAGACTCAAAGGAACTTAGGCTCAATGGTTTCCCTCATTTGTCACAATCAGTAGAAACCTTGGGCTCTACTAGCAGAGATCTGCAATAGAGCAAAACCTTGATACATAAGGCCATATAGTATGAAGCTAATTGAAAGGACCTCCAGGATATTGAAACAAAAGTCACATAACAATGATTGTTGTCCTTAATGTACTATGTTGTCTCTCATCTCCTTTGCTGTCCCTTGGGTATCTCATATTGTTACAGTATCTCACTTTGTTATCTGATATATTGAATTTATTTGTATTTGGTTATTTGAAATTTGATAGGGAAGGGAAAACCAAGACGGGTGGGGGGGTGGGGAGGAGGGTAATGGGTACCAAGACATGTGAAATGGTATCAATGTATGTGAATTAATGCACCTTCTATCTGGCAAATATCATGTAACCCTTTTATTAATTACAATAAAAATTTTAAAAAAAGATCCCTTTCTCTACCTACAGCTGGGTAGAGTGGCACACACCTATCATTTGAAGTCATATGGGGGACTGACCTTGTAAGAATCATTCCAGGGCCAGGAATGTGGCTGAGTGGTAGAGTGTTTGCCTAGTATGAACGAAGTTCTGAGTTCAATTTCTCCATACCACATAAACAAAAAAGGCCAGAAGTGGTGCTGTGACTCAAGTGGGAGAGGGCTAGCCTTGAAAAAGCTCAAGAACAGTGCCCAGGCCATAAGTTCAAGCCCCAGGAATGACAAAAGAAAAAGAATCACAGTCCACATCATAAAGGCACAAAAATCTACAAGATCCCATCTCAATGGAAAGAGACCAGGAGTGTTGTCACGTGTCCAGTACAGTGAATGAGGAATGGGAGAGAAAACCTTGGGAGAGAAAAAGGGAAGGGGTGACATTGTCTAAAAAGGAGTGTAACCCAATTTATCTAACTGTAATCCCTCTGTACATTATTTTATGATAACAATTTTTTAACTTAAAAATAAACAGTACAAAAAGAGGCTGAGGGCATGGCTCAATGGTAGAATATCTACCTAGAAAGCATGTCCTGAGTTCAAATCCTAGTATTATCAAGCGCCCCCCCCAAGATAATATGCTCTTAGAGGTGTGATTCCTACATCTAACCCCAAAGCATGATGAAGAGATATTATTTAGTATAAGAAACTCTAAGACTGAAAAAAATGCTAGTAATTTTCAAAGTGATCATGACAAATAAAATTAGAAAAATCAGCAGCTCTAATAATAAACCAAATAAATTACAGAAATCAAATGTTCTTGAATCATTACTAATTATACTTCTACTTATCAGTAAATAATTATTGTAATCATAGTCAATATCAGCATTTTTCCTTTTTTTTTTGCTTTTGGTGCCAGCACTGGGAATTGAACTCAGGGCATTGACTCTTGTTCCTTAAGTGTTTTCACTCAAGTCTGGCACTCTTCCACAGCTTTACTTCTTGTTTTTCGTTGGTTAACTGGAGATAAGGGTCTCATTGGTTTGGGGAGGCAGAAGAGGAAAAATTGAGAGAAAATGAGAGAGGGGTGACAATGTTCAAAACTAAATTTACTCATTATGTAATCGTAGTCCCTCTGTACATCATCTTTACAAGTGATTTTTTGTGTGTGTGGATGGGTCATGGGGCTTGAACTCGGCCTAGGCGCTGTCCCTGAGCTCTTGCTCAAAGGTACCGCCCCTACGCTTGAGCCAAACCCCATTTCCCATTTTCTAGGGGTTAATTGGAGATAAGAGTTTCAGGTCCTTTGTGCCCAGGCTGGTTTTGAACCTTGATCCTCAAATCTCAGCTTCCTGAGTACCTAGGATTACAGGCTTGACTTACTGCACCCGGCTACAGGTAATTTTTTAAAAGGGTCTCTTGGGGGGTGGGGAGCATGGCATAGTGGTAAAATGCTCACCTAGCATGCACGAAGCCCTGGGTTTGATTCCTTGGTAGCACATACACAGAAGAAAAAAAAGCCAGTAGTGATGCTGTGGCTCAAGTGGTAGAGTGATAGCTTTGAAAAAGCCCAAGCCCTGAGTTCTAGCCTAAGACTGGGGGAAAAAAGTCTCTTGGGCCTGGGAATGCGGCTTAGTGGTAGAATACTTGCCTAGCATGCATGAAGCCCTAGGTTCAATACCCCAGTATAACCAAAACAGAAAAGGCTGGAAGTAGCACTGTGGCTCAAGTGGTAGAATGCTAGCCTTGAGAAAAAGAAGCTCAGGGACAAAGCCCAGGCCCTGAATTCATGCCCTAGGACAGGCAAAAAAAAAGGATTAGCTGGGACTAAAAACATCTGCAGACCCCTTTACAAAGAATGCTTGTTTGTGTTGTTGTTGTGGTTGTTTTTAAGGCATAGTTCCTCTGTTGTCCAAATACACCTTATTGGACAGAAAAAGATAACCTTCTGAAGGATTCTGGGGGAAAGGGAAATGCAAGTAGGTCTATTTATGTAACTTTTTAACATTTTTATACTTTTAAAAAATAGCATTTGTGGGCCGGGAATTTGTCCTAGTGTAGAGGGCTTGACTAGCATGCACGAAGACCCGGGTTCGATTCTTTGGTACCATATACTTAGGGAAAAAAAGCTGGAAGTGGTGCTGGGGCTCAAGTGATAGAGCTCTAGCTTTGAGAAAGTCCATGGACAGTGCTCAGGCCCTAATCTCAAGCCCAGGAATAGGGAAAAATAATTTAAAAAATAGGATTTGTTAATTTAATGGAAGAAAACAAAAAAATAGATTGTGAAAAATGAACTATATAACTCATGGGCAGGGATGGGAAGGGGAAACAGGGAAAGCAAAGGAAGGGGGACGGTCAAAAAATATGTACTCATTAACCTCATTTATAAAATGGTAACCCCTCTATATATCACATTAATAATGATAATACATTAATTTAAAAATATCATTTATCAATTTAATGGAAGAAAATTAAAAATAGAATTAGAACAACTTGTGAAAGGCTAGTTTATGCTTATTTTACATTCATCTTCAGAAGATATAATTTTGGGAAATCTCAAATATAAAGTTTTCTCAGTTTGAAATGGCTTTGTGGCCTTGAGCAGAAAAGCTCAGGGATAGTGCCCAGGTCCTGAGTTCAAGCCCTACAACTGACAAAAGAAGTTTTCTCTCATAAATTCTAGATTTAAGATCTAGCCTATTAAAAATAAAGCATGGGCTGGGAATGTGGTTTAATGGTAGAGTGCTTGCCTAACATGCATGAAGCCCCAGATTTGATTCCTCAACACCACATCAAAAGCTGGTAGTGGTGCTCTGCCTCAACACTAGCCTTGAACGAAAAACAACAACAAAAAGAACCTCAGTGACAGTGCCCAGGTCCTGAGTTCAAGCACTGGGACTGGCAACAAAAAAATAAGCATGATCATCTAATTAAAGTCAGTTTGGGGAGCTTCAGTTATTGTCCCTACAATAATACTCCTTTAGATCCATGGTCAACTGTAATTCAGGTAAGTCATAGGTAAATTCTAAGATTTAAACCCTTTCCCCAATGTATCTCTTCCCTCCTTCCATCAAAGCAAAAACCTGTCCACATTGCTTCTAATGACTACTACATCTTCTCTTCACAAGGAACTTTAAAACATTAATGAGAATAGGAATAGCCAACTACAAAACTCAGAGATAACGTGTTACTGCCACACATTTACACACACAGACATATGTCTCTCCAGTATCTCTCCTACTTTGAATAAAAATGGGAATGTATTAATACTTAGTCTTGAAGCCTACTTTGTTTTTATCTTTTCATGGACATTTGAAATTTACATCAAATGTAAATTTTCATCTTTTTTAATGGATGAACTTCACAGAGCTAACATCACAGACAGAGATAAACTTTATCAAATATTTGATCCCTTCAGAGATTATTTTTTAAACAGTATGACTTCCAGTTCTTCGAACAAATGTGCAATGAAATGAATTCAAGGGTATATCTTAATATATTTTGTTTGCCTACTCATACACTAATAATTCTCAGACTTAATGATGTGGATGACAATCTCATCAACCAGAAAAGCTACTATTAAGTAAGTTAACTGATTTTTTTTGAGAACAAGCAATTTGTTTTATATAATAGCTAAGAAACAGGAAGGCAGCAATCTTCCCTTCCTCCAGAGGGCTGCCAATGTGTGAGATACAAATAATAGAAAGAAGATCATAGTTTCTAATAAAGACTGTTTCTAAATCTTCTAGTTGTAAATTAATTGCAGTATTGTATCAATACAAAAAACAAATGATGAGATCAAGAGGGCAGGAAAGTATTTGTAACAGGATCCTCAGATTATGTCTCTGGGAAAAACAGTTTTGCAAAGTTTAGAACAAGCTATAAAAGTTAATAAAGGAAAAATTTCATCCCTTATACAATACCATCAGTGGAGAGGCCTTTGTTTTCCCCTGTAAAGCAGCATTTATATTAGTTGCTATAGTAACACTACTATTGAAAACAATACTGGAACAGAATCTATAATCACTAAGCCAACAGTCATCAAAATGAGGTTTAAATTACATCCAAATGTGTACCTTTTCTTCGTTTAAACTTTATTTTTTGCTCTAATAAATGAAAAAGTCCTACAAACCGAAAAAAAATTGCATGGTCTATATTTTAGCTAACAACCTAAATTAGTTTAAGCTTGAAAAATGACTAGTTCAATTAATAAAACAAAATTAACGATAAATTAGAAGTTTAAGTTAATTTATTTAGAAGTTTAAAGTATTTGGCAAGGTGACAAGAATTCCCATCTAATTAATTCTGAAATTCAACCTTGAAAATAAAATTGTTAAAAAACCATCAAGGCTTTGCCTGGGGGTAAGGTAGGGATTTGCCACGTTTCACAAAGATTTTACTTGCCATCAGTTTCAATTTGAGTTGCAGAATATCTGGAAATAAAATGTCACTACAACACTTAACTGCCACATGACCCACTCAAAAAATGATGAAAAATCTCTTTTACTAGTTAAAGAATGCTAGATTTGTAGTAATTTAATATTCCTAGTAAAAAATGCTTTTCTTGCAAATTTGAAGTCTGTTTCTTCCCAACTACACTGCAAAAACCTAGTGTACTTGATAAGGAATCAGAGCGCTTATTGAATGAAGTGCACCAAATATCTCTTATCAAATTTTGGGGGGATCAAGACCACCATAACCTTTGTCAAGTAGCATTTATAAATATATTGAGATCCGGGGACGGGAGTTTGGCCTAGTGGTTAAAGTGCTCGCCTAGCATGCATGAAGACCCGGGTTTGATTCCTCGGTACCACATACATAGAAAAAAAGCCAGAAGTGGTGCTGAGGCTCAAGTGGTAGAGCTCTAGCCTTGAGAATGTCCAAGGACAGTGCTCAGGCCCTGAGCTCAAGCCCAGGACTGGCAAAAAAAAAAAAAAATATATATATATATATATATTGAGATCCCTAAATTGTTGGTATAATTAAGATAGTGAAAAGACAAGCCTGCCAAAGTGACTTTGATAAGAATGTTTTCTCCTTCATTTAACATTTAAAGAAGTAGATACTATTTTCAGCATTTAACCTTTAAAAATTTGTTATCTGTTACAATTATGACACATGCCACATGCCACAGTGAGGTGGAAAGCTGTCATTGTAGACTTTCTATGACTGTGGTGATTTTCTACATCACAGCTTTTGAAGTACAGACTGAATTAGAAATCAGTTCTCATACTACACAATCTGAAGTTCACATATATTCTTACACTTTTTTTGTCAGTTGTAGGGCTTAAACTCAGGCCTGAGCTGTCCTTGGGCTTTCTCAAGGCTAGGACTCTACAACTTGAGCCACAGTACCACTTCTGGCTTTTTCTCTGTATGTGGTACTGAGGAATCGAACCTGGATCTTCATGCATGCTAGGCACTCTTACCACTAGGCCAAACTCCCAGCCCATTCTTACATACTTTAACTTAGCTATAGATATGATATAACAAGGAAGCAAGAAGACACACAAAATATCAAACTGGACAAGCCTGGGAGTGTAGCCTAGTGGTAGAGTGCTTGCTGCACAAAATTTTGGGTTTGATTCCTCAGTACCATATACTCAGAAAAAGCTAGAAGTGGCTCTATGGCTCAAGTAGCAGAACACTGGCCTAGAGCAAAAATTGTGCAAGGTCAATGCCCATATCCTGCATTCAAGCCCCCGGACTGGAGGGGGGCAGGGTGGAATAAGAATGAAGCTGGGCAGTGATGGCTCATCCCTTAGTCCAAAAGCAGCTGGGGTGGGAAAGCCTGTAAGACTCCAGTAGCCAGAAAGTGCAGCTCAAATGGTGGAGTGAAAGACTGGAGTGAAAAGGCTCAGGGACAATGCCAGGTCATGAGTTTGAGCCCCAGGAAAACACACACACACACACACACACACACACACACACGCATGCACGCACATACGCACACATGCACAAATTAAAGCAGCTATTTACCAGTTCAAATTAAAGGAAAATGAATAATAAAAACTACAAATAAGGGCACTGCTGCAGGCTTCCTACCATCATGGTTAACGTTCCAAAAACCCACTGGACTTACTGTAAGAATGTGGCAAGCACCAACCTCACAAAGTCACACAGTACAACAAGGGCAAGGATTCTCTTTATGCCCAGAGAAAGTGTGGTTATTACTGAAAGTAGAGTGGCTATGGTGGTCAGACTAAGCCAATTTTCCATAAAAAACATAAGACTACAAAGATGATTGTGAGCCAGGAGTTTGGCCTAGTGGTAGAGTGCTTGCTTAGCATGCACAAAGGCCCGGGTTCAAGTCCTTGGTACCACATACATAGAAAAAAGCTAGAAGTGGTGCTGTGGCTCAAGTGGTAGAGCTCTTGTCTTGAGAAAAGTCCAAGGACAGTGCTCAAGCCCTGAGTTCAAGCCCAGGACTGGAAAAAAAAAGATGATTGTACTGAGACTTGAATGTGTTGAGCCCAACTGCTGGTTAATAAGAGATACAAACATTTTGAACTGGATAGAGATAAAAAGAGAAAGGGGCAGGTGATTCACTTCTAAGTTTCAACTTTTATTATGAAGACAGTACCATCATGATGTCTAAGTTACATCTTTTGTTATGAAGACAATAAAATCTTGAGGTCAAATTTAAAAAAAAAATAGTAAGAGTTAAGCTATAGCTCAGTGGTGAAGTGCTTCCCTAGCAAGTGCAACATCCTGGGCTGGATCCCCAGTACCAAAAAATAAAAGAACAAAAAATAAAAACACAAGTAAGTCACTAGGTGCCAGTGACTCATTCCTGTAAACGTACCTAGTCAGTAAGCTGAGATCTGAGGAACGTGGCTCAAAGGCAGGCCAGGTACGAATGTCCCTGTGAAACTCTTTATCTCCAATTAACCATTCAAAAATCAGAAGTGCAAGTGTGGAAGCAGAAAAATGCTAGCCCTGAGCAAAAAGGGCTTAGGGACAGCAACCAGCCCCTGAGTTCAAGCCCCACAATGGACAAAAATAAAATAAAATTAATTAAATAAATAAAATAAATAAGTCATCTAGTAATCCTTTACCTATCAAATTTCTCCTGCATTTTACATTCAAGAGTCCAAAATAATATACCTGATATAAAAAGTTTAGCCAAGCATAGCCAGGGGCTGGAGGCTCACGCCCATAATCCTAGCTATTCTGGAGGCCCAGATACAAATGTCTGTGAGACCCTTATCTCCAATTTACCACTAGAAAACCTGAGGTGGTGCTGTTACTCAAGTGGTAGAGAACATTAGCCTTAAGTTGAAGAGCTCGGGAAAAGCGCCTAGGCCCAGAGCTGAAGCCTCACACTGACCAAAAAAGGAAAAAAAAAAAGTTTAAGCTGGGCACAGTGGCTCAGGACTGTAATTTTAGCTGCTCAGGAGGCTGAGATCTGAGGATCAATATTCAAGCCAGCCCAGGCACAAAAGGACCTGAGACTCTTATCTCCAACTAACCTCTAGAAAATGAGAAGTGGAGTTTGGCTCAAGGATAGGGTGATAGCCTTGAGTTGAAGAGCTCAGGGACAACATCCAGGCCCAGGGATAGGGGCGGTAGCTTTGAGATGAAGAGCTCAGGGACAGCACCCAGACTGAGTTCAAGCCCCATGACCCACAAAAAAAAAAGTTTAGTGGCCGGGTGTTTGGCCTGGTGGTACAGTGCTCGCCTAGCATGCACAAAGACCTGGCTCTGTTTCCTTGGTACCACATACATAGAAACAAAACAGAAGTGATGCTGTGGCTCAAGTGCTAGAGTTCTAGCGTTGAGAAAGCTCAAGGACAGTACTGAGGCCCTGAGTTCAAGCTGCAGGACTGGAAAAAAATGTTTAGGCAAGCAATCTATTGAAAAAACAAAAGTGAACTACATCACCAACACAATTCACCTACAAGTATCACAACTTACATGTCTGTTGCTCATCTATGGTAAAAGACATATGTTTTAAAAAAAATTGAAGCTTGGCACCGGCAGGGCTCTACCTCTAATCCTAGCTACTCAAGAAGCTGAGATCTGAGTATTACAGTTCAAAGCCAGGCCTGGCACAAGTCTGTGAGACTCTTATCTCTAATTAACCACCAGAAAACCAAAGTAGAAGGGGTGCTGTGGCTCAAAGTGGTAGAGTGTTAGCCTTAAGCTGAAAAAAAAGGCTCAGGGGGCAGAATCCACGCCTTGAGGTCTTTAAAAAACTGAGACAAAGTCTCACTGTGTAGTCCAAGCTATCTTTGACCTGGTGATCCTCCTTTGTCTACCTTCTCATGTTCTAGGACTACAGGCATATGCAAGACTTACATCTGAATTAGCCAAGCAATAGAGTAACAGCACTAATCTACACAAAGCTGTGGTGCTTAAGTACCTGTATTCATTGAGAATCATTGATTAGAAGGAAATAGCATATTTGGTGTGTCCGTTTAAATTCCAATAAATAGAAAATAAAAGCCTCACTAAGTTTTTCTCTACGAGAGACATCATGATAGAATGCTTGAAGTCAACATTAATATCAATATAATCAAAAGAAAATCTATGTTATCCTTTTGAATGAAAGGTTTTTTTGAATGAATGTTTAATAAATGCTTAAATATAAAAATGGTTGGTAACTTTGTAAACAGGGAGAGTTATATGCAGTAATACTACTGTGGGTTGAACCCAGGCCCTCAAGAGATTTTACCACCTGCTCCACATATAGACATCCATGTAATAGCTCTTATAGTAATGCCAGCCAACAGTAACTGATAGATATACTATGATGGAGGTATCATGTTCCCTGTTTTGTGTTGTCCAGTATGGTACTCAGCACTTGAGTCACTTAAGTCACTAGAACTAGTATGACTAAAGAACTTTATTTTATATATATATATATATATATATATATATATATATATATATATATATATATATTTCTTTTTTTCTGCCAGTCCTGGAGCTTGACCTTAAGGCCTGGGTATGGTACCTGAGCTACCTTTGCTCAAGGCTAGCACTCAACCACTTGAGCCACTTTTGACTTTTTCTGTTTATGTGCATGCTAGGCAAGCACTCTACCACTAAGTCACATTCCCAGTTCAACAGCTTTCTTTTTAAACTTCAGTTTTAATGTAAATGTCAATAGCCATATGTGACTCTTGTATAATGGATACTTCAGATGCAGAGTCTTAAGTGGATTTAAATCCAAGTTCTACCACTTAGTAGCTTTATGTCCTTGAGCATTTTCTCTTTCTTAGCCTGTTTACTGCCCTGTAAAATGGGTTACATGTTATTAATACTTGCCCTACAGTTAATTAAATGAGTCCTCTGAACCTTTATTCTCAGAAGTAAATGTCAGTTTCAAACAGTTTCCTGAAATAGGTTGATTAGCTGTTTCACATGTGACATTAAATTATGGAAATGGAGTGAATTTCATTCTAGTTTTGGGAGGAATAAGGTAAAACCTTCCATTACCACGCAATGGTTGATAAAACTGTACAATAACATCTCTGTTCAGTAAACTGTGTTTAGAGGTATTAAAGCTCACAGAAAGGACTAAAGATAAGGAGGGAAAATTGTACACAACATCAGGGTGGAGAAAGCAAATCTAAAGCCTCACTTTAGCTTAAATCCCTATTTTGTTCTCCCTATAATTACCAACAAGCAGTCCCCACTTAAAAAGACCTAAGTGGGCCTGCAAATGTAGCTTGGTGGTAGAACGCTTGCATAGCATGCATCAGGCCTGGGGTTCATCCCCAGCTCAGGCACACAAAAGCAATACTGAGATGTTAACCCTTGCTCAGGTTCCATGTTAATTAAGTGGTAGAGCAAGAGTAGTAAAACCAGTCTCAGATAGAATAGAGTTTGACAGGAAGGCCAAAGCTGTGTGTGCCACTTTTACTGTCTGGGTTTTTTTTTAACCAGTCCTGGGTTCTTGCACTCAGGGCCTGGACACTGGGCTTTCTCAAGTCTAGCGCCCTGGCACTTGAGCTAGAGCAACACTTCTGGCTTTTTCTGTGTATGTGGTACCAAGGAATCGAATCCAGGGTCTCTTGCATGCTAGGCGAGCACTCTACCACTAGGACTCGCTTCTGGCTCTGGTGGGGGGGGGTTGCAGAGGGGGTTATTTTTTGTTTCTTTCTTTGGTGCCAACCCTGGGGCTTCAACTCAGAATCTAGGCACAGTTCCTGAGCATTTTTTTCTTTTTTGCTCAAAGTTAGAGCTCTACCACATAAAACACAGTTCTACTTTAAGTTTCTGGTGCGGATGCTCATGCGCACGCACACACGCGCGCGCGCGCAGGCAGACACACACACACACACACACACACACACACACACACATACACAGAGACACTCCAATGAGGGGATGCTGAATGAAGTCAACTAACATGGCATATTAAAGAATTAAAATACAAAGTAAATCTCCAATTTTCCTCCTTTCACAAACCTACTATGACAGATTTCAGTTTCATGGAAATTAAATGTCACCTTTGAAAAGTGGCCACCATTTGTCATTCACTGTGGGTGACAGAGGTGGAGCAGGGACTACTGTTCTTGCCTTGAAAGAGCTGCAAAGATACTGATGAAAAAATAACAGAGCAGGAGCCGGGACTATAGCCCAGTGGTAGAGTGCTTGACTAGCATGCACAAAGCCCTGGTTTCAATTCCTAGGTACTATATACACAGAAAAAGCTGGTGCTTTTTCTCATTCAATGGTAGAGCACTAGCCTTGAGAAAGCAGAAAGACAGTGCCCAGGCCCTGAATTCAATCCTCAGGACTGGCAAAAAAAAAATAGAGTGGCTAAGAAATTAAGTCTGAAGCTGGGCATGGTGGCTCATGCCTGTAATCCTAGCTATTCAAGAGCCTGAGATCTGAGGATCAAGGTCCAAAGCCAGCCTGGGCAATAAAAAGCCAAGGGATTCTTAGCTCCAATTAATCACTAGAAAATGGGAAGTAGTGCTATGGCTCAGGGTAGGGTGGTAGCCTTGAGCTGAAGAGCTCAGGGGCAGCGCCCAGGCCAGAGTTCAAGCCCCATGACCCCCCCCCCAACAAAAAAAAAATTAAGTCTGAGACAGTAAATCTAGAAAGTAGAGAAGTAAAAGAATCTAAGAACAGAAAGATAATGCTGGGCGCCTGTAATCCTAGCTACTCAGGAGGCTGAGATCCGAGGATTGTGGTTCAGAGCCAGAGTAGACACGAAAGTCCACGAGACTCTTATCTCCAAATAACCACCAGAAAATAGGAAGTGGCACTGTGGCTCAAGTGGTAGAACACTAGCCTTGAGCCAGAAGAGAGTCGAAGCCACAACCAACAACAACAAAAAAAAGAGAACAGAAATACAAATGAACAATATAATAAAGAAGCAAGGCAGGGAGATATGTATGTGCACACACACACACACACACACACACACACACACACACACGAATCATCTTTGCAACATGTATTTTTGTTTCGGTACTAGGGATTGAACTTAGGGCCTGGGAGCTGTCCCTGAGCCTCTTTGTGCTCAAGGCTAGTGCTCTACCACTTGAACCACAGCTCCACTTCTGGCTTTTTCTGAGTAATTTATTGGAGATTAGAGTCTCACACTTTCCTCCCAGGATTGGCTTTGAATTGGAGTCCTCAGATCTCAGCCTCCTGAATAGCTGGGATTACAGGCGTGAGCCACCAGTGCCTAGCTGCAATATCTAGTTTTTGTGTGCTGATACTGATATTGAGGCTTGGTCCTTAGCATTTTCATTCAAGGCTAGTGTTCCACCATTGAGCCACAGCTCTGCTTCTGGCTTTTCTGATGGTCAAGTGGAGATTAGAATTTCATGGTGGAGCTCGGAATGTGGCTTCGTGGTAGAGTGACTGCCTATCATGTATAAAGCCCTGGGTTCCATTTCTCAGTATCACCTAAACAAAAAACCAAAAGAGACACTGTGGCTCAATTGGTAGAATACTAGCCTTGAGTAAAAGAAGCTCAGAGACTGTCCACGCCCTGAGTTCAAGTCCCAGGACTGGCACAAAATGAAAAAAAATCTCACAGATTTTTCTATGCAGGCTGGCTTTGAACCATGATAACCCCCAGATCTCAGCCTCCTGAGTAGCTAAGATTCTAAGGCATGTACCACCAGTACCCTGATTGCTGAGTTTATTAAAAGAAAATCAAGAAGCTTAGAGACAGTGTCCACGCCCTGAGTTCAAGCCCCAGGACTGGCACAAAATGAAAAAAAAAATCTCACGGATTTTTCTATGCAGGCTGGCTTTGAACCATGATAACCCCCAGATCTCAGCCTCCTGAGTAGCTAAGATTCTAAGGCATGTACCACCAGTACCCTGATTGCTGAGTTTATTAAAAGAAAATCATAGGCTTCAGGTTTCTATACAGGTATTTTTTTTGATGGTGGAGTTTTTTTCCCCCACATTAACAAAAACTACGTTTAAGTACTTAGTTGTATAAAGAAGTTTCGATGCCAACTTGTCAGTTTATGACTACAATGCATCATGATCAATGTCACCCCTTCATCATTCTTGGTGGTGACTGTTTTTTCTTTTTTCTTGCCAGTTCTAGGGCTTGAACGCAGGACACTGTCCCTGAGCATTTGAACTCAGGACACCGTCCCTGAGCTTTTGATTAAGGATAGTACTTCATTACTTGAGCCACAGCGCCACTTCTGGCTTTTTCTGTGTATGAGGTACTGAGGAATCGAACTCAGGGCTTCCTGCATGCTAAGCACTCTACCACTAGGCCACATTCCCAGCCTGATTGGTGAGGAGTTTTATTTCTCATAAAGCATGTATTTCAAAACAGACTATCCTTCCCTGCTACATAGGGAAGTGACAGACCATGTTTTCAGTTAATTCAATGAAATTTTATACTCTATGAAAAATTGTGAAATATAGCCTTCATCAGATGACCAAGTTTTGAAGCAGGAGCTGCATTCCCTTGGAGCAGCCTGGCCTTGTCTTAGCTCCTAATGTGAAGTAGACCTGCTTACCTTTGGCAGCATGGGCGTGTCCCTCTTCTTCTTCTTTTCAGAATTAGGGTCATCTAATAAGTCAGGCTCAAAAGTATAAAGTTCAGTAAGTTCATTCATGGTAAAATGCCGCTCAACCTGCTGCTGATCCACAACTCGGAAAGACAGGGATTGCTTAGTTACCTGTCGGTCATAAATCTTATCCTCCATGGTTCCCTTTGGGAAAAGAAAGAATACATAAAGACATTCTTGTAAGCATAAAACTTAATCAAGTAGAAATGTAGTTACTGCTTAATATAAAGTGCTAAAACTTCAAGGTCATGCATTGCCATAAAGAAATAATCATTACCAGTGTTGTTGAATTCATGAAAGACTTCACTTCTTAGCATAGTGTAGCATAACAAATGAAAAAAATTAGTGATAATCACTCTAAATTATCTGTCCCCAAAATGCATTTCCTGTGCTGCTCCATGTATTTCTATATTTGGTGAAAGTAGGAGAGCAGGCAGGTGTCAGGGTACAGAGAAATAAAAGGAATATGTGAAATAATAATTTAAGATGGCCACTGAAGTTTGAAAGCAATAAATGATTTAATTCCTTTTCCATGTAATACACTATGATATTGATATTCACCATAAACTCCTTATACTGGATGTTGGTTTTTCTTTTTTTCCTGGACAGAGGGCTTAAACTCTGGGCCTGAAAGCTATCCCTGAGCTCTTCAGCTAAACGCTAGCACTCAACCACTTTGAGACACAGTGCCATTTTTGGTTTTCTGGTGGTTAATTAGATAAGCCTCTCAGACTTTAGTGCCTGGGCTGTCTTTGAATCATGATCCACAGATCTCAACCTTCTGAGTAGCTACGATTTATCAGCATAAGCCACTGACACCAGGCTTAGATGTCAGTTTGTATATAAACTATCTTTGTATCAGACATTGGTTTCTATCATTTTTAGAACTCCCCCCAAAAAGACTAACATAAAATTCTGTTTCAATTACTTATAAGCTAGGATATAAAGAAGTGGTGCATTTAAATAACAGGAAATAATTTACAATGAGGCTATCAATGTTCTCCCGTACTAAAGATCAAATAAGCAAAGATCTCTAGCAGTGAAACACAGACTCTAGTTGAGAGGCCCAGATGAGGAGGTAGGTGGAGAACAGTAATGCCTGCTGTGCATAAAGCAGATTACAAGAGCAGCTTCCTTTTATAAATGGAGATTGGCTCCAACTGTATTCATACCTTTGCTTTTACTTATTTTTCTTTTTTTTTAACTATAGCTCAGATTGGCCTCAACTCAATCCTCCTGCTTCAATATTCTGAATGTTGAAAATCACAGCCATGCACTACTGGCTGCTGTCTAAGTACATTGGTTTGTAGTCCTGACCAGAAAGCACTAAACAACCTTTTTAACATGACTGTTCATATAATATTTCTTTCTTATTTGCTCCCTCTAAGTTAAGAGCTTACTGGTGACCACTGGAAAACAATGGCCTTGTCTATAAGAAAATGAGTTTCAGTTATTCATCTTCGTACATATACTAAGCAAAGGGAAGTATGAATGTTTAACCTTCGTGAACTAGCAGGAAAATGCAAAGCAATTTTCACCTGGAAAGCTGACATCATAAAAATAGATGAAATGGGGCCAGGAGCATAGCCTAGTGGTAGAGTGCTCACCTAGAATGCACAAAGCCCTAGGTTCAATTCCTCAATACCTCATATACAGCAAAATCCAGAAGTAGTGCTGTGGCTCAAGTGGCAGAGCTCTAGACTTGAACAAATAGTGTCCAAGGACAGTGCGCAGACCCTTAGTTCAAGCCCCAGGAGTGGCAAAAAAAATTGAAGAACTGAAAACCAGAAAATCCTAAAAAGGCCAACTTTCTTTGACTTTTCCAGCTTTCTATAAAGGAATGGTATTTTCAATGTTGTCTCTGTAATACATATGTGTTCTTCAGCTCTGAATCAGTTCCATCCATATGTGTCCAGCACCTCTAAACTCTCGACAGTTTCACGTGATTTTTCAAAACGTGAAAGTATAAATTATAAACCTACCTGAGCTAAGAACCTATATACATAAACAGGCTTTGTCTGTCCAAAGCGATAAACTCTGAATATACTCTGGATGTCATAGGATGGATTCCAAGAAGCGTCGAATATGATTACTCGATTAGCAGCTACCAGATTGATTCCAAGAGATCCTGCTTTGGTGGATATGATAAATAATCGCCCTCTGAAAATGAAAACAGGAAAGAAGAGCTTAATTATGTTAAGACTTAAGTTCATTTTCTGATCAAGACTTCATAGAATTCATTTCTTTTAAGAGAAAATCCAACACAGGAAAAGTTGGGTTGGTCATTTATATACCCCTCCCTCCAAACTTTACTGCTGAAAAATTAATGGCTGATGTTCAAAATAAGAGAAATATTTAAATTTAAAATTTACTTGCCAGGCATTGATGGCTCACACCTGTAATCCTAGCTACTCAGGAAGCTAAGAAGTGAGGGTTGAAAGTCTATGAGACTCTTATCTCCAATTTACCAGCAAAAAGCTACAAGTGGAGGTGTGGCTCAAGTGGTAGAGCTCTAACCTTGAGAAAGTCCAAGGACATTACTCAGTCCCTGAGTTCAAGGCCCAGGACTAGGGGGGGAAAAGCAAAGCAAAGAGTATGCGGTTCTGAATTCAAGCCCCAGTATCAGCACATAAAAAGGGAAGATAAGGGGCCGGGAGTTTGGCCTAGTGGTTAAAGTGCTTGCCTAGCATGCATGAAGACCCGGGTTCGATTCCTTGGTACCACATACATAGAAAAAGCTGGAAGTGGTGCTGAGGCTCAAGTGGTAGAGCACTAGCCTTGAGAAAACCCAAGGACAGTGCTCAGGCCCTGACTTCAAGCCCCATAAATGGCAAAAAAACAGATGGTAAGTATGGAAATCTTATGTTCATAATGTGTTTTATTTACAGGTACCATACTAAACTCAGAAAGTGGCTGTATAACTGTCAAGTTTCTATTGTGCTAGGAACAGAAATGAACCCTAGCAAATCTAAATGAAGGACACTATTCTAAAGGAACCAAGTGTAGCAGGACTGACTCAGGCAAACACTTGTCACATAGCATGTGGACATACAGTGAGAAAGAAGGCAGATAAAAGACATCCAAATAGCTAAAACAGGAGCAACACACAAGGCTTCAGGAAGGGAATGCTCCAGGAACATGACAAACTGAGGTATTGAGTGCTAGAATACAAGAATATATTTATTTTATATTTCCCAAAAGAACTTGGGAATAAATCAATGAGATGTTAGGAGGAAGAAAACCTAGGGTGAAAACAGCCAAAACAAACAAATGCATATGAATAGCACTTTTTTCAGTACCTTAAGAATATTTACAGAGGGGCCAGGAGTGTAGCCTAGTGGAAGAGTGCTTGCCTAGCATGCACAAAACCCTAGGTTCAATTCCTCGGTACCACATGCACAGAAAAAGCCAGAAGTGGTACTGTGGATCAAGTGGCAGAGTGCTAGCCTTGAGAAAAACATGTCCAAGGACAGTGCCCAGGCCCTGAGTTCAAGCCCCAAGACTGGGGGGGGGGAGAATATTTACAGAAGCCGAATACCAATCCTAGCTATTCAGGAAGCTGAAATCTGAGGATCACGGTTCAAAGCTAGCCCAGGCACAAAAGTCTGTGAGACTCTTACCTCCAATTAACCACCAGAAACCGGATGTGGCTCTGTGGCTCAAGTGGTAGAGCCTTAGCCTTGAGCTGGATGAGCTCAGAGACAATGCCCAGGCTCCGAGTTCAAGTTCCACAACCAACCAAAAGAAAAAAAAGAATATTTATAGAGCCACAATTGACTTAGGTAAGCCAGGAGCATGGCCTAGTAGTAGTGTGCCTGCCTAGCCTAGGCTCAATCAATTGGTACTCCATACTGAAAGAAAACCAGAAGTGGTGCTGTGGTTCAAGTGGTGGAGTGCTAGCCTTGAGAAAGCTCAAGGACATTGCCCAGGCCCTGAGTTTAAGCCCCAGGACTGGCAAAAAAATTACATTGAAAAAATGCATAGAGCATAGGGAAAAGTGCATTTGTGTTCATGGGTCAGTCCCACTTTAGATTGGCTGTTTGCTTTGGTAGTACTAGGAGTTGTTCAGAGCTTGGCACTTGCTAGATGAGCACTATCACTTGAGTCATGTCCCCTTTTCCTCTAGTTATTTTGGGGAAAAGTTCTCAAAATTGATGTCCTAGCCTATGATCTTCCTATCTATGGGTTGACAGATGTGTGCTATCATGTCCTGCTATCAGTGAGATGGGGTTTTGTGAACATATTCCTTAGTCTGGCATCAAACAACTACCAATCTTAGCTTCCTGAGTCGCTAGGATTAATAGGCATGAGCCACTGTGCCCAGCAACTACAATCTGGGGTTTTTATTGCACCTAGGGAAATAGTGCATGCAGAAATCTGTATGCAAATGTCTAGAAGAGTTTCAGCTTTTTTTTAAGCAGTCCTGGGGCTTGAACTCAAGGTCTGGGTACTGTCATTGGGCTTTCTCAAGGCTAGCAGCACTCTACCTCTTGGGCCACAGCACCACTTCTAGCTTTTTCTGTGTATGTGGTACCAAAGAATCAAACCCAGGGCTTTGTACATGTTAGGCAAGCACTCGACCACTACGTCATACTCCCAACCCAACTCTCAGCTTTAATTATTAAACATGGTAACAACTCCAATAGCCCTCAAAGGAAACAGCAACACAAACTCAGCTACATTCCTATGGTAGAATACTACACACTCAACAATAAAAAGGAATGAACTATTTATATGTACAAAACCACAGTTGGAGCTCAAGTGCATTTCACTAAATGGAAGAAGTGATCCCTTGAGTACATTATGGGGTCCAAAGTGATTGAGCTCTGTTGATGACATCTTCCATTTACCAAATATTGTACAAGTATACAACTAAAGAGTGAATTTTACAGTATGTTAAATAAAAAATGAGTTGAACAAATCTCTGTAAGAAAGAGTTCAAGGGTCATACCTCACATTGGTTTCATCATTAAAATCTTCAGCCCACTTCTTCCGTGACTGCGCAGTGGTAGAACCATCTAAACGGTAGTAGTCTATGTTTCTGATCCACTTCCCTTCACCTGAGAAGTTGATAAGAAAAGTGCAACAGGGTTTACTATTTTGTTACTAGGCTTTGCTTCTTGCTCCTCACTTAAAGTAGGTGAATCCCGCAGGGAAGTGGATGAATCTAGAGCGAATTATGTTCAGTGAGACAAGTCAAGACCAAATGAACAAAAGGCACATGATATCCTTAATATGTGGCTATTAGATCCAAACAGTACAAGAGAGAGCACTCAATATATGCGTACCCAATGCTATGGACATGGTATTGGAAATATAAACATAACTACATAGACATAAAAACCTATGCCTCTATAGACATAATGTTTTATTTCATAAATTAATATGTATCTATGATATACAAACCCTTAGCCTAATTTTAATTATGTTCTAAAAACAAAATGCCAGTGATTATATAGAGATTCCCTTCTTGAATATTCATTTGCTAAACATGTCATTTGAAATATGATGTAAAAATCAATGTTAATAAATACTTTAATTAAAAAAATAAACAAGCTGACCCAGGACAAGAAAAAAAAAGTAGGTGAATCCAGGAACCCGTGGCTCACACCTCTAATCTTAACTACACAGGAGCCTGACGTATGAGGATCCAGAATGAAAGCCAGCCCAGACAGAAAAGTTTGTGAGACTCTTCTCTCCAATTAACAACCAAAAGTAAGCCAGGATTGGAGCTACGGTTCAAGCAAATCTCCAACCTTAAGGGAAAATAAACTAAAGGACAGAGCACATACCCTGAATTCAAGCCCAGAACCAGAGCATGTGCCATGTATGTATGCACGCAGGCATGCAGGCATGCACGCACACACACACATCAAAGAAAGGAAGAAGAAGTATGGCGATGCATTCATGGAATCCCAGCATACAAGAGGCTAAGGCAAGTCAGGCACGGTGGCTTATGCCTGTAATCCTAGCTACTCAGGAGGCTGAGATCTGAGGATCAAGGTTCAAAGGCAGCCCAGGTAAAAATGTCCCTGTAAGGCTCTTATCTCCAATGAACCACCAGAAAATGGGAAGTGGCGCTGTGGCTCAAGGGGTAAGGTGGTAGCCTTATGCTGAAAAGGTCAGGGACAGCATCCAAGCCAAGCTGAAGCCCCACAACTGATGATAGAGGGAGAAGAGGCGGGGAGAGAGGGAGAGAGGAAGAGAGGGAGGGAGGGAGGGAGGGAGGGAGGGAGGGAGGGAGGGAGGGAGGGAGGGAGGGAGGGAGGGAGAGAGAGACAGACAGACAGAGAGAGAGAGAGAGAGAGGGAGAGAGAGAGAGGGAGAGAGAGAGAGAGAGAGATTGAATAAGACAGGAGAATTATGAGTTCTAGTCTGCCAGAGGATTCATAGGGAGACCCTGTCTCAAAATAACAAAACAAGCTTGGTAGTAGTGGCTTATGCCCTATAATCCTACTTACTTAGGAGACTAATATTGGGACATAATGGTTCAAGACTAGCCCAAGCCAAAAAAAAAAAACTCATGATATCCTGTTTGGTGTGGTAGCACACATCTGTCATTTGAGCTAAGTGAGAGGTTGACTTTGAGACAAAAATGTCTCAGATTCCATGTCAAAGCTAGAAGCTGGATATGATGCTATCTTGCCTATCACCCTGGCAACAATGGGAAGCAAAAAGTAAAGGAGGATCACTATCCAGCCAAGGGCCTGGACAGAAAAGATGCTATCTAAAAACTACAAAGTACTGTGCCAGGAGTTTGGTCTAGTGATAGAGTGCTTCCCTAGCATGTACAAAGCCCTGGGTTCAATTCCTTAGTACCACAAACATAGAAAAGCTGTAAGTGGTGCTGTGGCTCAAGTGGCAGAGAAAATAGCCCAAGGACAGTGTTTAGACCCTGGCACAAAAACCTACAAAGTACAGAAAAGATTGGATGCATGACTCAGCAATAGAGCATGTACCCAGCAAACACAAGGCCCTGAGTTCAAACCCCAGTACACTGCCATCCTCAAAATAATAACATCAAACTCAGCCAGTGGCTCACATTCAGCTAATGTTGAAATGTAAACTTCTGTACTAAAATCTGTTTGTCTGAGTCGGCCTTAAAGTGTTATCTTCCTGATCTCTGCCTCCTGAGGAGCTAAGGTTATAAGGAAGAGTTACTGGTGCCTGGCTGAGTACAGGTCTTTTAAAACCAATTTTAGGACTGGATGTGGTGGTATACATAATTCTCTTGATATAATATCTACCAGCCATATGAGAGGTAGATATTATATCAAGAAAATTGTGGTTTAAGGCTAGATTGGGTAAACAGATAGTGAGATCTTATTTCAGTAAAGAAACTGAGCATGGCAGAATGTGTGTGTAATCTCAAATACTAAAGACATAGAAAGGACGATAACATTCTGAAGCTGGCCTCACCTAAAACAGAAGATCATATGTGAAAAGTAATAACAAAAAAGTGGGGCTGAGTAATGTGTTCAAGGTTTACAAGTACCCTTTTGGGGGGGGTGTCATGGGGTTTGGACTCTGGGGGCCTGGGTATTATCACTGAGCTCTTCAACTCAAGGCTACCACCCAACCCCTTTGAGCCACTTCCCATTTTCTAGTGGTTAATTGGAGATGAGTCTCAGGAGCTTTTAGTTCCCAGGCTGGCTTAGAACCACAGTCCTCAAATCTCAGCCTCCTGAGTAGCGGGGATTATAGGCGGGAGCCACTGCGCCCAGCCAGGCACCTTTTTTTTTTAAACTCAGACAATTATTTCTCTAACTTTTGATCATTATTAACATATGAACATAAATATAGGTAGAGGGCTTGCCTAGGAAAGCTCAAGTCCTTAAGTCCCACACACCACAGGATTTTTTTATTAATATAGCAACTCACTATGTAGCCTATTCTAGTACTCACTATAAACCCAAAGGAATCTAAGTCAGCACACAACAGGTACATCTGCAAAGCCATGTTGCTAAAACAGAATCCGCAATAAGTAAGGTATATTATTAACATAGATGCCCCCCCCACACAAACACACTGGAGTATTATTCAGCCATAAAGAAGAACAAAATTAAGTCATTTGATGGATGGAACCAGAGATCATCATCTTAGGCAAAACCAGCCAGACACATAATAATAAATTACCATGTTTACTCTCCTATGTGGAACCTAGCCCTAAAAACAAGCAAACAGATAATAGAGTATAAACTTATAAAGAGAACTATTGGCTACTGGGAGAGAGGTAGACTACTAGGAGAGCAGAATGGAACCACAGAGGGTAATGGGTCTGAATATGATTAAATTATATCATATACATACAGGAAAATAGCATAAGAAATCCCATTATTTAATTTTTAAAAGTTTTTAAAAGTGAATAGGAAAGACATTGATTTGTAAAATGAATATTAGGAGTGAAGATATAATCATAAACCCCAATTTGGGGGTTGAACTTAGGGCCTGGGCACTGTCCCTAAGCAACATTACTCAAAGCTAGCACTCAACCACCTAAGCAACCATTTCTGGCTTTTTCTGTGATTTAATGATAAAGGGTCTCACAGACTTTCCTACCCAGGCTGGCTTCGAATAGAAATCCTCATATCTCAGCCTTCTGAGTAGGATTATAGGTGTCAGTCACTGGCACCCGGCAATTTTATTTTTTTTTGCATTTTTTATTGTAATTAGTAAAAGGGTTACATGATATTTGCCAGATAGAAGGTGCATTAATTCACATACATTGATACCCTTTCACATGTCTTGGTACCCATTTCCCTCCCCCCCATCCCCCACCCGTCTTGGTTTTCCCCCCTTCCCTATCAAATTTCAAATAACCAAATACAAATAAATTCAATATATCAGATAACAAAGTGAGATACTATAACAATATGAGATAACCAAGGGACAGCAAAGGAGATGAGAGACAACATAGTACATTAAGGACAACAATCATTCCTTATATGGCTTTTGTTTCAATATCCTGCAGGTCCTTTCAATTAGCTTCATACTATATGGCCTTATGTATCAAGATTTTGCTCTATTGCAGATCTCTGCTAGTAGAGCCCAAGGTTTCTACTGATTATGACGAATGAGGGAAACCATTGAGCCTAAGTTCCCTTGAGTCTGGCTTACTTCACTTAATATGATTTTTTCTAAGTCTTTCCATTTCCTAACAAATGGGGCCATGTCATTCTTTCTGACAGCAGCATAGAATTCCATTGTGTACAAATACCACAACTTGTTGATCCACTCATCAACTGAGGGACATCTAAGTTGGTTCCATATCTTTGCTATGGTGAATAGTGCTGCAATGAACATTGTTGTGCTAGTGGATTTAGTATGCCCTTGTTTCTGGATGGTTGGGTAAATGCCAAGTAGTGGAATTGCTGGGTCATAGGGGAGTTCTATGTTTAGCCTTTTGAGGCACTGCCATACTGCTTTCCATAGTGGTTGAACGAGTTTGCACTTCCACCAACAGTGTAGTAGTGATCCCTCCTGGCCACATCCCCTCCAGCATCTGTTATTTATTCGTTTTCCTGATCCTGGCCATTCTAAGTGGAGTGAGGTGGAATCTTAGAGTTGTTTTGATTTGCATTTCTTTTATGACCCTGGCAATTTTATATTTTAAATCATTTGAAATTCTGATTTTTTTCACTATATGTCATATATAATTAAGTATAAATCTAGGAAACAAAATTTAGTTACTGAAATTTTTACTCATGATGAATAGTCTATTATTCTTATAAGCTATTATAAACAAAAGAAGATTTATCAAGAGTGTATCATGCATTTCCTCCCTTCTGAAGGTATACATGAGTGTATATGTGTTTTCATTTATGTCTGATGATGGTGAACTTCCCATCATTAGCATATGAACATAAGTACACAATTTTCTCATTAAGACCTAGTTTTTCTTTTTCCTTTCCTTTTCTTTTTTTTGCCAGTCCTAGGTCTTGACTCAGAGCCTGAGCTATGTCCTTCAGCTTTCTAAAGACTATAGAGTTCTACCTCTTGAGCCACAAAGCCATTTCCAGCTTTTTCTTTTCTTTCTTTTTTCCTTTTTAATCACTCATGCAGCTCAACTCTGGGCCTGCGGGGGGGGGGGGGGGGGCTGTTCCTGAACTCTTCGGCTCTAGGCTATCACCCTACTCCTAGGCCTGGGCATTGTCCCTAAGCTCTTCAGCTCAAGGCTACTCCCCTCCCCTTGAACCACAGCACCACTTTCCCTTTTCTAGTGATTAATTGGTGATGAGAGTCTCACATTCTTTAGTGTTTGGGCTGGCTTTGAACCTTAATCCTCAGACGCAGCCTCCTGATTATCTAGGATTACAGACCTGAGCCACTGCTCCCAGCATTTCCAGGTTTTCTGTGTATGTGGTACCGAGGAATGAAACCTGGGTCTTTGTGCATGCTAAGCAAGCACTCTACCACTAGGCGAAACTCCCGGCCCTTCTTTTCTTTTTACTTTTTCTTTTTCTTTTTGGTGCCAGTCCTGGGGCTACAACTCAAAGGTTTGGGTGCTAATCCTTTAGCTTTTTCACTCAAGACTAGCCCCCCTACCACTTGAGCCACAGCTCTATTTTCCAGCTTTTAACCTTTCCCGGCTTTTTCCCCTTCTTTAAATTTTTAGGAGTATAGATGAGGAAATGATAGTGTTCAATCTTCCTAAGTTTTATTTTTAATTTTCAGAAACCTTCACACAGCTTGTTTCTTTTGGTCAGTAGTGGAGCTTGAACTCTGGGCCTGGGTGATATCCCTGAACTCTTCAGCTTTAGGCTACCACCCTACGCCTTGAGTCACAGCGCCACTTCTGGGTTTCTAGTGGTTAATTGGTTATTAGAGTATCACAATCTTTAGTTCTTTTGTGCCTGGGATGGCTTTGAACTGAGAGCCTCAGAACTCAGCCTCCTGAGTAGCTAGGATTATAGATGTGAGCCACCCGTGCCCGGCTGTTCACACACCTTTTAAGAGTGGCCTCAAACCATGATCCTCCCATCTCTACCTCCTGAAGAGCTGATATTACAGATGTGTACCACCATGCCAGATCCCCATTTTACATGCTCACCACCACTGCACATGGTTCTAACTCCTTGAAATTCTCACCAAAATGCCTGTTTTAATAGTAAAGCACCATCACACAGTTGTGTGGTAGAGTCTCATTGTGGTTATAGTTTCCATTTTCCTAATGACCAGAGATGCTGACCACCTTTCAATGTGATGGTAGCCATTTGCATAATATTCTGTTCAAGCATTTTTGTCCATTTTTATTATGCTAGTTCCTTTTTGTTGATTATTCTTGATATGAAATCCTGGTCAGATTGATGATTTGCAAGTATTTTCTCCTATTCAGAAACCTGCCACTTACTCTGACAAAATAGTTAATATTTGTTAGTACCACTCCCCAACTGTTGAATTCTAGCAAATATTTAAAGAATTAAATCCTGGGCCAGGAGTTTGGCCTCACGGTAGAATGCTTGCCTAGCATGCATGAAGACCCGGGTGTGAGTTCTCAGTACCACATACATAGAAAAAAAGCTGAAAGTGGTGCTGTGGTTCAAGAGGTAGAGCTCTAGCTTTGAGAAAACCCAAGGACAGTGCCCAGACCCTGAGCTCAAGCCCAGGACTGGCCAAAAAAAAAATAAATCCCATTCTTACAATGCCCCATGCCTGTAATTGCAGCTGTTCAAAATGCAGAGATAAGGGAAAACAGCAGTGAGCTTGCGCCAAAAGCTAGCTCAACCAATGAGCCAGCTGTGGTAGTATACATCTCAGTTACAAAAGTGGCTACAGATAGAAAAAGGATAGTGGTCTGAGGAGAGTTCTCCCTAAAAACTTGACACTCTATTGGACAACTAAAACAGGAAAAGGGTCTGCAGGCATGACTCAAGGGATAAAGAACTGCCTAGGCCTGAGCAAAAGGCCAAGTTGAAACCCAAGCACTACCCTCCTCTAACAAAGCCAATTCATCAGGAATTCATAGGGGTAGCACTCTAAACCTACCCTCTGCTTTGAAATGGTAAGATCCACAGTGGTTGTGGATAGGTAAAGACAAGAAAGTCTAGAAGCTTATCTGAGAAAAAGAAGCCCTAGAGCTCACCTATCATCCCTAGGCTTGGGGTAGACAGGAGATACCACCGCCTTGGCCCTCCACAACCATTGGTTGCGGGTTGTTAAAGGAGGCATAATGATGTTATATGAACATGGAGAAGCTGAGAAAAGCCCACATCATTTTCTGGTGACACTAAGAACCAAAAGGTAAAAATAGCCCAAATATAGAACCAAAAGGTAAAAATAGCCCAAATACCTATCAATGAATCAATCATGAGTAATCAAAAGGTGGGGCTGGGAATTTGGCTTAGTGATAAGAGTGCTTGCCTAGCATGCATGAAGCCCTGGATTCAATTCCTCAGTACTACATACAAAGAAAGGGCCACAAATGGTGCTGTGGCTCAAGTAGTAGAGGCCTAGCTTTAAGCCCCAGGATCTGCAAAAAAAAGAGTAATTAAAATGTACCATTACCCACAACATAGAATATTAGGCCATAAAAGGAATGCTCCAAATAGATTAACATTAAAAATATGTGAAATGAAAGAAGTTAGTCAAGAAATATGTGTACTGCATCCCCAAAATGGTATAAAATAGTCGATGGGCATTGACACACAAAGTAGACTCAGCACTGACACACAAAGTAGACTCGTGGTCCTTAGAGGGAAAGGAATTGAGGCTCAGGGCAGCAGTGTGGTAACTAAAGAAACTCGCTTTATATTTGGTGATGATTAAAATGTTCAAGTCAACTCTGATACTGGTTGTATATATTTGTGGATACACTAAAATCACGTTAAGTAGGTGAATTGTACAAGACTTTTTATGAAGTGTTCATTTAATCTATAATTGCAAAAATGAATTGCAATAATAAATATTACTATATTAGAGAACATGCTAATATATTTTAGCCATGAGATGACAAGTAATATGCTTCACCAAAGGGACCATATTACTGTTTGTATTCCAATGTATCATGCTGTAAACCTCAAGTATACACAATTCATTAGTTAAAAAATAACCAAGCAGGACCAGGACCATGGCCTAGTGGTAGAGTGCTTGCCTAGCATGCAGAAAACCCTGTGTTTGACAGAAAAGGCTGGAAGTGGTGCTATGACTCAAGTGATAGAGCACTAGCCTTGAGAAAACCCAAGGACAATGCCCAGGCACTGAGTTCAAGCCTCAGGACTGAGAAGAAAAGAACCAAGCAGGCAGGCACCGGTGACTCACACTTGTAATCCTAGCTACTTAGGAGGCTGAGATCTGAGGATTGCAGTTCACAGTCATCCCAAGCTGACTAACCACCAGAAAAACCAGAGGTGGCGCTGTGGCTAAAAGTGGTAGAGTACTAGCCTTGAAAAAGTTCGAGGACAGTGCCCAGGCCCAGAATTCAAGCCCCATGACTGACAAAAATAAATAAATAAAATAAAATAACCAAGGTGGTTGTGGTGGTAAACATTTGTAATCTCAGTACTCAAAAGCTTGAGGAAGGAAGACTGTCAGTTCAAGGTCAGCCCAGACTATACAACAAAAACAGCAACAAAAAAGTCCAAATTTTTGTGGATAAGGATCAAGGAAAATTGATATATCAAGACACTAAATATATGACAATTATAAAGTTGTGATATAATGTATATATAACTCACCTTTATAAATAAGAGGTTTATCATGTCTGTCTTCTGCTTTCTCCCGACTGGCCAACTCAAGGAAATCTTCAATCAAGTCCAGAGATATGAGGGACTGGCTAAACACAAGTCTAAAGCAACAGATTGGGGTTTTGTGCATTAGAAGTTTCACAATTTACTGTTTATTCCTAAATTAATCTATAAACTTAACACTTAATAAACAAATTTCCAAAATCTGAGCATGATTTTTTGTAGAAATTAATGAGCTGATTGTAAAATTCAACTGGGAATGTTAAGCACAGAGTAGCCAATACAAATTTAAAATAAAAAAACCCAGCAAGTTAGAAGTCTTAAGTCTGATTTTTACCATTTGAAGAAGACATTCTCTTTAGAGCAAAGGGATAGGAAGAGATCAGTGGAACAGAAAACAGTGCTGGCATACAATCATTTGACATGGCTCAATAATTTTCATCAAGGCACAAGCAATTCAACAACAAAACAATGGATAGGCAGCTCAAAATTGGCCTTAGCTATACCAAACTGCACACGTTAAAAATAAATAAATGTTGGTCTAAGCTTCATGCTTAACACAAAATTTAACTCAAAGGGCAAAGATAGATGATATAATTAAAAAACTACAGGGCCTGGAGTTTTGCCTAGTGAGAGAGTGCTTGCCTAGCATGCACGCCTTGCTACCACATACATAGAAAAAGCCAGAAGTGGTGCTGTGGCTCAAGTGGTAAATCTCTAGCCTTGAGGAAGCCCAAGGACAGTGCTTAGTTCCTGAGTTCAAGCCTATGACTGGCAAAAAACAAACAAAAAACACTGTAGGACATTTAGAAGATGCAGAAAAAAAATCTTCATGGTCTGTTTAGCCATAAAAATAATATGCTTGCATAAAAGTTTATGAGAAGTTAAAATAAATAATAGAAGTTGGGCGTGGTGGCTCACACCTATAGTGCTAACTATTTGAGGGGCTGAGATCCGAGGATCGTGGTTCAAAGATATCAGCCCAGAGAATCTTATCTCCAGTTAACCACCAGAAAACCAGAAGTGGTGGTGTTGCTCAATGGGTAGAGCAGTAGCCTTGAGCTGAAGAGCTCAGTGCTCAGGCAACACACAAGGGAGGGAGGGAGGGAGGGACGGAGGGAGGGAGGGAGGGAGGGAGGGAGGGAGGGAGGGAGGGAGGGAGGGAGGGAGGGAGGGAGGGAGGGAGGGAGGAAGGAAGGAAGGAAGGAAGGAAGGATTGCTTTAGGACTTGTGAGAAAGTCAATGGTTCTTTTCTTTGTGTTCAATGTCACCTATTTGTAGGGGCTCAGGGGAAATATTTGAAAACCAGTGCTCAGCTCCAAATCATCAGTTGAGAAAGGACATAACTGAATACTGGAAATGAAAACAGTCTAGAAAGAAAATGTATGAGGGTCTCCTGTTCCTTACATATACAAAGGTAGGTGAACACATAAGAAACTCCCTGGGGCAACATGCTTTGTTTTGATTCTAAAAATTTGATTATAAACGTGCTATGATTCTTCATGTTGAGTGAGACAATTCAAGACTAAAGGAACAAAAGGCACGTGGTATCCTTAATATGTAGCTATTAGATCCAAACAGTACAAGAGCAAGGACTCAATATTTGCATACCCAATGCTATGGACATGATATTGGAAATATAAACACAACTACATAGACATAAAAACCTATGACTCGGGGCCGGGAGTTTGGCCTAGTGGTTAAAGTGCTTGCCTAGCATGCATGAAGACTCGGGTTCGATTCCTCGGTACCACATACATAGAAAAAAGCCGGAAGTGGTGCTGAGGCTCAAGTGAGAGAGCGCTAGCCTTGAGAAAGTCCAAGGACAGTGCTCAGGCCCTGAGCTCAAGCCCAGGACTGGCAAAAAAAAAAAAAAACCTATGACTCTATAGACATAATGTTTTATTACATAAATTAATATGTATCTATGATATACAAACCCTCAGCCTAATTTTGATTATGTTCTAAAAACTTCTTGAACACTAATTTGTTAAACATGTCATTTGAATTATGATGTAAAAATCAATGTTAATAAATTCTTTAATAAAAAAAGGTCTATGATTCTTCAAGCTCCTACAATATTCACTACCAGAAGGCATCAGTTCTGGTAAAATGAAATGCAGCATCGAGCTGCAAGAATGAACCACATGCACACATATGTATATTTTCTACTCCACAGTTTCCCAGCTCAGCTCTGGCTTATCAGTCTACTATGTCTACTACATTACTGGCAAGGAAGTGAACTGACTCCCAAGCTTGAATGCTGAAGTATGTGCTGTCTCCTCAATTGTCTTATTATCTTTCCATATCCTTAATGTCCAGACATATCCTGTACATGGAAAACAGAAATTCCAAGAAATACTATGTAATTGAAATTAATCCAGAATGTGGGCTCTTAAAGTAGAAAATAAAGTTAACCTTGTTTAATCAGCAAGTAAGACAGTCTAGGAACCAAGAGGCTAAATCATTTGGAAACAGCTAAAGAATTGTGAGGATTGGGGCTGGGAGTTTAGTCTAGTGGTAGAGTGCTTGCCTAGCATGCACGAAGACCCGGGTTCGATTCTTTGGTACCATATACATAGAAAAAAATGCTGGAAGTGGTGCTGAGGCTCAAGTGGTAGAAGTCTAGCCTTGAGAAAGTCCAAGGACAGTGCTCAGGCCCTGAGCTCAAGCCCAACCTGGCCAAAAAAAAAAGAAAAAAAAGTCTTATTTTGAGGATTACAAGGCAATACGCAAATATTCACCTCTGATTTTCCTAGCTATAGAAAAAATGACAATCGATTGTCTTGATGGTTTGTGAACATATCTGCATAAATTGTTTTGGTTTTACATGCTTTATTATTTACATGGAAATATTAAAGCAGTGCTTATAAAATTCATGCAGACCATAAGGATTTAGTCAATGTTGAATGATTAATTAACTGATCAGGTTAGAAGCAGTGGAATAGTGGGGTTGGCTATAACAGGACTCCAACAAAAAAAAAGTTAATTGTTAGAGTCTCTTCCCACATCAGATATAATGTTGATAGCTTGAAATTGACCATGAAGGGAATATTTATATCATGGAAATTAGCCAGTTTTGTAAATCAGATTGTTTCTTCGTTGTTTGCCTTTTCCTTTAATTTTCCTTATTATTTTATAAATGGGAAGCTTGCTGGATGTAGTGGCTCACGCCTGTAATCCTAGCTACTCAGGAGCCTGAGATCTGAGGATAAAGGTTCAAAGTCAGCCAGGGCATAAAAGGACCTGAGGCTCTTGTCTCCAATTAATCACTAGAAAAATGGGGAGTATGGCTTGGCTCAAGGGTTAGGGCGGTAGCCTTGAGTTAAAGAGCTCAGGGACAGCGCCAAGGTCCAGAGTTCAAGTTCTAGACGCCTGGCAAGATTAATTTTAAAAAAGGGGGGGGGGCTGGGAGTTTGGCCTAGTGGTAGAGTGCTTGCCTAGCATGCACGAAGACCCAGGTTCGATTCCTCGGTAACCCACATACATAGCAAAAAGCCAAAAGCAGTGCTGAGGCTCAAGTGGTAGAGCTCTAGCCTTGAGAAAGTCCAAGGACAGTGCTCCAGCCCTGAGCTCAAGCCCAGGACTGGCAAAAAAAAAAGGAGAGGGGAGATTAGAGACCCCACAGGAATAGGGAATAATCACAACAGATAACCAAGAAATTCAGTTTATTATGAATAAGTACTACCAGGGCCTATATTCAAAGAAACAAGAAAATCTAGTATGCATGACTTCTTAAATAAATACAGGCTACCCACATTGAACAATGATGAGGTAAACAAATTGAACAAACCAATTTCATACAATGAAATAGCGGAAGCAATCAGAGAAATGCCAACCAAAAAGAGCCCAGGTTCAGACAACTTCACTGCAAAATTCTACAAGTCATTAAAAGATGAAGTAACATCTATACTCTTGAAACTTCTGAGAAATAGAAGCAGAAGGAGCAATACCAAACTCATTTTATGAAGCTCATATTACTCTCATCCCCAAACCAGGGAAAGACCCAACAAAAAAAGAAAATTACAGATCTATCTCTCTAAAGAACACAGACGCAAAACTCCTCAATAAAATACTAGTCAATAAAATCCAGAAACAAATTTAAAAAATGATACACTACGATCAAGTACGCTTCATCCCACAGATGCAAGGCTGGTTTAATAGTCACAAATCAATCAATGTAATACATCATATTAATAGGGCTAAGGATAAGAATCATATGATAATTTCTCTGGACTCAGAAAAAGCATTTGACAAAATACAACATCCATTCATGTTGAAAGCACTAGAAAAAATAGGAATAAGTGGTACATTCCTTAAGATAATTAAAGCCATATATGACAAACCTACAGCCAGAATTATACTAAATGGTGAAAGACTAGAACCATTTACCTTAAAATCAGGAACTATACAGGGATGCCCACTCTCTCCACTTCTCTTCAATATAGTGCTGGAACCCTTAGCCAGAGCACTAAGGCAAGAGAAGGACATCAAAGGGATCCACAAAGGAAAAGGTGAAATTAAGCTATCCCTATTCGCAGATGACATGATCCTCTACCTGAGTGACGCAATAAGCTCTACTCCCAAACTCCTAGAATTAATAAACCACTTTAGCAAAGTGGAAGGATACAAAATTAACCTGCAAAAGTAAGTAGACTTCTTGTATGACAACAATACGGAAACAGAAGTCCAAATCAAGAAAGTGATTCCCTTTGCAATAGCCCCCAAAAGAAGAAAATACTTAGGAATTAACTTAACCAAAGATGTAAAGGAATTATTTAATAAAAACCATAAAAGCCTAATGAAAGAAATTAAAGAGGACACGAGGAAATGGAAAGACATCCCATGCTCATGGGTAGGGAGAACCAATATAGTAAAAATGGCCATACTGCCAAAATTGATATACAAATTGATATACAAATTGATATACAAATTGATGGGGATCATCAAAATCCCAAAGACATTCTTTACTGAAATAGAAGATACAATCCAAAGGTTCATATGGAACAAGCAAAGACCTAGAATAGCCAAAACAATTCTAGGCATAAAGAGCAATGCTGGTAGTATTACAATACCAGACTTCAAACTCTACTATAGAGCCATAACAAGAAAAACAGCATGGTATTGGCACAAAAACAGATCAGAAGATCAATGGAACAGAATAGAAGATCCAGAAATAGAATCACATACCTATAGACAACTTGTATTTGACAAACTCTACTATAGAGCCATAACAACAAAAACAGCATGGTATTGGCACAAAAACAGATCAGAAGATCAATGGAACAGAATAGAAGATCCAGAAATAGAATCATATACGTATCGACAACTTGTATTTGAGAAAGAAGCCAAAGATATACACTGGAACAAACACTATTCAATTATTGGTGCTGGCAAAAGTGGGCAGCCACATGCAGGAAACTAAAAATTGACACTAGCCTTTCGCCATGCACAAGCATTAACTCAAAGTGGATCAAAGACCTCAATGTCAGACCGGAAACGCTGAAACTGCTACATGAAAGGGTAGGAGAGACGCTGAACTCATAAGCACAGGCAAAAGATTCCTGAACAGAATCCCAGGGTCACAATAGATTGGAGGGAAACTCGATAAATGGGACTACCTAAAAATAAAAAGTTTCTGCACAGATAAAAGGATAGACGCAAAAGTAGAGAGACAGCCAACCAACTGGGAAAAATATTTACCAATAATACATCAGACAAATGCTTAATATCTAGTATCTACAGAGAACTCAAGAAACTAATCCCCCCCGCCAACCCAACAAACCAATCACTAAATGGGTAAGGGGAACTAAAGAGAGATTTATCAGAAGAAGAGATTGAAATGGCAGAAAAGCATATGAGAAAATGTTCATCATTCATGATCATAAAGGAAATGCAAATAAAAACAACCCTAAGATACCACCTTACCCCAAGAAGAATGGCCAAGATTTTGAACTCAGACAATGACAGATGCTGGCGGAGTTGTGGAGAAAAAGGAACTCTACTGCACTGCTGGTGGGATTGTAAGTTAGTTCAGCCACTCTGGAAAGCCGTGTGAAAGTTTCTTAACTGAAAATTGACGTTTCCTACGACCCCATCATACCACTCCTGGGCATCTATCCTGAACACCATAACCCAAGATATGATAAGGACACCTGCTCAGCTATGTTCATCTCTGCACTATTCACAATAGCCAGGCGATGGAAACAATCCAGATGCCCTAGTGCAGAAGAATGGATACCGAAAATGTATGTGTATACACACACACACACACACACACACACACACACACACACACACACACTGGAATTCTACATAGCCAACAGACAAGATAAAATAATGGCATTTGCAGGGAAGTGGTTGAATCTAGAGCGAATCATGTTGAGTAAGACAAGTCAAGACCAAAGGAACAAAAGGTGCATGGTATCCTTAATATGTGGCTATTAGATCCAAACAGTACAAGAGGACTCAATATTTGCGTACCCAATGCTGTGGACATGGTACTAGAAATATAAACACAAATACATAGACATAAAAAAATTTATGACTCTATAGACATAATGTTTTATTATATAGATTAATATGTATATATGAAATACAACCTTCAGCCTAAGTTTAATTATGTTGTAAAATCTAAGTGCCAGTGATTGTATATAGAAATTCCCTTCTTGAATACTTGTTTGTTAAACACATCACTTGAAATATGATGTAAAAAGCAATGTTAATAAATTCTTTTAAAAATGAATACACAAATAACAATGAATAAATAAATAAATAAATAAATAGGAAGCTGTTTAAGAACACACCGCTGGCTAAAATAATCCTGTCTCTCTAGCCCTGTGAAACATCAAATGCATATTTGGGCTTAAAAGATAAATTGCAGACCCCCCCTCATCAAGGTTCAAAGCCAGACGGGCCACAAAAAGATCTGAGACTCTTATCTCCAATTAACCTCTAGAAAACCTAGCAAATGGGAAGTGGGGCTTGGCTCAAGGGTAGGGCATTAGCCTTGAGCAGAAGAGCTCAGGGACAACGCCCAGGCTGAGTTCAAGCCCTATAACCTACACACAAAATAATAATAAGATAAATTGCATGAATAAAGAATGGGGGAATCTGGGAAGTGGAGCTATGGCACAAAGTGGTAGAATGCTAGCTTTGAACAAAAGAGCACAGGGACAGCATTCAGACCCAGAGTTCAAAACTCACAATAGACAAAAAAATGGAGGAATCTGATTTCAAACAAGTTGTACAGAAAAAGGTTTAGTTAAGTTTAACATGAAGCAACAGCACTTAGACAATGAAAAGGTACTTTTATATTAGAGATCATGAATAGAAATACAGATAAAATGTAACCTTTAGTAAGAATTCAATTCAGTTACTATTTCCTGGATATTTTCTACAGTTAAACAGTTTTTAGAATTAAAAGATTAGAAAAACTGTGGCGCTGGTGGCTCATGCCTGTAATCCTAGCTACTCAGAAAGCTGAGATCTGAGGATCTGGTTCAAAGGCAGCCAAGGCACAAAACTCCAAGAGACTCTTATCTCCAGCTTGGCTCATGGGTAGGGTGGTAGCCTTGAACTGAAGAGCTCAGGGACAGTGCCCAGGCCCAGAGTTCAAGCCTCATGACTGACCCTCCCCCCCCAAAAAAGTGTAAATTTACATGTATAAAAATGAAAGCCAGGGGCTGGGATTTTGGCCTAGTGGTAGAATGCTTACCTAGTATGCACAAAGACCCAGGTTCAATTCCTTGGTACTACATACATAGAAAAAAGCCAGAAATGGTGCTGAGGCTCAAGTGGTAAGTGGTAGAGCTCTAGCCTTGAGAAAGTCCAAGGACAGTGCTCAGGCCTTGAGCTCAAGTCCAGGACTGGCAAAAAAAATGAAAACCAGCTACTGATGGCTCATGTCTATAATCCTAGCTACTTAGGAAGCTGAGAGCTAAAAATCTCAATTCAAAGCTAGCCAGAGCAGAAAAGTCCAGAAAACTCTGTCTGCTATTAAGCAGTAAAATGCCTAAATGAGGATGTGGCACAAGCAACAGGGCACCAGTTAGCTGTAAGTAAAAACAGCCCTATAAGAGCAAGGGGTTCTGGATTTCAGCCCTGGTACTGGCAGGCAGGCACACACACACACATACACACATGCACATATACACACAGGTACACAAAAAACCCAAAAGCTAAAACAAAGAAACTAGTTTTTCTCTAATCTTGTCCATTTGGGCAATTAGCATTATAATCTACTAGTCATTTTTTCTGGAAGCCATTCTCAAGACTATTCTCTCCTTACTGCCCTTACTCTATTAATTGTATTGTCCCTAATCCAAAATATAATCTATCCCAATTACTAATACTTGATTTTCAAGCAATAAGCTAGACAGGGTGGTGTGTGCCTATAATCCCACACCCAAGAAGCAAAGCCAGGAGTATTTCAAGTTCAAGGACAGCCTAGGAAATATAATGAGATCCTGTTTTAAAAAATGATGCTGGGAATGTGGCTTAGTGGTAAAGTACTAACCTAATGGTAAAGTACATGCCTAGCATGCATGAAGCCCTAGGTTTGATTCCTCAGTACCACATAAACAAAAAAGGCTGCAAGAAGTGCTGTGGCTCAAGTGGTAGAGTGTGGGCCTTGAGCAAAAGAAGCTCAGGGACAATACCCAGACCCTGAGTACAAGCCCCAGGATTGGCAAAAAAAATTTTTTAAAGAATTAGGGTAACATCATACCTTACCTGAAATTATTTGGTTCTGATACCCTGAGTGTGAACTCCAACACAACAAAATAAATAAGGAAATAAATACATAAAGTGGCTCACTAAAATAATTTAGTTAACATGAAACAGGTGCCAGGTATAGTTATTAAAAACAAAAAGCTAGGTGCACGTGGCTCACACCTGTAATCCTAGCTACTCAGGAGGCTAAAATCTGAGGATTTCAGTTTGAAGCCAGCCCAAGTAGATAAATCCCAGTGACGCTTATCTCCATCTCAAATTAAGCACCAAAAAGTGAGATGTGGAGCTATGGCTCAAGTGGTAGAACACTAGCCTTGAGTAAAAATGCTCAAAGATAGCACCCAGACGCTGAGTTCAAGGCCAGGACTGCCTTGCCCAAAAGATAACAACAAAGAAAAAATAAATAAAAATAGACTGTGTCTTTAAGCAAGTTTCTGGTCTAGTGCAAAGATATAAGCAAAGAGGTACATTAAAATGTGTTGAGAACTAAGTATATTAAAAGGTGGTATTGGATGTAACATAGGGTTTGCCTGTTTTCAGAAGAGCTAACTGATAAACTTCTGCCTCTAAGATAAAATATTATTTTCTTCAGGCTTATGTTAATTATTCAAAGCATCAGACAGTTTTAAAAACCTTTCCTGGGGAGCTGGGAGTTTGGCCTAGTTGTATAGTGCTTGCCTAGTATGCACAAGCACCCGGGTTCAATTCCTCGGTACCATATACATAGATAAAAAGCCAAAAATGGTGCTGTTGCTCAAGTGGTAGAGCTCTAGCCTTGAGAAAGCCCTAAGGACAGTGCCCAGGGCCTCAGTTCAAGGCCGAGGACTGGTAAAAAAAAAATTAAAAAAATAAAAACCTTTCCTGATCCAGTGTTGAAACTCTGTAATAGCTTATATGATACGCCTAGTTTAAAATTTGACAATGGTTTGGGTTTCATAAGATGGGTGAGATGGTAGGAAGGAAACAGTAAAGGGAATGGCTATATAGTTATGATAAAGACAGATTCATCAAACAGGTAATGTCTGAGAGGGATTCAGTATTCACCAGTAATTGTAGGAAGGAGAAAAATCTTGGTACAGTGACTAGTTAGAAGCCACACTACAGGGACTGAAAAACTATGCTTTGATAAATCTCAACTAGACATGTGAACCCAGGATTCTGTCCAAAGAGCAACGGCTCAAAATGAAAAAGTCCACTCAAGATACCACCTGACAAGCACTCCCAGGTGTTTGTCACTAAGGAAGTGCTATGACAATCAAAAATTACAAAGGAAATTGCTGAAATAACAGATTGTGAACGGGTTTATAAGTATAGGAGGGGAAAAAACTTACACTTTATCCCCAATTTCTTCTGCCATTCGAAGAATTTCAAAGAGAAGTACCATTTTCCCAGAATGCTCTAAAATCTCAGCATCAGCATCTGTCACAAAATCTTTGTACCAGTCGGGAGCTGGGCTGCTTGGATTAGAAGCTGATGTAGCTTTACCTAAATAAAATAAAGGGAACAGAGGTTACATATTACATAATTAATTAACATAGGTTAATCAGGAAAAAATTGAACAAGACAAAAGAAGAAACCGAAGTACATCAATCTAAGGAGAGAGGATATATGACATGCATGCAACAGCATCACTACCCCTCCCACCCCATCCCACTCCACAAGAAAAGAGCTCTACACTGACAGAGAAGCATGAAGAAGTGGAGGTTGGCATCAATGCCAACAGTAGTGAAAAGAATAGCCCCGAGAAAATTCAAGTATGAGACAGACCCTGGAAATAGAACTGAGGCAGGCACTCAGAGATGCTAAGAAATGGAAACGCCTCAGGCCTAAGAGGATGAATCTCACAAGATGTACTCGAAGAAATAGTGAGGAAGGAAATGGGTAGAGAGGGGAAGAGAAAAAGCATGGCAAGAAGTATTTTACTGTTCTTACTACTAAAATTCAGGAAAACACAAAGACTTCTGGTAATTGTTCAATCATTCATATATATGTGGATCAGGGTCCAGACTTGCCCCCAAGCAGGAAACAAACCACTATCTGAAATGACCAGCACGTATAAGGGCCTGAGACATAGCAAGCTCAAGGCTCTGAGGTTAAACACACACACACACACACACACACACACACACACACACACACACACACACCTACCTAAGCAAGTTCAAATGTTTGTCTTTTTTATCCCAGTACCAGTGGTTCATGCCTATAATCCTAGCTACTCAGGACACCAAGTTCTAAGGATCATGATTTGAAGCCAGCCTTGGCAGGAAAGTCCATGAGACTCTTGGCATCCATTAATCACCAAAGAGCCAGATGTAGAGCTGTAGCTAAAGGCATAAAACACTAGACTTGAATAAAAAAGCACAGAGATAGTGCATAGCCCCTGAGTTCAAACCCTAAGATCAGAACACATTTTAAAAAAAAACTTTATCTTTCTCTTAATTATGATCTTTCCTATGTGCTTTCTGGCTCACAACATAAAGATCTTCCTCAGTGCTACGCAACCTATTCTAATTATCGCAAAAATGGAAAGTATGAGGCTTTTACAGAACACATGGAAACATGGGAAGAGACTACTCATTTCTTCAAGTGATCCATCAGACTCCTTCCCACTCCCAACCTCAGCCAAAGTTTCTACACAGCCTATTTACAGCAATGGAAAATGCATCACATGATCAACAACTTCACTTCTCAACCAGAATGTAGGAAAAACCTCAATAACAGTATTTGTAGAAAATTAGTCTCAGGAACAAATTATTTGTAACGATAATAAATGTACGTCGAAAGGTAAACTGAGGGAAGCAATAGCATGAGTTTCCCATTACCTTAAAGTATTACCACTTTCCATTTTCTTATTATAAAAATATTCTTGGGCTGGGAGTGTAGCCTAATGGTAAAGTGCTTGCCTAGCATACATGAAGCCCTGTGTTCTATTCCTCAGCACTACATACACAGAAAAAGCCAGAAGTAGCACTACGGCAGAGCACTAGCCATGAGCAAAAAGTGTCCATGGGCAGTGCCCAGTTGCTGAGTTCATGCCCCAGGACTGGCAAAAAAAAAAAAAAGCCAGGCACAGTGGCCTGTAATCCTAGCCACTCAGGAGGCTGAGATCTGAGGATCACGGTTCAAAGCCAGCCCGGGCACAAAAGGACCTGAGACTCTTACCTCCAATTAACCTCTAAAAAACAGGAAGTGGGGCTTGGTTTAAGGGTAGGGTGGTAGCCTTGAGCTGAAGAACTCAGGGACAGCGCCCAGGCAGAGTTCAAGTCCCATGACCCACAAAAATAAAATCTTTAGTTGGATATTGGTGGCTCGCACCTGTAATGCTAGCTACTTAGGAACCTGAGATTTAAAGCTAGAGATAACCAGGTTACCTTCAGTTCACCACCAATAAGGCAGAAGTGAAGCTATGGCCCAAGTGGTAGAGAGAAAAAGCTAAAGGATATGTCCCAGGCACTGACTTCAAGCCCTGATACTGACACAAAACAAACCAAAAAAGGCAATAGTCTTTGAATCTAACCACAAGATGAACACTGCTAATATATTGCCTTTATGGGGTACAATGAAAGAAGAATGAAGAGGGAAATTTGGTAGTTTAATTTTCCCAGATCCTTCCATTTTCATGGAGAAGCCAGGGTTTGTGGTTAGACTGCCACCTGCCTACTCATTAGAGGTACTGAAGAGAGAAATAACAAGGAATCACTCAATTAGATCAACAGATCTCAGAACCCTCAGGCCCGCTTGATCACAGGATCATTCAACTAGTCCCCACACCACTTTTTGCTCACACATGGGTATTCTTTGTTTTACAACTCTTAAATTCCAAGTACTCAGAAGCATCGAATGATTCTCTCTTCCCAAGTTATAGCTGTTCCCAACTCTGGAAATTTTTTTTCTACCTAGTCAGTCACGCCAGGGCAAAAACAGGAAGCTCAGCACTGGTCCCTCCATACACACATGCATAAAGGCAAGTTAAGTCATGTAGACAGAGTTCAATCACAGACTTTTAACTTTCATACAGGAGACAAAAAAATAGGTGACACCGAACATAATACAGGAAAAACAAAATGTAGACAAATTAGAGATTATCCAGAATGAGAAAAGAAAATGCCTAAGAGATTAAAATAAGATTCACTATATAAAATAAGTACGATCACACTTCATTACCTGAAATGTTCCTTGTTATGGAAATAGGGTAGTTTGCAACTAGGCACACACACCTTGGTCTTTTCTTTTCTTTTTTGGGGGGGTGGGGGGGTGGGGGGGTGGTTATGGGACTTGAACTCTGGGCCTGGGCATTGGCCTTGAGCTCTTCAGCTCAAGGCTACCGCACTATCCCTTGGGCCACAGCGGCATTTCCCCAGTTCTACTTTTTTATTTTATTTATTTTACTTCAGCAACACTTGGCTTGAAGTCAGAGCTTTGTACACACTTGCTGAGCTGACAATCTACCACTTAACCACACCTCTAGCCCTCTATCATTCATTTATAAAATGAGGGACACCATGGAAATTACAAGGCCATGCCTCATGCTGATAGCTCAAGCCTGTAATCCTAGCTACTTGGAGGCACGTTTCAAAGCCAGCTCAGGTGGAAAAGTCCATGAGACTAAATTAACCATTTAAAAAAAGACAAGGTGGCTGGGAATGTGGTTTAGTGGTGGAGTGCTTGCTTAGCGTGCATGAAGCCCTGGGTTCAATTCATCGGTACCACATAAAAACAGAAAAAGCCAGAAGTGGTGGTGTGGCTCAAGTGGTAGAGTGCTAGCCTTGAGCAAAAGAAGCTCAAAGGCAGGGCCCAGGCGCTAAGTTCAAGCCCCAGGCCTAGCAAAAAAAATTTTTTTTAAGCTAGAAGTAGAGCTCTAGCCTTAGGGGGGAGGGAAAGGCTAAGAAATAATATCCAGGCCTAGAGTTCAAGTCATAGTACCAGCACACAAAATAATTGCAAGGTGACTCAAGAATTAGCATATTGAATTATAATTGGGTTGTGGTATATGCATGTAAATAAACATTTCTCTTTTTTTCCTCCCAAATTCCAGAGAGACTAGAATGAGCCTCATTTCTCCCTGGATTCCTAGGAACTGAGTCAAGAAATCCTCTGAGTCTACCAGGCAGGACAGATAATAAATTACTGAGCTGGGCACTGATGGCTCACACCTGTAGTAAGCCTAGCTACTCAGAAGGCTGAGATCTGAGGATTGCAGCTGAAAGCAAGCTCAGGCCCTAAAGTCCATGAGATTCTCATCTCCAATTAACCAGCAGAAAACTGGAAGTGACACTGTGGCTCAAACTGATAGTGCACTAGCCTTAAGCTGCAGAGATCAGCACAAGTCCAGAATTCAAACCCCAGGACCAACCCCCTGCCAAAAAAAAAAAAAGACCAAAGGAAAGCACTAAGACCTGACATCTAAGAGGCAACAGGCATGAGACTCACTTTCATCCAGCTTTAAAGATCCAGAGGGGTTGTTTCCAGTGTCATCCAGATTTCCCTCACCACCACCTCGTGACCGGGAATTCCAGACCTTGATCACTTCAACATCATTATCACTGCCACTGCCGCTTGAGCTACTATCTTTCTTCCCCTTCTTCCCCTTTGTTTTCTTTTTTCTGAAAAGAGAAAAATCCAAATATGAAGACAGCATAATAAAGACATAAAGTGATCAGATGACAATTAGAAAAGATATATCTTAAATGTGAGAATACAGAGCACAATAGAGAGCACTGGATTTACTTGGTATACTCATCAGAGCTTAGACTCATGGAACTTTCATCAGAATCCGAAGCTATGAACTCATCCATACTATCTTCATCAAAATACCCCTAAGAGGAAACAAAGACAAAAAAAGTGGCAGTTTCATTTTCACGTATACTGAAGATGTATACTGATGTTTTATTTCCTTTAAGGATACGTACAGTAACATAACAAATCAAAGGACTAAGGAGTTATTACAAATTGCAGAAAACGATGGAGACCTGATAGATGGGAATGGACAACAGGAAAAAGATGAGAGAAAAACTTTTCTGAAACCTACGTAAAGCTGCTTCATACTATTATACTAATTTTGCTAAACTACTATGGTTACACTAGATGTTAATGAGAGAGAAACTGAGCCAAAAGTATAAGATGTGGCAAATATAATGTAACCCTTCTATTAATTACAATAAAGTTTTTTAAAGTATTAGATCATATTCTTTACAATAGCACAAAACCTAGATACATAAGGCCATATATGATGAGGCTAAATGAAAGACCTCCAGGATATGGAAACAAGAGTTAAATAATGTGTGATTATTGCTCTTAATGTACTATGTTATTTCTCATCTCTTTTGTTGCCCTTTGGTTAATCTCATATTGTTACTGTACCTGACTTTGTTACCTGGCATATTGTATATACGTTTATTTGAAATAGAAAAGGGAAGGGGGGAAAACAAGATGATTGGGAGGGGGTGGGGGAGGGAAATGAGGACAAAAACATGAGAAGAGGTATCAATGTGTTCAAAGTAATGCACCTACTACCCGGCGAATATAACTCTAACCTCTCCATATATTACAATAAAAATAAGGTCCGAGAGTTTGACCTAGTGGTAGAGTGCTTGCCTAGCACAAAGACCTGGGTTCAATTCTTCAGTACCACATACTAGAAAAAAGCCAGAAGTGGTGCAAAGGCTCAAGAGAAAGCCCAAGGACAGTGCTCAGGCCCTCTGCTCAATTCCAGGACTGGCTAAATTAAAAATAAAAAGTATAAGATCACTCTCAACTATTTCTGTAACTTTTCTGTTTGTAGTCAATGCAAACAGGATTTTTATTATAAATGGACTCAATAAAAGAATATTTAAGACACATAGAAATGAGTTAAAAATGCAAGAGGTTGAGTTAATAAAATAAAAAACCTGCTTTGGGTACACAGTATGCCAAAAATATGTTGCCAGCAAATACCCCATAAACAACTTGAGATAGCTGGCTCACCTTATTTTCCTTGCTAATGTAGTCCAGTTGCAGACACCAAGGGTGAGTCCAGATTCGACTTAACATCTGAAAATCTTGAAAAAGTTTTGCACCTGCCTTTCCTCTGCCACCTTCATTGTTATTCCCTACACCTGATCAAAAGAGAGCACAATTTGAAGATACATAATTCTTTACTTCAACCTTGCAGGTCTTGCCTTTATAACCTTTACTCTGTGTGTAAAAAGTTTATCTCGTTTCTTTTTTTTTTTTTGCCTGTCTTGGGGCTTGAACTCGGGGCCTGAGCACTGTCCTTGGGCTTTTTCAAGGCTAGAGCACGGCCTGAGCCACAGCACCACTTCCAGCTTTTTTCTAAGTACGTGGTACCAAGGAATTGAACCCAGGTCTTCGTGCATACTAGGCAAGCACACTACTACTAAGCCAAACTCCCGGCCCTTATCTCGTTTCTTAAAGAGAACATTTTTGGGGGCCAGTCTCGGGGCTTGAACTCAGAGCCTGGGAACACAAAATAAAATACATAATATCTTCAGAAGGGCTGAGAATGTGGCTTAGTGGTAGAGTGGTTGCCTACATGCGTGAAGCACTGGGTTCAATTCCCCAGTACCACATACACAGAAAAAGCCAGAAATGGTGCTGTGACTCAAGTGATGGAGTGCTAGCCTTGAGCAAAAGAAACTCAGGAACAGTACCCAGGCCCTGAGTTCAAGTCCTGGAACTGGCAAAAAAAAGTTTCTAAAATCCCTAAAATCTTCAGGAAAAATGGTAATGTCGCTGTATAATGCCTTAATAACAATAAAATTACATTAAAAAATCTTCAGAGCCAGGTGCGGTGGTTCACACCTGTAATCCTAGCTACTAAGCAGGCCGAGATCTGAGGATCGAGGTTCAAAGCCAGCCCGGGCACTAAAGTCCATGAGACTCTTATCTCCAATTAACTACTAGAAAACCAAAGTGGCACTGTGGCTCAAGGGGTAGGATAGTAGCCTTGAGCTGAAGAACTCAAGGACAGCCCTCAGGCCCAGAGTTCAAGCCCCACAACCGACAAAAATAAATCTTCAGGCATTATACTGCCTGATATAGATATTTCCACTGTATATAATAATAATCATTGCACTGAAAACCTTATGAAGAATCTAATTTATGAGAACATAACTGCTCTTATAATTCTTTTTGGTTTCCGCAATATTGGGAATTTGAGCTCAGGGCGAGCCTATGAAGTATGATACTGCTAGCCACATTTGCAGCTCTTTTTATCACTGGCTATTTTTGAGACAACTTCCTGTTTCGTGTCACCTACCATAACTGATAATGGTAGACAGATACACAACACTACTCCCACGTTTTTGTTAAGATAGAATCACAAACTTTATTTTTCCTTGCCTAAGCTGGCTTCAAACTATAATCCTTTTTGACTCTCAGCATCTCAGGCATTTAGAATTAGGAATGTGAGCCACAATACCTCTCTTAATTCTTTTTATTTTTGTAAGGTCAGTAGTGATACTCTCACTCTTTTAGTGATCAGTCGTGGGGATTGAACTCTGGGCCTGGGTGTTGTTGAGATCTTCAGCTCAAGGCTACTGCTCTACCTCTTTTTTTCCTTTTTATCACTTTGTAAGTATGGCTTATAGGAATAAAATACTACACACAACCTTTAAACACTTAACTACCATTAATGCGTCTCTTGAACTTTTACTTTTGTCCAGGCTGGCCTAGAACAATCCTGATCTTTTTCCTACATATCCGATAAGACATATGCAAATTCTGGTTCATAAGACAGGAAAAAAAATCTATAGAACACTAAGATTCAAACCTTATTTTTTTCCCCAGGAAGTTTCTGGAAGAACATTATCACTTTACCCCAAAATATACTGCTTTTCCTAAAAGATTAACTTAGCTAGTTTAGCATGGCTTTATTCCACATTGCTAACTGTTCTGCAATAGCTCTTTATAAAGTAAAGGCTTTTAATTTACATGTGATCTACATATCCAAGGCCCCATGCATACAAGCGAAGATTCTTCCACTGTACCTGGGATATGCTTCCATTTGTTTTGAAAATATTTGTGTCTTTTCAAAAATGAGATGTTTAAGCATATGCATATTATTCATAACACAAGAAGAACAAATATGGGAAAAATGCCTAAGAAGTGGCTATTAAATCCAAAGAGTACAAAGCGAGGACTCAATAACTGCATACCCAAAGCTATGGATATGGTAATGGAAATATAAACCTAACTATATAGACATAAAAACCTATGACTCTATAGACATAATGTTTTATTTCTTAAATTAATATGTTTCTATGACATACAAACGCTTAGGCTAATTTTGATTAAGTTCTAAATACTAAGTCCCAGTGATTATAAATAGAGATTCCCTCCTTGAACACTTGTTTGTTAAACTTGTCATTTAAAATATGATGTAAAAATCAACATTAATAAATTCTTTAAAAAAATGACTAAGAAGGCACTCTTCAGATAAAGATACAAAGAGTTCTGTGCCAGTTACCTGTTAGGTGATCTAAATAGTACTGGTAAAGCTTGCACTGAATAGATGTCATTCTCACAGCCAGCACATACTCATGTTTTGGAGGTAAGAATTTTGTTAATGCTGTATAATCTTTCCTCTGAAATTACAAGAAAAACAAAGAAAATTAGTTAATGAACTGCTTTAAGAATTCATCTTGTGGGCCAGGAGTTTGATCTAGTGGTAGAATGCTTGCCTAGCATGCACAAGGACCCGGGTTTGATTCCTAGGTACCACATACATAGAAAAAGGCTGGACATGGTGCTGTGACTCAAGTGGTAGAGCTCTAGCCTTGAGAAAGTCCCAGGACAGTGCGTAGGCCCTGAGTTCAAGCCCAGGACTGGCAAAAAAAAAAAAAGCATTCATCTTGCCTATTTAGAAAAATGTACACAGTCATGAAATATTTTTTCAACACATTTTTACCCTATCAAATCACACAATCATTCATACATGAGAATACATGTGTATTTCAGTTTGTTGTTGAGGCAGTGTCTCAAAATGATAGCCATACCTGGCCTTAAACTTGAAATTTTTCTGTCTCTGTCTCCCAAGATCCAGGGCTACAGATATACCATCAGAGTCATCAGCTTAATGTACTTTATCAGACTGCAAAATATGGTACACTGATGAAAGGATACTGAAGCATACCAAACAGATTTTAAATTAAGTAGTCATATGACAAAATCCAAACTCTCAAGATGGTCTTTTTCATGTAGATTAAAAAAATCACTAAAGATAGGGAGAATGCAACATGTGGTGTTAGCAAAATTGAACTGGTTTATTCATATAGCAAAACCTATGAGTCTAAAGCCTAATAGAGCAGGTGTAGTGGCACATGCCTTTTTGATTTTTGTTTTTTCATTTTGTGATCAGTAGTAGGCTTAATTCAGGATCTCGGTGCTGTCCCTGAGCTCTTTTTCTCAACACTAGTTTTGTACCACTTTGAACCACAAAGCCACTTCAGTTTTCTGGTGATTAACTGGAAATAAGAGTCTCAAAGGGACTTTTCTGAGAGGGCTGGCTTTGAAAGGTGATCCTCAGATCTCAGCTTCTTGATTACCTATGATTACAGGCATGAGACACCAATACCTCATATGGCACATGCTTTTAATCCTGCCATTTGGAAGGCTAAGACAGTGGAATAAGAGGTCAAGGGCTGTCCAGCCTGCACAGGGAGACCCTGTTTTAAATACTAACCTCCCACAAAAAAACCCTAATGTTATTCACACCTGAGTGTGATGTAGCAACATACCAAGTAATATCGCATAAAACTTCAGAAAGACATTTGCCCGTCTAAAAACACAAGCCATGGGGCTGGGAGTTTGGCCTAGTGGTAGAGTGCTTGCCTAGCATGCATGAAGACCTGGGTTTGCTTCCTCAGTACCACATACATAGAAAAAAGCTGGAACTAGTGCTGTGGCTCAGGTGGTAGAGCTCTAGCCTTGAGAAAAGTCCAAGGACAGTGCTCAGGCCCTGAGCTCAAGCCCCACGATAGGTAAAACAAACAAACAAAAAAGCCATGTACAATACTCTTAAAATTATTTAAGTATAGGGATAGAAAAAAAGAATACAATGCACTGAGGCACAAAGAATATTTCAACATAAAAAAAAAACTATCTAGGCACAGTGGTTCACACCTGGAATCCTAGCTACTCAGGAGGCTGAGATCTGAATATCACAGTTCAAAGCCAGCCTCGGCAGTAAAATACATGGGACTCTTATCTCCAATTAACCACCAGAAAACCGGAAGTGGTACTGTGGCTCAAGGGGTAGGGTGGTAGCCTTGAGTTGAAGAGCTCAAGCCCAGAATTCAAGTCCCATGATTGACCAAAAAAAGAAAAGAAAAAAGAAAAACTCTGTCTGAGCTACTGATAGCAGCTAAATATAAACACCAAGAGCTTGGGTGTGCAGGGTAGAAAAGAGGGAATGACTAGAGTTGTAGAGTATCCTGAGTTCAAATCCCAGAATCCTTCCCCTAAAAAAATTCTGGCAATGGCAGTTCACATTTTTAAACCTAGCGTACTCACAACACAGATCTAAAGGATTACAATTTGAATTCTTCCCACACAACAAAGTCTAAGAGACTCCATCTCCAATTAATTAGCAAAAAGCCAGAATGGAGACAAGGCTCAAGTGGTAGAGCAAGCAAGTCAAGTGAGTTCAGGCCCTTGAGTTCAAATCCTAATATACCAAAAAGAAAAACACCAAGTACTTACTAGCACATGCAACTAACCAGACCAAAAAGGATAGCTTTATCATGAATGATGGCAGTACTGCTATACAAAGCATAGACTGTCTTGGTGTAAAACATCTTTGTAGCTGTCACCAATGTCTAGTCTCTGAAGAAAAGTGAAGATCTGGCTGATGGCTCACTACCTACAAACCTACTCAGTAACACAGACTCACTGAAGGTCTGTATTAGCATTTTCCCATAAGTATATACTTGGTGCTTGTCATTGTAACATGGCCTCACAAAATAGCCCAGGTTCCAGAATGCTAGGATGGGCGTGTACCATCATACCCAGCTTCTTGAATAAACTTCAAAGCAGAAATATTGCTTAAGGATTATTTAAAAATAGTTTTTGCTTAATTCATACTGGACTCTTCCACAAATATTGCAGATAGTGATGTTTAGAATATAATATTATAGAAGCACTGAGTATATGGAATTTCTTTTTCATTTTTTTATCTCTTTTTCCTTCTTCCTTTATTTACTGGGGAGGAGAAGGGGATTGAGAAAGTTCCTACTGCAGAACTATTTTAATCATAACAGCTGTGCTATCTACAAGGACTCCCTGTCTTATAGGCAAAGAAAGTAAACATTAATAAAATATGAGGCTTCACTAGCAAATCAACTCTGCTCTAAACTTCTCACTATAATTTTTTTGCCAGTCCTGGTCCTTGAACTTAGGGCTTGAGCACTGTCCTTGGGCTTTCAAAAGGCTAAAGCTCTACGAATTGAGCCACAGCACCATTTCTGGCATTTTCTATGTATATGTCATACCAAGAAATTGAACCCAGGTCTTCGTGCATGCTAGGCAAGCACACCACCACTATGCCAAACTCCTGGCCCATCACTATAATTTTTTAAACATTTGAATGCTAAATATATTTGTGAAGGCAATGCAAAAATATAAACTTAAAAGGAGTAGAAGAATTATAAAGTTTAAAATGAGAGAAAATATTTTGAGAATACAACATAAGTAAGGATATTATATGTTTCACGACTACGTCCATACCTGAACACAGCCAGCTAACATCTCATAGAGAATATGAGCACGTTTCTTCATCACTCTGACGTCTACCATGGTAGAATCTGCACACTGACCATTTTGGATTGGATTTATGAATCTATTCCTGAACTCCTTAATGGATCCAAGCAAATTTTCCTTGATAAAGTTAACCATGCAATGATCTTTAAAAAAAAGACATTAATTTATTAGCAACATAAATGATGGCTTAAAAGACTCAAATAAGGGTGCAGGGGGAGGGAAACTGAGAACAAAACATGAGAAGAGGTATCAATGTTCAAGAAGTAATGTACCCACTACCAGAAAAATGTAATTAAACCCCTCTGTACGTTACCTAGACAATAAAATACAATAAAAATTACATTAAATTAAAAACTTAAGGGGCTGGGAGTTTGGCCTACTGGTAGAGCATGCATAAATACCCAGGTTCAATTCCTCAGTACCACATACATAGAAAAAAGCCAGAACTGGTGCTGTGGCTCAAATGATAGAGATTTAGACTTGAGAAACCCCAAGGACAGTGCTCAGACCCCTGAGTTCAAGCCCCAGGACAGACAGACAGACAGACAGACAGACAGACAGACAGACAGATAGACAGAAAGAAAGAAATTTTAAAAGACTAAAGCATATCCCATACAAACACAAAATTGAAGCTTGAAGAAAATAAATATCAAGCTAAGTGTCAACAGTGCTTCTAAGTCCTATCTAGCTCTGAATTACTTATAGCATACATGAGGACTTGAAATAAAATTCATTTTTAAACATGAATGTTATTTAAAAAAAAACATTCAAGGGGCCGGGAGTTTTGCCTAGTGGTTAAAGTGCTTGCCTAGCATGCATGAAGACCCGGGGTTCGATTCCTTGATACCACATACATAGAAAAAAGCCGGAAGTGGTGCTGAGGCTCAAGTGGTAGAGCTCTAGCCTTGAGAAAGTCCAAGGACAGTGCTCAGGCCCTGAGCTCAAGCCCAGGACTGGCAAAAAAAAAAACATTTAATTCAAAAACATTATCCAAGATATAAGACATAGAAAAGCAAGTAGTCTATAAATCTAGCCATTTTTTTAATGGCCAGTGAGAGTAACTTGTGAAGAAAACAGATACTAAATAGAAGAACACAAACAGATAATAAACTAATGAACCAAAATGTATATTAACTGATTTAGTTTCAGAAGACTTGAGTATTATCATTGTCCTATACTAATTACTATCACAATGAGACACGGCATTTCTGCAAAATGATAACAGAAAAGAGGTAAATGAACATATAAATAAAAAGGCAAAGTGTTTAAAGTAGCAGATTACCAGATTGGTGATAACCAATCTCCCACCAGTTCTTTAGTACCACTACCCATAAGAAAATGAAGGAAACAAACAAATCACTTCCTATATGTATTTCATCTGTTCTCATCATCATGCCATGGATATAGCACAGTGCTCCTCCCTTCTCCAGCTTATTGTGATTTTCATCTTTGACATTTCTTTTGCATGTAATAGTTATTGCTTCACAAACTACTCGATATCAATCAAGTATCTACTAAATAATTATAAGCATTCAATGAAACTTTCCAATACTTATTAACTATTTCAATGTCCTTATTTATATCTAAACAAGCACAATGAAACATATATTCACTCTGGTTTACTGTTCTCCCTTGAAAAGTATGATGCAGGGCCGGGAGTGTGGCCTAGTGGTAAGAGTGCTTGCCTAGCATGCACGAATCGCTGGGTTCAATTCCTTGGTACCACATACCCAGAAAAAGCCAGTAGTGGTGCTGTGGCTAAAGTGCAGAGCGTTAGCCTTGAGAAAACTCAAGGACAATAACCAGGCCCTGAGTTCAAGCCCCAGGACTGGAAAAAAAAGTCTGATGCTCTTTCACAGTAGCCTAGATGGACCAACACAGATCATGGTCAGGCACTATGCTGAACATACATGAAAGGCAGATGACAAAAGCTGCAAAAACAAACGACACAACAGCAACAACTATCAATAGCATCACTGTATGAATTAACTCACATTCAATCAGGTTATTTTGAAGCGGAGTTCCTGTTAAAATAATCCTTCTCCTTGACCGTATAGAATTCATAGCTTTGGAAACAGCAGATGCTTCATTTTTAAGAATATGGCCTTCATCACAGACAACGAAATCAGGACCTATAAAAACATACAAAACAGCATAATTCAAAATGATGAAACTAAAAATGTAATCAATGTAAATATACAGAGCTGACCTCTTAAGAAGATGAAATGATCTTATTATAACTATAATTGTAATACCTGATGCGGTATATCACTATTATGGTATTAATATAGGATTAGTTACATCTCAACACTTCAGTATTAAAACACTTAAGAAATAGTTAAGGTCCTGAGTGTATATACAAAAATGGGCAAAAATAAAATGTTGGAGATAACGAAGAACAATAGATGGGCTGAAGTTCATCAAAATACATTGTATTATGTATAAAAATATAGTATCCTAACCGGGCGCAGTGGCTCACACCTGTAATCCTAGCTACTCAGGAGGCTGAGATCTGAGGATCAAGGTTCAAAGCCAGCCCAGGTAGAAATATCCCTGTGAGACTCTTATCTCCAATGAACCACCAGAAAATGGGAAGTGGCGCTGTGGCTCAAGGGGTAGGATGGTAGCCTTAAGTTGAAAAGCTCAGGGACAGCGCCCAGACCCACAGTCCAAACCCTACAACCAAACAAAAATTTAAAAAGATTCTACTGCATGATATTTCCAATCACCTTAAAATGAAAAATAGTACAGCCACTATGGAAATAAGTATGGAAGCCAGGAGATTTGTCTAGTGGTAAGTGTGCTTGTCTGGTATGCATGAAGACCTGGGTTTGATTCCTTAGTACCACATACATAGTAAAAGCCAGCAGTGCTGGCCAGCAGTGGGCCTGTAATCCTAGCTACTCAGGAGGCTGAGATCTGAGGATTGTGGTTCAAAGCCAGGCCTGGCACTGGAGTCCTAAATTCTATAAGACTCTTATCTCCAATTAACCACCAGAAAATGGGAAATGGGGCTGTTGTTCAAGGGGTAGGTCAGTAGCCTTGAGATGAAGAGCTCAGGGACAGTGCCCAGGCTCAGAGTTCTAGCCTTGAGAAAGCCCAAGGACAGTGATTAGACCTTGAGTTCAAGCCCCAAGACTGGGAAAAAAAAAGGACAATAAGTATTGGAGACACCTCAAAAAACTAAAATTAGGGGCAAGGAATGTGTGGCTTAGTGGTAAAGTACTTGCATGAGGCCCTGGATTTAAGTCACTGGTACCATATAAACATAAAAAGTAAATTAAATTTTTTAAATACAATGGACATGGCACTGTAGCTCAAAGAGGCTTAGTTCAAGCCCTAGAACCAGAAAAAAAACTAAAAATAGAATTAGCATACAATCCAGAAACATCACTTATAGAAAACACTGAAATCACCTACATACCCATGTTTATTGCAACAGTATTGACAATGCCTATTCTATAGAAAGAGCCAAGATAACCTACAACTGATGGATAAAGAACATGTGATGTGTATACACACACACAGTAGTACTACTCCAACATAAAGATGATATATGATCCATCTGATTAAGGTACAATATGTGCATGTATGAAATATGAAATAGCATGGTGAAGCCCCTTTGAACAACATAAACTCCATCAAAAATTAATACGAGAGCTGGGCACAATGGCTCACACTCATAATCCTAGCTACTCAGGAGGCTAAGATCTGAGGATCTCTGTTCAAAGCTAGCCTGGGCACAAAAGAGCAAAATTAATCATTAGAAATTAATCATTAGAAATAGGAAGTGGGGATGTGGCTCAAGGGGTAGGGAGGTAGCCTTGAGCTGAAGATCTGAGGGACAGCGCCCAGGCCCAGAGTTCAAGCCCCATGACCCAAGCACACATACACACACACAAATTAATATGAGAGGTAAAACATGTCTGGACTTGTTTGGGTGTGGGGACTAGTGGAGGAGCAAATGGATATGGTCAAATTATTTTATGTACAAGTATGAAAATAGAATAACAAACTTGTTGAGAGTGGTTTGGAAAAACAAGAAGGGATGAGAGAGAGTAGTGAATGGAGTGAGTTTGATTAGGATATATGGTATGCATATATGGACACATCAGAGTGAAATGCCTTTGTACATTTAATTGAGGCTAAGTAAAGACAAAAATCACCTTAAATAGGTTGATTTTATATATGTATATTTGTAAATATGTCTTAAAGTATTAATTTTTCCCAAGGCAAAGTCTGTTTTTAATGTCCAGAGTATTTTGTGAAGCTGAAGGCTTTGGAACACTATGATAGTCTGTGGTACTAACATTTTGGGGGGAGGGTACATGCGCTTATGTCATGGCATCGTTTTGTCTCTTCAATAACTGAAGACTTGCCAGGCACCCATAGTTCACACCTATAACTACTCAGGAGGCTGGGATCTGAGAATTGTGGTTCAAAGTCAGTCTAGACAGAAAAGTCCCTGTGAGAATCTTATCTCCATTTAAACACTCAAAAACTGGAAGTGGCACTGTGACTCAAGTGGTAGAATGCTACCCCTGAGCACAAAGAGACTCAGGGACAATGCCCAGGCCCTGAGCTCCACAATGGACAAAAACAAAAACCCTGAAGACTAAGACAAGCGACATGGATGGTTAGACCTATCTATGTTATATGACAAGACCAAGGTAAGCTGTCTCAGAGAGCAATCGTCTACGCAAACTGTGCACACCACTGCTGGAGGAAGCTAGCTCTGTGAATAAGTCAACAGGTGGGTGGCTCACACCAGGGCCCTGCCTGGACCTTCTCTTGTTGCTGATTTTCATCTGCTTTCTTTCACTGTAATAAAATGTAACTATGAGCATAAAGGTTTTTTTTCTGAGTTATTTAAGTCATGCTAGTGAATTAGTAAACAAGGGGTGGGGTGGGGGGGGTCCTATGAATATCCCAAGATGTTGTAACACAAAACTTTCTGGAAGAATATTCACAAAACAAGAGATCAGATAAGAGGGAACAGCACGGGGCCAGGAGTTTGGCCTAGTGGTAGAGTGCTTGCCTAGCATGCATGAGGACCCGGGTTCGATTCCTCAGTACCACATACATAGAAAAAAGCCAGTAGTGGTGCTATTGCTTAAGTGGTAGAGTGCTGGCCTTAAGAAAACCCAAGGACAGTACTCAGGCCCTGAGCCCAAGCCCAGGACTGGCAAAAAAAAAAGAAGGAACAGCACTTAGATTTTTCAATACACAATCCCTTTTTCCTCCCCTTCTATTTTGCTTAAGAATATGTATCATTTTTATAATGTTCTCAATTCAAAGAATTATATGTTACTATGGCAACAGAAGGAAAGAAAGCCCTATCTTTAGCAAAATACCTGAGGGACTATACATGAAGTTAATTGTCATAGTTCACATTTCATTTATTAAATGGAATATATATATAGAACAATTTCTAAAATTACATTTTTTTAGGAATTTTAATGCTTCAGTTGGTGTGCTGCTGCACATGTGTAATTTCAGCAATGGCAGAAGCTGAGGGAAGGAGGATCATTTAGGTACAGGAATTTGAACAAACATGAGCAAAATAGTAAGACTGTCTCAAATGAAGAAAAGAAATATGCTTCCAATAGCTTAGAAACACTTTTTCTGAGCCGGGCGCAGTGGCTCATGCTGTTATCCTAGCTACTCAGGAGGCTAATATCTGAGGATCAAGGTTTAAAGCCACCCCAGGAACAAAAGGACAAGAGACTCTATCTCCAATTAACCTCTAGAAAACAGAAATGGCATTGTAGCTCAAGGGTAGGGCAGTAGCCTTGAGCTGAAGGGACAGCGCCCAGGCTAAGTTCAAGCCCCATGACCAACATGAAAAAAAAAAAAGAAAGAAAGACTTTTTCTGGAAAACTGTTCCCAAATATCAACATAAAACTGAGGGTTTGATGGGCCGGGAGTTTGGCCTAGTGGTTAAAGTGCTTGCCTAACATGCATGAAGACCCGGGTTCGATTCCTCGGTACCACATACATAGAAAAAAGCCGGAAGTGGTGCTGAGACTCAAGTGGTAGAGCTCTAGCCTTGATAAAGTCCAAGGACAGTGCTCAGGCCCTGAGCTCAAGCCCAGGACTGGCAAAAAAGAAAAAAGAAAAAAAAACTGAGGGTTTGAAAATACTTAGAAATCATTTTATGGAATAAATAGAGACAATGACAACCATGAAACTATGGAGAGAAGAAAAGGGGATTTGGAGGAAGACCCCAGAAGGGAAAATGGGAGTGGGGGAGAAGGAGGAAAAGAGAAGAGAAGAGATGAAGGACAAAGAGGTGGAAGGGAAACAAGGAAGAGCAAGAGAGGAAAAAAGAGGAGAAGGAGAGATTTACTCTGTTCAAAATTAAAGCCTGATAGAACATATTAATACAGTCTGGACATCTATCATTACTTTACAAAATTACACAGACAGATTTTCCTGCTTAAATCTAACAGTACTCTGAGTAAGTATACAGGTAGCTAGCCAGATGCTGGTGGCTCACACTTGGAATCCAAGCTACTCAGGAGGCTGAGATCTGAGGACTGCTGTTCAAAGTTAGCCTGGGTAGGAAAGATCCTAGGACTCTTATCTCCAATAAACTACTCAGAAAAAGCCCAAAGTGGTGCTGTGACTCAAGGTGCTATAGTGCTACCCTTGGGCAAAAAAGCTCAGGGACAGCACTCAGGCCTTGTGTTCAAACCCCACTATTGACAAAAAAAAAGTAAGTATGCACAGAGCAAAGAGAGAGAGAGAGAACAATATTTTTTTGCCAGTCTTAAGGTTTGAACTCAGGGTCTGGGCACTGTCCTTGGACACTTTTAATTCAAGGCTAGCGTGAGCCACACACCACTTTTGCATTTTTATGTATATGTGGTACCTAGGAATTAAAACCAGGACTTTGTGCATGCTAGGCAAGCACTCTACCACTGGGCTAAGCTCCTGGCCCTGAGAACAACCGATTATGAACTCTAAAGTTCAAAAGAAAACTTTAGAGGCTGGGAGTATAGCTTAGTGGTAGAGTGTTTATCTAGCATACACAGAGCCCTGGATTCGATTCCTCATTACCATATACACAGAAAAGGCTGGGAGTAGTGCTGTGGCTCAAGTGGTAGAGCCACTAGCCTTGAGAAAGCCCAAGGACAGTGCTCAGGTCCTGAGCTCAAGCCCAGGACTGACCAAAAAACAAAGAACAAGTAAACAAACAAACAAAAAACAACTTCAGAACATCCTTTCTAAAGTATTGAATGTAATCAGAAAACTTCAACAGATGAACTTAACTACACTAAAAGGGGAGTGGGGGAAAACTTTCAAAATAACTGGTAGGTGGCCAGGAGTATAGCCTAGTGGTAGAATGCTCACCTCGCATGCACGAGGTTCAATTCCTTGGTACCACATACATAGAAAAGGCTGGAAGTGGTGCTGTGGCTCAAGTGGTAGAGCACTTGCTTGCGCAAAAATGTCCAAGGACAGTGCCTAAACTCTGAGTTCAAGCCCCAGGACTGGCATGCATGCATGCATACATGCATACATGCATACATACATACATACATACATACATACATACATACATACATGGTAGGGTAGGAAATAAGCCAAAACAAGTTGTTATAAAACATTTAAATATAAAATTTTTTCAGTATGTTATATTGCCACCTATTGGTAGACTTTTAAAAAATAAGTAACAAAATTTCAAAAATATTAGGAAGAAAAAAATAAATCCAAAATCTCTCCAAAATCTGGAACCAGTAAACCAGGAAAGATAATAATAATAATAATAATAATAATAATAATAATAGATTGCTATCACATTGTACCAAAAAGAATTGGGGTGAGCTGGATGCCAGTGGCTTATGCTTGTTTTCCTAAGTACTCAGGAGACTGTGGATGGCAGTTCAAAGCTAGTCCAGACACTAAAGGCTATGTAACTCTCATCTCCACAACAAAAGGTTACAAGTAGACCTGTGGCTCATGTGGCACAGCAGCACTAGCCTGGAGCATAAAAACTCAGGGACAGAGACACTGAGTCTAGCATAGTGGTAGATTGCTTGCCTAGCATGCACAGAAACCCAGGTTTGATTCCTCGTACCACATACATAGAAAAGGGCAGAAGTGGTGCTGTGGCTCAAGTGGTAAGAGTTCTAGCCTAGAGGAAAGTCCAAGGACAGTGTTTAGGCTCTGAGCTCAAGGCCCAGGACTAGAAAAAAAAACCCTCAGGAACAGGGCCCAGGCCCTGAGTTCAAGCCACAGAATGGGAATGAACACACACACACACACACACACACACACACACACACACACACACACACACACACACACACACACAAAAAAAAAAAAAAAACCTTTTAAATGCTTGGCTGGGCAAGGATGGTTCACACCTTTAATTCTAACGACTCAGGTAGAATCCAGACTCAGTAGGAAAGTCCATAAGACTCATCTCGAATAAATCAGCAAAAAGACAGAAAAGACTGTAGCTTAAGTTTTAGCATGCCGTCCTTGAATGAAAACACTAATGGAAAGTTGGGCCACTGGTGACTCAAACCTGTAATCCTAGCTATTCAGGAGCCTTAGATCTGAGGATCTTAAGTCAAAGCTAGTCCAGAAAAAAAAGTCCTGTGTGATTCTGATCTCCAATTAACCACTTAAAACCCAAAGTGGCTCTGTGGCTCAAATGGTAACCTAGCCTTGAACACAAAGAGGCTTAGGGACTGTGCTCAGGCCGTGTTTAAGCCTCAGTACCAGCAAGACATAGGGAGGGAGGGAGGGAGGGAGGGAGGGAGGGAGGGAGGGAGGGAGGGAGGGAGGGAGGGAGGGAGGGAGGGAGGGAGGGAGGGAGGGAGGGAGGGAGGGAGGGAGATAATTAGAAATACAAACTTCCAGGGTAGAATGCTAGCCTAATGCACAAAGCCCTGGGTTTGATTTCTCATTACCACATACACAGAAAAAGCCAGAAGTGGTGATCAAGTGGTAGAGCACTAACCTTGAGCAGAAAGTGTCCAAGGAGCCGGGTGCAGTAGCTCAAGCCTGTAATTCTAGCTACTCAGGAGAATGAGATCTGAGGATCAAAGTTCAAAGCCAGCCAGGGCAAAAAAGAACCTGAGACTCTTATCTCCAATTAACCTCTGGAAAATGGAAAATGGGGCTTGGCTCAAGGGGTAGGGTGGTAGACTTGAGCTGAAGAACTCTGACAGCACCCAGGCCGAGTTCAAGCCCCATGACCCACAAAAAAAAAAGAAAAAGAATAAAATGTCCAAGGACAGTATCCAGTCCCTGAGTTCAAGCCCCAGGCCTGGCGCGCGCGCACACACACACACACACAAAGAAAGAAATGCAAACTTCCCATAATGATGGCATCTTCAAGACAGATTAGCTAGCAGAAAGACTTAACTATATTCAGAATACAGAAGTAGGGAGAGAATTCTATAGCTAGCGAGATATCTTTCTATCTAGACACAGGGTTTCAAAACATAATCCAAGCTGACCTTGAACTCAGACCTCACCCTCACTAGTGCTTTGAATATAGGTGTGCGTAACCACATTCAAATGTGAAGAGAGTGCTTACTGTTATAAAGTCTCCCCTGAAAACTTACAGACTCAGGGGAAAATTGTCATCATTTACAGACAATATAGAGAAATGATTTGACCTTACACAAATGTTGCCAATATTAAGAACCAAAGAGGTCAAAACCAGAAGGATCAATGAAATACTAGTATTTGTTCAATAAAACAAAGCTACATGATTTTTAATATTCTTCATGTCAGTGCTTGTTAACCTTACCTGGATCAACTAGAGCTTTATTAAATATTTCTTTCAGTTTCCGACTCTTCACATTCCTTCCTTGAGCAAGATTTCTGTACATCTCATACCCTATGATCATCACACCACCATCTTCTTGCCACCTCTGAAGCATGTAACTTCTCTCCTGAGGACGCTTCACGGTGGCTAATTCAGAGACCTTGTGTGGGAAAAGAAGGACAGTTACTATAGCTATTGAAATGTATGAATACAAAAATATTCCCACTGAAATATGAATTCAAAGGAACGAAAGCACTTAGTGTACAAAGTTCAGAAAACTATTTTAATAGGAAACATATAAAATGCAGTACCTCAAGTTTTTCATCATCATTTAATCCCTCCTGCCACTTCTCAAACTCATTCATCCAATTCAAAGCGGTATTAAGTGGACAAACCACTAAAGCTGTACTGAAATCCAATTTGTCACATAGGAGGACTGTGTGAAGAAAACTTACCACCTACAAGAAAACAAATTGCCATTTGAATATTTCTGTTTTGTGTTTAACAATGAGCCAACCAACCAAGCATAACCGTCTCATTCCCAGCCACATAAGGTACTAAGAAATAAATGTAACTTAAAATGAGAATGTTCGAGCCAGTAGCATGGCTTCGTGGTGGAGTGCCTGTCTAGCATGTATGAAGCCCTGGGCTCAATTCCTCAGTACCGCATACATAGAAAAGGCCAGAAGTGGCACAGTGGCTCAAGTGGCAGAGCACTACCTTGAGAAAGCTCAAGGAGAGTGCCCAGGCCCTGAGTTCAAACCCAAGACTGGCAAAAAAAAATGAGAAGCCGGGCATGGTGGCTCATGCCTATAATCCTAGCTACTCAGAAGGCTAAGATCTGAGGGTTGAAGTTCAAAGCCAGCCCAGGCACTAAAGTCTGTGAGACTCTCATCTCCAATTAACCACCAGAAAACCAGAAGTGGCACTGTGGCTCATGGGTAGGGCATTATACTGCCTTGAACTGAAGAGCTCAGGCCCAGAGTTCAAGCACCACGACCCAAGGATGTGGGAGAAGGAGAATGCTCAACTAGGTAATCTGAAAGATTCTTCCAATTGTAAAGTTTTCATGATTCTATGGATCAATATAAATAATCTGAAGATGTTGTCACACAAAAATTTTGTGGACTCTACAAAATGTCTCAAAAACCCGTTAGAAAATACTACTGCCCATTTAGAAAAGAAGTGATTACTTTTCCATTGGCCTATGTTTTGATTCACTGAATCTTCTAAAAATTACCTTATGGTCTAAAATCACAGTTGTTCCCCCACACACACACTCTGGCCATTTAGAAAGGCAACTTTTTCTTTTTTTTTGCCAGTCCTGGGCTTGAGCTCAGGGCCTGACCACTATCCTTGGACTTTCTCAAGGCTAGAGCTCTACCACTTGAGCCTCAGCACCATTTCCGGCTTTTTTCTATGTATGTGGTACCGAGGAATTGAACCCGGGTCTTCATGCATGCTAGGCAAGCACTCTACCACTAGGCCAAACTCCGGGCCGGCAACTTTGTTTTTTTAAACCTGGAAGTACTGGAGAGTAAAGCCAGGACCGTGTGCATGTTACATAAGCATTCTGCGATTAGACTACACCCCAGGCCTAGAAAATGCAGTCATCTTAAGTAAAAAAAAATATTTTACATTCTACAATGTTGAAGAAGTAATGCACCCACTACCTGACAAATGTAACTGTAACCACTCTGTTCGTTACCTCAATAGTAAAATACAATAAAAAAATATTTTACATTCTTGTAACTGTGGTATCACAGACTGCTAAAAGTTGTACAAGAAGTTAATTTCTGACTGGAGGTATGGCTTAAGTGGTAGAACACTTGCCTGGTAAGCACAAGGCCCTGAGTTCAAATCGCAGTGCCTCCAAAAGGAAGAAAAGTGAATTTCTACATCAGACTTTTACAGTTGTTAGCTTTATTTCATTATGGTCTCTGCTCAAATACCACCTCTTTCAAAATGCCTACCTTACCCATGAATCTTCCTTTAGCACTTGTGATCTGAAAGCACACTTCTTACTTTATTCCCCACTAGAAAATAAGATATTTTTGCCAGTCCTGGGGCTTAAAGTCAGGGCCTGGGCACTGTCCTTGAGCTTTCTCAAGGCTAGCACTCTACTACTTGAGCCACAGCACCACTCCCAGCTTTTTCTGTGTATGCAGTATGGAGGAATCAAACCCAGAACTTCAAGCATGCTATGCAACCACTCTACCACTAGGCCATACTCCCGGCCCTCAAAATAAGATTCTGAAATAGAGATCTTGTTATCTTCTTCACTGCCTCATCTGCAGCCCCAACAACTGTTCCTAGAATCTACTGTATATTCTTACACAAACTGTGATATTTTCATGATACTTATTTCTTACCTGTAAAGTCTTACCAAGGCCCATGCAGTGGGCAAGGATGCACCCTGAACCTGGAGACTTCTTTGTTTTCTTCACAGACTCACAGCAACAATCCCACATAAACTGGACACCTAAAAACAATGGTTTCAGTAAATTCAGTTTATAAAACCAAGTTAAAACTCTTTGCATATATGCACATGAGAAACCATGAAAATTGCTAGGAAATCACACCACACACACACACACACACACACACACACACACACACACACACACACTGAGACAGGTGCAATGGCTCACAGCTGTAATCCTAGCTACTCAGAAGGCTGAGATCTGAGGATCGCAGTTCAAAGCCAGACCAAGCACTAAAAAGTCCATGAGATTCTTATCTCCAATTACCCACCAAATTACCAGAAGTGGAATTGTGGCTCAAGGGGTAAGTCCAAGCCCCCCCCAAAAAAAGGCTCAGTGAGAGCAAGCTATCTGGGCTGCCAAGCAAGCAAAAGGGCTAAGCAAGCATCCAAAAAGACAGCAAAGGCTGCTGCTAAGGCTACTACAAAGGCTTCATCTTAACAAAAAATTGTAAAGCCTGTGAAGGTTTCTGCTCCTCCAGTTGGTTGATAATGCTAGTTTAGCAGATCAGACTTTGAAATAAAGATCTATCTGTAACTTTTAATAAACCATGATACAACCCCTGGTAGAATTATATGTCAGGAGAGTAAAATAGGCTCTGCTAGACAGTGAGAATAAACAGGAGGAGGAAGGTGACAATAGTTGAAGTACTTTATATGTGTGCATAAAAAGAATGAAAAGAGAACAATGAAACAATGAAATTGTTCTCTAGGAGACTAAGGGAGAGTAATGGAGAGGGTAAGGTTTATGCATAACAGAACTATCACAATGAAGCCCTACTGTACAACTAATATATACCAATAGGAATCATGTGTGTGTGAGTCGTGAGGCTTGGGCACTGTCTCTGAGCTCTGCAGCTCAAGGCTAGTGCTCTACTACTTTGTGCTACAGTGCTACTTCTGGTTTTCTGGTGGCTAGGCTAGACGTAAGGGTCTCACAGACTTTCCTGCCCAGGCTGGCTTTGAACCATGATTCTCACCTCTCAGCCTCCTGAGTAGCTACTAATAGAAATCTTAAACAAGAATGTGTTCTTTAAAATGTGTTCACTATGGATATACTTACTAATTCGTTGAGCCAATCAATCAGGAAAAAAATCCCAGGAGATAATTCAATTACTTCTTTATTCAACAGTGGGGAAAGAAAGCTAGCAACCCAAAACGTAAGAACTGTGTGGTTTCCCTTATGAATTAACTCACATACACATTCAAAACAGACCTAGTAACTGTACCCTAACAAAGCAAAGGGTAGGAATCCTTGGGAACATTTAACACTAAAGTAGGAATACTGCTTAAAAACATACTTAAGGGCCAGAATTGTGGCCTAATGGTAGAGTGCTTGCCTAGCATGCATGAAGCCCTGGATTTGATTCCATGGAACCACATACACAGAAAAGGCTGGAAGTGGTGCTGTGGCTCAAGTAGTAGAGCACTAGCCTTAAGGAAGTTCAAGAACAGTGCGCAGGCCTTGAGTTCAAGCCCCAAGACTGGCAAAAAAAAAGCTGAAAATGCTAGAGATCCAAAGAGTACAAGAGCAAGGACCCAATATTTGCATACCCAATGCTATAGACATGATAACGGAAATATAAACCTAACTATATAGACATAAAAACCTATGACTCTAGGGCCGGGAATTTGGCCTAGTGGTTAAAGTGCTTGCCTAGCATGCATGAAGACCCGGGTTCGATTCCTCGCTACCACATACATAGAAAAAAGCCAGAAATGGTGCTGAGGCTCAAGTGGTAGAGCTCTAGCCTTGAGAAAGTCCAAGGACAGTGCTCAGGCCCTGAGCTCAAGCCCAGGACTGGCAAAAAAAAAAAAAAAACCTATGACTCTATAGACATAATGTTTTATTTCATAAACTAATTTGTATCTATGGCATACAAACCCTTAGCCTAATTTTGATTAAGTTCTAAAAACTAAGTGCCAGTGATTGTATATAGATTCCCTTCTTGAACACTTGTTTGTTAAACTTGTCATCTGAAATATGATGTAAAAATCAATGTTAACAAATTCTTTAATAAAAAAATAGCTGAAAATGCTAGAGTAACATTTCCCAAAGTAATTTGTGTCTTTTGCCTTAGTCAACCACTGGTGATTAGTGTTTATAAGCCACATTTGCACCTTCCTTGCTTAAAACATTCACTGCTGACCATTGCTCAACTCAGTTCTTCCTCAATTGCTTATGATTTATCAGAGTAGGAACCAGTGGATTTCCAAGACTTAACAGAATGTGAAGTACACAGAGAAATCCAAATACCACTTTAAAAAAAATCTAACTAAAAGTAATGGAACCATGAAGTAGTCTCTTACCATCCACTTGGTGAGGTTTCAATTTGATTACCATGTTTCTATGAACCTGCACCAAAGGTTCTTTCGTTTCTTCATCTTCATCTAAAACCAGCTTGGTTGTTATCGGACACTTGGTGGGTGAAGCATCTTCAATTTCTATGACCTGTAATAAAAAGGGAGTTGATCATAGTTAAGATCCTAGAAATCTTTCAAGTAAGGACACAGTATCAATCTTAGCAAGAGAGCTTTTCCATAAATATAGACGTTTTCCATATAATACAACCCCTATTTCTGAATAAAGTCTAGATTTCTATGTCTTCCAAAGTCAAATCAACAGGAGGACTTGGAATTGCTACAGTAATGCCAACAATTAAGCTTAAAGGTTTGAATCAAACATAGTAACTGCTAGGTGAGAAAAGTAATGTTCCAATTGTCCTATCACAGTGCTACTACAATTTGAATGGACATATAACGAGGACCAGTTGAATTCATAGACAGGACATCTGAAAACATGTGAGGGTACATAGTTATCACAGTGACTGCTTATGTCTGGTATTAAATGTAGAAACAACAGAAGGGAAATATAAAAATAAAAATTCTACAATGTAGAAGACAACCCCAAACAAGCACTCTCTCAATTAAGAAGGCAACATGACTCTCATTGAAAAAAATCAGTGAAGATGTTATAAAAAGGAATATATTTAGAAACATGGGTTGTAAAATGACAAGCTCAAAAAACATGACATGAGAGGCCAGGAACATGGCCTAGTGGTAGAATGCTTGCCTAGCATGCATGAAGCCCTGGGTTTGATTCCTTGATACCACAGAAAAGCTAGAAGTGGCTCTGTGGCTCAAGTGGTAGAGTGCTAGCTTTGAGCAAAGAAGTTTAGGGATAGTATCCAGGTCCTGAGTTCAAGCCCTGGGACTGGCAAAGAAAAAAAAAGGGGGGGATATAATAGCTGGTTACCAATAGCTCACATCTGTAATCTTAGCCACTCAGGAGGGCAAGGTCTGAGACTCAGGGTTCAAAACCAGCTGAGGCAGGAAAGTACAAGAAATGCTCATCTCCAATTAAATCACAAAAAAAGCCAGAAGTGAAGCTGTAGTTCAAGTGGTAAAGTGCTAGCACTGAGCAAAAAAGTATGTATGTATATGTATGTGTATGTGTGCGTGTGTGTGTATAGTATACATACATACATACATACATGTATGTATGCATACTGTCCAAATGCAATCAAGTCATGAATGCAGTTAAGTCCAGAGTTCAAGTACCAGGACCAAAAAAAATTTAAGCCAGGAACCTGTGGCTCAAACCTGCAATCCTAGATACTCAGAAGGCAGAGATCAGGGAATTGTAGTTCAAAGCCAGCCCAGGCAATAAAGTCTGTGAGATGCTTATCTCCAAAAAAAGTGAGAAGTCATGCTATGGTTCAAGTGGTAGAGAGCTAGCTTTGAGCAAAAGAAGCTCAAGGACAGAACCTAGGCCCCGAGTTCAAGCCCCAGGACCATGAAAAAAAATTCAAACCTTCTTGCATATCTAATTATCCTATAACAATCTAATGGGGACTCTGAAATTATAAAATCTGCTTATAGGTAAAAACAGTTTTAACTAGAAATCTGTAGTTTTTTACAACACTCAACTCTTGAACTACTGAAATATACCCATGTTATATATCTGCATATTGTATTTGAAAAAGAAATGTTTATTACTTCTCTCAATTTATCTCGCTCACGCTCCCTCTCAGCAATACGTTTCCGTCTCTCTTCCTCTTCTTTAAGAGCATTTTGTGTTTCTGTCCTTAGTTTGTCATCCTTAAGAATCTTCCGGATTTTCTTTCTGCCTTTTCCAGGAGACTTAGAATCATCATTTTCATCCTCTTCCTCCTCATCTTCATCCTCATCTTCTTCCTTTCCTTCTTCCTCAGAATGGCTCTAGGGAATTTAAAGGATAGAGGTAAACAATAAACAGCTGTTTTAACTTGTCAGTTTCATATGCCGCTATTTAAACTATCAAGAAAGGATAAAATGCTGAAATGCCTTACACTTATACTTAGCAATAAAGAGGTGGTGTGTGCCTATGATCCCAACTCTCAGGAGGCAGGAGGAACAGGAGGACAGCTTGAACTATATGGCATGATCTCAAAAAAATGTCAGATAAACTTCAATTAAAATGTGCTATGAAGTGGAATCGATAATTCTGGAGAAAATGGGTACATACACAGCTAAATAAAAATATGAATAAGAGGCTCAGCCTGGAGTGTGGTCTAGTGGTAGAGTGCTAGTCTAGCATGCACGAAGCCCTGGGTTCAATTCCCTGGTACCACATACACAGAAAAGGACGTAAGTGGTGCCGTGGCTTAAGTGGTAGAGTGCTGGCCTGGAGAAAGCTCAAAGACAGTGTCCAGGCCCTGAGTTCAAGTCCCAAGACTGGCAAAAAAGAAGCTCAACATACTGGGAAATGTAAATGAAAACCACAAAAATACATCATTCCATACTCATTTGAATGGTCATTACTGAATAACAAAAGCAAAAATAAGGGGAAAAAACGTTGGCAATAATATTGAGAATCTGAAAGTGAATCCATATTAGAAAAAAAGGCCAGGCACTAGTGACTTATTGTGTAATTCTAGCTACTTATATGGTTGAGATCTAAGGACCATGGTCTGAAATCAGCCTGGAGGTAAAAGTCCATTAAACTCTTAGCTCTGACTAACCACCAAAGAGCAGAAAGTGGAGCTATGGTTCAAGTGGCAGAGTCCTGGCTTTGAAAAAATAAATCAGGGGGCTGGAGTTTGGCCCAGTGGTAGAGTGCTTGCGTATCATGCACAAAGACCCAAGTTTGATTCCTCAGTACCACATAAATAGAAAAAAAGCCAGAAGTGGCACTGTGGGTCAAGTGATAGGGCTCTAGCCTTGAGAAAGTCCAAGGACAGTACTCAGGCCCTGAGCTTAAGACCTAGAGCTGGCAAAAATAAAAACTTAAAAAAAACAGGAAAGGGAGGAGAAAGAATAAGGAAAGAAAGGGGGGGAAAAGAGTGAAAAATCCCCCCCCAAAGAAAGGTTTACACTGATGAGCCAGGACTGAGGCCTAGTGCTAATATGCTCACCTAGCATACATGAAGCCTTGGGTTTGATTCCCCAGAACCCACATGCACAGAAAAGGCTGGAAGTGGCATTGTGGCTCAAGTGGCAGAGTATTAGTCTTGAACAAAATGTGTCCAAGGACAGTGCCCAGACCCTGATTTCAAGCCCCAGGACTGGCAAAAAAAAAGATAAACATTGATAGGCGGAGACAGGGGAGAAGGAAGGGAAGGAGGAGGAAGAGAATTATTCTATACATTATTCTATATATACCAACATGAACTAAAAGCAGAGTCAGTGGATATTTGTACAGTCACATTCATAACAGCATTATTCTGAATAATCAAAAGGAGGGAACATTTATTGTTTGTCAAGTGATGAACAGATAAAATATGGTGTACATATACAGTGGTTTACCCACTTTTAGAAAGAATCAAATTCTCCTACATGATAGGACATAACTAAATCTCAGAAACCTATCAATCAAATAATCAACACAGATATACAAAAACGTGTACAATCTCACACAAAAGCAGCAAATTTGGGCCGAAAGTGTGACCTAAAGATAGAGTGCTTCCCTAGCATGCACGAAGACCAGGGTTCGATTCCTTGGTTGCCACATACATACAAAAGGCCAGAAGTGGTGCTGTGGCTCAAGTGATAAGGCGCTAGCCTAGAGAAAGCACAAGGACAGTGACCAGGTCCTGAGTTCAAGTCCCAGGACTGGAAAAAAAGGGGCAAATTCATAGAGACACCAATTAAAATATAGATTACCAATGACAGGGGAGTAGACAGGAAATGAGGATTGATATTTAATGGGTCTCAAGCTGTTCTTGTGAAATTAATTTATGCCACTGAATTATACACTTTAGAATGTTAACAACAATAATTTTTTGCCAGTCCTGGGGCTTGAGCTCAGGGCCTTAGCACTGTCCTTGGACTTTCTCGAAGCTAGAGCTCTACCACTTGAACCTCAGCACCACTTCTGGCACTTTTCTATGCATGTGGTACCGAGGAATCAAACCTGAGCCTTCATGCATGCTAGGCACGCACTCCACCACTAGGCCAAACTCCTGGTCCTAACAACAATAATTTCTTAATGAACCCCTCTGACCTAGAGATGTGGCTCAGTGGTAAGGGGCTTGACTAATAAAAAGTATGTGTCAGGCCCTATGTTCAATTCCTAGTAGCATCACCCCAACAAAAAAGAACTCTTCACCATGAGAGAACAGTATTAAAGGAATCAAACATATATCTGCAATGTTTTTTTTAATACAACAAATTCAAATTGACTTGAAGAATTATATTTATTATATGCAACTCATTCAGGATAGTGCTTTATGTTGTTAGAAAATACAGCACGTTGAGTAACTTCCATATCCCTGTAAAAGTAAAGAAAGGAATTAGGATGTTCTGAAATTTTCATTAGAAATTAAAAGTATATATAGGAAAGAATGACGGAAGGGGTAAGGAAAGAATGATAAAAGGGTGGTATCAAGATTCATTATAATTATGCACTGGTTTATTGAATGGTAACTTCTTTGTACAACTACTTAAAGATAATAAAAATGTAAGAAATTAAGGTACAAATCCTTGATGGAAATGCTTTTCATTCATTTGGAACTATGAGTTGGAAATAATCACAGGAAAATAAAAGACAACAAAGATAAAAATTAAGATACACATGTCATTTGAAATATGATGTAAAAATCAATGTTAATTAATTCTTTTATAAAAATTAAGATACAGATAAAACTGTTAATATCAGGTCATTAATGTTACCTATTCAATAAACTAGTCCTTCCAAAGTATAAACAGTAAATAAACAAATTAATGTAACATATGAATGGAATACAAAGAAGCAATAGTCAACTACAGGACAAAATAAATACATTAATTATACTTCAAGCGCATAACAAACATTATTACCTTGTTTTCACTGGATGAGTCTTCTTGAACCTTAATGCGTCGCCTTTTCTTTTTTTGTTTATAACTCCTCTGATTTTCTTCCGATTCTGCTTTCTTTGTAGACCTGAAGAAAATTTTCAATGCAAATTAAAGTATGTCATGATGTGTTTGGAAATACTATATTTTTGTGTACATTCCTAAATGAAAAGAAAAACAAATGGGAAAAAAAAAACAAAAACAAATCAAGCCAGGCATGGTGGCTCATGCCTGTAATCCTAGCTACTTAGGAGGCTGAGAACGGAGGATCGAGGTTCAAAGCCAGCCCAGGTACTAAAGACAGTGAGACTCATCTCCCATTAACCACTAGAAAATGAGAAGTGGTGCTGTGGCTCAAGTGGTAGGGAGGCAGCCTTGAGCTGAAGAGCTCAGGGATAGCTCCCAGGTCCAGAGTTCAAGTCTCAAGCCCCATGACTGATCAAAAAAAACAACAGCAACAAAAAAAACAGGTTTTAAAATAGATCTTCCAACAGATACCCCCCCAAAAATATGTTTCAGCTTTTCCAACAGTTTAATCCAGTAACCAACATTTCAAGGTACAGAGAAAAGGGATATTTCATAGAGGATCAAGTTAGATAAAGTGAATTTAGGACTATTCTACTAAAACTTCAAATGACATAATATACTCAGTAGATTGTAAAAGTTACATTCTCTTTTATTCATAAAAGGTCATGAAGATTGTGTGTATCTTAATCCTAGGGCTTGGGTGCTATCCCTGAGAAGCCATTTATTTTAGACCGAAACCAAAAGCTCAGAAAATACCAAGTGCCAGGTCAGAATGACACAAAGGAGAATACTTGTGCACTGCGGGTAATCATGTGGTTACTATGGAAAGTGGTATGGAGGTTTCCCAAATGTTAAAAATAGAAACATCATATGATTCAACACTACTACTCAGTATATACCCAAAAGAACTGAAAACAGGGACAGAAAAGATTATTTGCACATACATGTTCCTATTAACATTGTTCACAATTGCCAATAGGTAGAAGCAAACCAAGCATCCATAAATGAATGGACGAAGATATGAAACACTCTTCAACTTTTCTTTTTGTCAGTTTTGGGGCTTGAACTCAGAGCCTGGGCATTGTCCCTTTTACTCATGGCTAGTTCTCTGCCACTCTGAGCCATTGCTCCATTTGTAGTTTTCTAATGCTTAATTGGAAATAAACAGTCTCACAGACTTTTCTGTCCAGGATGGCTTTGAATTGTGATCCTTAGATCTCAGCTCCCTGAGTAGCTAAGATTACAGACATGAACCACCAGTGCCTAGCTATTCTTCAGCTTTACAACAGTAAACAGACACATATTATAATCAGGATGAATCTTGAGGATATGTTAGAATATGCCACTCACAAAATGAGCTATAGAGAAGATAGCTAGCTAGAGTAGTCTAATTCACAGAGACATAAAACAGTATGGTGAGTGGAAGGAGACTAACGTCAAGGGATAAAAAATTATTGTCTAATGCACGGTTTCCATTTTCTAAAATGAAAACGTTCTAAAGAATAGTTGTGCCAATGTGCCGGGAGTTTGGCCTAGTGGTAGAGTGCTTGCCTAGCATGCACGAAGACCCAGGTTCAATTCCTCGGTACCACATACTTAGAAAAAGCCGGAAGTGGTGCTAAGGCTCAAGTTGTAGAGCTCTAGCCTTGAGAAAAATCTTAGGACAGTGCTCAGGCCCTGAGCTTAAGCCCAGGACTGGCAAAAAAAAAAAAAAGGGAATAGTCGTGCCAAGTGCTAGTGGCTCACATCTGTAATCCTACTCAGGAAGCTGAGATTTGACGATCGTAGTTCAAAGCTACCCCAGACAGCAAAGTACCTGAGACTCTTATCTCTAATTAACCAGCAAAAATTTGAAAGTATAACTGTGGTTCAGGTAACAGAGCAGCTTAAATGAAAAAGCTAAGGTACTACAGCTCTAAGACACTGATTTCAAGCCCCAATACTGGCAGAAGAAAAAAAAAGACAATAGTTTTAAAAGGATATAATGAGGGGCCGGGAGTTTGGACTAGTGGGAGAGTGCTTGCCTAGCATGCACGAAGACCCGGGTTCGTTTCTTCGGTATCACATATGTAGCAAAAAGCCAGAAGTAGTGCTGTGGCTCAAGTGGTAGAGCCCTAGCCCTGAGAAAATCCAGGGACAGTGCTCAAGCCCTGAGCCCAAGCCCAGGACTGGCGAAAAAAAAAAAAGAATATGAGCCTCTTATCTCCAATTAATCAACAGAAAATGGGAAATGGGGTTATGGCTCAGGGGTAGGACAGTAGCCTTGAACTGAAGAGCTTAGGGACAATGCCCAGGCCCAGAGTTCAAGCCCCATGACCCACCAAAAAAAAAGGATATAATGACGGGGAAGGGAAATGGGGACAAAAACCAAAAACATGAGAAGGGGTGTCAAGGCGTGAGAAGTAATGCGCCTACTACCTGGCGAATATAACTGTAAATCCTCCATACATGAACCCAGCAACAAAAAAAAATAAAAATAAAAATAAAACTATATAATGAGTTACTTAACACTATTAAATAGTCACTTAAATTTTATGCTAGGTACATTTTTTCCATCATTAAAAATAATCGTTTGGGTAGAACGGGTGGCTCACACCTGTAATCCTAGCTACTCAGGAGGCTGAGATATGAGGATCACAGTTCAAAGCCAGTCCAGGCACAAAAGGACCTAAGAAGGGGTGGGGCGGGGAGGGAAATGAGGACCAAAACAGGTGGAAGGGAATCAATGTATGTGAATTAATGCACCTTCTATCTGGCAAATATCATGTAACCCTTCTATTAAATACAATAAAAAATATATGAAAGAAAAGGACCTAAGACTCTAATCTCCAATTAACCCCTAGAAAACAGGAAGTGGGGCTTGGCTCAAGGGTAGGGTGGTAGGTTTGACCTGAAGAGCTCAGGGACAAGGAACAAACGCCCAGGATCTGGGGTAGGGCGGTAGCCTTGAACTGAAGAGCTCAAGCCCCATTACCCACAAAAAATAAAAAATAAAAATAATCATTTGGAGCCATGAGTTTGGCCTAGTGGTAGAGTGCTTGCCTAGCATGAACAAAGACCTAGGGTTCCATTCCTGGGTACCACATATGTAGAAAAAGCCAGTAGTGGTGCTATGGCTCAAGTGATAGAGCTCTAGCCTGAGAAAGCCCAGGTACAGTGCTCAGGCCCTGAGTTCAAGCCTCAGGACTGTCAAAAAATAATAGTAATCATTTAAACAAGGTACTAGTGGCTTACAGCTTTAATCCTATCTACTAAGGAGGCTCAGATCTTAGTACAGTAGTTCAAAGCCAGGTGAGGCAGAAAAGTCCACGATTCTCAGTAAGACTCTTACCTCTAATTAATCACCAAAAGGCATAAAATTTAATTATGGTCCAAGTTGTAGAGAACCATCCTTGCATGTAAAAGCTAAGCAAGAGTGGGAAGGTTCTATGTTCAAGCCCCACTATTGGCATTAATAATAATAATGATAATGATGATCATGATGATTTTCTTATCATTATTAAGGAGTAGTGAAGTGCTGAGCACCAATGGCTCATGCCTTTAATCCTAGCTACCCAAGAGACTGATAGGAGGACCACAGTTTGAAGCTGGCCTGGACAGACTCAACTCCAATTAACCAGCAAAATGTCAGAAGTGGAGATATAGCTAAAGCAGTAGAGCACCAGCCTTCACCAAAAATGCCAAGGGAAAGCATCTAGGCCCTGAATTCAAGCCCCAGTACTGGTACAAAAATAAAAGTAGGGGCCGAAAGTCTGGCCTAGCAGTAGAGTACTTGTTTAGCATGCACAAAGCCCTGGGTTCAATTCCTCAGGACCACATACACAGAAAAGGCCAGAAGTGGTGCTGTGGCTCAAGTGGCAGAGTATTACCCTTGAAAGTTCAAGGACAGTGCCCAGGCCCTGAATAAATAAATACATAAAAATCTAAATGAGTATCTAAGGCAAGAAGAATGAAATATGTCTGCTAATTAGTATAGTTCTTTCATGAGAAAAGGAAATGATAGGAAATCACACAGTTGACAATGGCTACACAACTTGGTTTTAAAGATTATATGTAAACTTTATTATTATTATTTGTGTGTGTGCCAGTCCTGGAGCTTGAACTCAGAGCCTGAGCCTTGTCCCTAAGCCATTTTTCATTCTCAAGGCTAGCTAACTATACCACCTGAGCTACAGTTCCACTTTCAGTTTTTTGGTGGGTAACTGGAAAGAAGAGTTTCACAGACTTTGAACAATGATCTTCAAATCTTATCATCCTAAGTAGCTAGGATTAAGGCATGAGTCATCAACAATAGACTATATCTGAAGCATAAAATGCTGAATTTTTTGTTTTATGAATTATCTTATTTAAACAGTTCTTGTAATACCTTATTATTATATTTTCCTAAAATATAATATAGTGCTATACTCTTAAGCATAGTCTGTTAAGTATTAGCCTAAATAAACACAAAAGTTTTAAAACATCCAAGTGCAAGCCAGGTGCTGTGGCTCATGTCTGTAATCCTAGCTACTCAGGGGGCTGAGAGCAGAGGATCAAGGTTCAAAGCCAGCCTGGGCACAAAAGGACCTGAAACTCTTATCTCCAGTTAACCTCTAAAAAATGGGAAATGGGGCTTGGCTCAAGGGTAGGGCAGTGGCCTTGAGCTGAAAAGCTCAGGGACAATGCCCAGGCCCAGGAGTAGGAGGTAGCCTTGAGCTAAAGCACTCAGGGACAGCGAACAGGCTGAATTCAAGTCCCATAACCCATTTGTTTTTTTAACGTGCAAATACAAAGGGACATCTATGCAGATACATACTACAAATAAACTCTTTGCTAAATTTTAGGAAGGATAATGTTATTCTGGGAGAAATTTTATTTTTTCTTAATCTTAGAATGGTATTACCTAAAAAACTGTTGAAATTTTTATGTTTTTAAGAAACAAAACCACCTTTAGTACTCTAATACTAAGAACAATTATTAGCACTCATTCAAGAATTACTATGTGTCATGGTAGTTATTATAATCATTTTACATGCACTATCTCATTAAATTCCCACAATAACCAGTAAGGTAATTAATTATACTGCAATCCTCTATTTTATAAATGAGAAAACTGAACATAGACTGTTTATACAAATAGAAGAGAGAAAATAGGTTGAGGTAGTTTTTCTACAGTTTCTTATCTACTACACAATAAAGCCCTTCCTAATAACCAAAACCTCTAGTAATGAGTGTTTCTACACACTGAAAAGCCAACTCAGTTACAACCGACAATTCAACTGTATATAGTGTGTTTTCACGATAACATACAAAATATGTATATAAATAAGCCATTTTCAAATAATTTGAGGGCATAATTATTGAGATTACTCCCTAAAAGTTTTGGAAAACAACTTTAATATTACCTTGTTCTAGGCCTCTGGTCATCTTCAGATTCACTAACCGCTTCACTAACTCCTGATTCCTGCAACTCAGTATCTTCTGAGTCTTCGCTGCTCACTTAAATTTTTAAAAAAAGGCATATCAATTGCTAAGTATTTTACAAAAGAAACAAAATTCTCTTGAGTTGTCAATAATCTCACATTAATTTAAAGCACTGTAAGAATAGTAGTAATATATACGACTGTATAATACAACTTATACAATATACCTTTTTTTTTGGCAAGTTGTGGGGTTTGAAGTCTGGGGGGCCTAGGCACTGTCCCTGAGCAATTAAGCTCAAAAATAGTGCTCTACCACTTGAGCCATAGCACCACTTCCTGTTTTATGGTGGTTAGTTTGAGATAAGAGTCTCACAGACTTTCATGCTCGGCCTGGCTTTGAACCATGATCCTCAGAGGTCAGCCTCCTGAATAGCTATGATTACAGGTGTGAGCCACCAGTGCCCGGCTTGCAATCTACCTTTCAATGACTGTAATGTTACAAGTTAAGTAGCCCTCATCAGAAAATGTAAAATTATCCCAAATCCAAAGTGTTCTGTAGGTCAATATGTATCTACAAGTAGAAAGCATTGTATTTGGCCTCAAGTGACTGAATTGTTGTCAAAATGCAAAAGTGAACTACGATTGTTGTATAGCACGGTGTGGTGGCTCACGCCTATAATCCTAGCTACACTACTCAGAAGACTGAGATCTAAGGATCAAGATTCAAAGCCAGCCTGGGCACAAAAGGACCTGAGATTTTTAATCTCCAATTTAACTTCTAGAAAACAGGAAGTGGGGCTTGGCTCAAGCTTAAGGCAGTAGCCTTGAACTGAAGAGCTCAGGGACAGTGCCTAGGTCAAGCCCCATGACTCACCAAAAAAAGAAAAAAAGATTATTGTACAAAATTATCTTCAAGCTATGTATATACAAGGTAACACATATTAATGAATCCATGAAGTGTCTAGACATCCCTGCCTTAGCCAGAATATCCCCTTATAGATAATAGGCTGAGATCGGAGAAGTGAGGTTCAAAGCCAACTAAGGCAGAAAAGACCATGAAACTCTTATCTCCAACTAACAGTAGAAATATGCAAGTGGAGGTGTTGCTCAAGCTGTAGACCACCAGACTTGAGCAAAAAAGCTAAGACAGCAAGGTCCTGAGTTCAAGTTCCACTGTGGTAACAAAAAAATCATCCAACATTTCTATGCGCTGGGAACCTTCATAATCATCTCTTGTAGTTCTTTTTTTTTTGCCAGTCCTGGGCTTGAGCTCAGGGCCTGAGCACTATCTTGGACTTTCTCAAGGCTAGAGTTCTACCACTTGAGCCTTAGCACCACTTTTGGCTTTTTTCTATGTATGTGGTACCAAGGAATTGAACCCGGGTCTGCATGCATGCTAGGCAAGCACTCTACCACTAGGCCAAACTCCCGGCCCCCATCTCTTGTAGTTCTACACAAAATATGTAATAGGCTGGGAATGTGGCTTAGTGGGAGAGTTCTTGCCTAGCATACATTTAGCCCGGGATTCAATACTTTAGTACCACATAAACAGAAAAAGCCCGGAAGTGGTGCTATGGCTCAAGTGGTGGAGCACTAGCCTTGATCACAATGAGGCTAAGAAACAGAGCCTAGGCCCTGAGTTCAAGCCCCAGAACTGGGGAAAAAAAGTAATAAATTCATGTGAATTATAATGCCCTACACCTTAGCACTTATTATTCAAACTCGTGTATAGTCCCCTCCGAACTTGTAGTGAGCACTATTACTATTCCATTCTCCACTACATGAAATCAACTTGGTTTAGCCTCCACAACATGTAGTATATGTCCTCCTGTGCATGGTTTCATTTCACAGATCCCTCAGTTTCACCTATTTTAGCATTCCCCAAAGTGATTCACATGTAGTGACTGAAAAGCATTGTACCAACGATCTCCTTCTTCATTTTTGTATCCTTAGTATTTAATGTGGACTTAGAAGCCCCTCAATGGATAAGGACTCACTCTGAACATGTTGGCACACACATTTTCTCCCAACACTCAGGAGACCAAGGCACGAAGTCTTCATTTCAAGGCCAGCCTGGGCTACAGATTGAGAATCTACCTTAACAACAACAAAAAAAGCCAAGTGCTATAATTCAAGCTACTTAGCAAACTGAGATCTAAGGATGATGGTTTAAAGCCAGTCCTGGCAGGAAAAGTCCATAAGATTCTTCTTTTTTATATATATATATATTTTTGTGAATCCAAAAAAAAAAAGAGGGATGGGGTGAAAGGTCGTAAGTGGAGCTGTGGCTCAAGTTGTAAAACACAAAAAGCTGAGGGACAACATCCAGGCCCTAAGTTCAAGCCTTAGGACTTGCCTCACACTCCAAAACAAAACAACAACAGCAACAAAAAAGTGACTGCAGTGAGTCAACTCACACCAGTAATTCTAGCTACTTTCGAGAAAGAGATCAGGAGGATAATAGTTTGAGGATAGAAATAGCATGGGAAAAAGCTCACAAGATTCTATTTCAATCCATTAAAAGCTGAACATGGTGATGTGGGTCTTCCATACTAGCTATATAAAAACATAAACAGCACTGTGGTACAATCTACTCTGGCAAAAAGCAAAACTCTATTTGAAAAATAACAGCAGTACAAAAAAAAAGACTAGGGATATGGTTCCACTGATAAATTGTCTGCTAGGAAGTGTAATTAATGCTCTGAGTTCAAACTCCAGTACTGCAAAGAACAAGAGGGCCAAAAAAGAAATCTCAGACTTTTACTGTAATTAAAACAATCAGACTATATACAAGTCAAGTTTTATACATAACATTACTAGCCTTCATTGTTTCCATAAGAAAGCATTTTTTGTTGTGTGTAGCTTTTCTTTTATATGTAGCCTATAAACTTATATTAAGTAATATTTATTGATCATTTTACTGTGAATATGTATAATAATAAAAGGTTTAAAAAACTCCTAGTGTTATCTCAAGTTTCAAGGTCATCTTCCTACTCTAAATATTTTACTTAAGAGGTTCTCAGTCTGAGTAGAGCAATTTGTTTCATAGACCCACCTTATCTCCTTCCTGTAATTATGAATGTGAAACCAGTATGTTTCTTCCAATCAGAATGCAAATATCTTACCCTTCCTTCTATTTCGGGTTTTGACTTCTTTGTGTTCTTTAGGTTTTGCCTTTTTTTCTTCTCCAGATTCTCCATCACTCATACTCAGCTTGTGCCTCAAAAGCCTATGTCTGTACCTTGGCTTCTTAGATTCTACAGAATCTGAATCTGATTCCGAATTGATTGGATTTTCTGTGTCTAAATGAAAACCAGTATCAGTAAGTCCTTCTGTAGTCCATATTTTCACTTAAACTGTTTTCCAAACATGTTTCAAGGGGGTAGGGGTAGGCAAAGGGGAGCACACAAATGGAGGGAGGAAGGTAGCAAATGCAGTCATTATATTCAAGGTACATTATGCAAAAAAATGAACTATATAACTTGAGGGCAGGGATGGGAACGGAAAATAGAGAACAAAGGAAAAGGTGACATTGACCAAGATGTATTATACTTAATAGCCTGACTTTAGGAATGTAACCATTTTAAACAACTATTTACCAATAATTTAAAATAAGAAAAAAATTTCAAAATCATTGTTACTAAAAAATAACATAACTTAAAGCAGACATCAGAGCTGTGCACACACAATGTAGAGCTGGTGAAAGGTAGTCTTCCACATCACACTTGATATCTCATTATTATTGAAGTATCACAGGTACCTATCACTTTCAAGCATATTTTGCTTAAAATTCATCTGTTTATTGTCACTGACTAAATGAAAAGAGCTTCCATAATTATCACAAGAGAAAAAGCTTTAAATATTATAAGCAAAAAAAGCTTTAAATATTTTAATAAGCTTGAATATGTATGTACTAAGAAAGTTTATATTTACTGATATTCAAGGACTGAACAGCTCAAATAATTAATTGATGGCATCCAGTGCCTCTCTCTGGGGAGCTCACCTTTATCTCCTGGATTGACTTCAACTTGTTTTCCATTTCTTTTTTTCTCTTTTTCTGGCTCATCATCTGAAGACCCATTCTCATCAGAGGAAAGATTGGCTTTAATTTCTTCTAAAAGCATCTTCTTGGCAATTCTTGAGAGTAAAAGAACAATAAAAAACGATATATTTGGGGGTGAAATATACCAATTGAAAAGATAATTCTGTTATCAAAATTGAAATGTTAATAATTTTATCTTATTACTGTTTTGACCAATTCCAACATGATGCTCAAAAGTTTCCATTGCTATATCACCCAGCAAACACAATGGGAGACGAGCCAGTAGTGGTAAATCACACAAGACAAAACTCCAGAGAAGTTTTACTCAACAGCAAAACATGTTGCTGAAAAATGAATATTAATAAACCATTCTATTATCAAACAGTGACTCAATCTAGGATATTGTTGAAAATCAGCTTCACTTTATTCCATAAATCTATTAACCAGATCAAAGTATCACCAAGTATTAGGTACTAAAGCAATAAGAAATCTAATAATATTCAAGTTAATGCAGAGAAGGAACATGATTAGAAACATTCAATATACACAGGAAAAGAATACATATTATCATGAGTCATCACTTTCAGAAACAGCACAATAGCATCACTCTCAATAAAATTTCTCAAGGGGCTACTCAAAGACAAACTTGTTAATAGAAAAATCAATTACTAAAAGCACATGAGAAAATAATTCCTTTACTAATATGATCATGCTAAAATACATTCCTATGATTGTCAGGACCCGGTAGCTCACAACAGCTACTCAGAAGGATAAGATCTGAGGATACAGACTCAAAGCCAGCCAGGCCAGAAAAGTTAATGAGACTCATCTCCAATTTACCAGCAAATAGCTGGTACAGTGGAGTTGTAACCCAAGTGGTAGAGTACCATTCTTGAACAAAAAAGCCAAGCAAGCATATGAGACCTTGAGTTGAAGCCCCAGTGCCAGCACCAAAAAGGAATATGTGTGCATATATGTGTGTATACACACACACACATACACACACACACACACACACACACATACACTCAGGAGGCTGAGATCTGAGGATCAAGGTTCAAAGCCAGCCTGAACACAATAGGACCTGAGACTCCAATTAACCTCTAGAAACAGTGGGGCTTGGCTCAAGGGTAGGGTAGGGTGGTAGCCTTGAGCTGAAGAGCTCAGGGAAAGCACCCAGGCAGGCCGAGTTCAAGCCCCATGACCCACAAAAAAAAGTAAGCATGAAGCTTTTGTATGAAACAAGGTATTTCATCAGGGTAGGCATTCTTATCATAAATTCATAAATCACAATAACAAAGAAATACGTTGTATAAATATTCAAAGAAAATGGCAAGAATCCAATAATTTGCCATGAGCTAATTTCAATAGTATAATTATACATTTAGTAATCACAACTAACCAGCTCAAGCATCATCTTAACAAATGAGATGATAGAATCTTCCTTGATTTCTGAATTGGAAACACCTCTTTTCATGTCTGACTGTGTTCACATTTCAAAGCATGAAGAAATGATTTTTCATTTGGGGCTAGGGCTCACAAGTTGAATTCTCGCTACCTGAGAGGCTGATCAAGAGGATCAAATTTCTATATCTCCCCAGGCAAAACTCTGTTAAGACTCCTTCTCAACTAATACCTCATTGCATGGCATGTACCTATCTTTCCAGCTACTTAGGAGGCTGAGATTAAGAAGATAGAAGTCTCAGTCTAGCCAGGCACTGGTGGCTCAGCCTATAATCCTAGCTACTCAGGAGGCTGAGATCTGAGAATCACGGTTCAAAACCAGCCTGGGCACAAAAGTCCACGAGACTCATCTCCAATTAACCACCAGAAAACCAGAAGTCGTTCTGTGACTCCAGTGGTAGAGCACTAACCTTGAGCTGAAGATCTCAGGTACACCACCCAGTCCCAGAGTTCAAGTGCCATAACCCCGGGGGTGGGGCAGGGAATAAGTTTCAGTCTAGCCCAGGAAAAAGTTCACAAGACTCCATATCAATGGAAAAAGTTAAGTGTAATAGGATGCCCATCTTCCTAGCTACAGTAATTAACTCTAGATAGTGGTCCAAGAACATTACTGGGCAAAAATAAATAAATAAATAAGACCTTAAATCAAAATAATAAGTGCAAAAAAGGACTAGTGGTATTACTCAGCAATAGACTGCTTGACTAGCAAGGGAGAGGCCCCAAGCTGAAGTGCCAACATTATTCACCAAAAATAAGAGTTATTTTTTCAATGGCAGGAGATGTTAATGTATGCTAAAACTTCCTCAGTCTCTACAAGTAGAATGTTCCCTGTTATTTATACCCCAAAATGCCTAGACTGAACCAAAGTAAGCAGTCACTTCCATAAATGTTTATTATATGAGCGAACATAGAAAAATCACTAATTGGTAAAAGAAAACCACCATGAATTTGGTATTCTGAGAGGTCTCTGCTCCATTTTATATTTCAAGGGAATATATAGATTATATCACTCCAATTTAAGTTTCACTGGAATTGAATTCTAAAGCTTTTGCTCTTAATACTTCTAGACCAATGGTTTGTTGACTTGGAATTGCATAGAGTTAACACTTTAAAAACAGATCATTAATAGGCTCTTGTTTTGCCAAGCAAGAAAATTAAATGCAAATAATGTTTACTTTTCTCATTTTACAAAAAGGCCCACATGTAACACATGTCACATATCACAAAATAGTTTCAGAATAAAGGATATCTTCTTTAAATAGAATGGAAGCATCTTTATGGAAAATATCTCTAAAATCTTCAATAAAAGCTATACTCTCATTTTTCATATACCAGAAAAACTGTTCTCAAATTAACTTGAGCAATGAATTTTAAAATGAATGTTCATGTGCATAAAACTTTTAAAGAATTGGGCCTGGGAATTTGGCTTAGTGGTAGAGTGCTGACCTACCATGTACAAAGACCCAGGTTTGATTCCTCAGTACCACTTACATAGAAAAAGCCAGAAACCGTGCTGTGGCTCAAGTGGTAAAGATCTAGCCTTGAGAAAGCTCAAGGACAGTGCTCAGGCCCTGAGCTCAAGCCCCACAACTAGCCAAAAAAAACCCACTTGTAAAGTGTTGACCAGTGGATTGCCAAATGAAAAACAGTTCTCAAGAACTTAAAATAGCCAATCTTACATCATTTGCATAGATCAATAAGAGCTACCAAAATTAAATTCTGAATCTCAATCTATTACTTCAATAACTGAGTTCAATTGGTGTTTACAAATACCAAAAGTTCTAAAATTCCTATTAGCTGTAAAAAAAAAAAGCCTGGCATAATTGTAAACAGCAGCATAAATTTTCTTCTTTTAATCTTTTCCTAACAATTCCTAACAACATATCTACTAAATGGAAGGTCAAAATATGTCAACCTACCTAATTCAATGTCAAGTTCTGGACTGTCAAGAAACAAAGAAATATGATGCATATGAGATAATCAGGTACAATCGGATATCAATTAATAAATCATGCAATTACAGAAAAAGGAATCAAAACTATATAGTGAAGAATTACAACTTATCACCAACCTTCAGAAACTGAATAATTAGTCACTTTAAAGCAAGAAAAGTATAAACTTCAGAGAACAGTGGTCTTTCTCCAAATTACTAAATATTAAATGGTGGCAACTCCCTAGGCTTTACCTAAGACAAAGTATTATATTTGCCCCCACATCACATTTTTGATAAAAGAAAAATCTTACGTAGAGCCAAGTAAATTAAGAACGTTCCTAAAAAATAAAATCCTTTTGCATAAATTAGGAACAGTACATAATGATAACTGATGGCTCAAATCTAACCTACTATATCTCAAAATTTCAAGGAGCCCAGAGTTGAGGTCAACCTTCAACCTAGGTAGACAGCAAGCATGCTGAGTTTGAGATGTGTCCCATCTACAAAGCCTGCTGTGAGATGCTTTAAAGGGAAACTCCACTACCTTAACTCTGGAGTCACGGGCCACAGAGACTTCAAAGGACATCACCACTTGAGAACCAGCTGAAGCTGGCAAAGCGTCATTTTGGAGGCCTCGGCTGAACCCATGCTGGCATGCCTGTGATGGATGTATAGTCATGATCCCTAGTTGATTCTGTTTGCTCTGAAGTTTCCTTTCTTGAGGTTTTCCAAGACGGTTCTGAGAAAATCATCCAGGCAACAAGGTACTGCCCCTGAAATCTCAATGCTCAATATTACATCTTGGGGCAGGTGTAGTATCCAAAGCAGCCATGACTCTATTAGAAGCATTAGAAGCACAGACTATGCCACTCTGGTGGCAGATAACCTGAGCAGAGCCGGAGGTAATGGAGCCACGCTTCTATTTTCCTGAAAGGCAGGGAAGAGGGGGAGAAAGCAAAACAATATAGGAGGAAAGGAAAACCTCCACAAACAAATAATGATTGGAATTGGTGCATGAGAACTAAGTAACAGACTCTCAAATGTTCACAAACTGGGGCCAGGAGTTTGGCCTAGTGATAAGAGTGCTTGCCTTACATGCACGAAGACCCGGGTTTGATTCCTCGGTACCATATACGTGGGGAAAAAAGGCCAGAAGTGGTGTTGAGGCTCAAATGGTAGAGCTCTAGCCTTGAGAATGTCCAAGGCCAGTGCTCAGGCCCTGAGCTCAAGCCCCAGTACTGGCAAAAATATAAAAAATAAAATAAATAAATAAAAATGTTCACAAATTAAAAATCTGCTCAATTACATAATAAACACTAAGATAATGCCTTATTATAACTTTCTCTATGGAAAGAAAGCAAAAAGAACATAAAAATGAGTCCAATAAAACAATCAGAAAAAAATTCGAAAGCTAAAAAAAGGCTTTAAAAACTACAATACTATTTAGAAAGGAAATGAGTACTTTCTCCTTTTAGCCTCAAGTAAGATAGGTAAACGCTCTCTTGCTAGTATGTCAATCAATACTTCAAAATGTGGAATTGCTCCTTTCTTTAAAAAAGAAGCGATTAAGAGAAGGATCTCTTGTTCCAGGGAGGCCTAGATAAAGAGCCATAACAAAAGCAACATAAAATGTAGAGCTAAGAGAAAGGACCTTCAATTCCAACTATGTCATTTTATAGCTCAGGAAATAGGCTAAGAGAGGGGAAAGTCTTAACGGGAGAAAACAAAGCCAGGAATAGAACCTAAGACCCTAAATTCCAATCAGCAATGAGTTTTATTATGCCTGTGTAATACTCTCTATGCAGTAACCATTACTGTGCCTGGGCAAAATACAGGGGAGTTATACATATACATATTAGGGACACATTACATGGATTTCGAATGTATGTTAATGGAAGAACCCAAGCTTTGATTTTTTTAAAGAGAGTTTTGTTGGTTTTTAAGGCTAGGTACTGTTGGCTCATGCCTGTAATCCTATATACTCAGGAGGCTGAGATTCTAGGATTGAAGTTTGAAGCTTGCCTAGGCAGGAAAGTCCAAAAGTAGAAGTATGGCTCAAACAGCAGTATGCCAGCCTTGAATGAAAAAGTTAAGAAACAGTGCCAAGGCACCCCAGTACTGACATACACTGACACGGACACACACACACACACACACACACACACACACACATCCAATAATGAAATAAATCAAAGAAAATACACTGACAGCCATCTGAGATACATGCTACAGCTACTTGTTTATCTTTTAAGAGGCTCTAACACCAGATTGGAGGTAAACTGTTCAATAAAAAGTACAAGTTTTAAAGGCCGAAATACTGTGTAACCATACACAGATTAATAAGATTTGTTTAAAAATCGTTTTTTCAGCATTCTGTACAATATCACAATACAATACAGTTAACAGAATTCTGAATAAAATCACAGGCTTAAGCACATACTAATTAGGCAATAACAACTGCCTAAGCCTGGCATGGTGGCTCACACCTATAATCCTAACTACTCAGGAGGATCGCAATTCAAAGATTCAAAGCCACTCGGGGCACTAAAGTTTGTGAGACTCTTAACTCCAATTAACCACTAGAAAACAGGAAGTAGCGCTGTGGCTCAAAGGGTAAGGTGGTAGCCTCATGGACAGCACCCAGAGTTCAAGTCCCACGATCCACCAAAACAACAAAAAAAGCTATATTGGTTAAATGGGCCTGAATATACACAATGTAGACTCTCTGATATTTTTTTTGTCTAAGTCTACACACAGAATCTTAAAAAAATAAAAGTTAACACAAAATTCTATGGCATTTGGTCATATTAGAGAACCAGTTTAGTATTTACTATGCCTGATAAATGAGTATAGGATCTATTCCAACTTATATTTGTCATTTAAGGACCAGTATGAAGTCCGAAAAATGAATTTTATCTGCTGACACTAAAACCCAAGCTGTTTTTGAGGAAAATAATCTAGTACAGTAGGACTAGGTTATGAAGGAAACCCTGCATTAAACACTGGGCAGTTTCCTCAAGCAAGCCCCATATTAGATTTTGTTTCTATAAGGAAAAAAAAAACCTATGCCAACTGGTGGCTCAGGCCTGTAATCCTGGCTACCCTGGGGGCTGAGATCTTAGGATCAAGGTTCAAAGCCAACCCAGGCACAAAGGACCTGAGACTTTTATCTCCAATTAACCTCTAGAAAAAGTGGGGCTTGGCTCAAGGGTAGGGTGGTAGCCTTGAGCTGAAGACCTCAGGGACAACGCCCAGGCCCAGGGGTAAGGTGGTAACCTTGAGCTGAAGAACTCAGGGTCAGCGCCCATGCAGAGTTCAATCCCTGACCCACACAAAAACTATATGATCCCACCCACAAAGAAACTGAGAAAAACTTCTAGAATACTGCTAGGAGCAAGAAAGTATGTACACATGTATTGGCAAGAAAAGGTATTCATATTAAAAATCCCAACTTTCAGGAGATAGTAAACTGAGAATTTTTACTCTCAAAACCACAGTTTTAGTACTTTTTCTACAAACTATATATAAAGAATAACCCAAAGATAATAATCCTCACTTCTAATATTGTTAAATACACCATAACAGTACAAGTGGTAAATGAAAATAGTAAATCTAGGTATGGTAGCTACTTGGAGGTGAACAAAGGATGGAAATTTAAGGCAAACTTGGATATATAGTTAGATAAATGATACTTTATGTTGAATAGCAAGTTCATTTCTATTAAAGTTAAACTTGGGTCTGGGAGTTTGGCCTAGTGGTAGAGTGCTTGCCTAGCATGTACTAAGACCCGGATTCGATTCCTGGGTACCACATACATCCAAAGTGGTTCTGTGACTCAAGTGGTACAGCACTAGCCTTGAGAAAGCTGAAGGACAGCTCCCAAGCCCTGACTGAGTTCAAGCCCCAGGACTGGCAAAAAAAGTCTAACTTCTTTGGCTATAAACGCATCTCTATCATCAATTCTGATGAACTTATATAAGTGTGAAAAGTGGCAGTTTAGTTTAAATTAAGTGCTTGACCAAGAAATAGTTTTACACAAATTTATTGTGTACAAACAAGCATTTGAAAGAATACACTATTTACCTCTCCTGAAATATCAATACTAAAATGCATTACAATTCTACTACTACAATACTACAAAGCAGATGAAATGTATATATAATTTATACACAACTGCATAATTGTGTACAAATTTACAATTACAACATGCCCACTACCAGAATATACCCCACTTGAAAATATGAAATCACAAAAAATAATACCACAACTTAGTAAGGATCAATGAACAAGTTTTCAATGTTCAAAAATTCTCAAATACATCACCTATCCTAAAACAATGCAAGTACATAATGGATACCCATCATGATGAAATACCCCATGCATAGTAGATAGTTCACTGGTATAGTAGATATTAGACAAGTCATTAATTGTATATTTTATAAATGTGAGTATAAAGACACAAGAAAAAAATCCATCTCCTCTCAAAGGTACTTAACAATGTTGCACTTTTTTTTTACCTTAAATACAAGATGGAATTAAAGATACTTTCCAAAAAATACTTATCAATTACAGAAAGGATAAAACTGTTATATTTTGACATGCTATAACAAAAATTATACCTTTACAACATTCTTATTTGGTGGTTAAATATGAAAGATCATTTCTCATTGTTAAATAAGGATATTGTGTTTGAATATGATTAAGACTATCAGCAACTAAATATTTAAGGCCTCAAAAAATTCATAGGATAGGCTGGTAATGTGGCTTAGTGGTAGAGTGCTTGCCTAGCATGCATGAAGCCCTGGGTTCAATTCCTCAATACCACAAACAGAAAAAGCTAGAAGTGATTCTATGGCTCAAGTGGTACAGTGTTAGCCTTGAACAGAAGCTCAAGGACAGTGCCCAGGCCCAGAATTCAAGCCCCAGGGCTGGTAAAAAAAATGCATAGGATAAGTCTATGAAAATGAAAAATAAAAGCATCTTTTAAAAAGGAATCAAGGAGCCTGCACAGTGGCTCACGCCTGTAATCCTAGCTACTCAGAAGGCTGAGATCTGAGGATCAAGGTTCAAAGCCAGCCCACGCATAAAAGAATCTGAGACTCATCTCCAATTAACCTCTACAAAACGGGAAATGGGGCTTGGCTCAAGGGTAGGGTGGTAGCCTTAATCTGAAGCGCTCAGGGACAATGCCCAGGCCCAGTTCAAGCCCCATGACCCACCAGAAAAAAAAGGAAACAAGGGGGCTAGAAGTGTGGCCTAGTAGTAGAGTGTTCGCCTCTCATGCACGAAGCCCTGGGTTCTATTCCTTGGTACCACACATACAGAAAAGGCCAGAAGTGGTGCTGAGGCTCAAGTGGAAGAGCGCTAGCCTTGAGAAAGCCCAAGGATAGTGCTCGGGCCCTGAGTTCAAGCCAGGACTGGTAAACAAAAAAATCAAATTCTAAACTCTTTCAGATCTAGCTGTAATGGTCTACTTTTGAAATTCCCAGATGAATAAATATGCCTTTAGCACTCTATATTAGGACCCCATTCATATCCCACAAAACAAACACATATTTATCAATTAAGTAGGAAAGCAGTAGGTGAGTGTATGTTGAAAATTGACTTTTATTTAAGTATATCTAGATCTAGTCTTTTAGCTTAATGAAAATATTGTTTATTCACAGAAGACTGACCAATCTTTGAAACAGTGAAAACTAATAGTATCATCAAGGTACAAAATAGTGCTACAGTTTTCAACTTAACCCATAGCATATGCTATTCAGTTAATGTCTCATGAAATTGTAAGGTAAAAATTACAGGGTTGCCGGATGCAGTAGTTCACGACTGCAATCCTAGTTACTCAGGAGGCTGAAATCTGAGGATCATGGTTCAAAGCCAGCCCGGGCCCTAAAAACTGTGAGACTCTTATCTCCAATTAACCACTAGAAAAATACCTAGAAAAAAAACAGAATTAGAGCAGTAGCCTTGAGCTGAAGAGCTCAGGGACAGCGAGCGTGCAGGCCCAGAGTTCAAGCCCCATGACCAGCAAAAAAAAAAAAATAGTGTTATTTCCATGTTTTCCCAATACTACAGCTATTAGGAACAGGTGGTTAGAAATAAAAACAGGCAAAAGAAGTTACTTGCCCAAGATCACATAGTTATAGAAATGCTCAAATTAGAAGTATCCATTTCCAATATTTCATTCCCATCCATTGCTATCTTCTCAGATGAGTCCTATACTATAACAGGTGGGGTATGGTAGAATGTTTGCTTAGCAAATGCAAGGCCCAGTTTAAATCCGGATACCATCAAAAAATAGGCAAAGGTCTCTACAGTTACATGAATACTATACTATAAATACTATAAGGGAGATTTTTCAAATATATGAAGAAATGTCTTGGTTTTAGTCTCTAACACCTTTGTGTATTCACCACTATGACAGAGGTATGTCTAACTTCTCTGTCGTCCTTGCTTTATTTTTCAGTTTTTGAGTGATCATTTACATTGCTCTCAACAGATCTTCACGAGATTACCATAATGAAGGACAATTAACAAGAATCAAATATGAAGAGATGTCTGTTGTCACCAATTTATTAATAGGATTCACTTGCATCCAAAAATTAAGCTGAAAATGAGTCTCAAAAAAAAGTATCACAGTTGCCATGGAAACACAATATTGACAGTTCTGTACTTATAACACACCCTATGCTAGGTGTGTTAATACGGGCATTTACTTTCTCTTAAGGTTTCTGAGTTTTAGCCCAATTTCTGGCCTTTCTTTCCAACTTGCAGGAAGACTGGGAGTGAAGCTTTCTAAGGCAGGCTCTCCTGGTTTTTACAACCAGCTTGTTGTTCCGGTGCTGTGGCTTGCGCCCACGCCTAGGGTGTGTTATAATCTTTTTAAAGTCCTTATGGATGGAATCATACCTATTCTCAGGGTCATTGTCTTCATCCTCATCATCCACTGTGTCAGGCACTGATTTAGATATGGCTTCATCTCCTTGGGGGGGAAAAAGTGTACTTAAAATTAGTTTGAAATTATCTAAGTGAGTAACACCATTTAAAATAATACAAGACAACTTTTGAGCAAGCTAATGGGTTTTCAACACTACTCTGAAACCAAAAACATGACCGAAGGCAGTGGTTTAACAAAAAGCTGAACAGGCAATACAGTGATCCCTCACCTATCACGTGAGTTATGTTCCCGAGACCAAGGCTATAGGTAAAAATCCACAATGTAGCAGCATTACATAGTCATCCCTCACTATATTACAGCTCATTGCTACTTTGTGGATTTCACAAATTGTGGGGATCACTAGAACATAGCTCCCCCAATAAATGTGGGATCACTAAGTTTTTGGGTTCTTTTTAACCCGTGATACAGTGAAACGGCAATAAGTGAACCAGGACATAGCAAAGAACAACTGTGTATCAAGTAACAGCACTAAAATGATAAATTGGGCCTCATATTTCTCTCCCATAGCACAAGGGCTTTTAAAGTCCAACATTCCTAGGAACAATTCAATTGCCATCATTATTAGCACAGATCTCTTGTTATAGTAACCTTTGTATCACTCATTGCAAGTTTGAAGTTAACAAGGGTCTAATTTACCCTGTATCACAGGATAATTGCTTTTAATGTTTTGGTAATAGTAAGTAATTGAAAAATGCATTTGAATTCTTATAATATCCATAACTTACACAGACATATTTGAGTATAAAAAGATTATTTTCTAATAAAATGTTCCATTTCGAGCCGGGAGTTTGGCCTAGTGGTAGAGTGCTTGCCTAGCATGCACGAAGACCTGGGTTCGATTGCTTGGTACCATACATATAGAAAAGCCGGAAGTGGTGCTGAGGCTCAAGTGGTAGAGTGCTAGCCTTGATAAAGCCCAAGGACAGTGCTCAGGTCCTGAGTTCATCCCCAGGACTGGCAAAAAAAATGTTCCATTTCTAGTAGGACAAGGTAGCTCATCTTAGGTACTCAGGAGGGAAAGATCATGAATTTTATGGTATGACACCATGCCAGGCCAAAAAAAAAACGTTTTATTATTTCTTTTTTTATGGGTCATGGGGCTTGTATTGGGCTTGGGCATTGTCCCTGAGCTGTTCAGCTCAAGGCTACAACTGTACCTTTGAACCAAGCCCCACTTCCCATTTTCTAGATAATTGGAGATAAGTTTCAGGTCCTTTTGTGCCCGGGCTGGCTTTGAACATTGATCTTCAGATATCAGCCTACTGAGTAGCTAGGATTACAGGCGTGAGCCACCACACCGGCTATGAATACCTTCTTTTAAAAAAAAAGCAGGAAACCAGGAGTTTGGCCTAGAGATAGAGTGTTTGGCTGGGCTTGAAAAAAAGTCCAAGGACAGTGCTCAAGCCCTGAGTTCAAAGTAAAATAATTAGCTCTACTGAATACTATGCATGTTAAAGGATTTAGGAATAAGTGTATTGGTGTTTTAGCATTTAGTCAGATGTGCTGAAGCTGTCAAGGGCATTACTCTGAAGGAAAAAAAATAATAGCCTATCTAAAAATATTACTTCATGATCATCCAGCTCAAATAACAAAACTACAGAGATTATTAGCTGCCAGAATTAGTAATGAAGGTAAGGAAAGGGATGTGTAAAGGAAGAAGTTTTGTGATAATTGAACAATTTGGTGTCTTAGATGTACAGTGCCAAAGTTACACAAACAATACAATTGCAAAAGTATATACACTAGAAGGAATGCAAATAAAATGAGATCTAAGGCTGGGAGTTCTCCTAGTGGTAGAGTGACCTTAGTTCAATTCCTTGCTACCACATACGTAGTATTTAAAAAAAACCAGAAGTGGTGCTGTAGCCCAAGTGGTAGAGCTCTAGCCTTGACAAAGCCCAAGGGCAATGCTCAGGTCCTGAGTTCAAGCCCCAAGACTGGCAAGAAGGAAGGAAAGAAGGAAGGAAGGGAGGGAGAGAGGAAGGGACGGATGGAGGGAGGAGGGGAGGAGGAGAGGAGGGGAGGAGGCGAGGAGGGGAGGAGGGGAGGAGGGAGAGAAGGATCTAGCTAACTATTCTCACACATCCCTGGAAATCTCAGCATTTGGGAGGCAGAAATAGGACAATAGTGAGCTCAAGTCCAGTCATCATTTCTCAAAAAAGAAAGAAAGAGGGCCGGGAGTTTGGCCTAGTGGTTAAAGTGCTTGCCTAGCATGCATGAAGACCCGGGTTCGATTCCTCGGTACCACATACATAGAAAAAAGCCGGAAGTGGTGCTGAGGCTCAAGTGGTAGAGTTCTAGCCTTGAGAAAGTCCAAGGACAGTGCTCAGGCCCTGAGCTCAAGCCCAGGACTGGCAGAAAAAAAAAAAAAGAAAGGGGGCCGGGAGTTTGGCCTAGTGGTTAAAGTGCTTGCCTAGCATGCATGAAGACCCGGGTTTGATTCCTCGGTACCCCACATACATAGAAAAAAGCCAGAAGTGGTGCTGAGGCTCAAGTGGTAGAGCTCTAGCCTTGAGAAAGTCCAAGGACAGTGCTCAGGCCCTGAGCTCAAGCCCAGGACTGGCAAAAAAAAAAAGAAAGAAAGAAAGAGGGAAAGAAAGATAGATAAGGGAATATTCCCTCTTTACTTTCTTTTTAAAAGGCTACTCAAATCTGAATGAATATTCAGTTTTTCAGTTATGTAAGTTATATAGCTATATTAATATAAGGAATTACCACATGGGAAAAAAAGAAAGCAAGTTAGCACCACTGAACAAAACTGAGTGCAGGGATGGCTAAAATCCTTCTATGATTTTTTTTTTGCTAATTCCTATGGATCTATAATGATTTCATAATAGAAGCTTTAAAAGTTCAAGCCAGCAGTGACTCATGCCTGTAATCCTAGCTACTCAGGAGGGTGAGATCTGAGGATCTCTCCAGCCATGACACAAAAGACGACCTGAGACTCTTACCTCCAATTAACCTCTAGAAAACAGAAGTGAGCCTTGATTTAAGGGTAGGGCAGTAGCCTAGAGCTTAAGAGCTCATGGACAACACCCAGGCCCTGGGGTAGGGTGGTAGCCTTGAGCCGAAGAGCTCAGGGACAGTGCTCAGGCAGATTTCAAGCCCCATGACCCACAAAAAAAGTTTTAAAAGGGCAAAAAAAAGCTACTTAGTCAGGCACCAATGACTATATCCTAACAATTTGGGAGTTTAAGATCTGAGAAACTTGATTTGAAGCCAGTGCAGGCAGGAAAGTCTATGAGACTCTTACCTACAATTAAGCACCAAAAAGCCAGAAGTGGAACTATGTCTCACACCTTGAACAAAAAACCTGAGGGGCACCACAGTGGCTCTGAATTCAAGCCCCAGGGACTAGTACAAAAAAAAAATTTAAAGCCAGGAACAGTAGCTCACAACTGTAATACTAGCTACTCAGATGGCTGAGATCTGAGGGTTGTGGTTCAAAGCCAGCCCGGGTACTAAATTCTGTGAGATTCTTATCTCCAATTAACTATCATAAAACCAGAAGTGGCACTGTAGCCTTGAGCTGAAGAGCTCAGGGACAGCACTCAGGCCCAGAGTTCAAGCCCAACGACCAACACAAAAAATAAATAAATAATTAAAATAAAAAGCAGGGGCTGGGAATGTGGTTTAGCTGTAGACCACTTGCCTGGTATGTATGAAGCCCTGGGTTCAATTCCTCACATAAACAGAAAAAGACGGAAGTTGCGCTATTGCTCAAGTGGTACAGAGAAGCTCAGAGCCCAGGCCCTGTGTTCAAGTCCTAGGACTGGCAAAAAAAAATAATAGACTAAAAAATTAAAGAGAATAATAAATTTCACAGTACTCCATCATAATTTCTCAAAAAAATAGACCAATCTTCAAATGAAATACTAGTAATGTTACTGTCATTCCACTTTGATTACATCTTCCAAAATTTGTTCAAAAACAAGTCGTTCTTTTAGCTTTTCCCTGAAATATTTCATAGCTCACTCCATTTATCACACATCCCCACAGTGGGTTTTTGGTTTTTTGTTGGTCTTGGGGTGAGAGCTCAGGGCCTGGGCAATGTCCCTGAGCTTTTGTGCTTGAAATTAATACTCTACCACTTCAACCACAGCTCTCCTTCCAGATTTTTTGGTAGTTAACTGGAGATGAGTCTCATGTCATACAAAAACATGAGAAGGGGTACCAATGTATGAGAAGTAATGTACCTACTCTCTGGCTAATATAACTCTAACCCCTCTATACATTAGAATAAAAAAAGAGTCTCATGTCATATAGGATGAGACTAAATGAAAGGAACTCTAGGATATGGAAATAAGAGCTTTATCTTGTGTGACTGTTGTTCTTAATGTACTATGTTATTTCTCTTCTCCTTTTTTGCCCTTAGTTTACCGCATATTGTTACTGCATCTGGCTTTGTTACCTGGTGTATTGGATATTCATTTATTTGTTTATTTGAAATAGGAAAGGGAAGGGGGGAAAACAAGATGACTGGGAGGGGGTGAGGGGAGGGAAATGGAGATAAAAACACGAGATGGGGCCAGGAGTTTGGCCTAGTGGTAGAGTGCTTGCCTAGCATGCACAAAAACCTGGGTTCGATTCCTCGGTACCACATACATAGGGAAAAAAAGCCAGAAGTGGTGCTGAGGCTCAAGTGGTAGAGCTCTAGCCTCTTTTTTTTTTTTTTTGAGCTCTAGCCTTGAGAAAGTCCAAGGACAGTGGTCTGGCCCTGAGCTTAAGCCTAGGACTGGCAAAAAAATCTCTTTAGGGGATGGGAGTTTGGCCTAGTGGTAGAGTGCTTGCCTAGCATGCACGAAGACCTGGGTTCGATTCCTTGGTACCACATGCATAGAAAAAAGCTGGAAGTGGTGCTGAGGCTCAAGTGGTAGAGCTCTAAACTTGAGAAAGTTCAAGGACAGTGCTCAGTCCCTGAGCTAAAGCCCAAGACTGGCAAAAATAAAAGAGAAAAAAAACACGAGAGGGGGTATCAACATGTGAGAAGTAATGTCTACCTAATACCTGATGAATGTAACTGTAACCCCTCTATACAACAATTTTTTTTTTAGTCTCATGGACTATCCTTCCCAGACTGGCTTCAAACCACGATCTTCAAATCTGCCTCCTGAATAGCTAGGGTTACACCTGACTGCAAGTAAATTCTTACAGAATGTCAATTATCATTGGCTTGTACCCAAGATTAGCTATGAAAAACAGTATGTTTTTTTTTGTTTTTGTTTTGCCAGTCCTGGGGCTTGAACTCAGGGTATGTGGTAGCGAGGAATGGAACCCAGGACTTCATGCATGCTAGGCAAGCACTCGACCACTAGACAACACTCCCAGCCAAACAGTACTTATTATATAATGCTTATTTTCAAGGCCTCTCATATTCAACTCAGCTTAAGTATTTTTACAGAAAAAGCCTCAGCAAATTTATCTTATACTTTTCATCCAAAGTAATCTACGTAGGCTCAAGAAATATCTAGAGTAAAGAACAATCCTGGCCAGACACTGCTTTCTTGTGGCTGCAAACCTAGCTGCTCAGGAGGCCTGAGATCTTAAGATTGCGTTTCAAAGCCAGCCCAGGCACAAAAGTCCATGAGACTCTTATCTCCAATTAACCACCAGAAAAACAGAAGTGGCACAGTGATTCAAGTGGTAGAACACTAGCCCTGAGTAGAAGAGCTCAGGACAGTACCCAGACCCACAGTTCAAGCCTCGCCCCCCCCAAAAAAAGTAATATTTGCACAACTAAATACATAAAAGACTGACATTTAATGAAATGATAGTTACTCAAGGCTTCTCTGGATAATCAAAAATTAGTTTACCACCCACACCACCCACTGGCCCTTCAGATCAAGGTTACAAAAAATATAAAAACAGAACACAGGGGGAGGGAAATGGGGACCATGTCATGAGAAAGGGTATCAATGTTTGTGAAGTAATGCACCTTCTATCTGGTGAATATAATGTAACCCTTCTATTAATTACAATAAAATAGAAAAATTAAATTTGGAAAAAAAACAGAACATAATGGCCTATAAATTAGTGTTGAGTAAAGGAATTAAGACACATCTTTTTTGAGTATTTGGCATTTGTTAACCTCTCTGCTTAAGGTCTACTAAAGGATATTTCTTATTAAAATAAGTATTTATAATTCCAAATATGAGAAGTATAAAACAGAAACTTTTATATATGTCAAATAAAAGCACAATGAAAATTAGTAACATATTTGAAATAAAATATTTTCATTTCACCAGGGAAGCTGTTACATCACATAAACCAAAATTGTAAATTTTAAGATTCTAAATTTAAGATTGATTCATTTAAAATTTGTTCTAAAATATAAGACTATTTCAATTCCCATCTGCCAATGGAAATATTTCATACAATACAATCAGAAAATTTTTTCTTTTATTTTTTATTTTTATATTCTAAACCTAAGGATTTATCACAACTAATCTAATAATTAAAACAGGTCGTTAAAGTAACTATTCAACTCTATTTTTAAAGTACAAACCCACAATCCTTTACACACAATTCTGAAACTCAAAACATTTTCAAACTTGGAAATCTCCATAAGATGGTACAAAAGGTCATTTGGAAACAAGACCTGACTTTAACTGCTATTGTCTGAGTGTGAATGTTCTTTAAGGACTTTATCGATAGAATAGCCATGTTAAGCCCTACACCACCCAGGATCAAACTAATTCAAATCACATTTGGTTTTCAAATAAAATATGTACTCATAAAATAAATTCATAGTTTTGTTGTTTCTCACTTTGTGTGTGCAATGCCTGGGTGGGCATTGTCCCTGAGCTTTCCTGCTCAAGGCTGGCATTGTACCATCTGAACCCTAGTTCTACTTTTAGCTTTTTGGTGGCTAATTGGAGATAAGAACCTCATGGATTATCCTGCCCTGGTTGACCTCTAACAGTGATCCTCAGACTCCTGAGTAGCTAGGATTACAGGTTTGAGTCACTAGCGCCTAACTTATTTTATATTACTCTTTCTTAACCCCCTTCTGTCCTCCTCCTCCTCCTCCTTTTAAGCAGTTTTAACTGTGCTTTATTATGCTGCTTTCACGAATATGTGATAAAATTGTTCTGAAAACATAGCCAGTGGCTCACAACTCTTATCCTAGCTACTCAGGAGGCTAAGATCTGAGGATCATAGTTCAAAACCAGCCCAGGTAGGAAAGTCTACGAGACTCTTGCCTCCAGGTAACCACCAGAAAATCAAGTGTTGCTGTGACTCAAAGTGGTAGCCTTGAGCAAAAGAGTTCAGAGACAGAGACAGAGACAGAGACGAGGCAGAGAAGAGAAGAGGAGAGGAGAAGAGAGAAGAGACCAAGTGACACAAACTCCAATATGCTTTGTCTCAAAAGGGTTCTAATCCATTTACTTTTGCCATTTCCCTTCCTGTATATTTTTTACCTTTACATCCTTTATTCTGATAGCATTTTTTTTAAAGAAATACTTTATCACATCATTAAAAAGTAGTTGATGTATATCAACAGCGTTTCAATAAAGTAAATTTACATTCTATCAGAAGGGATAAGATCAAATCTTAGTGGTATTAACACTTGGGTATCATGCAAGAGATCCTACATTCCATTCCTAGCACCAGAAAAAGAATTGCCTACAAATTTCACAGGACTCAAATTGATCTGTTTCAATTTTAAAAGCCATTTACATGCTTGAGATGTGGCTTAAGTGTCAGAGCTCTCACCTAACAAGCCCAGGGTAATCCTTTAGTTCGAGCTCCAGTACTCTCACTACCACTGCCCCCTAAACAAAATAACTCTAAGTAGGCAAAATAGTGAGTCAAAGTAGGGGCCGGGAGTTTGGCCTAGTGGTAGAGTGCTTGCCTAGCATGCATAAAGCTCTGGGTTCGATTCCTTAGTTCCACATATACAGAAAAAGCCAGAAATGTTGTTGTGACTCAAGTGGTAGAATGCTAGCCTTGAGAAAGCCCAAGGACAGTGCCCAGTGTTCGATTCCTTGGCACCACATACATAGAATACAAAAAAAAAAGCTGAAAGTGGTGCTGTGGCTCAAGTTGTAGAGCTCTAACCTTGAAAAAAAAGTCCAAGGACAGTGCTCAGGCCCTGAGTTCAAGCCCCACTACTGCAAAAAAAAGTTCAAAGTAACATGCATGAAGCCCTAGATTTAATTCCTCAGTACCCTATACACAGAAAAAGGTGGAAGTGCTTCTGTGGCTCAAGTGGCAGGGCACTAGCATTGAACTGAAAGTGTCCAAGGACAATCCTCAGACCTATGTTCATGCCCCAGGACTGGTAAAAAAAAAATCAGACTAGGGCCAGGAATGTGGCCTAGTGGTAGAGTGCTTGCCCAGCATGCATAAAGCTCTGGGTTCGATTCCTTAGTTCCACATACACAGAAAAAGCCAGAAATGTTGCTATGGCTCAAGTGGTAGAATGCTAGCCTTGAGAAAGCCCAAGGACAGTGCCCAGGCCCTGAGTTCAAGCTTCATGTTCAGCATACACACACACAAAAACCTTTCAGAACCCATGTTAGTACTAGTATCAAGTGCTCATCTAAATTTTATCTGAACGAATACTTAATAAACTACTAGCATGTTTAATTTTCAAAATCTAGTGCTCTTTATCACAGAAAAAAAAGCATTAAGTATAGGCAAAGAAATTTTGTTACTTATCCAAATCTGGTATACCTTTCATTAAATATGAACAATGTTTAAAAAACCTTCAATGGATCGCAGAAAAATAAAGGAAAAAATACATATCCATGACATGAATATAAGGACACTGTTAGATAAGCAAGATGAGGAAAGGGAATTATGAACAAAGTACAGTGTATACATGTATAGAAATATCCTAATGTAACTCCTTTGTAAAACTCCTATGTGTGAATAAAAATAAGTAAATAAAGATTTTGTAGTGAGTACATGAATAATTTTTAAATGGACTTTTTCTGAATGGTCATCCTGAATTTGGTTGGCCCCGGGGAAAATTAAATCATGTATTTGAGAGGACAGGGTTACAAATTCTAAGAGCTTTAATGTATTTTTGCATACCTGAAGATTGGCAAAATCCAGTGTGGGAAGAAGTCAGGACTAAATTCTCAGTCACTGGCTTAATTTTCTGTTCATCACTGCTCCCCTCACCAAGAGAATTCTGCCCATCATCTCCTATATCTGAGGATGAAGAAGTAACCTCCACTTGCTTCCGTTTAGTGCTTGCTCTTAGGGAGTTTCTCTTTTTCTCCTTAACACCAGCTGTCTTCTTTTTAGTTGAAGTTTTTGGCTTCTTCAGCTTTTTATTGTCTTCAGAACTTTCCTCAGCGTCAGAAGACGATGAGCCGCTTGGTACTCTCTTGATATTTCTCTTGGATTTTAAATTTCTTCTCTCTCGCAATTCTATTCTTCTCAGCTTATCAGAAGAGTCACAAGCATCTTCTTTCATGAAGTATTTCTCATCAGATGAGGAACACTCCTGACTCTTCTGTGGGGCCTTTAAGGACAACCTGCCTTTTCTCCTCTCTCTAGCAGATACTCTGCTCTTAGTCTTTCTGTCTTCTGAAGAGTCACCACTGTCTCCTTTCTCTGGCAATCCCTCGACATTGTCAGGTAATCCTTTCTTTTGGGGCATTTTGTCTTTTGCTTTTCTCCCTTTCTTTTCTCCATCACTTGGGTCATCCTTACTTGGTTTTATACCCTTAGGAGAACGACTGACATCCTTGCCCTCAAGTGACTTCTCAGAGCCATCAGAGGATGAGTCGTACTGCTGTTCTGTCTTCAAAACTGGCTTCTTTGAGTCTGTAGCTTCCTTTTCTTTGTCCTCCGTTTCCCCTCTGTTTTGGGTCTTATCATCTTCAGAGAGTTCATCACTCTGCTCTTTCTTGGAGACTTTCTCAGCAGCATTGGATAAGCCAATAGATACCTTTTTACCTGTTTTAGCTTTCAGATGCTTACTCTTTTCTCTCATTTTAGCACCTCTTTTGTCTTCCACAGGATTCAAACTCTCCTCTTTCTCAGAAGATGATTTATCTGCACCATCAAAGGAAACAGTCAGCAGCTGCTTCTTTGAAAATTGATCACTTAAGTCCACCGTGTTGTCTTTCTCATAGGAACAGGAGTTCTTTCTCTCTTGTTTTCTTTCAGTGTCATCAGATGATGAGCCCCCTTGAGCATTTTTCACACTTTTTGGCCCCTGTTTGGCCATTCCCTTTTTGCTACGTTTTTCATCTTCAGAAGATTCATAGTCCTTTTTATTGGGAACTCTTTTTTTGGTGGTTCTGACAGCCGTAATCTTACTCATGCTTTTTATCTCCTTTTCTAATTCTGAGTCATAATTTGAAGACTCCGACTGGTTTTGACGTTTCTTTTTGGCAATTAGAGAGCTTTTTGCTGACTTGCCCTTTTTGATATCAAAATCAGAGCCAGAAGAAGAGCTCCTCCGCTTTCTTTTGCCTTTCTCATCTTTCCCTGGTTGAGTTTTTAAGTCACATGAAGTCTTATGATTTGTATGGGTTTCATTAATGTCAGTATCTGAGGAAGAACTAGGACTTATCCTGCTTGCCTGTTTGAGGACGGCTATCATTTCATCAGAATCGGAATTTTGGCCTACAGTCTCTGAGTCTTTCGATTTCGGTAATTTGTTGGGTTTAGGATTATCAATAGCACTGTCAGAAGAATTTCTCTTATCCTTTTTTCTTAAAGGACCTAACAATTTTTGTTTCTCCTTTATGGTTTCATTACTTTCTTCATCTGAATTTGATGATGGAGGATTAGTTTCTGTTGGTCTTCTCAAGGGGGTAGTCTTCACACGTGGTGATCTTCGAAGATCAAATTCCTCTGAAGGTAAAGGAACTTTATTCTCTTCTATGGGGTCATTATTGTTGTTTTCCTGTCCACGTCCACATTTCTCAGATTTAATGTTCAGTCCAGAACTTTTAGAACCATCTTTATCTTGTGGAACTTCCTGACTATCAGCACCCTTTTTGGGGGGATTAGAAAGTGAAACAGGAGTGAGCTTCACATATAATTCTTTTGTTACTTTACCTGCTGTAGTCTTTGACTTACTACCTCCTTTGTTGTCTTTTGGGGTATTTAATTTTAGAGAGGATGTCTCCAGATCTTGCTCTGTTCTACTGGTACCATCCCCACGATGGTCAGCTGAATTCTGAAATTCCATAGCAGTCTCAAGATTATCAAAAATGTCTTCCGGCACTGAGGAAGGAACAGATACAATGTCCATGTCTAAGTCTTCAGAAGTGTTGGCAGGTTCATACTGTGGTTCATCTTTCCTATCAGATTTCCTATGTTCACCACTAGTACTTTTACTTGCCCTCTGTTCCTCTGTTGTAACACTCGGGTCTGCATGCTCACCATCAACCAGTTTTCTGGATGGCCTAGCTTCTGACTTGGAAAACTCTTTCTTTTCCAAAGGACAGGGTTTGTCTCCTTTTCGTACTTTTGCTTCAAACTTAACATCTGTGATTTTCTGCTCTTTGGTATACTCCTCTTTGTGTGCAGCATCCAAACCTTCGATTTCCAAATTCAGATCTTCTTCTAATGCAATGTGAGCTTTCTTGATATCTGCCAACACAGATTTAAAAGCCTTCAGCTGACGTAATTTCAGAGCAGAATTGATCTCTGAATTTTCTTCACTCTGCTTCAAAAACTTAATAAAACTAGAGTTCATGTTGGCTGTGGTCTCAATCAGTTTTTTTGCCTTCTTAATCATCTCTTTGGGCACTAGTAGTGCTGAATAGCTGTAGGTTATAGAACCAGAACATGAATCGTCTAATTTCTTTTCTTCTCCATTACAACTGGAACTAATCTTCTTTGGAGATAATTTGGGTGCATTGTCACAGATTTTAGGGCTTCTTTCATTGTCAATTTTTATCTTCTTCTTATTTTGCTGCAACAACTGCTCTAAATTCTCAAATATGCTGTTGCATGCAGTGACCAAGTCCAGCAAAGGTTCTGGGTGGCAAATGTAGCAATACCACTGGCTGTTTTCATCCAGTATTGTAGATAACTCCTTTCGACCAAGATTGCGCAGAATGCATTTCTTACAGAAGGCATTATGGCAAAAGTCGCAACAAATCAAGTTCCCACCTTCAGCACACCATCTGAAATATTTTAAGGATTAAAATATCATTCTCAATGAAACTAATTTCAATGTCTTCATTATAAAAAGATTTTTGTTTTATCAGTCATGGGGTTCGGAGTCAGGGCCTAAGCATTGTCCCTGAGTACTTCAGCTCAAGGCTAGTGCTCTACTACTTTGAGCCACAGCGCCACTTCCTGTTTTCTGGTGGTTAATTGGAGATAAGAATGTCACGGACTTTCATGCCCAAGCTGTCTGAACTTCGATCTTCAGATCTCAGCCCCCTGAGTACCTGTAATTACAGTTGAGGCACCAGCACCCAGCTATTACTAAAGAAATTTAAAAATTCCAACCAATGATTTTTTTTTAGTAGTCATTTAGGTCATCTGATTGTTTTTTATAAAAGACTTAAAAGCAGACATAAAGGTAAGGCTTCGTGGGAAAAATGATCATCCAACAAAGACATCAATAATAATATAAAAAATGGATCTAGGCTGGGCACTGGTGGCCCAAACTTGTAATCTTAACTACTCAGGGGGTTGAGATCTGAGGATCGTAGTTCAGAGCCAGCCCGGGCAGGAAAGTGGTAAAATTCTCATCTCCAAAAATACTACTTAGAAAAAGATGGAAGTGGAGCATAACTCAAGTGGTAGAGTGCTAAGCTTGAGCAAAAGAAGCTCAAGGATAGGGCCCAGGACCAGAGTTCAAGTTCCAGGACTGGCAAAAAAAATATGGATCTAAAGTATACAATGCTGCAAGCTAGGTTATGTTGACTTAGTACCTACCTACATTGTTCATCCATTCCATCTGAGTCACGGCTAATATCATCACTCATGTAATACTTAAAGCAATTCTATTGAGAAAAAAGAAGAAATTCACTCAAAATGACTAAAACGAATGAAGAACAAAAGTTTTATTTTTAAGTCATTAAAAAAGTAAAAAGAATATGTTTCAGATAATCAAAGCAAAAGCAGTATGGTATAGAATAGTAGTATTTTGACAACATGCGTACCTTCAGACAGTGATCCTTTAAAATCCTCTAGCATCAATCATCACTGTGCCTTTTAATACATAAAAGATTTGATGTAGCCTAACAAAGTTCCGATCCCACACAACTAGCAATACCAAAGTATAACCTTAAAAATGTAAATAGAAAGGAAAAAGGAACATGAACTATTATGGGGGAAAACAGTGGAAGGCAGGAGGGGAAAAATAAAGAGCAAGGAGAAAAGAATATAATTGAAGTACATTGTATGCACCCAAGAAGAGTTTATAATAAAATCCACTTACAAGAAACTGCAAGAAAGCTTTTTTTGAGGGAGAAGTAAAAATAGGTAAGAATGATCAGGGTATATTATATACATGTATGGAAATATTACAATGAAATTTCCACATTGTACAATCAATATGCCCTAACAAAAATGTACAAGAACATGTTTGATATTGCTGTGACACAACAATAGTCATTATATGCAAGCAGCTACTACATGTACAGATAAAGATCATGTATTTGTTTTAAATTTCAAAATATCTACCAAACAGTACATGAAAGTGTTCTGAAGAAAAGGCTAAGGTTCATTACTGGGTGGGGGGAGGGAAATGGAGACAAAAACATGAAAAGGGGTATCAATGTGTGAGAAGTAATGCACCTACTACCTGGTGAATGTAAGTGTAACCCCTCTATACGTAAGTGTAACCCCCCCTATACATTACCCAGGCAATAAAAAATAGAATAAAATAAAAAGGAAGAAAAAAGTAAATAATATCTAATACAAGAAGAGACAAAGTAGTTACTCAAATCCCAGTCTGAGCCGAGTACAGTGGCTCACAACTATAACCTTAGTTACTTGGGAGAGGGAAGGAGGAGAATCATAGTTTAAAGTCAGATCATCATGTTGACTGTGGAAGATATACCTAAAGAATACCTAAAGAATACATATTTACAACTCAGATGCCCTTCAGTGGAGGAATGGATCAAGAAAAAATGTGGACTATATATACAACGGAATTTTGGTCATCAATTATAATGATATTGTACCATCCACATGGGAAAGATTTGTGTTAAGTGAAGCAAGCCTAGGTAGGCACTGGTGCCTCACACCAGCTACTCAGCAGGCTCTGAGAATCATGGCTCAAAGCCAGCCCACGCAAGAAAGTCCATGAGCCTTTATTTCCAATAAACTACTCAGAAAAAGCCAGAAGTGGTGCTGTGGTTTAAGTGGTAGAGCCACTAGCCTTGAGCACAAAGAGGTTCAGGGATAGTGCCCAGGGCCCCAAGTTCAAGCTCTAGGACAGCATCTCCCCACCAAAAAAAGTGAAGTAAGCTAGACCCAAAGAGGGGAGGGAAAAGGAAGGGGAGGGGATTATGAATCTATCAATGTAAGTTTTTGATTGTCAAACTTTAAAAGCAGACACTGGGGCCAGGAGTGTGGCCTAGTGGTAGAGTGCTTGCCTAGCATGCCTGAAGCCCTGGGTTTCATTCCTCGGTATCACAAACACGGAAAAAGTGCTGCTGTGGCTCAAATGGTAGAGTGCTAGTCTTGAAATGAAGAGCTTGGGACAGTGCCCAGGCCTTGAATTCAAGCCCCAGGACTGGCAAAAAAAAAATAGACATTATATCATGTAGCTTCTGGCTAATCCAAATTCAAAGAAAAAGAAAAACAAGTTTCTCAAGGATAAAATAAAATTTTAACATAGTTAGGCAGATCAGAATCTATCAAAATTTCACATGAGAAAGTATATAGCTGGGGGGCTAGGAGTTTGGCCTAGTGGTAGAGTGCTTGCGTAGCATGCACAAAAGCCAGGGTTCAATTCCTTGGTACCACATACATAGAAAAAATAACCAGAAGTGGTGCTATGACTCAAGTGGTAGAGCACTAGCCTTGAAAACACCCAAAGAGAATGCGCAGTCCCTGAGCCCAAGCCCAGGACTGGCAAAAAAAAAAAAAGAAAGAAAAGAAAAGAAAGTATCTAGCCAGGCTGGGTGGCTCATGCCTATAATGCTAGCTACTCAGGAGGCTAAGATATGAGGATCAAGGTTCAAAGCCAGCCCGGGCACAAAAGGACCTGAGACTGTTATCTCAAATTAACCTCTAGAAAAGGGGAAGTGGGGTTTGCTCAAGGGTAGGACGGTAGCCTAGAGCTGAAGAGCTCAGGGACAACGTCCAGGCCCAGGGGTAGGGCAGTAGCCTTGGGCTGAAGAACACACAAACAGTGCCCAGGCTGACTTCAAGCGCCATGACCCACAAAAAAAAAAAAAAGAAAGAAAACTATCCAGAACTCAAAAGCCAAAGAAAATATGGCCTGCCCCTTCATTTCAAATGTAGTGTTTTTAAATTATGAAACAATTAATATAGAATTAATCTTATTAGAGCCAGATGCAGTGGCTCACGCCTGTAATCCTAGATACTCAGGAGGCTGAGATCTGAGGATCACAGTTTAAAGAACACCCAGGCCAGGAGTTCAAGTCCCACGACTAACCAAAAAAAATTATAATCAACACATATCAAACATTTAAAAATCTATCACCTCCAAGTTTTACTAAAACCTTGTTCTAGCTGGGCGCCAGTGGCTTGAGTCTGTAATTCTAGCTACTCGGGAGGCTGAGATCTGAGAATCAAAGTTCCAAGTTAGCATAAGTACTAAAGTCCATAAGACTCTTGTCTCCAATTAATGACCAAAAAGTCAGAAATGGGAGCTATGGCTCAAGTGCTAGAGCACTACTAGCCTTGGGGGACAGGGAGGGGTACAGAATCAACGACTCAGGGACAGTGCCCAGGCCCTGAGTTCAAGCCCCATGAGTGGCACCAAAAACAAAAAAGAAAAAAGAAAAAAAAGTGTTTCACTTGAAGATTCAGAGAAATAGAATACAGACGAGGAAAGTTTTCAAAACACACATACAACTTAAGGTTTTGCAATACGTCAAGCTATCGCCTGTGAATACCATGTCACCTCTGCAGAGAATAGGCTCAACCAATCTCCCTTCACCGAAGTAATTCTTATGCCTAATTCAAGTACCAGTTTCTATCTCCTCCGCTGGAAATTATTACACAGGCTTCCTTTGTAGTCCATGACCACAGTATCTCTCATACAGTGGCACTGATGAGGATTTTTATGCATCCATTCTCTCTACTACAGTGTAAGCTCTCCAAAGGCAAAAACTTGATCAACAAATCATAGCATACCTTACAAACAAGGACTTGCAGCAGTGGATGTCTGTAAATGGAATCTTTTTGAAAATGATTGACCTGATGTCCACAAGCTGTGCAAGTCACGATCCCATGAAGCCCCTCTTCTACGAAAAAGGAGTGACTGTTAATCACACATTAACATGAAGTGAAAACAAGATGCTTACCTTAGTATATTACAAGCTTGGTGTTAGAGATGAAATTCTAACAATCCTTAGGAAAATGGCATTCAGGCCACAAGTTTAAAAGGTTAATCTTATTGCTTTAAAAAAAAGTGACAGCCTTTGCAAATATGGAGCTACAAAATCCAACTTCTTTACTTTTAGAGATGATCACACTCGACTAACATGAAGAAACCTCATAAAGAAATTCTAAAGAGGCCATGAGTTTGGCCTAGTAGTAGAGTGCTTGCCTACCAGGGAATCAAACTCGGGTCTTCATAAAAGCTGGAAGTGATACTGTGGCTCAAGTGGTAGAGTGTTTGCCTTGAGAAAGCCCAAGGACAGTGCTCAGGCCCTGAGTTGAAGGCCCCCAGGACTGGCGGGGGGGGGGAAGGTTCTAAAAAAATAAAAATAAAAAAACAAACTTGGCACGGATGGCTCACATCTGTAATCCTAGCTACCCAGGAGGCTGAGATATGAGGACGGTGGTTCAAAAACCAATCTGGGTAGAAAAGTCCTTGGGATACTCTCTTCTCCAACCACTCAAAAACCAGAACTGGAGCTGTGATTCAAAGTGGTAGGTACAAGCTTTGAGCAAAAGAGCTTAGGGAAAACGCCCAAACCCTGAGTTCAAACCCCATGACTGACCAAAAAAAAAAGTTCTTAAAAAAAATAAAGCTAGCCTGCACAGTGGTTCATGCCTGTAATCCTAGCTACTCAGGAGGCTGAGATCTGAGGATCAAGGTTCAAAACCAGCCCAGGCACAAATGGACCTGAGACTATTATCTCCAATTAACCTCTAGAAAACGTGAAGTGGGGCTTGGCTCAAGGGTAGGGCGGTAGCCCTGAGCTGAAGAGCTGAGGGACTGAACCCAGGCCCAGAGTTGAAGCCCCATGACTCACAAAAATAAAATAAAATAAAGCTCCAGAGCTCTTTTTTTTAGTTTGCTATGGCTTTATAACTTAATTCAGTATGTGTTCTTAGGGTATGAGGAAGTGACATATATGCAACAGATTCTTTTCAACCCTACACTGGAGTTAGCCATGCCATCCTTCAAGTGGAATCATCTGCACAGATCCTCTTAATATAGTATATGAAAACTTGATAATTATATGATTTACATGCCTTCTTTCTACGTTAACTCCATTGCTTTCTCCACATCATACACTCAAGATAACCTACTTTAGAAAGACCAAAAAAAAGAATCTCTCCAGCCTGACTTTTGTCCCAAATTATGTTACAATAGTACTCCCGACAGTACTCCCAACATCAGAATCATCTGGAATCGCTTCCAAATCAGACACATCTGCAGTTCCAACTACTCATAAAGCTGGGGTAGGAAGAAGAGTTGGACCTACTGGGTAATACAGCAATACAAAAATCCCAGTCACAGTTGGGCGCCAGTGGCTCTCGCCTATAATCCTAGCTACTCAGGAAGCTGAGATCTGAGGATCATTGCTCAAAGCCAGCCTGGGCAGCAAAACTCCCTGTGAGACTCTTATGTCCTATTAACCTCTCAGAAATCTAGAAGTGGCACTGTGGCTCAAGTGGTAGAGCGCTAGCCTTGAGCACAAAGAGGCTCAAGTACAACACCGAGGACCTGAGTTCAAGCCCTACAACCAACAAAAAAAAATCCCAACCACAAATCATCACTCTCATCACTAAAATACTGAACTGAGACTTTTAGAGATTTTTCTTTTAACAGACGATTCTGATGTGCAACCAAGAACTTGATCCAAATAAAACAAAATCATATTTATGGGAAAAAAGGAAAAAGATGTTAGGCTCTAGTAATTCACATCTGTAATCCTAGCTACTGGGAAGCTAAAGATCACAGTTCAAAGCCAACCCAGGCAGGAAAGTCTGTCAAGACTCTTACCTTCAAATTATCCACCAAAAGCAAACAGAAGTGAAGTGGTAGCTGAAGTGGTGGAGTGATACTAGCCCTGAGCCAATAAGCTCAGGAACAGCACACAAGCCTTGAGTTCAAGTCCCAGGAACAGATTCCACCCCCACTCCCAAAAAAAAGATTTAAAAAAACTGGTTCAAATATGACCAGTGAATATACAAAAGCAACTGAAAGAAAAGACCTCTCTATATACCTAAAGAAGACAAAACAACACTGATTATTCTCTCACCATTTAATCTTCTGGTTTTGTTAGTTTTCATGTCCAAGGCACTATGGACCCAAACATGATTATAGGCATCTTTACTTATACATGTGCAAGAAAGAAAAGAAAGAAAGAGAAAAGAAAAGAAGGAGAAAAAAAACTTTAAAGTCATTGAGTACTGGTGGCTCACTCCTATAGTACTAGCTACTCAGAAGGTAGAGATCTGAGGAGCAAGGTTAAAAGCCAGCCCAGGCAAGAAAGGCCATAAGAATCTTACCTTTGACTAACTATCAAAAACCTCGAAGTAGAACTGTGGCTCAAGTTGTAAGCACCAACCTTGACCTTAAAAGCTAAGGGACAACACCCACACCTTGAATACCTTGTGTTCAAGCCCCAATACCAGCACAAAAAAAAACAAAAAAGAAAAAAGTGTAAAGTGCAAGAACACAATCATACTTTTTCAGAAGATAAAACAAGGATTTGAAAATTTTCTGTACATGTTGCTAATATTTTAACTTGTCACTTTGTTCCATGTTGATGTTTTCCTATCAGGCACATATATATGTGTATATATATATATATATAAACACATATGTATATACACACACATATATATATGTATATACATATATATATGGTCTGTTATTTTTTAACAAAAATATTCAATGCTTTCCATTTCCAATTGTGATTTCTTTCAGAAAAACGACCAAGATAGATGACAGATACAATGTAGTTATCCAGTGTTAAAAACTATTAATTAAGCATCTTCTATGTGCTTTTGCAGACCCTTCATATAATCCTTTGGAGAATTTCTCCCACATGTACAAAAGGAATCTCATGTAAGGATATTCACTGCAGCAGTAACTAGAAAATCAAAAGTGATTTCAGCCAGGTGCTGGTGGTTCATGCTTATAATCATAGCTACTCGGGAGGCTGAGATCTGAGGATTGTGGTTCAAAGCCAGTCCAGGCATGGAAGTCCATGAGACTCTGTAAATAACCACCAGAAAACCGGAAGTGGTACTGTGGCTTAGAGTGGTAGAGCACTAGCTCTGAGCTGAAGAGCTCAGGGACAGCACCCAGGCCGAGTTCAAGCCCCACAACAACAACAAAAAAAAGTAAGTAATTTCATATTTGGAAAATAAATAGCAGTGTGTGTGTACTGGAACCAGCATGGTAAAGAAGCATAAAAAAAAACTAGATTACATTTCCTGACATGGATAATTTCCAAAAACATATGGAATGAGAAATGTTCCCAAAAGGATATTTATAACACCTACTTTTTTAAAATGGAAAAGTAAATGTGTTTAAAGTAAATACATACAGAGAAAGCATAGAAAAACATGCACGCACATGCACATGCATAAAACTTGAAGACAATCGTTACCTGTGGGGTGGGAAGAAGGGGAAAGGATGAGAGTAGGACTGAAGCAATATTTTATTTAAGTGAGATCTGAAGCAAATATGGTAAAATGTTGAAATGTTACTTAACATTATGTATTTGTTTCTGTACACCTATGTTTTACGTTTTGATCGTTATGAAATATCTTAAGATTCTAACCATATGTGGGTGGAAGAGACATTTTCATTTCTGAATTCAATACAGTTCAGTGGAGGGCAGTTGTAGAACACATTTTTATTAATGAGAAGGCAAAGTATGTCAAAACAGGTTATGGTAGCTTAAAAAAAGCATTGGTTCCTAAAATGTCCATCTTAACTAGGTCACTGCACCATAACTGTCTTCCAAATCAGCATTATTTTATATATAAAGTTTGCATTTTTTGATAAATTTCCAAAATTGAGCTTGACTTTTGGAGTTTACTTTAAAGGTTTAGATATGAACCACAGTCACAGATCACTAGTGTATTTATACATGTGTATGGCAAGCGTAGACTTAAATTTCCTATGTGATTAATGACAGTTTAAAAGATGCAGAAAATCATTTGATTTAAAAAAAAAATGAGGGGCCGGTGAGCATGGCCTAATGGTAGAGTGCTTGCCTAGCATGCACAAAGCCTTTGATTCCTCAGTACCACATACAGAGAAAAAAAATGGAAGTGGTGCTGTAGCTCAAGTGGTAGAGCTTCAGCCTTAAGGAAACTCAAGGAAAATGCCCAGGCCCCGAGTTCAAAGCCCTAGGACTGGCAAAAAAAGTGAAAGATTTAGGCTCCACTCAATGGCTACAAACATATATTGCCTTAGGCATGATATAAACATTCTTACATGGACACTCAGTAAAATGTCCTAGAAACCTTTCAGCTAAAACATAATACCAGTTGCATACCCAAATGGCCCTAGTAATGCTCTCTCCAACCACAGTGCTTCAAGTCTGCTTTCGAGCCCAATCCACATTTCAGATACTGCTTTATATAGTACCTTTCTAAAGGACACTATTCAGATATTAATTATGACACAATGCAGCATACATACTTCTCTGACTTCACTAGAGGATTCATGACCAAATGAAATAAACTCATTACTGATTCTTACCATCACCTTGTACTAGCTGATTCTCTTAAATTTTAATAACTATAAATCATGGTTTTGGAGTTGCTGAAATGACAACTTTCCTGCCATGAACTAGAATCTCATTTCTTTTTTGTCTTTATGTTCAAAGGGGAAATTGGACTCCCTCTTCTGGACAAAAGACTAAACAACATTTCCTTGATTTTTTTTTTCTTCTTAACCTGAAACCTAACAATTCAACCTGAAAACCAGTATTTAGTTTCCTAGTTACACTGAGAATAATTGTGGTAGTGAAATAAAAATGTACTCAAAATTTCACTGTTGTGAATGAACTTCACATTATACAACATGATCGATATCAAATGGATGCATTGTCATTATACTTGTATTTCCATTTTTTTAAGACTCGTACACACAGGCACTCTTTTAAGAGCACATGCAAATGAGTGGGACATACAGTCTCTTCAGATTTCTAAAGGAGTGCTCCTGCAGCTTCCTTTCTAGAGATGGCTGTGTACATAGTGAAGGTGGATCAGACAAGACAGATGGCAGGACATTATTTGCTCAAGCTCCCTTCTCTTTCCTACTCATCAATACACTGTGTCCATGGATCTGAAACTTGAAACTAGGGCATACTTCTTGACCTCATGCCCAGAAACTCAACTAGTGAGAGAGAAAAGTAAAGGGATTTGTGGTTTCTTAATTAATTCCCCTCAGGTAATACCTAATATGCAATAGTTAAGGTTCCATTTCACAAAATTCTGAATATGTATGGAGTTACCTGGAAGAAACAGGCAAAATTTTGCCCCATCTGCAATTCTCCCAGGTAAGGAGAGCATGTGGTATATTGTAGATCTTAGAGAACTAACCTGTGAAAGAAAGAAATGCTAAGCTTCTTGAGATAGCTAAACAGCCACTGAAGGCTAAGGTGTTTAGAAAAACAGTGTTTAACCTTTTCTGCTTCAGAGCTCCAAGAGAAACAGAAGTTTGTTTTAAATAGTGCTTTTAATAAAACAATGGGCAGAAAAGGTGGAGGTATTTTTAGTAATCACATCAGATTTCCAAATATGGTCATAGACAGCAATTGTAATTCATGTTTCATTCTCGTTTGTATTTACCTCCGCGTTTTTTGAGATTTTCAGTTTTCATTTTACTTCTGCTTCTAAATTCAGGCCCTTTAAAATCATCTTTGTCTTCATTCAGCACTGGCTCTGGTTGTACAATCACTGTACCTAGAATGATTTCATTCAAAAAACCATTACACATATTAAATGTGCAAGTGAAGTACAAGACTTCAGTTCAGATAAAGCCAACTTTGTTGGTACATATTTTGTTTTCTTTCAAGCTTAAACACTTGTGAAAGGATCTTAAGAGTAAATAAAACAGGGAAGTTGTAAAAGGGCCAGGTGTCCACAATTTAATTGTTGGCTATAGGTCTTAGAAATATAGGAAGGAGAGGTCTCACAAACTGACTGTAACAGACATGCCAATAAAATAATAAGCCTGGCACCAGTTTTGAATTTGCATACCTATCACAAAAGCTGTTAGGAATATGAGCTGTGAGTCACACTAAATTTCACAAAGAGTTCATAAAACAAGAGGTTGGCAGAAAGGGAAAAAAGACACTCTCAAAATTCAATCAAAAAATTGGGGGGGGATTTGAGTAGTTTTCTATTGCTTTGGGGGGAACTATAACATTTGTTCTATTGCTACTACCCCTATTCTACAGCATCTGCTAGAGTATGCCATAGCTTCAAGTCTTGTAAGATTAAAATACTTGAGCTGAAATAGTAAAAACATTATAAAATGACTTCTAGAATAAGATCATTTGTGGATGCCTATTGAAGTATTTTAGAAAGAATGGCTTTTCTTAATTATAAAAATCTGTGAACTGAGGAGAGAAGGAGCAAAGAAAACTGGCTCGGTAAAAAGGCTCCAAGACCTCAACATCGGCCTGCATTCATAGGCTTTATAATGGGCCATTACTGACAACTATTAAAAAGGTAGCTTTGTCAGGGCTCCCTCTTAAACATGGTTCTATGTAACTGGACAAGAGTATTTTGTCAAGTTAGAGCATCTAGTTACTAAATTAATTTCTGAGTGTGAAAAGGGTAACAAAGAAGAGGAAGGCAAAGAAGATTAAGAGCTTCCAGTCTGTGCTAAATTTAAATAATCCTTATCCTCCCAAACATATCCTTTACAGCAATTATTTTATGTATATCATCTCTGACAAGTGCCAACATTTGAAAAGAGCTCATGATTTCAATTAACAAAGAAATGACTGAGCTTTCGTACCTGGAACTCCTTCTCTACATAGGAACAAAGCAGCATGGTTACAAAGGACAGATACTAGCTTTGAATTAAAGAACGGCTCACCTGAAATCTTAGCTCTTCAATTAAAAGCAGGGAAAAACAAAGTCTTCAACTCAAAGTTTTAAATCTTCATCTCAAACAGTAGAAACAATAACTACCTACCTTACCATATTGTTATGAAGATTGGAGAAGTTAATTCTCTAAAGACTTTATTATATCCATGCATAGTAAATAAAATTTAAAATGACAACCCAGATTTAACCTTAACCTTACATAACAGGTCTATTTTTGTTTTACCATGAGAGAATTAGCCTATACTCAGGTTAGTAACATCATATACTGATTGATCTTCATTTACAGTACCAGTAAAAGACGGGTTTGCATTTCTAGTGATTACAATAAGCACTCGCAGTGATACCTATCAAGAGTGAAAAAATCTAAAGTGAGTCGCTCATTGTCATCAGGATTCAGACTCCCAAGTTAGTTGTTTAGCCCATCACCCATCAAAATGATTCCACAAAATGGTTAGAGATGGTTCGAGAAAACAAGAAAATGGTAGGCCTCTCCAATCTTTTCTCTCTCTCATTCTCTAACTCCCTCCCTCATTTCCATAATTCCTACTCTACATTTCATTCCTCATTTTATTTTCTGAATGGCTTTTATAAATCCTTATTTGTCCTAGTTAAGAAAAGTCCAATCCTTCCTACCCATCATAAGCTTTAAGCTTCCAGAATTTTTAAAAATGTGTCACACAACATGAATATAGACAGAGAATGGGGTTAATAATGCTGTGAAAGAGCTGACTGTGAATGCATTCAGAAACCTGCTGAGACTAGAAGACAGTATTTAACAAAGACAAAGGCCTAAAATTTGGGGTCCCTGAAACACCATGAAATTACCAAGTCCCTTGTCATTCTGCATCTACTAGGCACAATGCTCTCAGACTTCAGCTATGAGGAGTCCAAGGCATTCATTTGCTCTCTCCCCTAATCTCACTAAGGAAGTTTTACCATTAGAAAAATAAGAAGTGTCTACCAAGGTTTATAAAAATATAGGAACTTCAATAAACATACCTCAATCTAACTTAAATAAGTAACTTTTTGTCTTACACAATTTAACACCAAGGTGAAAATAAAACAGAGTCTAGGGGACTATTTTAGGGGTAGAATGCTTGCCTAACATGTACAGGCCCTGTGGTAGGCTTTCAGCACTGCAAACAATAATAATAATGATCAATAATTCAGCAAGACTAAACCAGACTATATTTTTTAAGATTTTAAGAATACTCGTTAAGTTTTACATATGACAAACAATTAAAACATTTTAAACCTGTTTCCATGTCCAAGTATAATTTGGAAATGAGCTTTACTTTTAAAGTTCACTGGAAAGAAAAAAGGAATTCATTTTGTTATTTTCAAAACATACTGAATATTCCAAATTTTTAACTTTACTATAATATATTACCATCATACTACTCTATTTGCAGACTGGTGTAACTACAATGTCAACTTTGCTGGTTTACATACATATCACAGTACTCAAGTACCAATTTTGCCAATACTATTTTAAAAAACTTCAACCATATACAAATTATTACAGATTACCTTTTGGCAAGCTTTGCATAGTAATATCATTTTCTGAATTTTCATTAGAAACTTCTTCATTTATACTTTCATCCAAAGGTTTTTCATCATCTGATTCCACATATTTTGTTACAATTGAAGGTTTCCTATGAAAAGAAATCAAGTCCATAGAATTACTACCATTTCTGACAGTAGGAACAAATGCTCCAAAAAAAAGATAAATGTAATCTAGTTACTCAGGAGGCTGAGATCTGCAGATCTCAGTTCAAACTCAGCCTGGGCACAAAAATCTGTGAGACTCTTATCTCCAATTAACCACCAGAAAACAGGAAGTGACGCTGTAGCTCACAGAGCACTAGCCTTAAATTGAAGAGCTTAAGAACAGCGCCCAGGCCCAGAGTTCAAGCCCCGCCAACCGACCAACAAAAAAAAAAGCATGCATGAGAATGAAGAAGAGAAGCATATATCTCTCAAAACTAATTCAGTAGGCCAAAAGTAGGGCATGTGAATATATTTTTTGTCCATCATGGGGCTTGAACTCAGGGCCTGGGCACTCTCCCTAAGCCTCTTTTTTCTCAAAGCTAGTGCTCTACCACTTGAGCCACAGTACCACTTCCCTTTTTCGGTGATTAATTAGAGATAAGATTCTCATGGGGCCAGGAGTTTGGCCTAGTGGTAGAGTGCTCGCCTAACATGCAGGAAGCCCTGGGTTCAAATCCTTGGTACCACATAGACAGAAAAGGCCGGAAAGGGCACTGTGGCTCAAGTGGCAGGACACTAGCCTTAAATAAAAAGTGTCCAAGGATAGTGCCCAGGCCCTACGTTCAAGCCCCAGGACTGGCAAAAAAAAAATTTTTCATGGGTTGGCTTCTGCCCAGGATGGCTTCAAACCCCAATCTTCAGATCTCAGCCTCCTGAGTAGTTAAGATTACAGGCATGAATCATCAGCACCCAGCAAATTCTTAATTAAAAAAACAAAAAACCCAAGCGGACCTCTAAAAGTATTTTTTAAAGAATTACTACTTTAGCACTCAAGTGGTAGTGAGTTAGTCTAATGAGCAGGAGGCACTAAATCCAAATCCCTACCAGAAAAAGAAAATTAAAATTAGTAACAAGTGGCTGGGAGTTTGGCATAGTGGTAGAGTGCTTGTCTAACATGCACAAAGACCCTGGTTTAATTCCTCAGTACCACTTATATAGAAAAAGCTGGCTCAAGTGGTAGAGCTCTAGCCTTGAGAAACCCCAAGGACAGTGCTCAGGCCCTGAGTATAAGCCCCAGGACTGGCAAAAAAAATAGTAACAAGCAAACTATGTAATAAAAATCATTCTAGCTGGGCTCTGATGGCTCACATCTGTAATCCTAGCTACTCAGGAAGCTGAGATCTGAGGATTGCAGTTCAAAGCTAGCCTGGGCACAAAAGTCCATGAGACTCTTAGCTCCAATTAACAACCAGAAAACCAGAAGTGGTGCTGTGGCTCAAGTGGTAGAGTGCCAGCCTTGAACTGAAGAGCTCAGGGACAGCACCGAGCCCCAGAGTTCAAGCCCCACGACCAACAAAATAAAAAGTCATTCCAACTACTTAGGCACACTGAAAATTCAGTATATTGGGCATAAGTTTCAGTCCTTATGCATGATTTTTTGAAAAATTCAGAAGAAAACATTTTGCCATACTTTGACCCTCTTGTAAGAACTCGACTCCTACAACCATGAACAGCTTCATAGAAGGTACAGAAACCCAAATGGTCTGGTAAGACAATCAACAAACTCACCTTTTCTCCTTTTTCAAAGTATGCATTATGACAAAAAAAAGGATTATAGGCTGGGCCCTAGAGGCTCATGCGTATAATCTTAGCTACTCAGGGAACTGTGATCTGAGGACCACCATTCAAAGCCAATATGGGCAGGAAAAGTTCCTGAGATTCTTATCTCCAATTAAGCAAAAAGCTGGAAGTGGAGCTGTAGCTCAAGTGGGAAAACACCAGCCTTGAGCAAAAAAAGCTGAGACAATGCCCAGACACTGAGTTCAAGCCCAAAATCAGTATATATACACACACGTACATGCACATATATACATACATATGTACAAACACACACAGAAAGTTATTATGTATTACAAGTGCCACAAATAATAAATCCTTCTTCAAAAATATTCCTCTATTATCCCAAGCAGGAAAGAATTAATCATTATTAAAAACAAGTGGCAGATCAACAGTTTTACATTTCTAAATATGTATATTTATAAGATTTAAATATGTGTATGTACATTTTAAGTATGTATATATATAAAATACTTTAGTAAGCACAATCGTGCTTAATGGAAGTGTAGAAAGTAAATTATTAAGAAACAGGAATCAAAACAAGCAAAAAGTGGCACCGCAGCTCAAACAGAAAGTGGCACTGTGGCTCAAAGTGGTCAAGTGCTAGTCTTGAGCAAAAAATGCTCAGAGAGAGTACCCAAGCCCTGAGTTCAAGCCCCATGACTGACAAAAAAAACTACAACAAAAAACTATTTTGGGGCCAGGGTGTGGTGGCTCCTAGCTACTCAGGAGGCTGAGATCTGAGAAACATGGTTCAAAGCCAGCCCAGGCACAAAAGGACCTTAGACTCTTATCTCCAATTAACCTCTAGAAAACAAGAAGTGGGGCTTGGCTCAAGGGCAGGGCGGTAGCCTCGAGCTGAAGAGCTCAGGTACAGCACTCAGGCCAAGTTCAAGCCCCATGACCCACCAAAAAAAAAAACAACCCTATTTTGGAAGTGATGCTGTGGCTCAAAGTGTTAGAGCAGTAGCCTTGAGCTGAAGAACTCAGGGACAGTGCTCAGGCCACGAGTCCAAGCCCCATGATCAACAACAACAACAACAAAAAGAAAATTACTTTCTTTCCCTTCAATATCACCAACCTTTTTGATCTTGATGATCCTGAAGATTTGAATTTTTCTGAAGAGCCAGTTCCCTAAATTGTGACAAAAAAAAACAAAGGTGAGTCAACTCTCACAGCAACATTCCTACAGAATTAACCACTTCCCTATAGTAAGGTCTAGTGTGTGGGGGGGCACATGCGCGCTTTTACCAGACATGGGGTTTAAACTTAAGAGTCTGAGTGCTGTCCCTGAGCTTTTATACTCAAGATTAGTGCTCTACCCGTTGAAACACAACTCCATTTTCAGGGGGATTTTTTGGTAGCTAATTGGAAAAAAAGTGTTTCATAGGCTTTCCTGTCAAGGCTGGTTTTAAACTACAATCCTCAGATCTCAGCACCCTGATAAGCTAGGAGTACAAGCATGAGCTACCACCACCCAGTTGGTATTGTAATATAACAAGATAATAAGCATTCTTCTAAAACAAACTTCAAAAACAAATTCTCGAGGTCTTGGGATCCAGCTCACTATTAAAGCACATGCATGCAAAAAGCTGTTGAGTTCAATCCCCACCAATACCCTGATCAAACACCCCCCCCCAAAAAAAACTAATTTTCATTTACTATCAGGTTTCCTTGACTGAGGATTAAATTTTAAGGATGATTCAGATTGATTCCAGAGCCTCTAGCATGTGTTCTATCAATTAGCTATCCAAGCCCCAAATTTCTGCTTGTCTTTTATTTTTGTAAGTGTGGAGGGGGAGGAAGCTGGAAGGTACTATAGATTAAATCTGCAGGCTTATGCAGACTAGGCAACATTCTAATACTCTTTCATTGTTGCTTCTGTTGTTTCAATTTATTATTATTATTATTATTATTATTATTATTATTATAAAGGTGATGTACAGAGGTTACATAAGTCAGGTAAAGAGTACATTTCTCTTTGGACAATGTGTCACCCCCTCCTCACTCATTCTCTCTCTTTGCCTGTCTTTGGGCTTGAAGTCAAGGCCTAGACACTGTCCCTGATTCTCTTTAGTGTTCAACCCTTTGAGCTACACTACCACTTCTGGTTTTTTGTGATTAGTTTACATGAAATAAGATTCTCCCTGACTTTCCTACCCAGGATAGCTTTGAACCACAATCCTCAGATCTTAGCGTCCTGAGTAGCTAGGATTACAAGTATGAGACACCAGTGCCTAGGTTCTAGAATTTTCTTAATTATTATTGTTACTAAGGCAACAGGTGGGGATAGACTGGCCCAAATTCAACAAAGATACACCAAAGGGGCAGAAATAATGACAAACAGCAGAGGAGGACCCTGGAAAGGACCATTCTCAGCCGGGCTGAGATCTGAGGATCGTAGTTCAAAGCCAGCCCAGGCACTAAAGTCCATGAGACAATTGTCTCCACTTAACCACCAGAAAACCAGAGTTTGACCTAGTGGTTAAAGTGCTTGCCTAGCATGCACAAAGACCCGGGTTCGATTCCTTGGTACCACATATATAGAAAAAAAGCCGGAAGTGGTGCTGAGGCTCAAGTGGTAGAGCTCTAGCCTTGAGAAAGTCCAAGGACAGTGCTCAGGCCCTGAGCTCAAGCCCAGGACTGACAAAAAAAAACCAGAAGTGGAACTGTGACTCAAGGGTCAGGGTGGTAGTCTCGAGCTGAAGAGTTCAGGGACAACACCTAGGCCCAGAGTTCAAGTCCCACAACCAACAAAAGATTGACCATTCTCCCCTGTACTAGCATGGCACAGGCCTCCAAAATTTTTAATGACTTGTTTTGTAATTCTAAATTTACTTTTTGTTTGACTAGTTCAATCATTATTTTATGATGGCACCAATTTTTTAATCTGTCAACAAATTGTTTTTTTCATTTGTGGATTTTTAAGCATTTTCTTGAAAAGTCTATCACAACTGTTTTTTATTGTTTTTTTTGTTTTTTGTTTTTGGGGTTTTTTTAGCCAGTCCTGGGTCTTGAACTCAGGGCCTGGACACTGTCCTTGAGCTTCCTCAAGGCTAATGCTCTACCACTTGAGCCACTGCACCACTTCTGTATTTTTTCTCTGTGTGTGGTACCAAGCAATCAAATCCAGGGCTTCATAAGGCCAAACATTCGGCCCTTCAACTGTTTTTATATGTAGAGTTCAATTCCCTTAAGTATAGTCACGATATTTTGTGAAGCCATCTTTAATCCCAAAACTTTTCAAATGGTCAAGTCTTTTTTTCTACTAGACAGAAAAAAAATCTCCAAACCATAGTGTAACACTATATGTGAAGTAAAGGACTCTGTGAGGATTGCTGTAGCTATAATAATACTTAGAAGACTCTGAATACAAAGTTTTAAAAAACTTCAAAACTGGGGAACTATGCCCATAATGTCTACCTCCAACACCACTAATACAATACAATGATGGTTAAATACCTATCTGGTAGCAAACCTTCTATTTTCTGACTTAAGACACCGAAATGAAACACACCAAAAAACAATGAATACTTTCTCAAACTGGACAACTAGCAAGGTGAATTATCATAATAACAACATATATAAGTAGCCTTAAATATAGGCACATATTAATAAGAAATAAGATAACAACACATATTCTAGTTGATTATTAGCAATTAATAAGTCCCTTTACTGGGAGGGAATGAACAGATGACACTGTACAAAAGGAAATGTACTCATTACCTAACCTGTGAATATAACCCCTCTGTATATCACCTCTATAATAACAGAAAGTAAATTTTTAAAAATAAAAACTGGGTTGGGGGACCAGGAGTTTGGCCTAGTAGTAGAGTGCTTGCCTAGCATGCACGAAGACCCGGGTTCGATTCCTTGGTACCACATACATAGAAAAAAGCAGGAAGTGGTGCTGAGGCTCAAGTGGTAGAGCTCTAACCTTGAGAAAGTCCAAGGACAGTGCTTAGGCCCTAAGCTCAAGCCCAGGACTGGCAAAAAAAAGCCTGCGTTGGCTATTAAATCCAAAGAGTACAAGAGCAAGGACTCAATATTTGCATACCCAATGCTATGCACACGGTAATGGAAATATAAACATAATTATATAGACATAAAAACCTATGACTCTATAGACATAATGTTTTATTTCATAAATTAATGTTTCTATGACATACAAACCCTTAGCCTAATTTGGATTAAGTTCTAAAAACTAAGTCCCAGTGATTGTATATAGAGATTCCCTTCTTGAACACTTGTTTGTTAAACTTGTCATTTGAAATATGATGTAAAAATCAATGTTAATAAATTCTTTAATAAAAAACTGGGAAAAAATAAGATAAATCCCTTTAAAATCCTCCAAATATACTTACCTCTTCCTTATTATTTTCCATTGTATCAGAATTATTTCCAGAAACACGAACTTTATCTAAAAAAAAGAAGAACCAATAAAAACCATTGTTTATCTTTTCAGTGTATTATCAAACCCTAAAACCAAGACATGGTAGTCTGGTGATACATTCCTGCAATCCCAGCACTGGAAAGGCTGGGGCAAGATCAAAAGTTCTAGAGGCCAGTTGAGACTACATTTTAAATTCCTAGACAACTTAGGCTATAATACCTACCTTAAAAAAAACAAAAGTCAAGCTGGGTATTGGTGGCTAACACCTGTAATCCTAGCTACTCAGGAGGCTGAGACCTAAGGATGGCATCTCAAAGCCAGCTGGGGCACTAATGTCCATGAGACTGTTATCTCTAATTAACCACCAGAAAACCAGAAGTGGTGCTGTGGCTCAAGTGGTAGAGTGTTATCCTTGAACTGAAGAGCTCAGGGACAGCACCCAGGCCCAGAGTTCAAGCCCCCAAAACAACAACAACAACAAAAACCCGAGCCAGGAACCAGGTAGCTCATACCTATAATCTTAGCTACTAAGGAGGATTGCAGTTCAAAGCCAGCCCTGGCAGGAAAGCCCATGTAGCTCAAGTGGCAGAGTGCTAGTCTTGAGCACAAGGAAGTTCAGGGGACAGCATTCAACCCCAAGACTGACAAAATAAAAAAAAAAGAAAAACAGAAAATTAAGAGTTATTTTTCTAACAGTTAAAAAGAATAAATGAGGCCGGAGTTTGGCCTAGTGGTAGAGTGCTTGCCTAGCACGCACAAAGACCCAGGTTCAATTCATCAGAACCACATACATAGAAAAAAGCTGGAAGTGGTGCTGAGGCTCAAGTGGTAGCTTGCTAGCCTTGAGAAAGTCCAAGGACAGTGCTTAGTCCCTGAGCTCAAGCCCAGGACGGGTGCAAAACAACAACAACAAAAAAAAAAAAACATGGGAACTGGGCTGGGAGTTTGGCCTGGTGGTAGAGTACTTACCTAGCATGCACAAAGAGCTGGGTTCTATTCCTCAGTACCACATACATGGAAAAAGCCAGAAGTGGTGTTGTGGCTCAAGTGGTAGAGCTCTAGCTTTGAGAATGCCCAAGGATAATGCTTAGGCCCTGAGTTCAAGCCCCAGGACTGGCAAACAACAACAACAACAAAAAAGAATAAATGAGTCATCCAGGTGCCAGTACACTTTTAATCTAACTACTCAGGAACAGAGATGAGGGTGATCATGGTTCCAAGCCAGTCTGGGCAAAAAAGTTTAAGACTGAATCTCAACAGAAAAGGCTAGACAGAAGGCTTGTCTGTTATCCCAACAATAGTGAGAAGCACAAACAGAAAGACTGTGGTCCATGCGAGCCTGGGGAAAAATAAGACCTTGGAGCTGGTCACTGGTGGCTCACACCTGTAATCCAAGCTACTCACGAGATTAATATCAAAGGATCACTGGTCAAAGCTAGCCAAGCAACAATGTCCATGACTTTTATCTCCAATTAAACACCAGAAAGCCAGAAGTGGAGCTGTGGCTCAAATGATAAAAGCACTAGCACTGAGCAAATTCGCCTATGGACAGTACCCAGGCCTGCATTCAAGTCTCAGGACTGGCAAAAAAAAAAGAAAGAGACAGAAAAAAAGGGAGGGGGCATTTTTTCATTCCCTGTATCCTGTATCTCAGAGGGCCACAGCCAAGTGATACATTGAGAGGTATCCTTTTGTTGGAGACTAAGCTATTTGAGGGACCTGAAAAGAGGAAATAGTATAGATCAAAGAGACTTGGGGACACACTGCCATAGTGACTGGGTGGGAGATCCCCATGAGATGTGGTGAGATAGAGGGAGCAAAGGAGGGGCTGATGTGGGCCTGTGGATAAGTTTAAGCAGTGTAAGGCAAAATGCCCTGGGGCCCTCCTCTCTGTAGCAAGTAACAAGCCCCAGCACCTGAGAGCCCACTGAGAGTCAAAGCTCCAAGCCCAGGGCTCAGACGCTCTGGTTAATGGAGCTGTATTTGGTTTACTGCCAACTTGAACTGGGAGCTCTGAGCATCTAAGATCACTTCCCCAACCTCCTCCCTCGGCTAACTGCCTAGCAGGGTCAGAAAGTGCTAAGACTAGTCTGCCAGGTTCTCCTTCAACAATACAAGTGCTATCTTGGCTCCTCTCCAATGACTCATTCAGAGGAAATCCCCCCACCTAGTTCTGGACCCTTGATGCCCCTGGGGTACAAAATGAGGAACTTGGGAACAAGTGGGAACATGCCTAGACCACAGGATGCAAGCTTATTAGAGTGAACTGCAGTCACCCACATATCAAAGAAAGCTTTTAAACTGAAAAGTCCTAAAGCTGACAACTGACTCTTGAGTGGCCCGCCCACAGTCACATACAGAACCAACCAGAAAAGTAGCAACTAAAAAAAGAAAAAAGACTTCTACTTGTTTTCTTTTCTCTGAAAGGTGTAAGGGATTAAGTCCAATGACCTACACTAGTGGATTAAAGTTGGACTCTGAGCTACATTGGCATTCCAGTGGAGAGAAACTGCATCTCAGCCTTGCCACTGCTGGGGTTGTTCCTAAATATTAAAGGGACATCAACTGAAAAAAATACAGGTTATTGAAACCTCCAAACAAAAAGACAAGTCCAGCAGAATTACAGCAGACAGCTGTATGCCAGTAGCTCACCCCTGTAATCCTACCCAGGAGCCTGAGATCTGAGGATCATGGCTCAAAGCCAGCCCACAATCAAAAGATTTTAAGACTCTTATCTCTTATTAACCACCAGAAAACTGGAAGTGGTGCTGTGGCTCAAATGGTAGAGTAGTAGATAGCCTTGAGCTGAAAAGGTTGGAGACAACGCCCAAGTCCAGAGTTCAAGCCCCAGAACCGACAAAAAAAATTATAGCACACTAGTTGTGCAGGACACCATGAAAGCAAATAACTTCCAACCAAGACTGATATATCCAGCAAAGCTATCCTTCAATAGTGAAGGAGAAACCTAAAAAACTGCCATAATACAAACTAAAGGAGCCAGGTATCTAGCAGCAGCAAACCTGTAATCCTGGCCCCTCAGAAGGCTAAAATCTGAGGATCACAGTCTGAAGCCAGCTACTAAAGAGCAAGACCTGTGACACAGGTGGTACAACACTAGCCTTAAGCAACACTGCCCAGGCCCTGAGGTCAAGCCCAGAACTGGCGAAAAAGAAAAAAGAACAACAACATTAAAAAAAAAAAAGAATTCATGGTCACTAAGTCAGCTCTTCAGAGGGTACTTCAAAATAATCCTACATGCAAAAGATGAAAATAAGCATAAAAAAGAAGATATGGGAAAGAATAAATCAAACTAGAAGAGTAGATGAGCAAATGAAGATTAGGAAAATATCAAAGACCACATAATGGCAGCAATTAGTATAATGTCTTTCAATAATATCTCTGTACATTGTCTGAATTCTCCAATAAAAAGAAACAAATTGGGCCGGGAGAATGGCCTAGTGATAGGGTGCTTGCCTAGCATGCACAAAGACCCTGGTTTGATTCCTTGGTACCACATATATAGAAAAAGCAGGAAGTGGTACTGTGGCTCAAGTGGTAGAGCTCTAGCCTTGAGAAAGCCCAAGAACAGTGCTCAGGCCCTCAGTTCAAGCCCTAGAACTGGCACAAAATAAAGAAAGAAACCAGCAGAGTGAACTAAAACTAAAAACTAACTGCCAGGCTTTGGTGACTCACACCTATAATCCTAACTACTCAGGGTTCCTCCTGAGTAGTTAGGATTCAAGGCCAGTCCAGGTATGAAAGTCTGTAAGACTTATCTCCAATTAACTACCCGAAAACCAAAGTGGCACTGTGGCTAATGTAGTAGAACACTAGCCTTGAGCTGAATAGCTCAGAGACAGCACTCACAGTTCAAGCCCCAGGTCTAGCAAAAAAAAAAAAAAATGTGTGTGTGTATGTGTGTATGTGTGTGTGTGTGTGTGTCTGTATGTGTCTGTGTCTGTGTATGTGTGTGTATTCCAACCAACTCATGCAGATTACACATTCATCAAACCAAGCCACAGAACTTTCTTCAAAGTAGGTATTTTAGGAAATAAAGAATATTTCAACCAATGTGCAAAAACTGAAATTAATCTACAATTCAATAAAGAAACTAAAAAATATGCCCATACTTTTATAAACTGACTTCCCTATTAAATGATCAGTGAAGTAGTCATTAAAGAAACAGAGGAACAGACTGGGAGTTTAGCCTAGTGATAGAGTGCTTGCCTTACATGCATGAAGACCCCGGTTTGATTCCTCGGTACCACATATCTAGAAAAAAGCCAGAAATGGTGCTGTGGCTCAAGTGGTAGAGCTCTAGCCTTTCTTGAGAAAGCCCAAGAGCCCGGGGCCGGGAGTTTGGCCTAGTGGTTAAAGTGCTTGCCTAGCATGCATAAAGACCCGTGTTCGATTCCTCGGTACCACATATAGAAAAAAAAAGCCGGAAGTGGTGCTGAGGCTCAAGTGGTAGAGCTCTAGCCTTGAGAAAGTCCAAAGACAGTGCTCAGGCCTTGAGCTCATGCCCAGGACTGGACAAAAAAAAAAGAAAGCCCAAGAGCCCAAGGACAGTGCCCAAGCCCTGAGTTCAAGACTCAGGACTGGCAAAAAAAAAAGAAACACAGGAGCAATTAAAAATTCCTCAACACAGAAATGGAAGGACAAAAAGTAACAAATGCAGCAGCAGTACTCCCTACACACATTATGTTGAAACTGAACTATACAACTTGTGGGTGGGGGTGGAAGGAAAAAAATTGAGAGAGAATAAGGGAAGTAATGACACTGTCCAAAAAGAAATGTACTCTTTACCTGATTTATGTAATTGCAACCCCTCAGTACATCACCTTTATGACAAAAATAAATGAGTCTATTTTTAATTCCTCAATGCAGCTGGATATGGGTGGTTCATGTCTGTAATCCTAGTTACTCAGGAAGCCAGTCTGATCAGAAAAGTCTGTGAGACTCTTATCACCAATAAACTCAGGAAAAACTAGTAGTGGAGCACAGGCTTGAGTGGCAGACAGCTAGTTTGGAGCAAAAGAACCTCAGGATCACGACCCAAGGCCTGAGTTCAAGCCCCAGGACTGGTATCCAAAAAAATTCCTCAAAGTAAACGAAAATGGAAACACCCTATTAAATAATCAACCCAGCCATATAACTTATAGGTACATACCCCAATGAGATTCAGCTAATCAGAAATACCAGTGTAGCCATGTTTTATCACGGCTATACTATTCATAATATTCAGCCTATAATATGATTCGGCCTAGGTGTCCATCGTTAACCATTTGGATAAAGAAAATGTGCCATATACATACACCAAGAACAATAAAATTATTTCATTTGCAGAAAAATGGGTGGCACTAGAGATATTGTTTAAGTGAAATAAGCCAGTCCCACAAAAAAAAATCACTTGTTCTCCCTCATTTGTAGAAAATAGAAGAAAACGAAACATAAACAAGCAAAAAAAAATGGGGGCCAGAGTGTGGCCGACTGGTAGAGTGCTTCCCTAGCATGCATGAAGCCCTGAACCCTATAAAAAGAAAAGGCCAGAAGTGGTGCTGTGGCTCAAGTGGTAGAGTGCTAGACTTGAGCAAAAGAAGCTCAGGAAAAGTGGCCAATCCCTGAGTTTAAGCCCCAGGACTGGCAAAAAAAAAAAAAACCCTAAGGTCAAGAAAATAAATGGGAACCTATTAGGTAGATGGAAGGAGGAAATGAAAAGGAGAAAGCAGGGATTAAAATGACAGGAGAGGGCTGGGAGTTTGGCCTAGTAGTAGAGTGCTTGCCTAGCATGCATGAAGACCCGGGGTCAATTCCTTGGTATCATGTACATAGAAAAAAGTCAGAAGTGGTGCTGAAGCTCAAGTGGTACAGCTCTAGCCTTGAAAAAGTTCAAGGACAGTGCTCTGGCCCTGAGCTCAAGCCCCGGACTAGCAAAAAAATAAAATAAAAAATGAAAATGACAGGCAAGCCGGGCGCAGTGGCTCTGAGGATCTCGGTTCAAAGCCAGACTGGGCACTAAAATGTGTGAGACTCTTATCTCCTATGAACCACCAGAAAACCAGAAGTGGGGCTGTGGCTCAAGGGATAGGGTGGTAGCCTTGAGCTGAAGAGTTCAGAGACAACGCCCAGGTCAGAGTTCAAGTCCCACGACCAACAACAACAGCAACAAAAAAGAAGTATGGCCTAGTGGTAGAGTGCTTGCCTAGCATGCATGATTCATCAGTACACAGAAAAAGCTGGAAGTGATGTAGTGGCTCAAGTGGTAGAGCACTAACCTTGAGAAAAAGCCCAAGGACAGTGCCCAGGCCCTGAGTTCAAGCCCCAGGATGGAGAAAAAATGTGTCAATAGGTCACACCTGTTATCCCAGCTACTGCGGATGCTCAGATCTAAGGATCACAGTCTAAATCCAGCCTGGGCAGTCCATGAGATTCTTCAATTATCCACCAGAAAACGAGAAGTGGAATTGTGGTTCAAGTGGTAGAACTCTAACCCTGAGTAAAAACAAATTCAAGAACAGGTGCCAGAAATGTGGACTAGTGGTAGAGTACTTGCCTAGCACGTATGAAGCCCTGGGTTCGATTCCTCAATACCACATATACAGAGAAGGCCAGAAGTAGTATTGTAGTTCAAGTGGTAGAGCACTAGCCTTGAGAAAGCCCAAGGACAGTGCCCAGGTCCAGAGTTTAAGCCCCAGGACCACCCAAATGTTTATAATCCTCGTTAATTGAGAGGCTGAGCTCTGAGGATCTCAATCTGAAGGCAACTCAGGTAGACAAATCTAAGAGTCATATCTCCAATTAACCAGCAAAAAGTTCTAAAAGAAGGTGTGTGTGAATTGTGGGTCAAGTGGTAGAGCATCATTCTTGAAACAAACAAAAAAAAAAACCAGGCATGAACAGCAAAAAGCCTTGAGTTCAAATCCCAGCAGTAGTCTACATGCAAGTGAGCATGTACAAGCAACACACAGACACACACAAAACCCTGTAATTTAAAAGGACAAAATCCAAGCAGCTAAGTTTAAAGTATCTCCTGTAATACTGTGTATTTATAACAGTCAGCATTCATGGTCTTATCAGCCATTCCCATTATACATAAAACCATAGCTTCTACCAATCATAAGAACTGTTTTCCCATTTTATTCATAAACATCAGTTGTACAAGGGGGAGAAAAAAAAACATGCAATTTTCCTTACTGAAATTCAAATCTGTTATGCCAGATACCAGCAAAGCAAAGATATACAATAGCAACTTCTATCATGTGTAATATTTTCATTATCCACAAATTGAAAGCCTTTAATAACTGCTTCATCAAAAAAAAACCTGCACAAAAGACTAGAAGATACTGCTGATCTTTAAACTTACCTATACTTTGATTCATCAAAAGTCGAGGAGAATTTGTTTCTTCTGATTCCTCTGAGGAGTGTGCCAGGAAGTCATGAAGCTTCTGGACCAATGTATTCAACTTGCTTTCACTATGGAAACAAAAAGGTAAAGGTTCATTAACTAGGCCTAAACCTCTAATAAGCTGAACATAATCCATGCTATAAAATATTTGGAGAGGCTTGGAATGTGGCTTAGTGGTAAGATTGCTTGCCTAGCATGCATGAAGCCCTGGGTTTGATTTTTCAACACCACATACACAGAAAAAGCTGGAAGTTATAAAGTGGTAGCATTGAGCAAGTAAGTTCAAGGACGGTTCCCAAACCCTGAGTTCAAGACCGAGAACTTTCATATATGTATACATATATATACACACATATATATATATATATATATATATATACAAGCAAACACACACACATACACACAGAGTTCTCTCTTCCAAGGAGAGAAAGCTAAAGAAACTACACATGGCGGCAGAAAAAAATGTCAATTTGCAAATGATCCAACTGGTTCAAAACCAAGGAAAGGGAAGTAGGAAAAAGGAAAATAAATAGCATGACAGGTTATGAACAATAGCAATCATAGAATTTTAAAGAGTCATCCCTGCAGTGTCACATTATGCAAGAATTATGTGTAAAGATAAAGAAGTTCACTTGTGTTTAGCATACATGAGTTGTACAAGGAGTGGCTCACTGTCACATTTCCCCACTTATACAAATAGTCTCAATCAATGTCATGCAATCTTTCATATGTTGCTCCTCACTTCCAACAGATTTCATTACTCTATTTTCATACATGTAAATTAATTCCATTGAATTTATCTTCATTCACTCCTCTTGTTAGCCCAAGTTCCTGTCCCAGGTACCCATGTGCTCCAACAAGGCCTATTTACTTCCTTTTTGGGGTGGGGGGGGGGGGTGGGGGGTGGGGGGGGGGTTGGTGGGTGCAGGTGTCCTCTGAGGCACTAAAGAATTAAAGGCTTGGGCACTGTCCCTCAGCTTCTTTCACTCAAGGCTAGCATCCTACCACTTGAGTCATAGCGTCACTTTTAGCTTTTTCTTTTTTGCCAGTCCTCGGCCTTGAGCTAAGGGCTTGAGCACTGTCCTTGGAGGTTTGCTCAAGGCTAGAGTTCTACCTCTAAAGCCACAATACCATTTCTGGCTTTTTTCTATGTATGTGGTACCAAGGAATCGAATTCTGGTCTTCGTGCATGCTAGGCAGGAATTCTACCACTAGGCCAAACTCACAGTCCATTTTTTTTTTGTAGTTTTAGTGGAGGTAGGTCTCACAGACTTTCCTGTCCAGGGTGGGTTTGAACAACAATCATCAGCTTTCAGCCTCAGGAGTAACTATGATTATAGGTGTGAACCGCTGGTGTCTGGCTACAAATGCATATATTATTTTAGTCAGAATAATATTCTGTATTAATAGTTTTCTTTTTCCCTGCCCACTCCCCAACATCTCTACTAATAATAGCTTCACTGGAGTATCATGTGGACTGTTATTTAAGTACATTTAACATCTAGAAAACATACTGTATAAATCAATACTGATAATATCAATAGATCCCTTCATCAATTGTCGATTCGGCAATTAAAAAGAAAACGCATTCCTCGTAGAGCCTAGTCCATGCCTGTGGGTGCAAACACTCCCAAGGCAGGGTTAATTAGGTCTTAAGCTTGAGACCAGCCTGGCCTGCATAGCGAGGCGCTATCACAAACAATACACGCAAGTACACAGAGAAAAGAGAATACACAACACGGCACGCACCTTGACTTCATAATGAATGTTGAAAAAGTGGTCAAATTTGCTGTGAAAATTAAGCTCCAGCCAGGCGCAGTAGCTCACGCCTGGAGAGCCAGCAATTCAGGAAACTGCGGAGGCTTGCTGCCGGAAGCGAGCCTATCCCCGTGGGACTCTTATCTCCAATTAACCAGTCAAAACCTGAAAGTGGCGCTGTGGCTCAAGAGGTAGCGCGCCTTCAGCACAAAACGGCTCAAGGACCTGAATTCAAGCCCCAGAACAGACAGAAGAAAGAAATTAAGGTCCATAAATTGGATAACAAATGAATGCGACCACAGGAGGCAAGAGAGACGGAACCTCTAGTGCCCTGTAGTGGTTTACCAGAAAAATTATAAGATGGCCGGCAAGTACACGTTCAGGGAATGAAGTCTCGTGAGAAGAGAAGTAAATAAACGACCCCCATTGGATGATGTGAATTATTTTTTGAACACTGAATTCCACCTGGTGCGAGAGCAGGGAAAACACGCGGGGATAACGAAATCTCGTGAGAAGTGCAGGTGAATGACCTCTAACCCATATGGCCCGAGTTTTCAGGCACTGTGAATTGTTTTTTGGTTTTTTGGGGGGTTTTTTTTGCCAGCCCTAGGCTTGAACTCAGGACCTGACCACTTGGACTTTCTCAAGGCCAGAACTCTACCACTTGAGACTCAACACCACTTCCAGCTTTTTTCTATGTATGTGGTACTGAGGAATCAAACCCAGATCGATGTGCATGCACGGAACAATAATGAAGTCTCATTAATAGAGGAGCTGAATGACGCTTGGCCCCAATGGCCTTACACCTCATATGGTGATTCCGGGGGCTGAAGGAAGTACCTTCGGAGCCAGAGCCCTGGTTGTGCACTTGGTCCAGATCGCTATAGAAGCATGGCTAATTCAAATTCCCTTTACCATGACTAGCACCCAGGACCCCATCCCCCCAAAATCACCCTCTTTCTCAGGAATATCATGAGGAATACCAAATGGGATTGTACCGAAGATTTGGTCGTTTCAGCTCCTTGATGGACATATACATTCCACTGTATTTCTACATGCCACATCTGGGTAGGGGGAGTGGCTGATGGCTTGCTTACAATCACTTTAACAAAGCTGAAGACGCCATAAACACTTTGCAAAACTCGGACCAAAAAAATGGATTTCTGGGAAGTGGAGCTGTGGGTCAAGGGTAGGTACGATAATAACCTTGAGCTGAACAGTTCAGAGACAACATCCAGGCCCAGAGTTCAAGTCCCAACATCCTCCCCCCCAAAATTGGATTTGTAGCATCAAATCCATGTACAGTTTTCCTGGGCGGCTTGAAAAGCACCGAAATAAGTGAATGCCAAAGACAGACACAGATATTCTAAAACTTTCGACAATAGCCAGATAGGACAACTCCTTTCATTCCTACATAAAATCTCCCTCGTTCAAGTGATGCGTGGAAGCACAGAAGCCATTTCGAGGGCACACTCAAACAAACATGACACCTTTTCAAGAGCTAACTCGAATTCAGGCAACCAGCCAAAGTCTAATAAGACAGAAAAGCCAGAAAAATCACACTCAATATCCACATCCCACAGCAAAAGTTGAATTGCCTCCAAAACAAAGTCAAAAACACAGCAATCTGCCACAAGATATGAAAACTAACCAACAAGCCAAAAGCCACTGGCACCCAAATCTCGGTTAAAAAAAGACACAGGATTGGCGGGGACTTTGTCTTAGTGGTAGAGTACTTCCCTAGCATGCACAAAGGTTCAATTCCAGAGTACCACACGCATAGAAAAAGCCAGAGTGTTGCTGTGGTTCAAGTGGTAGACCTCTAGCCTTGAGAAAGCCTAAGAACGGTTCTCAGGCCCTGAGTTCAAGCCCCAGGATGAGGGTGAAAAAAAAAGAAGACACAGAATCAAAGTATAAGGTCAGGAATTATTTCTAAATCCAATGGCTAATTATAATGTACATTATGATACTTTGGGCATTTTTTTCCAAGAACTAGGGCTTGAACTCAGAGCTTGGGCATTGTCCTTGATCTTTTTTTTTCCCAAGGCTACGATTCTACCATTTGAGCCATACCTCTACTTCCTTGAGATAAAGAGTCTCAAGGCCTTTCCTGCTCAGACTAGCTTCAAACCACATTCCCCAGATCGAAGCCTCCTGAGTAGTTACAATTACACATGTTACCCACTAGCTCCTAGCCAGTGGCTCATAGTTCTTTTAATATACTTAAATTGTGGGGTTAACATGTTCTAATGATGTGTAAAAACCACTAGTTCTTCCTATTACCATTATAACATTTATAAATATGTAAAATGCTGATAAAATTAGTTCATTTTTAGTGGGATGCCAGTTTCATATGTGTCTGGACATATGTTTACTATATATGTATCTACATATGCATGTTTGACATATATAAATGCATGTTTGACATGTAAATATATTTAACATGTATATGTACCTACCAATTTGTGGTGTCTTTTTGATTTTGGTTTTTGACATGTTTGGGGGATATTTTTTTGCCCATCCTGGGGCTTGAACTCAGAGCCTGAGCGCTGGCTAAAGATTTCTCAAGGCTAGCTAGCGCTCTACCGCTTCAGCCATAACACTATTTCTGGCTTTTACTCTGTATGTGGTACCAAGGAATCCAACACAGGTCTTCATGCAAGCTAGGCAAGAATTCAACCACTAGGTCAAACTCTGGGCCACCATCTCTGTATTTTTGAAAAAACCGTATCTGGTTTTATACGTGAAGGATTTGGTAAATACATACTGACTACAATTTACAACACTGATTTATTATTAATGCACTAGTTAACCCTTAAATAATTGTTTTTCTCTTTAACAAAGCTTCTTTAGAGTGTGCTTTGTAACAATTTAAAAAATTGCCCCATGAAGTGACTGATGGTTCACATTGGTATAATTTCTAATATAATTTTGTTATTATTGAGGAGGTATACAGAGGAGTTACAATTCCAGAAATAAGTATAATTCTTGAACAATGTCACCACTCGTTCACTTTCCCCCAGTGACCCCTTCTCATCCCTGCACACAGTTGCTTGGTTCTCTTTTTACATAGTATGTTCAATACTACCTTTATTCACACTTCATCTCTCCACTTCTGTGCCCTCATTTTTCCCTATAAAAAAAAAGGGCTGGAAGCCGGAAGTTTGGCCTAGTGGTAGAGTGCTTGCCTAGCACACATGAAGGCCCAGGTTCAATCCCTTGGTACCACATACACAGAAAAAGCTGAAAGTGGTGCTGTGGCTCATATGGTAGAGCTCTAGCCTTGAAAAAGCCCAAGGAGTGTTCAAACTAGAATGGCAAAAAAAGAAAGCAGGGCTAGGAATGTGGCTTAGCGGTAGAGTGCTTTAGTTGCATACATGATGCCCTGGGTTCAATTCCTCAGTACCACATAAGCAGAGAAAGCTGGAAGTAGTGCTATGTTTCAAGTGATAGAGCACTGGCCTTGAGCTGAAAAGGTCAGGGACAGCACCCAGGCCCAGAATTCAAATCCCACAACCAACCAAAAAAAAAAAAAGAATAAGTCAGAAATGGCACTGTAGCTCAAATGGTTGAATGCTACCCTTGAGCAAAAGAAGTTCAGGGATAGTGCCCAGGCCCTGAGATGAAACCCAAGACTGGGGAAAAAAAAAACAACAGGAAGCAGCTGAAACTTTCCAAAAAGAAATGTACTCATTATGGGGGGTGTGGGGGGGAGGGAAACGGGTACCAAGACATGTGAAAGGGTATCAATGTATGTGAATTAATGCACCTTCTATCTGGCAAATATCATGTAACCCTTTTACTAATTACAATAAAAAAATTATATATAAAAAAAGAAATGTACTCATTAGGTAATGAGTACTTGTGAATGAGTACTTGTGAAAAAGTAACCACTTTGTACATCACCTTTATAATTTCTAACAAAAAAATAAAATATCAGGGACCAGGTGTGTGGCCTAATAGTAGAGTGCTTACCTAGCATGCACATAGCCCTGGGTTCGATTCATCAGTATCACATACACAGAAAATGCCAGAAGTGGTACAGGGCTAAAGTGGTAGAGTACCAGCCTTGAACACAGAGAGGCTCAGGGACAGTGCCCAGGCCCTGAATTCAAGCCCCAGGACTGGGGCTCCTACCTACTCAGGAGGCTAAGATGAGCATTGTGGTTCAAAGCCAGCCCAGGCACGAATATCCATGACAGGCTGGGCACCAGTGGCTCACACCTGTAATCCTAGCTACTAAGAACACTGATGAGGATCACACTTCAAAGCTAGCTCAGCACACAAAAGTCCCATGAGACTCTTATCTCCAATTAACCACTAGAAAGCCAAAAGTAGCACTGTGGCTCAAGGGGCAGAGCGGCGGCCTTGAACTCAATAGCTCAGGGACAATGCCCAGGCCCAGAGTTCAAGCCCCATGACCAACCAAAACAAACAACAACAAAAAAAACCCTGGTTCCCCAAACTCCATGCCACCTCCTCTGAAGCCCAAGATAGGGAAAGCTAACAAAATCAACCAAGTCCACATCCTTTTCCTCAAATCAGGATTCTGCTTTTTATTTATCCCACTTTATTATCTTTTGCCAAAGCAATGGTTCTGGCTTCTGGCACCGTTCTAAGTTCTCTAAGAATCCCTGCAGCACTACCCCTGCCAACAATAGCAACTTGATCTGAACAAGCTGACCTGTACAACCACTGACCCCAACAGTGACTTCCTGAAGACAACTAGTATGTGTGAGACCTACAGATGGCATGATGTCAAACTGGAGGATTTGGAGGTCAACAGCCCATAGGGACTAAAGGAAAGCAGGGAGGGAAGATGGCTTTCAGGGAGGCCTTTCTCTCCCACTCTCCCTCTCACTCTCCTTCGGGAAGCAAAGCACTGATTACTGAGAGCACTAGTTGAACAGGAACATCCAGAAATGGCAAGAGTTGTCTTCCTCTCCCAGAGGATGACACATAGCAGAGCTGCAATGCCAACTCCTGCGGTGCCAGCCCCAGCTTCTCAGGAAAAGAGCATGTAAAGAGTTTGAGGCCCCAAACACACAAACTCCTAGCAATAAAACATCAGATTGCAGTGCGCACAAGCTGGCATGGAAGTGTTCAGTGGTGATCCAATCCAATAAACTCTCATTTCATTTTGTTATTTTTGTTTTGCTTTGTTTTGGTTTTTTGGGTACCAATTCTTGGCTTGAACTTAGAGCCTGGGCGCTATTCCTGTTTTACTCAAGGTTAACAGTCTACCATTTTAACCACAGCTCTTCTTTAGCTGTTTGGCAGTGAATTGAAAAACATCTCCTCCTCACCTGGCTTCAAATCTAACCCTTCTGAGTAAGTAGGATTATAGGCATGAGCCACTGGTGCCCAACTTCCTTTTTTTTCCTTTTTTGTCAGTCCTGGGGCTTAAGCTCAGGGCCTGGGCACTTTCACTGAGTTTCTTTTGCTCAAGGCTAGCACTCTACCACTTGAGCCACAGTAGTACTTATGGCTTTTCTGTTTATGTAGCACAGAGGAATTGAACCCAGAGCTTCATGAATGGGAGGCAAGCACTCTGCTACTGTGCCACATTCCCAGCTTCTAGCTTCCTTTTTTAAAATTTTAAGTACTAGGAATTTGAATTCAGGGCCTCACATTTGCTATGTAGGCACTCCAGTGCTGAGCCATGTCTCTAGTATTTCATTTTCTTACATTATTGAATACTTTGTGCAAAAAGAAAATCATTACAATCCAAAAAGGAGTAGTTGGATTCTTAGCGTGTGTGTGTGTGTGTGTGTGTGTGTGTGCGTGCGCGCGCGCGTGTGCGGGCCAATACTGGAACATGAACTGCCTGGATGTTGTTCCTTATCTTTCTCATTCAAAGCTGGCACTCTATACTTGAGCCACAGTCCCATTTCCAGTATTATCTCAGGGATGCAGCATGTTCAAGGCCTTGGGGTTGACCCTTTGTAGGTGAAGAGGGTGTCAGGAGAAAAAATAAGCAGGGAGTGAAAGATAAGGATAGGGTGCTGGGAGTTTGGCCTACTGGTAAGAATGCTTGCCTAGCAAGCACAAAGACCCAGGTTCTATTCCTCAGAACCACATATATAGAAAAAAGCTGGATATGGTGCTATGGCTCCAGTGGTAGAGCTCTAACCTCAAGAAAGCCCAAGGACAGTGCTCAGGCCCTGAGTTCAAGGCCCAGGACTAGCCAAAAGAAAAAAGAAGAAGAAGGGTAGATAGCTGGGCACTGGTGTCTCACACCTGTAATCCTAGCTTTTCAGGAGGTTGAGATCTGACAATCACAGTTCAAACCCAACCAAGGCACAAAAGTCCATGAGACTCTTATCTCCAATTAACCATGAGAAAACCATGGCGCTGTGGCTGAATTTGTAGGGTGCTAGCCTTGAGCTGTAGAGCTCAAGGACAGTGCCCAACCCAGAGTTCAAGACTCACAACTGACAAAAAAAGGGGGAGGGTAGATAGGAGGCAAAGTAAAACCTCAAAAAAATAAGGACTGGACTGGAAGCATGATTCAGGTTGTGGAGTGTCACCTACCAACTAGAAAACTGAATGAGAGCCAGAGGTCCTAAGTTCGAACCCTGGTACTGGCACAAAAAGTAAAATAATAACCAAAAAAAAGGAAAAAAAAGGGCCAGGCAAGGTATCTCACACCTGTAATCCTACTCAGGAGGCTGAGATCTATGGATCGAGGTTCAAAGCCAGCCTGAGCACTGAAGTACGTGAGACTCTTATCTCCAATTAACCACCAGAAAACTGGAAGTGGTGCTGTGCCTCAAGGGGTAGGACAGTAGCCTTGGGCTGAAGAGCTCAGGGACAACACCCAGGCCCAGAGTTCAAGTCCCATAACAGACAAAAAAATAATGTAACAAAAAATCCAAAGGATTAAAAACAAGTAAAATTGAGTTAAGAATGTAACTCAAGGGTAGAGTGTTTTGCCTGGCATACCCTGGGTCTAATTCCAGGAATGGGAATTTAAAAAAAATTTTAAATGAGCCTGCACGGTTGCTCACGTCTATAATCCTAGCTACTCAGGAGGCTGAGATCTGAGGATCAAGGCTCAAAGTCAGCCTGGACACAAAAGGACCTGAGATTATTATCTCCAATTAACCTGTAGAAAATGGGAAGTGGACTTGGCTCAAGGGGGCCTTGAACTGAAGAGCTCTGAGACAGCGCCCAGGACAAGTTCAAGCCCCATGACTCACCAAAAAGGAAAAGAAAAAAAACCCTGAACTTTAGTTGTAATGTAATGGTTATCTACAATATACTTTAAGAAAAAATAAAGTAGGGCTGGGAGTTTGGCCTAATGGTAGAGTGCTTGCCTAGCATGCAAGAAGACCTGGGTTCAATTCCTCATTATCATATAATAGAAAAAAAGCTGGAAGTGGTACTGTGGCTCAAGTGATAGAGTTCTAACCTTGAGAAAGCCCAAGGATGGTGTGCAGGCCCTGAGCTCAAGGCCCAGGACTGGCAAAGAAAACAAAGAGGAAGGGAGGGAGGGAGGGAAGGAAGGAAGGAAGGAAGGAAGGAAGGAAGGAAGGAAGGAAGGAAGGAAGGAAGGAAGGAAGGAAGGAAAAACAGAAAAAATAGACTAGTAAGTGGCACTATGGCTGAAGTGGTAAAGCAAGCGCGCTAGTGCTGAGGATGCTGCTCAGTGATAGAGCATGCACAATGCCCTGGCTTCCATCCCCAGAAATGGCAAGAGAAAAAAAAAAAGCTCCAGGTGCCAGTGGCTCACCTAGAATCTGAAGCTACCCTGTTTAAGCCTGCAAGAATCCATCTCCAAACTCACCAGACTTGAAGTGTGGCTCAAGCATAGTATATCAGCCATGAATAAAAGCTCTGAGTAAAAGTAGAGCATTGACTACAAACCCCCACGGCAACACCAAACAATTTATTATTTTAAAGAATATTTCTTGCTGGCGCAATGGCTCATGCCTGTAATCATAGCTACTCAGGAAGCTGAGACCTGAGTATCAAGGTTCAAAGCCAGCCTGGGCACAAAAGGACCTGAGACTCTTATCTCCAATTAACCCCTAGAAAATGGGAATTGGGGCTTGGCTCAAGGGTAGAGTGGTAGCCTTGAGTTGAAGAGCTCAGGGATAGTGCCCAGGCCAAATTCAAGCCCCATGACTCACTTAAAAAAAAAGGGGGGGCAGGAGTTTGGCCTAGTGGTTACAGTGCTTGCCTAGCATGCATAAAAATCCAGGTTCGATTCCTTGGTACCACATACATAGAAAAAAGCTGGAAGTGGGGCTGAGGCTCAAGTGGTAGAGCTCTAGCCTTGAGAAAGTCCAAGGACAGTGCTCAGGCCCCGAGTTCAAGCCCAGGACTGGCACACAAAAAAAATCATTGGTTTACAATAATATAGTCAAGAATTCATTTCAAAAATGATCCACTCTAAAGAAAAGGAGTTCAGCCAGTATACATGAAATTCAACTATTCATGCAAGAATTATGGTTGAAGGTGGATCATACTAGAAAGGGGGGTTTTATACTATTTTCTGCTGAATATGCTCATTTCCCAACATAAAAAGTGGTGATTATATAAGGAATTTAGAGAGGTGTTATAGGGGCATAGTGGATTTGTGGTTGTTTTTTGTGCCCCAGTCCTAGGGACTTGAACTTGGGGCCTAGGCACTGTCCCAGAGCTTTTTTCAGTCATGGCTAGCAGTCTAACACTTAAACAACATCTCTACTTTGGGGTTTTTTGGTTGTTAATTGGGGAGAAGAATCTCCTAGACTTTCTTGCCTGGATTGGCTTTGAACCTTCGTTATCAGATCTTTGCCTCGTAGGTAGCTAGGATTATGCATGAACCACCAACACTAAGCTAGGGAAGTTTTTTTTTTTTTTGCCAGTCCTGGGCTTGAGCCCAGGGCCTAAACACTGTCCTTGGACTTTCTCAAGGCTAGAGCTCTACCACTTGAGCCTCAGCACCACTTCTGGCTTTTTTCTATGTATGTGGTACCGAGGAATCGAACCCGGGTCTTCATGCATGCTAGGCAAGCACTTTAACCACTAGGCCAAACTCCCGGCCCCTAAGCTAGGGAAGTTTTAAGACCTCGTTCAGGTCCCTAGATCCTAAAAGAGACAAAGTAACTTGGTTAGCTTTTTTTTTTACATTAAAGTTATAACTACCCCCTGGCTCAACTTTAAAACCATAATATTATGGGTGGTTGTCTGTAAATGTTATGGCTATCTCCATATTCCCTATGCTACAAAATATTATCTGCACTTAGGAGTATAGAAACTAGGAGAATTGACAGAAGCTCCAGACATCTGATCTGAGCTTCTGAATTCAACCCATGCTGAACCACGAATAACACTCTTCTATGGCCAACTTCTAATTCATTCTACATTTTTCCCAACAGAAACACAGAGTCAAGAAATGATCATCCACCTTGTAATATGTAGGATAAATTTGTAAAAGACAAATGAGGGCTATGTTTTCCTTATTCAAAAAAATCAGTAAGGGGGATGGGGGGTGGGGGGAGGGTAATGGGTACCAAGACATATGAAAGGGTATCAATGTAAGTGAATTAATGCACCTTCTATCTGGCAAATATCATGTAACCCTTTTATTAATTACAATAAAAAATATATTTAAAAAAAATTAGTAAGGGACTGGGAATGCGATTTAGTGGTAAAATACTTGCCTGGCATGCATGAAACCATAGGTTCAATTCCTCTGTACCAAATAAACAGAAAAGGCCAGAAATGGTAGAGTGCTAGCCTTGAGCAAAAGAAACTCAGAAGTACACAGGCGCTAAATTCAAGCCCTAAGACTGGCAAAAAAAAATCAGTAGAAGCCAGGCATAGAGGAGAACACCCGAGTCCAGCACTGGCGAGGCTGAGAAGCGAAGACGGAGAATTCAAGGATAACGTGGGCCACTGAGACTCAATCACAAATAAATAAATAAGAGCCCAGCACAGTGGCTCACAGCTGTAATCCTAGCTACTCAGGAGTCTGAGATCTGAGGATTATGGTTCAAAGCCAGCCCAGGCACTAAACACCTTGAGACTCTTATCACTAATTAATCACTAGAAAACTGGAAGTGGGGATTGAACTTAAGACCTGAGCACTCTCCTTGTGCTTTCTCAAGGCTACGGCTCTACCGCCTGAGCCACAGCAACACTCCTGGCTTTTTCTATGTATGTGAAACCAAGGAATTGAACTCAGGTCTTCAGGCATGCTAGGCAAGCACTCTACCACTAGGCCACCCTCCTGGCCTCAGTTGATGTTTTGGGTTTTTTTGGGGGGGGGGCATGGGGCTTGAACTCAGCCTGGGCACTGTCCCTGAGCTCTTCAGCTCAAGGCTACGACCTTACCCTAGAGCCAAGCCCCACTTCCCATTTTCTAGTGATTAACTGGAGATAACAGTCATGTGGTCTTTAGTATCTTTAGTGCCTGGGCTGGCTTTGAACCTTGATCCTCAGATCTCAGCCTCCTGAGTAGCTAGGATGATTACAGGCGTGAGTCTCTGCACCAGCTCAGTTTATGTTTTTTAAAGGGGAACTGTGCTTTTATTTTAAATTTCCTCAATTGATTATTGAAAATTAAATCACATTACTTGACAGAAATGTAAGCTTCATCCATGCTTCATTAGAGAGACATCACTGACTATGAATAGGAGCTATTTAAAAAATTCTTAAGTAATTTGCCTACAAAATACACATAATAAAATGATATAAATAAACAGGCTCACAGGGGCCTGGGAGTGTGGCCTAGTGGTAGAGTGCTTGCCTAGCATGCATAAAGTCATTGGTTCAATTTCTCGGTATCACATACCCAGAAAAAAACCAAAGTGGTGCTGTGGCTCAAGTGGAAAGGCGTTAGCCTTGAGAAAGTCCAAGGACAATGCCCAGGCCCGAGCTCAAGCCCAGGACTGGCAAAGAAAAAATCTACTCAAAACATGACAGGGGTGTAGCTCAGTGGGAGAGTACTTGCCCAGCATGTTTAAGGCCCATGTTCTATCTTCAACACCACCCACACAGCCAGATGTGGTGATGCACACTTGTAATCTCAGCTACTCAGGACATATTCGAAATACAGGCTAAAGGATCAAGTTCAAAACCTGCCTGGGCTGGTTAAATCCTAACAATTAAAGCTAAACAATATAAAATTATTCTTAGGGCTATAAACATTTTTTAAAAAATTGCTGTCGGGGCTGGGAGTTTGGCTTAGTGGTTAAAGTGCTTGCCTAGCATGCATGAAGACCCGGGTTCGATTCCTCGGTACCACATATAGAAAAAAAGCCGGAAGTGGTGCTGAGGCTCAAGTGGTAGAGCTCTAGCCTTGAGAAAGTCCAAGGACAGTGCTCACGCTCTGAGCTCAAGCCCAGGACTGGCAAAAAAAAAAATTGCTGTCCATGGCATACCACCCTGAATGTACCTAATCTTTTGTTGTTGTTGTCGTTGTTGTTGTCGTCGTCGTTGCTTTTGCCAGTTGTGGGACTTAAACTCTGGGCCGTGACGTTGTCCCTGAGCTCTTCAGCTTAAGGCTATTACTCTACCACTTATGCCACAGTGCCACTTCTTAGTTTCAGGTAGTTAATTGGAGATAAGAGTCTCACAGTCGGGGCCGGGAGTTTGGCCTAGTGGTTAAAGTGCTTGCCTAGCATGCACAAAGACCCGGGTTCGATTCCTCGGTACCACATACATAGAAAAAAGCTAGAAGTGGTGCTGAGGCTCAAGTGGTAGAGTTCTAGCCTTGAGAAAGTCCAAGGACAGTGCTCAGGCCCTGAGCTCAAGCCCAGGACTGGCAAAAAAAAAAAAAAAAAGAGTCTCACAGTCTTTTGTACCCTGGCTTACTTTAAACCTCAATCCTCAGATCTCAGACTCCTGAGTAGCTAGGCTTACAGACCTGAGCCACCAATGCCCAGCCCTGATCTTGTTTGCTCTCAGAAGCTAAGGAGGGTTGGATCTCGATAGTCATTGAAAAGGACTGATTTGGGGGCCGGGAACAGGGCCTAGTGGTAGAATGCTCAGGGACAGTGTCGAGGCTCTGAGTTCGAGCCCCAGAACGGGCAAAAAAATGGTCAGGCTGGGAGTTTGCCCTAGTGGTACAGTGCTTGCCTAGCATGCACAAAGACCCAGGTTCAATTCCTCAGTACCACATACATAGAAAAAAGCCGGAAGTGGTGCTGTGGCTCAAGTGATAGAGCTCTAGCCTTGAGAAAGTCCAAGAACAGTGCTCAGGTCCTGAGCTCAAGGCTCAGGAGTAGCAAAAAATGGCCAATAGACACATGAAGAAATGTTCAACATCTCTACCCATAAAAGAAATGTAAATCAGGAGCTGGGAATATGGCTTAGTGGTAGAGTGCTTGACTAGCATGCACAAAGACCTGGGTTTAAGTCCTTGGTATCTCATACATAGAAAAAGCCAGGAGTGTTGCTGTGGCTCAAGTGGTAAAGCCCTAGCCTTCAGAAAGCTCAAGGACAGTGCTCTCAGGCCTTGAGTTCAAGCCCCATGACTGGCAAAAAGAAAATTTTATTTAAAAATTTAAAACAAAAAAATGTCTGAACCAAAGAGCCACTGCAGGTCCTTTGCTTTACCAGTAGGGGGAGTCATTGTAATTCTTCCTCCACTCAGTCCTTGCAGCAAGTAGGCCGCTGTGAATAAAGCAGGCCACACCCTACACCAGCCAGTGTAGCTTAACAGCACATCCTTTCTGTTTGGGATAATGAGAAGAACTGGAAAAGGACAGTAGGAGTGGTTAAACACTGAAAATATATTTAATGCCTACGATTTGTACACTCTCAATGGTTAAGATGGTAACATTTTATCAGTTATGTATTTTACCAGTATAATAAAAAAAAGTTGGGAAAAACTATGAAAACTACTTAAATCATTTAGACATGAAAAACTAAAATTTAAGGAAAATGATATGACTGCATGTGTCTTTATCCAATGGATGAAAAGAACCATTGCAGGTGGGATGGTAAAAGGTCTGCCTGCAGGCACCAGTTCCTAGGGGAAATTCTGTTCCCAGGACCCATCTAAAAATGTCTACAGGCCCACTGGGTTATAATTAGGTGTATATAAGAGTTGTCACTGGCATTTATACCCAGATACAATATAGTACTAACCACCCCACAATACACAGGTCACCCCAAATAATCATTATTGGGCCTAGCAATACATACCCCTTTGAGAAACTCCATTTTAAAGTAACATGTAGAGCTAGACTCTGGTGGCTAATTCCAGGCATGAAAATCCATGAGACTCTTCAATTAACCACCAGAAAACCGGAAGTGGAGCTGTGGCTCAAGTAGTAGAATGTTAGCCTTGAGCTAGAAAGCTCAGGGACAGCCCCAAGACCCAGAGTTCAATCCCCATTACCCACCAAAAAAAAAAAGATTAAAAATAATAATAAAGTACATGTAGGAAAAATATTTTCTTTAATTTGTTATTGCTATTATAGAGGTGACAGGCAGAGGGAAAACTTTTTTTTTTGCCAGTTCTGGGGCTTGAACTTGGGGCCTGAGCACTGTCCTTGGGCTTGCTCAAGGCTAGCACTCTACCACTTGAGACAGCACCACTTCTGGCTTTTTTTCTGTGTATGTGGTACTGAAGAATTGAACCCAGGGCTTCATGCATACTAGGCAAGTACTCTACCACTAGGCCAAACTCCCAGCCCCGGAAAAATCTTTCTTTAATCTATTTTGTCTCCAGAGACAGGTGTCATTGTGAAGTAGGAGTGTCTCAAACTTGGGGACCTTCAGCCTCAGCCTCTCAAGGGCTGATTACAGGTATGCAAAAGCACAACCGCTGTTTTATTAACACTCCCTTGGTAAATAAAAATACACTGGACTGAACACTGGTGACTCCCGTCTGTAATTCTAGCAACTTGGGGGGGGCTGAGATATGAGGATCATAGTTCAAAGCCAGTCTAGGCAGTAACATCCACACGAGAGTGTTACCTTCAATTAAGCACCAAATAAAAATTGAGACTTGGAGCTATGGCTCAAGTGCTAGAGCTCCATCCCTGAGTAAAAAACTAAAGGACAGTAGGACACTGGTGGCTCACATCTGTAATCCTAGCTACTCAGAAGGCTGATATCTGAGGATAATAGCTCAAAGTCAATGAGACTCTTATCTCCAATTAACAAACAAAGAGCTTATAGTGGAACTGTGGCTCAAGAGGTAGAGCCTTGGGCCGGGAGTTTGGCCTAGTGGTTAAAGTGCTTGCCTAGCATGCATGAAGACCCAGGTTCGATTCCTCGGTACCACATACATAGAAAAAAAGTCGGAAGTGGTGCTGAGGCTCAAGTGGTAGAGCTCTAGCCTTGAGAAAGTCCAAGGACAGTGCTCAGGCCCTGAGCTCAAGCCCAGGACTGGCAAAAAAAAAAAAAAAAGAGGTAAGAGCCTTGATCACCCAGGCCCTGAGTTCAAGCACCAGGATTCCCCACCCCCCCACACACACAAGACACTATTCAAAAAATAAAAGCAAAAAAGGGTTGAGAGCATGGTTCAAGTGGCACACTGTTTCTTTAGAAAGTACAAGCAAGAAAAAGAATGCAGATCCTAAAGAGGAAGAAACCTTATTTCCGGAGCTAGCCTACAAAACAATAAAAATTAAAAAATAGAATATCTTCAACAAAAAGTATGCACATGAAAAGAAAGTATGGCCTATTCTTATGAGAAAAATAATAATACAAACTGCTCCTGAAGAAGACAAGCACTGAGAATGCTAGGAACTTTCTCACTTGCTTTCTTTTTTCTTATTCCTTTATTTAATATGTGTAGTGCTGAAGATCAAATTGGGGTGTCACCTGGAGTGCCAGATTTTTTTTAAATTGCCACTGAACAACATTCCTATCCCTAACCGGCCAAAGACTTAAATTTTTTTTTCACCAAAACAAATTTTTATTTCCAATGTTTAATTGAGTGTGCACACAGGCATGACACAGGTTTGATAAAGACTTAAATTTAACAACTACTTAAATATGTTCAATGAGGTAAAGGGCAACATGAAAAAAGAACTAAAGAAAATCAAAATGCTTCGCTAAGACCCAGCCTAGACTATAAAAAAATCAATAACATGTCTCTTAAAAAAAAATTCCCGGAGTTGGGGATTTAGCTCAGCGGAAGAGCCCTTGTCTGGCAAGTGCAAGGCCCTGAGTTCCCCCCTCAGCTCTGGCGGGGGGAATTCTCACCAGAGGCTAGAAGTTTGGCCTAGTGGTACTGTGCTTGCCTAGCATACATGAAGACCCAGGTTCTATTCTTTGGTACCACATACATAGAAAAAACCAGAAGTAGTTCTGTGGCTCAAGTGGTAGAGTGCTGGCCTTGAGGAAAGCCCAAGGACAGTGCTCTCAGGACCTGAGCTCAAGCCCCAGTGCTGGGCCTTAAAGTCAGAGCTTTGTGCTCTCAGTTTGCTTTTCTGCCTTAAGGCTGAAGCTACTCTTTTAACTCACCATACCTACACTTCAGGCATTCACTGGTTAATTGGAGATAAGACTTTTCTGCCCAGGCTGGCTTCCAGCTGTGATCCTCAAGTCTCAGCTTCCAGAGGCAGGAGTCACCAGTGCCCAGAGGTTTCTGTAAGGTCTAGTGGTCTCCAGTTGTATTTCTAAGACTTGAGCCGTTGTATTTACTATATTATCGAAATAGGCACCATTGCAACTCAAGATATTGTACTGGGGCAAGAGAGACAGGAAAGAAGACAACGAAACAACATTCTTTTTGATAAATATAAGACAGGGCTGACTCAAGTAGGAACCAGAAAGCAACTGAAAAAGCAGTTCAGCTTCCCTTTATTTAAATGCTAATTTATAAGGTCCAGGGGAGGCCACATTAAAAAACCGGTTCTTCTAAACCTTCCCTTGGCTGTGAAATGGTAAACACGTGACCAGTCAATGTGACAGGGTAAATTAAGTCAAACAAAACCAGACACTGGTGGCTCAAGCCTTGTAATCCTAGCTACTCAGAAGGCAGAGAACCGAGAATCCAGGTACAAAGCCATCTTGGGCAGAGGAGACTTATCTCCAATTAACCAGAAAAGCAAAAGTGGAAGCTGCAGCTCTAAGTAGCATTGTCCTAGCCTTAAGGGAAAAAACTCAGGGACAATGCCCAAGGACTGTTCAAGACACCTCCTCCCCGCAATTAAAAAAGAAAAAAAAAACGTAAAACAAGAGTAAAGAATAAGAAAGCCTTAAAGTTCACTTATTAACCAGGTAGAATACAAAGCAACACCCTTCCTGGCTATTCAGAACCATGGACTAAGGGTTGGGAGTTGTTAAAAGACTTGACCACTTTGCAATCCCCTAGCTCTGAAATAATAAAGGCAGCAGGAAACAGCTGTCATTTTGAGTAATTTTTCCCCCTTGCCCTTACTGGAGCTTGAAATCAAGGCCTCACACACCCACTTAGTTCCTCCACCAAACCCCCACAGAGGCAGATCCTCACTCACTTGTTAGGTGGCTGAATAGAGATGAGTCTCAGATAAATTTTATATACAAGATAAAGGGTACCACAATCAAAAAGTGATAGCAGGGAATAAATCAGAAAAACTCTAAAGGAAAGAATAATAACTGCAAACAGTACATACATGTACACACACACACAAAAGCTCATTTCCATATCTTGGAGTTCATTTCAATTGGCATCATTTTATATGGTCATGTGTACATAGCTATTGAGCTATTGTAATCCTCTAAGACTGTCCTAGGCATATATTAATTATTGCAAAGAAGGGAAACCATGGCAAAAAAAAAGTAAGCAGAAAGAAAAAGAAGTCTGATTTGTCAACTTGGGCTGGCTTTCAACCATGACCCTCAGATCTCAGCCTACTGCTAGTATTATAAGCAAATCCGATTTTGCAGCTGGCCTATTTTGAGGATTTTTTTTGCCAGTCCTAGGGCTTGAACTCAGGGCCTGGGCACTGTTTCTGAGCTTCTTTTTGCACAAAGCTAGCAGGCACTCTACCACTTAAGCCAATGTCACTTCTGGCTTTTTCTGTTTATGTGGTTTTGAGGAATCGAACCCAGGGCTTCATACATGCTAGGGAAGTACTCTACCACTAGGCCACATTCCCTGTCCCTCTATTTTGAGTTTTTAACTCCCATTTCCTGCATGGGAAACATGAAATACTCCTTTCTCATTTCACATGTTCCACTAAAAGAAATCTTCACTGGAACTTTCACTTTGTGAGACTCTCCTATGAGGGATATACCCTACAGTGCTTTTCACACGTGGATCTCAAGGACCTGTGATTCTGTGTGGACACAGGGAAACAGAGGGAACCGCTCCATCCATTCTCCAGCTTTCCTGAGATAGCCAGGAGCTGCATCCAACGAAGTATGGAAAGCTTGCAGCTTTGAAACTGAAAATATCTGTTAGCCATGGTGTATGTTCTTCTCTCCCAGACTAGCCATTCCACGGAGGACAACACAGGCAGGGGTGGAGTAGGAAAGGGAAATTGTACTTCAGAGCCACCCACTGGCTTTCTCAGCCTTCCTAATAACTTACATATAATATAGTCCTGGGACAAAAAACCTACACTCAGGGCCGGGAGCATGGTCCCTCCCCACCAGGGGAGGGAATCGGTCATCTTGTCCTGTGGCTGTCGGCAATGGCTTAGATCTATATGGACACTTTATGTGTCCATGTATTGATGAAGCTTCATTTGTGATCAAAATGTGATTAAAATTTCTGGAGTTTAAAAACAAAACAAAACAGGGAGGCTGTAAATGTGGCCTGGTGGTACAGTCCTTGCCTAGTATTTTGTTCTCTGGTACCACATACATAGAACTGATGCTGTGGCTCAAGAGGTAGAGCCCTAGCCTTGAGAAAGCTCAAGGACAGTTCCCAAGCCCAATGTTCAAGACCAGGACTGGCAAAAGAAAAAAAAACAGGGCTGGGAATGTGGCTCAGAGATAGAGTGCTTGTCTAGCATGCATGAAGACCTGAGTTCAATTCCTCAGTGCCACATAAACAGAAAAAGCCAGAAGTGACACTGTGGCTCAAGTGGTAGAGCGCTATCCTTGAGCAAAAGAGGCTCAGGGACAGTGCCCAGGCATGAATTCAAGCCCCAAGGCTGAAAAAAAAGGAAAAAAAAGAAAAACTTTTGGGGCAGCTGTAAATGGAAATGTACACATGCATTAAAAACAAACGTCTGTACTGCAAGCAAAATAATGACCTCCTCAGGGTTAGCAGGCCTAAGTATGTAAGGAATAAATAGATCCCCTTCCCCTTTAGCAAACGGGAAAGACATCCACGTTTTCCAGAGCTGCGCCTTAAATCATATGGCCCATTGTGATCCTGATAATCTAGTTTAACCTGGTAGCAATCTCAGCTGGAAACCAAGAAAAATGGCTCAAATATGAAACGGATTTCCTATATCACTTTTATAATTGAAATTAAGGGCCAATACACACACACACTCACTCAATCTCTCTCTCTCTCTCTCTCTCTCTCTCTCTCTCTCTCTCTCTCTCTCTCTCTCTCTCTCTCTTTCTCCCTCTCCCTCTCTTTTTAAGGGCCATTAACTGATGGTTCACAACTGTAATCCTAGTTGTTCAGTAGCTACTCTGAAGGTTGTAGTTAAAAGCCAGGCAGCACAAAAAAGCCCATGAGACTTCTTTTCTCCAGTAACCACCAAAAGGCCAAACTCGTGTCAGCTTTGAGTGAAAAAGCTATACAACAGTGCAAGGCCCTGAGATAAAGCCCTAGTACTGACACTAAAAATAAGTAAATAAATACATTTTTTTTAGACAGGGTCTTGCTTGTAGCCCAAGATGGCCTCAAATTTGCAATCATCATGTATTAAACTCTCAACTGCTAAGATGACAGGTATGTACCACCAAGCTTGGCTCTTGAACTTTTTGAAATGAAATCAGGAAGTCACTAATTGCTGGTGAATTCTCCCTAGCAGGCACAAGCAGCAATTAGCTGCTACAGTCAGCCTTTGCTACAATTAACCCTGGGCTACACTACTAGATCCTGGGATCATCACATTTTATGTTCAATTCAATCTCTCATGGGGGTGACAGTCTCTCTCACCAATGTGTCCCAAGCCAATAAAATCGGACTGCTCCTGGGGGTGGGGGAGGACTTCTGCTATATACCTGCAATGAATGAATCAGGAAGAAAATTAATCAAAACACTTCCAAGCACAAAGAGCATCCAAATGCCAAGGCTACATATAGTACTGCACACCTGTACTCCTCATACCCAGGAGGCTGAAGAACAAGAGTTCAAACCCAGGGGGGCTGCAAATGTGGCTGAGTGCTACAGTGCTTGCCTAGCATGCATGAAGCCCTGGGTTGATTGCTCTGTATCACATACACAGAAAAAGCCAGAAGTGGTGCTGTGGCTCAAGTAGTAGAGTGCTAGCCTTGAGCAAAAGAAGTTTAGGGAAGCAGGGTGTGTTGGCTCACACCTGTAATCTAGCTACTCAGGAGGCTGAGATCTGAGGATTCCGGTTCAAAGCCAGTCCGGGCACTAAAGAGTGTGAGACTTTTATCTCCAATTAACCACTAGAAAAAAACGCAAGTAGGGCTGTGGCTCAAGTGGTAGTTTGGTAGCCTTGAGCTGTAGAGCTCAGGGACAGTGCCCAGGCCAGAGTCCAAGCCCCACGACCCCATCCCTACCCCCAAAAAAAGAAGTTCAGGGACAGTGCCCAAGCCCTGAATTCAAGTCCCAGGACTGGCAAAAAAAAAAAGAGTTCAAGTCCAGCCTGGGTTATACATTAAAACCTTGCCTCCAAAAAACTATATCTACAACCTCTGATGATCAGTAGCTGGGTAGACGAGGGAGGGAGATGAGAAGTGAGCACCAGCTTTAACCTAAGTGGCCCACATTACGTTACTCACTACCCAGAGGTTGGACTGGGCAGGACTGAGAGGGTCATGCACTGAGACCCCTGGCGCCCACTCAGGGCTGGTGCCAAAGGTGGAAGCCATGATGGAGATCAGCATTACCACACTATGCAAAAGGGAGTGGCAGGAAAGACTTCCTTGGGCGGCTTGCTACAGCAAGCCCTTCCTCCGCAGCTGGCCCCACTTCACAGAGAAAGCCAAGACTCACTTGGAAAGCCCAAACCTTGAACTGCATGGATCCTAGCTACTCAGAAGGCTGAGATCTGAGGATCAAAGTTCAAAGCCAGCCAGGGCACAGAAGGACCTGAGGCTCTTATCTCCAATTAACCTCTAGAAAACGGGAAGTGGGGCTTGGCTCAAGGGTAGGGTGGTAGCCTTGAGCTGAAGAACTCAGGGACAACAACCAGGCGGAGTTCAATCCCCATGGAGAGAGAGGGGAGAGGGGAGAGGGGAGAGGGGAGAGGGGAGAGGGGAGAGGGGAGAGGGGAGAGGGGAGAGGGGAGAGGGGAGAGGGGAGAGGGGAGAGGGGAGAGGGGAGAGGGGAGAGGGGAGAGGGGAGAGGGGAGAGGGGAGAGGGGAGAGGGGAGAGAGAGAGGGAGAAGGAGGGAGAGAGGGAGAAGGAGGGAGAGAGAGAGAGAGAAAGAAAGAGGGAGAGAGAGAGAGAGAAACTTCAGCTTGGCACCAGTGGCTCATGCATTATAATCCTAGCTATGCAAGAGGCTGAGAGCTGAGGATCCCAGTTCAAAGCCACCTGGGAAGAAAAACCTATGAGAAGCTGGGAATTTGGCCTAGTGATAGAGTGCTTGCTTAGCATGCACGAAGACCTGGGTTCGATTTATCAGTACCATATACATAGAAAAAAAGCTGAAGGTGGTGCTGAGGCTCAAGTGGTAGAGTTCTAGCCTTGAGAAAGCCCAAGGAGAGTACCCAGGAACTGGCAAAAAAAAATCTGTGAGACTTTTATCTCATTAAGCACCAGAAAGCTGTAAGTAAATGTGGAAGCATCAGCCTTGAACAGAAAAGCTAAGGGATAACACCCAAGCCTCAGTACTTGGACACACAAAAAGAAAAAAGAAGAAACTTCAAGGGACCCTGCATCATCTAGCCACTCTTGAAAAACAAGAATAAATTTGGGACGAAACTTGACTGTACATGGTAGATGGAAGTGGGTTGGAAGGAATGCTGAGACTAAGGGTTCAAAACTAGCCTGGGAAACAATAAAATCTTATGAGAGAGGAAAGAGAGATGAGACAGACACAGAGAAAATAGGCTCTAGTGGCTCATTCCTGTAATCCTAGCTACTCAGTAGGCTGAGATCTAAGGATTAGTTTCAAGCCGGCCTGTCTAAGACATTTGTCTCCAATAAACAACTCAGAAAAAGCTGGAAATGGCACTGTAGTTCAAGTGGTAGAGTGCTAGCCTTGAGCAAAAGCTGCTATGGCCCTGAGTTGAAGCCCCAGGACCGGTAATAAATAATAATAATAGTAATAATAATAATAGAAATGAATATTCACATGCTAAATGAGACATCTAACCTCATCCTACATCACATACAAATTAATTCAAAGGCCTAGCCCTGGAGGAACAGAGAAATTTAAATTTTATAATTTAGTACACTGCATGATCCATTTGTGTGAAATTTCCAGAACCAGCAAACTTCCTAAGTTTCAAAATAGGTGTTTTCCAAGGGACAAGCAACATGGGACTTTGGGTAAGAAATCATTCTGGAGTTAGATGGTAATACAGCACTGTAAATGTACATAGCACTGTAAATGTAATGTACTTATTGCCACTAAATTATATACGCTAAATAGTTAAAATGCTCTATTTTATGTACATTTAGTACTCTAAAATGTTAAAAAAAATAAAAGCAGAAAAGAGACTCCACCTCTAAACTTTAAAAAAGCTAGACTGTAAGTGTGATGCAAGTGATAAAGGGCTACCCAATTAAGCCAAGCAAGTCTGAGGCCCTGAGTTCAGTCCTTCCAGTATGAGTAACCTTTCTAGAAGCTAAGACAGACTTCAAAGAAAGAATCCTTCTCAAAAAAAAAACAAATAAGAAAATAAGCAATAATGACTGGGCATTAGTGTGGCTCATGCCTGTAATCCTAACTATTCAAGACACTGAGATCCGAGGATCAAGGTTCAAAGCCGCTCAGGCAGCAAAATTCCTGACACTCTTAATCTCCAACAACTTGTGGATCAAGTATTAGAGTACTTGCCTAGAGTGAAAAAGGTTAGGGAAAGCACCCAGTCCCTGAGTTCGAGCCCCCAGACCAGGCAAATGAAATAATGAAGAAACAGACAGATAGGCCCCAGTTCATTTTTCGCATAATGCAAAACTGCTTTAAATAGTGGTAAGAAATAACAAATATGAAAGTCAGATTTGCATTTGATCTTACTATTTTAAACAACAACAACAACAAAAAAACACAGGCCAGGAGTTTGGCCTAGTGGTAGAGTGCTTACCTAGCATGCACAAAGGCCCTGGTTCGATTCCTCCGTACCACATACATAGAAAAAGCTGGAAGTGGTGCTGAGGCTCAAGTGGTAGGGCTCTAGCCTTGAGAAAAATCCAAGAACAGTGCTCAGGCCCTGAGTTCAAGCCCCACGACTGGCAAAAAAAAAATTGGGAAGAAAGTCACTTTATTCCAGCTCACAAATAGCTGAAAACTGATATTAAGAAGCCACAGAAACCCTAGGCTATCCCGGTACTTTTATAGTTCCTGGAACTACATGGTTCATGGCACACCCTTTTGTATGACGGCTTTGAAGCAAAGCAGCTATTAAAATGTATAATTTCTACCCTTACACTCTACACATTCACAATCAATTATAGCTTTTGGGGGGGGGTATATGTGTGTGCATGTGTGTATACATGCACGCACTGGTAAGTACGAGGGCTTGAACTCTAGGGCTGGGTTCTGTTCCTGAGCTTTGTTGCTCAAGGCTACCACTTGAGTGCTCTACCACTTGAGCCATAGCTCTAATTCCATTTTGTCAGTGGTGGTGGTGTTTAATTGGAGATGAAAGGAATCTTTTGGCCTTTCTTGCCTGGGCTTGCTTTGAACCGAACTGGGGTCCTTAAATCTTCCTTTCCTGAGTAGCCACAGGTGCTCAGATGACCTCTTGATCAGACTAATCTATTTGCAATTCTACACTTAGTACCTCCATAGAACTTAATATCCCCTGGGTTCTTAATACTCCAAAACCAATTTAAGCTCATCAAAGCAAGGGCCACCTACTATAGCTTCAACAGCTGGGTACCAAGAGACCCTAAGTAAGTAATGTCATGCTTCCTGAAGCCCCCGTGATGGGGAGGACCCAGGGTGTGCTTGACAGCAGAGTCACACCAACTGCAGAGGCTGCCATCTGGTCCAGTGGTCCTGGCAGCAAGAAACAACGGCAGATGGCAGAACAGGCATTGACCTGGGCGCAGCTCTCATTGGATGCCCAGCTGGCCAGAGAGGCCTCTGCTTCTACCCAGCACAGCCTCCTACATGCCAGGCAGCTCTAATTCTACAAATCTGACTCCCTCTACCCCCCTCATCCAAAAAAAAACATTTAAATTGCAATGAAGGTCATCAAGAACAGCCCAATGATTCTAGATTTGTAAAACAATTCATTTCATCTATATACCATTCCCTATTCCAACCCAAAACATTATCTGTCCTGCACAGATACTGGGGTTCAAACTCAGGACCTCATGTTCTCCCTTAGCATCTTCACTCAATCTTCACTCAAGGCTGACACTCTAGTAGTTAAGCCACAGTTTTACTTCCTTGTTTCTGTTTTGTTTTGAATTATATATATATATACATATATATATGTATATATATATAATTATTTATTTTTGCCAGTCCTGGGGCTTGTACTCAGGGCATGGCCTGAGCACTGTCCTTGGGCTTTCTTAAGGCTAGAGTTCTACCACTTGAGCCACAGCACCACTTCCAGCTTTTTTCTATGTATGTGGTACCAGGAATTGAACCCGGGTCTTCGTGCATGCTAGGCAAGCACTCTACAACTAGGCCACACTCTCAGCCCGTTTTGAATAGCTTTAAGAAAGGGTCTTGGCATGGGAGCTGGCCTAGCATATATGAGACCCAGAATTCAAGTGCCAACATTCAAACTAAGTGTGGGGGGATTTTAAAAGAGAACTGAATTTTTTAAGTACAATTTTAATGGCTGATGCCTGTAACTATACCTACTCAAAAGGCTGAGGTCTCATGATCTCTGTTCAAAGCTACCTTAGGCAATAAAGTTAGACCTTTTTGGGGGGGCCAGTCCTGGGGCTTCAACTCAGGGCCTGGGCACTGTTCTTGAGCTTTCTCAAGGCTATTGCTCTACCACTAGAGCCAAAGCACCATTTCCAGCTTTTTCTGTGTATATGGTACCAAGGAATCAAACCCAGGGCAGCCTGCATGCTAGGCAAACACTACCACTTGGGCCCCTAAAGTTAAATTCTTATCTCCAATTAACCACCAAAAAAATCCACAACAGAAAAAGCCAAGTGAGAGCCTGAGGCCCTGAATTCAAGCCTCTGGGGGGAGTATCAATTCTGATTTCTAAACTAATTATATTTAATATATTTAGCTAATTTGCTAACTTGCAGTAAGATTACATAACAGAGCATTCCTACTTTGGGAAAATATACCTATCAATGTAGCATCAAGGATATAGTATTTAGAAATAAAGGGACATCCTGTCTGACGTGACTCAGTAAGATAATATTAAAGGGAGAATGCTAATGTAAATGTGTAGACTCAGTAAGATAGTAAGAGAATGCTAATGTAAATGTGGGAAAATATTACTATGTCTTCATATTGGATAAAGGGCATATCAAAATCTCTGTACTATGTTAACAAATTTTCTATAAGGCTGAAATTATACTTTTTGTTTTTCACATCTTCATTTTTTTTCCTGGAAGAATTTATTTGGGTTTTCGAGATAGTTTGGTATTATATAGCCCAGGATGGCCTGAAACACTCAGTCCTCCTACCTCAACCCCCTCAGCACTGGGATTACAGGCTTGAATCATCATAATAAGTTTTAAGACTGTTTTTTATCTGTCTGCTTGAAGCAGATCTGAAGCCACCTCAAATTACCCTTGAACACAATCTTAGCCAGGTGCTAGTAGCTCATGCCTGTGATTCTAGGAACTCAGGATTCTGAGATCCTGGAGGATTGTGGTTAAAAGCCAGCCTGGGCAGAAAATTTCTCTTGAGACTCTCCAAATTACTCAAGGGCTGCGAGCTTAGCTTAGTAGTAGAGTGCTTGCCTAGCATGCACCAAGACCTGGGTTCGATTCCTTGGTACCACATAGATAGAAAAAAAAGCCAGAAAGGGCGCTGTGGCTCAAGTGGTAGAGTTCTAGCCTTGAGAAAGCCCAAGGACAGTACCCAGACCCTGAGTTCAAGGCCCAGGACTGGCAAAAAAAATACACCAATTATTCAAAAAAAAGTCAGAAGTGTTACTGTGGCTCAAGTAGAAGAACACACAAGCCTGGAACACAAAGAGGCCCACGGGCAGCACACAAGGCCCTGAGTTCAAGCCACAGGGCGGGAAAAAAAAACTTGAGTAGCCAGGCACTGGTGGCTAACATGTGTAATCCTTGGGAGGCTGAGATCATAGTTCAAGGCCAACTCAGGTAGAAAAGTTCATGCAACTCATTTCTTTGTGTGTACATATATATTCCAGGCCTGGGAATTGATCTTAGAGCCTATATGGTGTCCCTGAGCTTTTTACTTTTATTTTTGTTTTGTTTTGTTGCCAGTCCTGGGCTTGAACTCAGCGCCTGAGCACTGTTCTTGGATTTTCTCAAGGCTAGAGCTCTACCACTTGAGCCTCAGCACCACTTCTGGCTTTTTTCTATATACGTGGTGCCAAGGAATCAAATCTGGGTCTTCGTGCCTGCTAGGCAAAGCACTCTACCACTAGGCCAAACTCCCGGCCCTTTACTTTTATTTTTAAAATGTATTTTCTTCCCTGAGCTTTTTTGCTCAAGGCTAATACCTCTACCACTTGACACTTGAGCCCCAGCTCCACTTCTGGCTTTTTTGGTGGTTAACTGGAGATAAGACTCTCACAGACTTTCTGCCTGGGCTGGCTTGGAGCTTTGATCCTCAGATGTCAGCCTCGTGAATAGCTAAGTTACTACTGCCTGACTCAGGAGACCTACTTTTAAAAAGAGCTGAATGAGAAGATACATGTAAAATAAAATAAGCAAGGCCAGGAGCATAGCATAATGGTGGAGTGCTTGGCTAGCATGCACAAAGCCCTGGGTTCGATTCCTTAGTACCACATACTCAGAAAAAGCCAGCAGTGGTACTGTGACTCAAATAACAGAGCACTACCCCAGAGCAAAAGGTGTTCAAGGGCAATGCCCAGGCCCTGAGTTCAAGTCCCAGGACTGGCAAAAAGGGGGGAAAGAGGGAGGAGGAAGGGGAGAGGAAGAAAGGGTGGAGGGAGGGAGGGAGAGGGGAGCGAGGGCGGAATCAGCCAGACACTGGTGGCTCACACCTATAATCCTGGTTACTCAGGGAGCTCAGATCTCAGAACCATGGTTCTAACTCAGCCTGGGCAGGAATCTATGCAATTCTTTATGTCCAACTAACCAGCAAAAAGCATTAACTAGAGCTTAGGCTCAAATGGAAGAGCATTAGCCATAAGTGGAAAAAGCCAAGTGAAAGCATGAAGTTGTGAGTTCAAGCTCCATTACTAGCACACAAAAGAAATCATTTGGTGCCAAGGGTTCAATTAGTAAAACCAAAAAAGCAAATAAAATAATTTAGTACCTGGGTATTGGTGGCTCACTCCTGTAATCCTAGCTACTCAGGAGGCTGAGATCTGAGGACTGCAGTTCAAAGCCAGCCCGGCAGAAAAGTCCATGAGAATCATCTCCAATGAACCACCAGAAAACTGTAAGTGGTGCTGTGGCTCAAAGTGGTAAAGCGCTAGCCTTGAGCTAAAGAGCTCAGTGACAGCCCAGATTTAAAGCCCTACCACCGACAATAATAATAATAATAATAATAATAATAATAATAATAGTAATAATAATAATAGACTATTGCACTATTTAGTCAGATGCTAACTAAAGTTGCTTCAGGTAAATGTATTTGATCTGCAAATGGACACTGAACTATTCTTTATAATACCAAAATAATTCAGAGGGCTGAATTACTAGCCAAAATGTTTATATAGATTTCTTTTATTTTTGCCATTCCTGGGGCTTGAACTCAGGGCCTGCGAACTGTCCTTGGGCTTTCTCAAGGCTAGAGCTCTACCACTTGAGCCACAGCACCACTTCCAGCTTTTTCTATGTATGTGGTACTGAGGAATCGAACCCGGGTCTTCATGCATGCTAGGCAAGCACTCTACCACTAGGCCAAACTCCCATCTATACAGATTACTAAAAGTACAATGCAAACACCATGGCGTTAATGCATTCTGTATTGTTTATGGCACATAACAGTCATCAGTTACAACTAATATCTGAGTTATTATTACATCGCAGATCCTAATCTAACTTCCTTATGCCCATTAACTCACTTAAACTTCACAGCACCCGCAAATTGCCTGGTGATTTAATTTGTACTTTTTGGAGAATGACAATGAGAGCCAGTTCCTCAATAAATTAACATATGTATCCCTTAAAAAAAATTCAGGGGCCAGGAGTAAAGCCTAGTGGTAAGTGCTCACCTAGCATGCATGAAGCCCTGGGTTCAATTCCTCAGTACCACATACACACAATAAACTGGAAGTGGTGCTATGGCTCAAGGGGGATAGAGTACTAGCCTTGAGCAAAAGAAGCTCAGGGACAGTCCTCAGGCCCCGAGTTCAAGCACAAAAACTGGCAAAAAATAAATCAGCCAGGCATGGTGCCTCTGGCCTGTAATCCTAGCTACTCAAGAGGTTGAGATCTGAAGATCAAGGTTCAATGCCAGCCTGGCACTAAAGACCCTGAGACTCTAATCTCCAATTAATCACTAGAAAACGGGAAATGGGGCTGTGGATCAGGGGTAGAGCGGTAACCTTGAGCTGAAAAGCTCAGGGACAGCACCCAGGCCCAGAGTTCAAGCCCCATGACCCACAAAAAAAACATGCAGCAGAGGTACTCACTAGATTCTATGTTGAAAATGAACTGTACAACTTTGGAGGAAAGAGGGTCGGGAGGGAAAAAAACTGGAAGAAAAAGAGAGGCAGTGTGACACTATTCAAAAAGAAATGCACTGGTTACCTGACTTACATAACTGTAACCTCACTTTACAATAAATTTTTTAAAGAAAATGAACTATACAATTGTAGGTGGGGACAAGACGGAAACACTGGGGGAGAGCAAAGAAAGGAGTAACATTGCTCAAAAAGATATATACTCATTACCTAACTTATATAACTGTAACCCCTCCATACATCACCTTTACAGTAACAATAAAAAAATCTACATTGTGCAACCAACACTGTACAGAAGTTACAGGAAAAATGAGGTCAAAAACACAATCCTCAGGGCTGGGAGTCTCGCCTAGTGGTAGAGTGCTTGCCTAGCATGTACAAAGACCGGGTTTGATTCCACATACTTAGAAAAAAGCTGGAAGTGGTGCTGAGGCTCAAGTGGTAGAGCTCTAGCCTTGAGAAAGCCCAAGGACAGTGCTTAGTTCCTGAGTTCAAGACATATGACAAGGAAGGAAGGAAGGAAGGAAGGAACGAAGGGAGGGAGGGAGGGAGGGAAGGAGGGAGGGAGGGAGGGAGGGAAAGAGCTAGGCATTGGTGGCTCACATCTGTAATCGTAGGTACTCAGGAGGTTGACATCTGAGAATCAGGCAGAAAAGGCAGGAAAGTCCTTAAGACACTTATCTCTAATTAACCAGAAAAAAAGCTACAAGTGGTAGAGTCCCAGCCTTGAGCAGAAAAGCTAAGGGACAGAACCTAGGACCTAGTTGAAGCCCTAGTATCAACGTGTGTGTGTGTGTGTGTGTGTGTGTGTGTGTGTGTGTGTCTGTGTGTGTGTCTGTGTGTGTGTCTGTGTGTGTGTGTGTCTGTGTGTGTGTGTGTCTGTGTGTGTGTGTGTCTGTGTGTGTGTGTGAGATGACACCCTAAGAAAAATAGTTTTACAGTTTATACATTACTGTGATTCCAAAAGGCACAAGTTTATTTGTGAAGGGGCACTGGGAGGGGCTACAGTTCAGAATTATGGTCAAGTAGTAGAAATTAATGTGAAATCCTGGAAAATTCTAACAGCAAGAGGTAGATGGGTATGGCTTCTACCCCCAGAGGTGAAGTTCCAACCAGTGTTGACCTTATAATATAGCTGGCAGAAATTTAAATGGTCTCCGTGTTTATGCATGCATTTTGATGTAGCGCCATTCAGCTCTGGTGCTTTTCTGAATTTACCTATGCAGGAATCAGCAAACAAGTTGTGACTACTTCAGGCTTAGTCCACCAGTAGATATCCACTGAAAATAAATGCCCCACCTGAACTACAAAGCAGCCCAAGGTATGCATACAGGCATAGAGTTATTCCTATGTAACTTTTTTTTGCCAGTCCTGGACCTTGAACTCAGCCTAAGCATAGTCCTTATGACTACCCAAAGCCCACATTGAGGCTCCAATTGCTAGCCTTGGGGCTTTCCCAAAGCTAAAGCTCTACCACTTGAGCCACAGCACCCCTTCCAGCTTTTTTCTATGTATGTGGTACTGAGGAATCAAACCCAGACCTTCATGCATGCTAGGTAAGCACTCTATCACTAGCCCCATATACAATTTTCTTTACAAAAAGGACAAAAGGTGACTAATTGCTGGATCATAGCTTCTGACCTCTAACCCAGCAAACACAATCCTGTGTAAGCAAATGTAAATTTTGCTTTAGGATCAAATTCTTCCCCAATCTATCAATCTTGTTAAAACAAATCCAAATTTTCTGAGAAATGTAACAGAACTAAATTTGAAATACTAAAAAAATAAACTAAGCTGACACTGGTGTCCAGTAGAGTGTTTGCCAAGCATTCATGAAGCCTTGGGTTTGATTGCTAAGTATCACATAAACAGAAAAAGCTGAAAGTGGTGCTGTGGCTCAAGAGGTAGAGTACTAGCTTTGAGAAAAAACAGCTCAAGGCCATTGAGTTCCAGCCCCAACCCTGACAGAAAACAAAAGGGAAAAAAAGCTGAAAATGGAGCTAGGACACAAGAGGTACAGCAATAGTCCCAGGCCCTGAGTTCAAGCCCCTGGATCAGCAGGAAAAAAAAATTGACTAGTATAAATTCATTAAGCAAAGAAACAAATCTAGTATTCTTACATTTGACAGTACTATGGTTTGAACCCTGGCCTCTCATTTAATAGGCAGATGCTCTTTAACAATGAGTTCTGCAGCCACTCCACAAAGGATTTCTTTTTATTTTATTCTCTGTTCTGAAGATTAAATCCAAGAACTTTTGCAAGTCAAACACTCTGTACTGAGATATACTACTAGCCCTATTTTAGACATTGTTATGGGTCTTCATGCATGCTAGGCAAGCAGTCTACCACCAGGCAAAACTCCAATCCTGGAATATATTTTGTTTTTTTCCTCCCAGTCCTAGGCTTGAGCTCAGGGCCTGAGCCCTGGCCTTGGACTTTCTTAAGGCTAGAGCTCTATCACTAGAGCCTCAGCACCATTTCTGGCTTTTTTTCTATGTATGTAGTACTGAGGAATCAAACCTCGGTCTTTGTACATGCTAGGTAAGCACTCTACCACTAGGCCAAACTCCCGGCCTGGCTATGAACTTTTGTGCTAACGGCTTGTGCTCTATCACTGAAAGCACAGCTCCACTTTCTGGCCTTTTGGAGATTAATTGGAGGTAAAAAATCTCACTGACTTTCCTGCCTGGGCTGGCTTCAAACTATGATCCTCAGATCTCAGCCTCCTGACTAGTTAGAATTACAAGCATGAACCAGCAAGCACTGAGCCTTGTTGTGGATTTTATAAATCATATGTTACCCAACGTAACTCACTACCTCAAATAATCAAAATAAAAGGTAACAAAAAGTCAGGCATCAGTGACTTACACCTGCAACTCTAGCTACTCAAAAGGCTGAAATCTGAGGATGGATGTTCAAAGCCAGCCCAGGTAGTAAAGTCCATGATCCTTGGATCTCAGCCTGCAAAGTAGGTAAGATTACAAGTGTAGCTGGGTGCTGAGATCTGAGGATTGCAGTTCAAAGCTCGTCTGAGCAGGAAATTCCTTGAGACTCATCTCCAATTAACAAGCAGAAAGCTGGAAGTGGACCGAGGCCTCACATGGTAGAGTGCTAGCCTTGAGCCAAAAACCTCATGGACAAACATCCTGAGTTCAAGCCCCCGGACTAGCACCCCCAAAAAAAACTACAGGTATAATAAGTCAATGTAATCTTTCTACCTAGACTGCCCTCTCTCACACAGCCATCCCGTAAATGCTATTCATTTCAGATGCAATGAGTACCATTTCCTTTCCAAGATGTCCGTAAAGCTAGGGTTTCCTTTTTATCTGATTGCTAGCAAAAGCAAAGACTAAGCACTTGTTGACTTCCCAATCTCTCTTCCAATATCAAGATAACTTAAGGGAGAGTTCGAGAAAAGGAGTTCCGTGGTCCAAAAGGAAATGTACTCTTGGGGCCGGGGGTTTGGCCTAGTGGTAGAGTGCCTGCCTAGCATGCACAAAGACCCGGGTTCAATTCCTCGGCACCACATACATAGGAAAAAAGCTGGAAGTGGTGCTGAGGCTCAAGTGGTAGAGCTCTAGCCTTGAGAAAGTCCAAGGACAGGGTTCATGCCCTGAGCTCAAGCCCAGGACTGGCAAAAAAAAACCAAAAACAAAAACAAAAAAAAAGAAATGTACTCTTTACCTGACTTAACTGTAAGCTCTCTATATACCACCTTTATAATAACAATTTTTAAAAAATAAAGAAAGCCAGTGCTGGTGGCTCATGTCTGTAATCCTAGCTACTCAGGATGCTGAGATCTGAGGATCAAGGTTCAAAGCTAACCCAGGCACCAAAGTCTCCAATTAACAATGAGAAAACCAAAAGTGGCACTGTGGCTCAAGTGGTAGAGTGTTAGCCTTGAGCATCAGAGTTCAGGGGCAGCACCCAGGCCTAGAGTTCAAGCCCCATGACCAACAAAAATAATAATAATAAATTAAGGAATACTTTAAGGTATGAATTTTTACTGCCCTTTTACACCCATGCCCAAGGCCTACCACGCCCCTTCACTTAGCTACCCAGGATTGGATGAACTCCATGCACTTGCCCAGAATCAGAGTGCAAGGTACTGGTAGAGAAACTGATGCCAAGCCAATGATTTCATATACACGGTGTAGAAAAGTGAACAAGAGAACAGGATTCCAGAATAGCTAAATTAAGCCAAAACAAAGATCCAGAGACAGGATCTGAAAGTAGTGGCTAAAGGGCAAAATTCAAAGAACCTATCCTCAAAGGCAAAAAGGGCAATGGATAAATAGATTAGAACTAATGGAGGCCTTTCACATGTATCACCCACAAATAGGAAAGGACATAAACATACCAGAGCAATCTTTTCAAAGTGAACAGTTTGCAATAAAATGGTTTACTTTCCAGTAAATGTTTGCACATTCATACACCACACTCTACACAGATTAACAACCAAATTGTGTGATTGTGTGTGTGTGTGTGTGTGTGTATTACATTATAGTGGGGGGAGGGACAGAATGGATGGACACACACTAAATAAACTTTGCCTCATTGCTATCTTTCTCCTGACCTGGCCAAAAGGTGATAAAATAGAAACAATTAACATTTGGGCCAGGAGTTTTGCCTAGTGGTAGAGTGCTTGCCTGGGTTCAGTTCCTTGGTAACATATATACAGAAAATGGCACAAGTGGTGCTGTGGCTCAAATGGTAGAGTGCTAGCCTAGATGGTAGAGTGCTAGCCTAGAGAAAGCCCAGGTACAGTGATCAGGCCCTGAGTTCAAGCCCCAGGATCAGCAGAAAAAAATTAACATTTTATACAAGCAGAGTTTTGATTACAGGAATTTTGGGGGGGGGGCACAGTACTAGAGTTTAAAGTCAAGACTCATGCTTGCTAGTCAGACACTCTACCATTTGAGCAGGGCCCCCACAATCAATTGTTTGTTGGGGTTTTTTGTTTTGTGTTTTTTTTGTCAGTCTTGGGGCTTGAATTCTGGGCCTGGGTGCTGTCCCCGAACTCTTCAGCTCAAGGACCCTACCACTTGAGCCACAGTTCCACTTCCGGTTTTCTGGTGGTTAACTGGAGATAAAAGTTTCATGAACTTGGGCTGGGAGTTTGGCCTAGTGGTAGAGTGCTTGCCTAGCATGCATGACCCAGGGTCGATTCCTCAGTACCACATACATAGAAAAAAGCCGGAAATGGTGCTGAGGCTCAAGTGGTAGAGCTCTAGTCTTGAGAAAGTCCAAGGACAGTGCTCAGGCCCTGAGCTCAAGCCCAGGACTGGCAAAAAAAAAAGTTTCATGAACTTTTGTGCCCTGGCTGGCTATGAACCAAGATCCTCAGATCATAGCCTCCTGAGTAGCTAGGATTACAGGTTTGAGCCATAGCCCAGCAATCCATTGTTTATAAATTAACTGAATGGAATAGCTCATAAAAATTCATTGTATAAATGGCAAAGCAAAGATAAATGGATTTTTCAAAGTGAAACAAGCAGTGAGGGAGCAGTTACACCTAAAAATCTAGCTTTGGCTCACTATTTGGGGTTCACACATACCAGCACTTCTCAAATTACTGAGGTTCAGGATGTCTTTACATTGTTAAAAATAGTAATACAATAAAAAGGTCGGCACTGGTTTCTCACACTTGTAATCCTAGCTACTCAGGATGCTGAGATCTGAGGATCGTGCTTCAAAGCCAGACCAAGTAGGAAAGTCTGTGAGACTCTCATCTCCCATTAATCACCAGAAAACTGGAAATGGTACTGTGGCTCAATGTGGTAGAATATTACTAGCCTCGAGCAAAAGAGGTGAGGGACAGTGCCCAGACCCTGAATTCTAGTTCTGTGATCGACAAAAATAAACAACCCCCCCAAAAAAGAAAAGATTTAGTTTATTGTTTTGTTTTGGTTTTGGTGCTGGGGCTTGAACTCATCCTGGGCATTGTTCCACAGCTTTTGTCCCCAAGGCTAGTGCTCTACCACTTGAGTTACAAGTCCACCTCCAGCATTTTGGTGACTAATTGGAGATAAGAGTCTCACAGACTTCCGGCCTTCAGATTCTGATCCTCTGATCTCAGCTTCCAGAGCAGCTAGAATTACAGGCCTAAGCCACTGGCACCTAGCTAGTTTACTGTCATTTAAGCACTGCTGTTCACACTGGGCATGGTGGGGAACACCCTGCAATTCCAACACTCAGCAAAATGAGGCCTGAATATGACAACTTTTCATAGCAAGACCAAAAATCTGCTGAGGTAAGCATCTTACTTCCTTCAATATCTGTTGAAGTTCCTATTACAAATAAGAAATGGAGATTAAACATACTGAATGTCAGCTATGTCAAGCACACCTGGATAGGTACATGAATAAGCAAATACTACAGGCCACTTGTAGAATACAGAAATATCACAAACTCATGCCTGTAATCCTAGGTACATACAAAGCTGAGATCTGAGTCTCACAGTTCAAAGCCAACCTGGGCAATAAAGTCTGTGAGATTCTTATTTCCAATTAACTACCAAAAGAATAAGAAGTAGAGATGTGGCTCAAGTGGCAGAGCACCAGCCTTGAGTCAAAAAAGCTAAAGGATATCACACAGTCCCTGAGTTCAATCCCTAGTACTGGCACAAAAACAAAACTATATTTATATATATATATATATGTATTATCTTACATATAATATTATGTAACACTATATATATTACATAATATATACATAATAACACATAATGATGTATATTGTATAATATATATATATATATATATATATATGACACAATTGATAGTTCATGGCTAACTATACCAAAGGTTGGCAGTAATAAGAGGTAGTCTAGGGCCGGAAGTTTGGCCTAATGGTAAAGTGCTTGTCTAGCATGCACGAAGACCTGAGTTTGATTCCTCAGTACCACCTACATCGAAAGTGGTGCAAAAAACAAGAGCTAGTCTAACCGAAATTATGTGAAACTATGAAAACTAAAATTATGAAAACCAAAATGGTTTTCACCGCAGCCCATAATACTTATGAATATTTGCTAAAAAAAAAAACTTAGAAAGTTTGTACTTTCTCCCATTCCACAAGTGTGACCTAACACTATTTATATACACATAGAAAAAATGTGAAATATTTTACAGATAACATTTTTCAAAAGTAAGGTTATTGGGGCCGGGAGTTTGGCCTAGTAGTAGAGTGCTTGCCTAGCATGGGTAAAAATTAGAGTTCAATTCCTTGGTACCACGTACATAGAAAAAACTGAAAGTGGTGTTGTGGCTCAAGTGGTAGGGCTCTAGTCTTAAAAAAGTCCAAGGACAGTGCCCAGGTCTTGAGCTCCAGCCTGGGACTGGCAAAAAAAAAAGGAAAAAAGAAAAGAAAGAACCTGAATACGTATTTAGTTTATGATTTAGCTAGGTCAATCGTTTATTTTCCTTCTTATCGCCTTTTGGCAATTTTTCTACCAAAGAATCCTAACATACACACACACACACACACACACACACACACACACACACACACACACATACACCATAGAAGATATATATATGTGTGTGTGTGTATGTATGTATATACTTGTACCACGTAAAATAAAAACTACTATCCAATATCAAAGTAATAATAATGCATAGACTTGCTCATATTATATTTTTGCTTCACAGTGAAAGACAATCAAGCCAGGCATGACGGTTCACACCAGTAATCCCAGCACTTAGGAGGCAAGGCCTATTCTATTCCAGGACAGGTTGGGCTAAGTAGATCTTCTCAAAGACTGGTAGCAATGGAGAGGAAGAAGGAAAAAGAGAATGAATCTAGAGTACTGAAGGAGCCAATGTAGCTGTCAGATTATATTAACTGACTACAGCTTCGGGGATAATACTTTAGATCGTGACAGTTCCGAAGGCCCCCACCACCTGAATCATTGAATGTTACACTTCTTAATGAATTCCGTACATTTATATATGTAACTCTTTACAAGGGATTTTCCACACGGCTTAAGATATTCCTGGATTTAAGTGTTTCATTATTTCATACAGAGTACTTCTGGATATTAAAAACAGAGCATTCATTATGGTTAGGCAGCAGTGGCTTATGCTGTCTAATCTAGGAGGATGACAGTTCAGCGTCAGCATAAGCAGAAAAGTTCACAAGACACAACCTCAGAAATTGGCAGCAGAGATCTAAAACACAAACATTCTTGATAACATATAAACAGTCTATGCATATATACACAAACTGACTAAAGCTAGTACACCTAGAAGATGAGGCCAAAGCTGTAACTCATCTGAACAAGTAATGTACTGTTTACCAAGATGAATACCAGGAAGTAGAAGCTCATCTGGGGGAGAGAGAAAAAAAGCGGGCTCCTGGAGAGAGGAAGGGAGAGCAAGTGCAGTCATATTCAAAGGGCATTATGTAAAACATACACTTCCTAACTTAAGGGGGATAGGAAAAGATGGTAGAGAGAAGGATGGAAGAAGTGACGTCAATCAAGATGTACTGTATTTATAATCTGACTTATGGAATTGTAACCTCTTTGTATAATCACTTAATTAAAAAGGAAAAGAAAGGCTGGGAAGGTGGCTTAATGAATGGTATAGTGCTTGCCTAGCATGCATGAAACCCTGGGTTCGTTGCCTCAATACCACATACAAGAAAAACCCAGAAGTGGCATTGTGGCTCAAGTGGTAGAGCACTAGCCTTGAGCATAACAGAGAGGCTCAGGGACAGAGCCCATGCCGAGTTCAAGCTCCAGGACTGGCAAAAAAAATCTGTTTCAGTTACTGCTTTACAAATAAAATGGGAAAATCCAGTACTCCCTCAGAAGGATACTGTGAGGAATAATCAACATTGTACAGAAACACAAGGACATGCACTCAGCCTTAATTATGATTATTAACCTCATCATCAGATCTAAAAAATTCAAGAGCAGTAAGGAAAACTGACCCTGGAAAAAAGGACCTATCCTACTTGAAAATTCCTTCTTTTCTGCAATACTAGGGTTTCTCAAGATTGCCCAGCAAGAGCACACAGACACACCCCCAGGAGTGTAATCCAAAATTCCATACATAATTTGTCCACACAAAGAAAATGGGGTAGGAGGTGGGCCTGATGGTTTTGGGGGTAGCAATGGGACTTGCCTATTCCAGCTACTAGGTAGGCTGAGGTGGGAAGATAAAGCCCAGGAGTTGAAAGCTAGCTTGAGCAACACAGAAAGATTCGGTCTCCTTTCACAAGGAAACGTCAACCTTCAGAAGGAAAGAAGGGAGGGAAGGAAGAAATGGAATGGAGTGGAAAGGAAGGGAAGGAGGGGAGATGGCGAGGGAAAGGAAGGGAAGGGAAGCGAGAGGGAGAGGGAAGGGGAGGAGAAGTAAGAGAAAAGAAACTAGGAGAAAATCGGTAGCACCTTGGTTTTGTTTTTGGTTTCGTTTGTTCATCGGAGACTAGGTTTCATTCGGTTGGCTAAGGCTGATCTGGAACTTGCGAGCTCAAAGTGGCTGCAGTCTTGCCCAGCACGAAGGCTGCAGGCACACCACCCTGCAGGGCTCCCAACTAAGGTTTTGTTTTTCGGGTTTTTTTGTTCTCCAGACACCTTTTCACGACGTAGCTTGGGTGGTCCTCAACTCCCAATCCGGAATGCTGAATAGAAGTATAAGCATTTAGCTGTGCTACTGCAATGCTTGGCTTTAAACGTAGGGTTTCTGAAGCACATTTAACTAGAAGCTACACTATGTGTTCTTAGGAACATGGAGGCCCGATAACAACCAGCCAAGAAGTTGTGCTGGACACGTCTTCCGTCCCAAATAGCCTATGAATAAAGACTTGTTATCCTTGAGGCAATTAGCAGGAATTGAGAAAGGAAGCAACCATGTTTACACAACTCAAGCTCTAGAGTGGCAGAATTAAAGTCGATTCACCCCCCCCCCCCCACACACACACACATACACGTATGGAAACCATCTATGTATTGCTTGTTCATGCAGCAAAACACGTTATTGGCTCACTCTCCAATTCTCCATTCTGAAAGTGTACTACAGACATAATATCCCACTGTAATAGTAAGTCCAAAGCACATATTTGTCAAGTGTGGAGACAAAATCGTGGTCCTTGCTCCCCGGTCATTTGGTTTCGCTACTAGGTAGTAAGGATGTAACACGCGGGAGTAAAATTCATTAATTCGCTCCGTGGAATGAAAAGTCAGATCAACTATTTGAAAAGCAAGCCAGCTACCTGCGTGAAAGTGGTATACATTTCCCATTCACGGTCCAACTGTCAAGCAGCAAATCACAAACACGCGTGAAAACCCGCGTGAACCTTATAAACCTCCTTGATTGATAACAGACAGCCTGCCAGCCAACATACCCTTGCTATAAATCTTCCTTCCCACGAGCCCCCGTTAATCCGCTCCCCGTGCCCTTCTGGAACAAGTAAAAATAGAGTCTGATTACTTCGATAGGAAATTTGTCCACTAGGTAGGAAGAGGTACCCAAAAAACAAAAACAAAAAATAATCAAATCTTTTGAAGTCCCACTGAAAGCCGGACTTCACAAAGAAAGTAGTATTACTCAGGTTTTGAGGAAGCAAAAACCTTGCACCACCACCACCACCCCCCCACCCCGCGGTCCACTGCAGGAATAAATCTAAGGATACTGCTAAGGTTTCGAAGTCTAGAAGGAATCGAAATACCTGGGAAAGATGTATCCTAAAGTGCCCCTCCCCTCCTCCAATCTCCAGAGGCTGCAAGGAGGGCCGACGACCGGTGGGGGAGAGGAGGGGAGGAAAAATAAATCCCGCACAACCCGGTACTTCCCGTCTCCAGCAGTGTAAACGCCACTAAGTCGTCCCAGGCTCTCGCATCCTCCTGCCACCCCTCCCCCCTTCCCACCCTGCCCCCCCTTCACTCCCGCGCGCTTCTTTCCCCCACGCAGTTTCTTTAGGCCCAAAGATTAAGAAGAACGATCAAGATGCCAAAGACCGCCCCCGACTTCGGGGTCTCAATCCAATCCCACCAAGCACCTACGAAATAAACAACACGAGGCCAACCGAAAGCTGTAGACCGCTTTCCAAGAGGTGGAAGAGGCGTCCTTTCCACCCCCACCCCCACCCCCCCTCACCTCACCCCGCGCACCCCCAAAGCACATGCTGCGCCGTCCCCCCCACCACCACCACCACCTCCCCATCCCATCCCAGGTACCAACACCGTCCCTACCACCACCCCACCCCACTCAGCCCGGACAGTAACCTTCTCGTGGAAAAGAGAAAATGATGCCGCTCACCGCTAAGCACCACTCGGGCGTCACCCCCAACAAGACAAAAAAAAAAGTCCATTTACAAGAGAACTCCCTCCCTCCCCCCGCCTCCGCCCCAAACTCGCTTGGGTGCCCCGGGCGTGATCTGCTCACCAAGGGTCCATGACAAGGGAGTGGCGTTTTTACCTCGTGGGCTCAGCGGTCATGTTTTGGTTTGGTTTTGGTTTTGGTTTTTTTTTTGGTTGGTTGGTTTGGGTTGGGTTTTTGTTTTTTGTTTTTTTTTTAAGCTGGAAACGCCTGGGCGACTTCTGTGACCCTCGGGCGCCGCTCTGCACTGCCTGGCGTTCGAGGCCCGGTCGAACTGCACGCGCGAATCGGACGAGTTGCCTGCCAGCTGGTGCTTGGATGGTCGCCCCCCAGCTCAAAAGCCGTCACCACTGCCACCGCCACAGGAGCCGCGGAAACAAAGCGACGCCGCCGCCGCCGCCATTTTGTTGGGCCGAGGCTAAGGCAGGAGAATTGGCGCGTCCTTCCTCTTCCTTTTTCCGGCCTCCATTGGCTACCTCCTCCCCAGCGCCGAGTCTCATTGGCTACGGAAATTCACCTTCTTTGGGGGCCTGTTGCTAAGGCGGTCGACGTCATTTGATTTCCCCCCCCTCCCCTCCACCTTTGCTCGGAGGGTCCAAAACGATCCTCGTTGACCTGAAAATGCTAAATGACTAAATGACGTGTGCACTCTTGATTCCCTAAAAAGCTCCTTTGGATCCATCGCTCTTCCCTTCGATCTAATGGGTGAAACGGTAGAAAGCAAGGGTCGTTTATTGGGAATTTACTATGTGCCCGGCACTACACTCATCTTTTCTCTGTGTCAGCATTTGCGATCCCTTGCACCCTGTCAAATCAGACCTATATTTTTTCAGATGAGGAAACCAACACACAAAATTACAAAGCAGTGTAAATATCACACCAGGTATTGCCCTCTGTCTTGATTTTTGGGTATTTTTCCCCCTCTTTCCTTCCCCCTTTTTTTTTCTTTTCCAATTGACCCCAGGACCTGGCACGGCACCTACTACAATACGTGTTATACCACTGAGCTACACCCCTAACCTACAGTCTCAATCACTAATCTATAGTACCATCGAATATAAATACATTTTTATTATTCCAGTATAACAGCACTTTCCGGACTACTTGATATGGAATATTTCACATGCCAACATGCTTCCAAATATATATACATACATTTATGTATATCTTCATGTACATGACACATAGCCTCCTTAAGATCTGCATACTATTCTTTCTACATTAAATAAACTAAACTGCCACTTGCAGCTAGCATCACATCAGTCGGCCATTTTCCCAGTTCCATGCGATAAGGGAACAACCACCCAATCTACATATTTTCCCCCTTTACAGAAAAGGTTTAACGACATACTCCATAAAATACTTTCCCATATCCACATTCCTGGTTTTTTTTTTTTCCAAGTGGCACTACATAGGCAATCTATGCCTTCAGGCTGGTCCCTAACCTAATTTGATTGTTCACTGGTAATCTCTGCAAATCACAAATCAGCTCTCCAAAATTGAATAGTTTCTAATTTTATTTGCAAATATCTTCTGTAATGCATACCATGCATGTTTATTCCATTTTTTTTCTCATGGAATGCACAACAGCTCCTGTCAAGAGTACATGACAGGATTGCTGCTTTCCATAACAATCACAAGGCTGTAACCTTTTTCAATGATAGTATTCTGATAATTTCATAGATTTTGGCAACTTTTGAACCAGCAGAAGCTTGCAGACATTTCATTGTTTTTCAAATGCCCATATACCATTACCCACTATAGAAATCAGCCCTCTTTATCTGCTATAAATACCCTTTGGCACTCCATACATTTCATATCACTTAAACATATAATTTACAGGATATATTCTTTCCTTCCTTGGTATCTGCACTTCATTTGAAAAATACCCATCAAGGGCCGGGAGTTTGGCCTAGTGGTTAAAGTGCTTGCCTACCATGCATGAAGACCCGGGTTCGATTCCTCGGTACCACATATAGAAAAAAAAGCTGGAAGTGGTGCTGAGACTCAAGTGGTACAGCTCTAGCCTTGAGAAAGTCCAAGGACAGTGCTCAGACCCTGAGCTCAAGCCCAGGACTGGCAAAAAAAAAAAAAAAGATGAAAAATACCCATCAAGACCACTAATATATGGTAGTTCTCAATCAGATGTCATAATATGGAAAAAATAGTAAATAGTCCATTATTTTACTATCAATTTAACTTTTTAAAATATAGATCATTGGGCCGGGAGTTTGGCCTAGTGGTTAAAGTGCTTGCCTATCATGCACGAAGACCCGGGTTCGATTCCTTGGCACCACATACATAGAAAAAAGCCCAAAATGGTGCTGAGGCTCAAGTGGTAGAGCTCTAGCCTTGAGAAAGTCCAAGGACAGTGCTCAGGCCCTGAGCTCGAGCCCAGGACTGGCACAAAAAAATAAAAATAAAAATAAAATATAGATCATTGAAGCCAGGTCCAGTGGCTCATGCCTGTAATCCTAGCTAATCAGGAAGCTGAGATCTGAAGATCACAATTCAAAGCCAGCTGGGGCACGAAAATCAAAAATCCGTGATACTCTTATTGTCAATTAACCACCAAAATAGGAAGCGGTGCTATGGCTCAAGTGGTAGAACACTAGCCTTGAACAGAAGAGCTGAGGGACAGCGCCAGGCCCAGAGTTCAAACCCCAAGACTGACAAGGATCTTCGGAACTTTTCCTGTCTAAGCTGCCTTCAAACCATGATCCTCAGAGTTCAGCCTCCTGAGTGCCTAGAATTAAAGGTGTGAGCCACCAGCACCAGGCTCTCACTTCCTTTAACTTGCTGATGAATTCTGTATTTTGCTTAGACTTTTTTCTTTTTTTAATTTTTTTCATATATATTTTATAGTAATTAATAGAAGGGTTACATTATATTCACCAGATAGAAGGTGCATTACTTCACATACATTGATACCTTTTCTTCCTTGCTTTCTTTCTCTCCCCTGCCCCATCGTTTCTTTGGCCAGTCCTGTGGCTTAAATTTAGGGCTTGGGCACTGTCCCTGAGCTACTTTTTTCTCAAGGCTAGCACTCTACCACTTGAGCCAAAAGACCACTTCTGGCTATTTCTGTTTATATAGTACCAAGGAATCAAACCCAGGGCTTCATGCATGCTAGGCAAGCAATCTACCACTAAGCCAATTTTCCAGCCCTCTTTTTCTATCCTTTCTCTCTCTCTCTCTCTCTCTCTCTCTCTCTCTCTCTCTCTCTCTCTCTCTCTCTCTCTCTCTCTCTCTCTCTCTCTCTGTCTCTCTGTCTCTCTCTCTTTCTCTCTCTCTCTCCCCCTCTCTCCCTCCATTTCTCTGTCCTTTCTTTTGTGCCAATACTGAGGCTTAACCACAGGGCCTTAGCTGGGATACTGTCTCTTAGTTTTTTCACTCAAGACTGGCGCTTTACCTCTTGATCCACAACTCCACTTCTGGCTCCTTGGGATTAATTGGAGATAGAGTCTCAAGGATGTGTCTACCTAGGTTGGCTTTGAACTGTGATTCTCAGATCCCAGCTTCCTAAGTAGCTAGTTACAGAAGTGACCCACTGGTGCCCTGTAAAATTTTTTTTCATCAGTAGTGCTCAGGGATATGAATGTAGTTTCCTTTTCTTGGATTATCTTGCTCAGACAGTGGTATGGAAGAACTGCTGGCTACTTACAATGTGATACAAAGTGTTCCCTCTTATCTTTTAGAAGTATTTGAAGAGGAATAAAAGTAAGTTTTCATTTAGTATTTCCTAGAAGTCACCCTTGAAGCCAGCTGGTCTGAAGTTTTTCTTACATAGAATATTTCTTGGGGCCCAGAGTTTGCCCTAGTGGTAGAAAAAGCTGTAAGTGGTGCTCAGGCCCCGAGCTCAGCCCCAGGACTGGCAGAGGAAAAAATAATAAATGAAATAAATCTTTTTTTTTGCCAGTCTTGGGCTTGAGCTCAGGGCCTGAGCACTGTCCTTAGACTTTTCTCAAGGCCAGAGCTCTACCCTTCGAGCCTGAGCACGACTTCTGGCTTTATTCTGTGTATGTGGTACTGAGGAATTGAACTTGGGTCTTCATACATGCTAGGCAAGCACTCTACCACTAGGTCACACGCCAAGCCCTGTCCCTGAGTTTTTATGCACAAGGCCAAGTGCTCTATCACTTGAGCCACAGGTCCACGTTTGGCTTTTTGGTGCTTAATTAGAGATGAGAGCCTCACAGGCTTTCCTGCCCTGGGTTGGCTTTGAACCACAATCCTAAGATCTCAGCCTCCTGAGTAGCTAGGAATTACAGCTATGAGCCGTTGGCATCTGATCGATATTTTTTTTTGCTAGTCCAGAGGCTTGAACTTAGGGCCTGAGAACTGTCCTTGGGTTTTCTCAAGGCTAGTGCTCTACCACTTGATCCACAGTAACACTTCTGGCCTTTTCTGCGTGTGTGTGGTACCAAGGAGTCAAACCCCAAGCTTTACGTATGCTAGGCAAGCAGTCAACCCATTAATGGACCCACTTTTTCTTAGGGGGGGGGGAAATACTGGAATTTGAACTCAGGGTCTTTCACCTTATAAGCTGAAACATGCCTCTAGACCTGATTTCCAGGAGTATTTTTTTTGGGGGGGTCATGGTGCTTGAACTCAGCCCAGGTGTTGTCCCTGAGCTCTTCAGCACAAGGCTACCATCCTACCCTTGAGCCAAGCCCCACTTCCCATTTTCTAGAGATTAATTGGAAATAAGACTCTCAAGTCCTTTTGTGCCTGGGGTTGGCTTTGAACCTTGATCCTCAGATCTCAGCCTCCTGAGTAGCTAGGATTACAGGTGTGAGCCACTGCGCCTGGTTTCCATGAGTAGTTTTTTTCTTTTTCTTTTTTTGCCAGTTGTGGGGACTGAACTCAGGGCCTGAGCACTGTCATTGGGCTTTCTGAAGGCTAAAACTCTACCACCTGAGCCACAGCACCACTTTCACTTTTTTTCTATGTATGTGGTGCCAAGGAATCGAACCCGGGTCTTCGTGCATGCTAGGCAAGCACTCTAGCACTAGGCCAAACTCCCGGCCCACCCATGAGTAATTTTTAAAGAGTGTTTCCTTGCCTGTCTGGATGTGCATGGCCAACAATCTGCCTACTTTTTAGGATTCCTCTCCTAGCTGGAATCACAGGCATGTGCCACTGCACCCAGCTTCACAACCTTGGAAAACAAGTCTCATGGACTTTTCTACCCCAGGTTGCCTGGAACTGCCATCCTCTCAATCTCAGCATTTCACACACCATTTTGCCCAGCTACGGATTGATAAAGAGTATCAAGATCTTTTCTACTTTTCTGCTGAAAGGTAGAACTACAGGCATAATCTACCAACTCCCTGATTCTGATAGTGTTTGCTCAGTTTTCCAGTGTTTGTATGCAAGAACAGTCCTTTGGAGCTCCTTATTCTGACATTTTCCTTTGGCTATTTTTGGCCCCTTACATTTCCATATAAAATTGAAAATCAGCATTGCAATCTTGACACATATGCAAAAGCTTGCTGGGGTTTTGACTAGAATTGTTATGAGAATTCATAGCCTTACCATAACTGGAATTTAAACTATAAACAAGATTTATCTTTCATCTTGTAATCTTTTGTATGTGTGTGTGTGCTGGTCTTCTGGCTTGAACTCAGGCCCTGGGCACAGCCCTTGACCTTAGTTTTGCTCAAGGCTACCAGAGAGCTACACCTCTACTCAACTTATTTATTTTTTTTTGTTGGTCATGGAGCTTGAAATCTGGGCCTGGGCACTGTCCCTGAGCTCTTCAGCTCAAGGCTAGCACTATACCACATGAGCCAAAGCACCACTTCCAGTTTTCTGGTGGTTAATTGGACATAAGAGTCTCACAGATTTTTAGTGCTCTGGCTGGCTTTGAACCGTGATCCTCAGATCTCAGTTTCCTGAGTAGCTATAATTACAGGCATGAGCCCAGCTAACTTACATATTCTTTACAGCAGTGTTATGTAGTTTTCATTATATGTCTTTTAGATCTTTCAATACATTCGTAGATATATATATATATATATAATTTGCCAGTTCTGGGGATGGAACTCAGGGCATGAGCACTGTTACTAAGCTTAAGCTTCTCTTGATCAAGGCTAGCAATTGATAGCGCACTGGCTAGTGAGCAAAAATGTCAGGTACAGAGTTAGAGTCCTAAGTTTCAGACCAAAATGATAAAACAAAAAAACCCCCACTTTCATATTTTCATTACATGATTGTACAAAGGAGTTTCAGTTCATATCTAGGGTATGAGTTCAATGTATCTTTATCACTGTTATCTCTTCCATCATTTTTTCCCTCCTGTCCCTACCCTGAAGTTATGTAGTTCATTACCACTTGAACCACAGTGCCACTTCCATCTTTGACTATTTGGTACTGAGAGATCAAACCCAGGGCTTCATGCATACTAGGCAAGAAGTTTACCACTAAGCCACATTCCTAGCCCCCCTAATATTTTTTTTGTCAGCCATGGGCCTTGAACTCTGGGCCTGGGCTGTCCCTGAGCTCTTCAGCTCAAGGCTAGTGCTCCACCATGTTGAGCCACAGTGCCATTCCCCTAATAGCTTTTTGTGGGTATGTACCAGTCTTAGGGCTTGAATTCTGGGTCGGGCAACGTCACTGCCTTTCCCCACCACCCCCTGCTCAAGGCTAGTGCTCTACCACTTGAGTTACAGCTCCCACTTTGTGCTTTATGGTGGTTCCTTAGAGTCTCTCAGACTTTCCAGCCCAGGCTATTTTTCATCCTCAGCTCTCAGCCTCCTTATTAGCTAGGATTAAAGTCGTGAACCAAGCTTAATATCTTAATCTTAACACAACTAACAGTACTAGCTTGTTATTATTAGTTCAATTTTCCTTTCTTTACTAAGTTGCTTGCTCTTTTATATGTATGATAAAATAAAATGATAACACTGGTACTGTGGTTTCTATTTGTCTTGCCACCAAAACACCGGTGTTTTGCAAATTCCTGAGATACTGTGTCATAGTCATCTACTTGTCTTCAGATGCTCTTACACTTCAATAGGCAGAGCCAGGCATCAGGATGGATAGCTATCGGTGCTTCTAGCTTGAGTCTTTCCAAATAGAAAGGTTAAGGAAGAAAAATCTGATTAAAAGAGGTGAAGAGGGGCCGGCTTAATGGTAGAGTGTATGCCTAGCATGCACAAAAACCCGGGTTCAATTCCTTGGTACCACATACACAGAAAAAGTCAGTCAGAAGTGGTGCTAGAGCACTAGCCTTGAAGAAAAAGCCCAAAGACAGTGCTCAGGCCCTGAGTTCAAGCCCCAGGACTGGCAATAATAATAATAGTAATAATAATAATAATAATAATAATAGAGGAGAGGAGCTGGGTACTGGTGGCTCACACCTGTAATCCTAGCTATTCAGGAGGCTGATATCTAAGGATCACAATTTGAAGCCAGCCCAGACAGTAAAGTCATGAGACTCTTAACTCTAATTAACCACCAAAAAATGGGAAGTGGTGCTGTGACCCAAAGTGACATATTGCCTAGCCTTGAGCAAAAGAAGCTCAGGGGGGCCGGGAGTTTGGCCTAGTGGTTAAAGTGCTTGCCTAGCATGCATGAAGACCCGGGTTCGATTCCTCGGTACCACATACATAGAAAAAAGCCAGAAGTGGTGCTGAGGCTCAAGTGGTAGAGCTCTAGCCTTGAGAAAGTCCAAGGACAGTGCCCTGAGCTCAAGCCCAGGACTGGCAAAAAAAAAAAAGAAGCTCAAGGACCCTGCCCAGGCCCTGAGTTCAAGCCCCAGGACTGGTAAAAATAATATTATTGCAGGGGCCTGGAATGTGGTCTAGTGTTAGATTTTTATGTAGCATGCATGAAGCCCTGCATACACATACACAGGAAAAAACTGGAAGTGGTGCTGTAGCTCAAGTGGAAGAGCACTAGCCTTGAGAAAAAGAAGCTCAGGGATAGTGCCCAGAGCCTGAGTTCAAGCCCCAGGACTGGCAAAAAAAATATTTCAGGATTGGAGAAGTGGCAGTGAGCAAAAGTGTCAGGTACCAAGTTTGAGCCCTAAGTTTCAGACCAAAATGAAAAAAACACAGCAAACAAACAAACAAACAAAAAACACTTGTATTTTCATTACGTGGTTGTACAAAGGGGTTTCAATTCATATATAGGCCACATATTCACTTCCAGTTTTCTGCTTGTTAATTAGATATTGGATCTCACAGAGTTTTTTTTAATGTTTATTTGTTTATTTGAAATATGGAAGGGTAGGAGGGAAACAAGATGATTGGGAGGGGTGGGGGAGAGAAAGGGGGGACAAAAACATAGGAAGTGGTATCAAGGTTCAAGAAATAATGCATCCATTACCTGATGAATGTAACTGTAATCCCTCTATATATTAACCAACAATAAAAGACAAAAAGAAATAAAACAGAACCAAAAATAAATAAAGTAAAACCTTCAACTAACAAAAATTAGATTTAAATAAATGGAAAATCAATCAAACAATTCACAAAGCTTACTTTCCACATGTAACCTGTCAATTATGAACTTTAAACCACTCATTTTGGCAAGATGTTCTGTATTATAGAGTCTTTAATGACTGGCACTTTACTGTCAAATCTTTGAAATTCTTTTTCTTCATACAATATTTTTACAGAACATTGATATCCATACATTTACTAAAACGTATGTGAAGAAAATCACTTCATTTAATAAAATTTAGTTACTATTTTACTTCCAGGTTGTTGATTCTGGTTTGAAGTTTGTGTTTTGTTTTGTTTTATTGTTGGGGATCTCACAGTTTTTGTCTGGAGGGGCTTCGAATCATGATCCTCAGATCTCACCCTCCTAAGTAGCTAGGATTTTTATTTTTGCCAGTCCTGGTACTGAGGAATTGAACTGTGGACTTTGTTCATACTAGGCAAGCACTCTACCACTAGGCCAAACATTCATTCATTTTATCTAAATAACATAAAAAGTTCAGACCCTAAATTCTGTAGCTATACTTTATAGCTACAGAGCCACAATTAGGTATTAATAGCTGGAAAGTTCAGAATGAATAGATCCTTTCTGAGCCTGGACACTGCAAGGAGCCAATACATAGTAATGCTAATGAGTTTTCCCCAGCTGGAAGTCATTATTTCCAAAGCATGCATTGGAATACACTAATCATCACTTATGCTACAGGCAGAGGGTTTAGCTGAGTGTCCTTAAACTCTCACTAAATGAGCCTAAGTGGTCTCTCAACATCATCATTGCCACAGGAGTCCAGAGTTATTCTGATGCCAGGCCTCTTATTTGCAAGATGCACAGAAAAGATAAAAGCACAAAGCCTTGGCATTGGTGATAGGTACAGTTAGGGACCCAAGAATTGCTTTGTTTTGTTTTTCTCTAATCAATGTAGACTTTTTTTGGGGGGGTGGGTGGGTCATGGGGCTTGAACTCGACCTCTGTGCTGTCCCTGAGCTCTTCAGCTCAAGGCCCTACCCTTGAGCCAAGCCCCACTTCCCATTTTCTAGAGGTTAATTGGAGATGAGTCTCAGGTCCTTTTGTGCCCAGGCTGGCTTTGAACCTTGATCCTCAGGTCTCAGCCTCCTGAGTAGCTAGGATTACAGGCATGAGCCACTGAGCCTGGATGGTTATTTTGTTTTGTTTGTTTGTTTGTTTGTGTGTTTGTTCTGTAAATATGTGTCAGTACTAGGGCTTGAACTGGGGGGGGGAGGGTTGTGCCTCACTTAGCTTTTTCTGTTGGCTCTCTACCTCGAGCCACACCTCCACTTCCAGCATTTTGATCATTAATGGAAATAAGAGTCTCTCCAATCTATCTGCCTGGGGTGGCTCTGAATCAGATCTTAGCCTCCTGAGTAGCCTGAGCCACCAGTGCCCAGCTTGCTTTTGATTTTTGTTTTCTCTGAGGTACATAACCAGAAGTGGAATTGCTGAGTTATATGGTAATAATACATTAAGTGTGTGTGTGTGTGTGTGTGTGTGTGTGTGTGTGTGTGTGTGTGTGTGTGTGTAGGGAGGGTACATGATAGATCTTTGTAGCCTAGATTGATATCCCATGCTTTAGCCTCTCAAGGCTGAGATTATAACATGTGCCACTATGCCTGGCTAATTTTGTGTGTATTAGAAGGGGTGCCATAGGAAGTAGCCATGAATGTGCTGGATAAAAATGCGGATAGGCCTCAATTTAAAGCCAAAAGGTTATGTAACACCTGTCTGGCATTCCCTAGCAGTTGGCACAAAGCCTTCTTTGTTCTCCCATTTTCTAAGACAGGTGGCTGGTCCTATGGTATGCACATGTGGACAGAAGAACAGACGGGCAGACATAGAGGCACACTCTCACACCCAAACCATGTTGAGTTTGATCTTACAATAAATATTCTCCATATAATTGCCTCCAGCTGTCGGCTTTTCTTGCCGGAATTGTTGATGAAAACAGCTCTGTCTGACACACTGGAATAGCAGTGCTAGAGCTGTCTGTTTCCCTGACACACTGGCATAATCGACAAGATGAATTCAAATGGACGATGGCAAAATATTAGAAAAATCTGGTAGTAACATTGGCAACCTCACGTAAGGCAACAATTGAAGATGTCCCCAAAGCGCCATGGAAATCAGTGGGTCTGGTAATAGAGCTGCTGTTACAAAGTGAGGCAGACACAGTGGCTCACACCTGTAATCCTAGCTACTAAAGAAGCTGAGATCTGAAGATCACAGTTTGAAACCAGCTCTGGCTGGGGAGTCCATGAAACTCTCATTCCCAAATAAATCTTGAAGTGGAGCTGTGGCTTAAGTGGTACAACTCCAGGCTTTTTTTTTGTCGGTAATGGGACTTGAACTCTGAGTCTGGAGGTTGTCCCTGAGCTCTTCAGCTCAAGGTTACCACCCTACCCCTTGAGCCACAGTGCCACTTCCGGTTTTCTGGTGAGTAACTGGCAATAAGAGTATCTCAAGCGGGGCCCGGGACTTTGGCCTAGTCGTTAAAGTGCTTGCCTAGCATGCATGAAGACCCGGGTTCGATTCCTCGGTACCACATACATAGAAAGAAGCCAGAAGTGGTGCTGAGGCTCAAGTGGTAGAGCTCTAGCCTTGAGAAAGTCCAAGGACAGTGCTCAGGCCCTGAGCTCAAGCCCAGGACTGCAGGACTGGCAAAAAAAAAAAGAAGAAAAGAAAAAAGAGTATCTCAAGCTTTGTAGTGCCCAGGCTAGCTTTGAACGGCGATTCTCAGATCTCAGCCTCCTGAGTAGCTAGGATTATAAGCATAAAAGCCATCACATGGGGCTGGGAGTTTGGCCTAGTGGTAGAGTGCTTGCCTAGCATGCATGAAGACCCAGGTTCGATTCCTTGGTACCACATACATAGTAAAAAAGCTGGAAGTGGTACTGTGGCTGAAGTGGTAGAGTTCTAGCTTTGAGAAAACCCAAGGACAGTGCTCATGCCCTGAGTTCCATCCCCACAACTGGCAAAAAAAAAAAACACAAAAAAGCCACCATGCCAGGCTCTAGAACTCTAGCCTTGAGCACTCAGGAATAGTGGCCAGGCCCTGAGTTAAATCACCAAGTATGGTACAAAAAGAAGAGTGCCTGGATTTTGGCCTAGTGGCCTAGTGCTAGCATGCACAAAGTCCAGGGTTCAACTCCTTGGTACCACATAGCTGGAATTGGTGCTGTGGCTCAAGTGGTAGAGCTCTAGTCTTGAGGAAAGCCCAAGGACAGTGTTCAGGCCCTGAGTTCAAGCCCCAGGACTGGTAGAAGAAGAGGAAGAAGAAGAAGAAGAAGAAAGAAGAAGAAGGCCGATTTTTTTTTCTAGTCCTGGGGCTTGAACTCAGGTCCTGGGCATTATTCTTGCCTTTCTTTTTTTCTTTTGCTCAATGCTAGTGCTCTACCACTTGAGCTACAGCATCACTTCTGACTTTTTCTGTTTATTTAGTACTGAGGAATTGAACCTAGGACTTCATGCATGCCAGGCAAGCACTCTACTACAAGGCCACATTCCTAGCATGGTACACCTGATTCTTTTTTTTTTTTTGCCAGTCCTGGGCTTGAGCTCAGGGGCTGAGCACTGTCCTTGGGTTTTCTCAAGGCTAGTGCTCTACCACTTGAGCCTCAGCACCACTTCCAGCTTTTTCTATGTATGTGGGGTACCGAGGAATCGAACCCGGGTCTTCATGCATGCTAGGCAAGCACTTTAACCACTAGGCCAAACTCCCGGCCCCGTACACCTGATTCTTACTGAAGGTTTCCAAGTGAGCCTAAGCTCACTTCTACAAAGCCCTGTGTCTGATCTTTAATGAAAGTCAGAGTAGTGTGTGTGTGTGTGTGTGTGTGTGTGTGTATCCATCCTGGGGCTTGAATTCAGGGCCTAGGCATGGTTTCTGAACTTCTTTGCTAAAGAGTAGCATTCTAGGACCGGGAGTTTGGCCTAGTGGTTAAAGTGCTTGCCTAGCATGCACGAAGACCCGGGTTCGATTCCTCGGTACCACATACATAGAAAAAAGCCGGAAGTGGTGCTGAGGCTCAAGTGGTAGAGCTCTAGCCTTGAGAAAGTCCAAGGACAGTGCTCAGGCCCTGAGCTCAAGCCCAGGACTGGCAAAAAAAAAAGAGTAGCATTCTACCACTTGAGCCATAGCTCCACTTTCTGATTATTTTTTGGAGGGGAGATGATAAACTCACAGACTTCCTGCTTAGGCTGGCTTTGAACCATGATCTTCAGATCTCAGCCTTTTGAGTAGCTAGGATTGCAGGCATGAGTTATCTATTTTCTTCAATTGATATTATATGCTCTGAAGGATGGGATGTGCCTATGGGCCATGTGTGCAAGTGTACATATGTGTGTGTATGGAGTGTGTGTGTAATATATGTGCATGTATATGCAGTATGTAACATTCATGTGTTGCTTGTACATTCATGTGTGTGTGCATGCTGTCCTATATACATGTGGTGGGCTGTGTGCATGTATGCAGTCTGTACATGTAGGTATAAGCTGTATGCATAAGTGTTTGTGGTGTGTGGTATGTGTGTGCATGTGTATATATCTGGCATTCACGTGTGTAAACACAAGCTGGTTAGGTTCAGTTACCAGCATCCAGAATGAACATATAGAGGTCAGTATACTTTTCTACTTCCTGCTAAGCTAGAATGTTTTTGTAAGTTTATAAAAATTGAAATATAAAATGTTAAAAATAACAACGGGGGCTGGGAGTTTGGCCTAGAGGTAAAGTGCTTGCCTAGCATGCACAAAGACCTGGGGTCAATTCCTCAGTCCCACATACACAGAAAAAAGCCAGCAGTGGTGCTGAGGCTCAAGTGGTAGAGCTCTGGCCTTGACAAAGTCCAAGGACAGTGCTCAGGCCCTGAGCTCAAGCCTAGGACTGGCGAAAACAAAAACAACAACAACAAAGTGAAAAAGTAAAAGCCGGGTCAGGAGTTTGGCCTAGTGGTTGAGTGCTTGCCTAGCATGCACAAAGACCTGGATTCCATTCCTCGATACCATATACATAGAAAAAAGCCGAAAGTGGTGCTGTGGCTCAAGTGATAGAGCTCTAGCCTTGAGAAAGTCCGATGAGAGTGCTCAGGCCCTGAGTTCAAGCTCCAGGACTGGCAAAAAAAAAAAGTAAAAGCCAATCAGGACACAAATAGCAAGCTGCCATAGGGACCCATAAAAGTGTCCTGCCTAATGATGTGGGGACATCTAGTGATCACAGCTGACATAGACAGGCAGGCAATCAACAGCTCTGCTATTTTCATTGTGGAAAGACCTTTCTCTGGAACAAAAATATGGTTGGTGTGTTTTTGTTTTTTAGCCAGGCGCTGGGGCTAATGCCTGTAATTCTAGCTATTCAAGATACTGAGATCTGAGAATTAAAGTTTGAAGCTAAGGCAGAAAAGTCTATGATACTTTTATTTCTAATTAACTACCAAAAAAAGCCTGAAGTAGAGCTGTGGCTCAAGTGGTAGAGCACTAGCCTTGAGCATAAAAGCTCAGGGATAGTGCACAGACCCTGAGTTCAAGCCCCATGACCAGCACAGACAAAAAAGAGAGGCCGTCCAGTGGAAAGACAAGACCTGTTCAATAACTTTTTTATTTACTTATTTTTTTTGCCAGTCCTGGGCTTGAACTCAGGGCCTGAGCACTGTCCTTGGGCTTTCTCAAGTGCTCTGCCACTTGAGCCACTGCACCATTTCTGGCTTTTCTATGTATGTGGTACCAAGGAATCGAACCCTACACTTCATGCATGCTAGGCAAGCACTCTACCACTAGGCCAAACTCCTGGCCCATTTTTCAAAATTTTTTTATCAGTCCTGGGACCTATGACATAGGTCCAGAAGTGGACCTGTGACTCAAATGGCAGAGTATTTGCCTTGAGCAAAACAGCTCAGGAATTGCACCCATTCCTTGAGTTCAAGCCCTAGGACCAACACACACAAAATAAAGGACTAATAAGATGGCTAGATATTGGGAGGGCAAGAGAATGCACAACTTATGGCCTCATAAGTGTGTGCTGTCTTAATTCCCACAATATACAGAATGTTCTTGTTCTGGTCAATATCTGGACAGAACACATACATTTATGTGGCAATCCTACTAAGTTCCAGAAAACAACTGTAATAATGGATGCTTCATACATGTTATGAAGATACATATGTCATTGGAAATTGCACATTTGCTTCCCTGGTCCTATCAGTTTTATGTTTCTCCAGTACCAAAATCTATATTGAGGTTGACCAACCCTAGGAACAATGACTAAATGCCATCACAGAAAAATTTTGCTCACAAGTGATGTAGTAAAAAACACTGTCACAGGGCTGGGAGCGTAGCCTAGTGGTAAAGTGATCGTCTAGTACGCATGAAGCCCTGGGTTCGATTTCTCCTTATCACATACTCAGAAAAACCTTGAAGTGGCACTGGCTCAAGTGGCGGAGCATTAGCCTTGAGTGAAATGTGTCCAAGGACAGTACCCAGGCCCTGCGTTCAATCCCCAGGACAGGCAAAAAAAATTTTTTTTTTAAAAACTGTGACAAAGGGGCCGGGAGTTTGGCCTAGTGGTAGAGTGCTTGCCTAGCATGCACGAAGACCCGGGTTCGATTCCTTGGTACCACATACTTAGAAAAAGCCAGAAGTGGTGCTGAGACTCAAGTGGTAGAGCTCTAGCCTTGAGAAAGTCCAAGGACAGTGCTCAAGCCTGAGCTTAAGCCCAGGACTGGCAAAAAAAATAAAACAAAAAAAAAACTGTGACAAAGCCGGGTGTGGTGGCTCATGCCTGTAATCCTAGCTACTCAGGAAGCTGAAATATGAGGATCAAGGTTCAAAGCCAGTCCGGGCACAAAAGGTCCTGATACTCTTATCTCCAAATGGAAGGACAAATACATCAGTGGTACTCATTAGACACTATGTTGTAAATGAACCATACAACTTGTGAATGGGAATAAGAGGGAAAATGTGGGAGACAGTAAGGGAAGGGATCACGTTGTTCTAACAGAAATGTTCCTGTGGGCCAGCAGTTTGGCCTAGTGGTACAGTGCTCACTTAGCATGCAGGCAGGTCTGGGTTTAATTCCTTGGTACCATATATACAGAAAAAGCTGGAGGTGGTGCTGGGGCTCAAGTGGTAGAGCGCCTAGTGTTGAGTAAAAAGTGTCCAAAGACGGTGCTCAGGCCCTGAGTTCAAGCCCCAGGACTGGTAAAAAAAAAAGAAAAGAATTGTACTTATTACCTGACTCAGGAAACAGTAACCCTTAATAATAACATAAAACTCCATGGAGTACAGATGGGAACTATGGCGACACAGGAGGGCACACAAATAACTATTGCATTCTGGTCCTAATTATAAAGGGAGCTAGAGAAATGTATACCTTAATAAGGAAACCTTAATAGAGCAACAATTCATTGGCTCTCAATGGCACACAAAAAGTTTAGCTATGGACAAATACTCCATAGCTGGCTGGATGGGAACTTGGTCAAGTTTCTCCCCACCCAAGAAAGTGGCATTATTCAGGTCCCAAGATTAGCCAAGTGGGGAACTTATTTGGATCAATTTGGAAAAATAATTGACCACAGTCTTGAAACTTTTGAAATTGCCAGGTATCCTGGCTCATGCCTGAAATCCTAGTTAGTCAAGAGACTGTGAGATCCAAGGATCATGGTTCAAAGCCAGTGTGGGTGGGAAATGTAATTTCTAGATTCCCTTCTGAATAAAAGTCTGTCTCCCCACTTAAAATTCTCCATTCACAGAATAAGAGGAGTTGATCAAAACTCCTCTCCTAGGTGTACATGTTCAAAGTATACTGTATGCACATATGGTGATATCACAATGAAATGCCCTGTTACAAGTATATATTAACTCAAAAACAAATGAGTTCCTCCCAGGTGTGGTGGTGCACACTTCTAATCTCAGCTTTGATAAGGACGAGGCTGGATGATCACCAATTTGCAGTCAACCTGGGCAATGAATTGAGACCCTGTCTCAAAAGCAACAACAGCTGGGCGCTGGTGGCTCATGTCTATAATCCTATGTACTCAGGAAACTAAGATATGGGGATCTCTGCCAACCTAGGCATAAAAATCCTCGTGAAACTTTTGTGTGTTTGTGTGTGTGTGTTGGTCGTGGGGGTTGAACCCTGGTTTGGGAATTTTTCTTGAGCTCTTCAGGCTCAAGGCTGATGCTCTACCACTTGAGCTACAGTGCCACTTTGCCATTTTAGATCTTCTGGTGCTCAATTGAAGATAAGAGTCTCACAGACTTTCATGCCCGGGCTGGCTTTGAACCGTGATCCTCAGATCTCAGCCTCTTGAGTAGCTAGGATTATAGGTGAGAACCTCTGGTGCCCAGCTTCTTATGAGGGACAGTGCCCAGGACCTGAATTCAAGCTTCATGACTGGCAAAAACAAAAACAAAAACAACGAACTCTCAAATCTCAAACCAAACACACAAAATACCCTCCCTCCTGCTCAGGAATTCTGAGCCAATCTCAGCCTCCCTGGGGAAAATACCTCTCTCATTAGGGCTTTTTATAAAAAATGTTATTGTAAAGATGAAGTACAGAAGGATTACAGTTACATAAGTCGGGTAATGCGTACATTCTTTTTGAACATTGCCACCTCTTCCCTTGCTCTCTGTTTTCTTCCAGCAATCTAGATGTCTAGAACCAATCAAGATGGACCATGGTTTCCAATAACCAGACAGTAATTTGTACCTACAAGTAAAATGGAATCCAGGGAGAATTTTCAGCCAAATGGGAAATGTACAGGCATTTCCTTGGAATAACCTTCTATAAGTGACTTCACTTTTCTAGGGCAGGTTATCAGCTGTCAAAATGAAGAGACTAATTTGTATGACACCTAAACTTCTTCAGCTTTGGCTTTCAATCATGTCAGCATATTAGTTGAGTGTTTATCTCATCCTTGCTCAACACTGGATGGGGGCTACAAAAATTACAATCAGACTGGGCGTGGTGGCTCACACCTGTAATTCTAGCTACTCAGGAGGCCGTGATCTAAGGATTGAGGTTCAAAGCCAGCCCAGGCTCTAAAAAAATACTCTTATCTCCAATTAATCACTAGAAAATGGGAAATGGGGCCATGGCTCCACGGGTAGGGTGGTAGCCTTGAGCTGAAGAACTCAGGGACAGTGCCCAGGCCCAGAGTTCAAACCCCATGACCCCTACACAAAAAAGTTACAATCAGATATTCAATATATTGGTTCTAAATGCATTGTTTCTTTGTTGTTGTTGTGTGTGAGGCTTGGGCATTGTCCCTTAGCTTTTCAGTTCAAATCTAATGCTCTACCACTTGAGCCACAGCACCATTTTTGGTTTTCTGGTGGTTAATTGGAGATTAGTCCTAGTGGTAGAGTGCTTGCCCAGCATGCACAAAGATGCAGGTTTGATTCCTTGGTACCACATACATAGAAAAAGCCAGAAGTGATGCTGTGGCTCAAGTGGTAAGGTTCTAGTCTTGAGAATAAACTCAAGGACAGAGCTCAGGCCCTGATCTCAATCCCAGTACTGGTTAAAAAAATGTCTCATGGGAACTTGTCTGCCTGGGATGGCTTTGAACTACAATCCTCAGATCTCAGCCTTCTGAATAGCTAAAATTACAGGCATGAGTCATCATCACCTAAGCAAAGACTCATCTCCAATCAACTACAGCCAGAGGTGGAACTGTGGCTCAAGTAGAAGTAGCAAAGTGCTAGCCTTGAGAGAAAAAGCTCAGAGTGTGTGTGTGTGTGTGTGTGTGTGTGTGTGTGTGTGTGTGTGTGTGTGTGTGTGTACGCGCACGCGCACGCATGCAAACATGCTTAAATTCATGGCCTGGGTCTGAGTTTTCGCTGAGCTTTTATTCTCAATGCTAACACTAGCACTTGAGGTAAAGCTCCACTTCCAACTTTTCGGTGGTAAACTGGAAATTGGAGTCTCATAGGCCTTCTTACCCTCAAGTTACATGGTTGTTTTTTTCCATAATGTACATTGAATATGGTGACTGCATTTGCTCATCCTCCTTCCATTCCTGTGCTCTCTCTCCCCTTTTGCCAACCCCCAAAAACATTTTTCTACTTCCTGGTATTCTTTTTTGTCAGTCCTGGGGCTTGAACTCAGGGCCTGGGCATTGCCCTTGAGCTTTCTCAATGCTAGCACTCTACCACTTGAGCCACATCACTTTTGGCTTTTTCTGTTTATGTGGTACCGAGGAATTGAACACAGGGCTTCAAGTATAGGCTAGGCAAGCACTCTTACCACTAGGCCAAAATCCTGGCTCCTGGTACTCATTTTTTTTGCTTGTCATGGGGCTTGATCTCAGGGCCTGACCTTCATTGGCTCAAGGCTTGCATTCTACTACTTGAGCCATAGCACCATTTCCAGCTTTTTCTGTGTATGTGGTACTGAGGAATGGAAGCCAGTGCTTCATATATGCTAAGGAAGCATTCTACCACTAAGCCACCTTCCAAGCCCCCCTGGTACTCATTTGTATAGAAGATATTAGTTGTTAAAGGGAGTTATGTACACATCCAAAAGGATTCCTGGACTACACATAACCTCCTTTAGTCTGTGCAAATGCATTGAGCCTTGTTTATGTCATCATATCTTGGTGTACTGTAGACCTAGCTTCCATATGAGAGAAAACATGCACCATTTGTCTCTGAGCCGAGTCTGGCTTACTTCACTTAGCACAATTTGTTTTATATTCATCCATCTCCCTGCAAATGACATATTTTTTTCTAATGAAGGAATAAAATTCCATTGTGTATAGGTACATTTTCTAGACCCACTCACCCACCATAGAGCATCCTGGCAGGCTGTTTCCATACCTTGGCTACTGTGAATAGTGCAATGAGCTGGGCACAGTGGCTCACGCCTGTAATCCTAGTTGCTGGTACACATCTCTATGCTTAGTTCCTAGAGTATCTTAACCTAAAAAGTACTTAAGGATCCTGTTCTATCAAATGCATTGTCATTAGGACAAGGATTTGATGTAGCTATATTTTCTTAGTATTGCCATTATGGTGGCTTTGCACACTCATTCAGCTCTCTCTTTCTTTTTTTTTTTGCTAGTCCTGGGGCTTGAACTCAGGGCCTGAGCATTGTCCTTGGGCTTTTTCTCCAACTAGTGCTCTGCCACTTGAGTCACAGAACCACTTCCAACCTTTCTATGTATGTGGTACTGAGGAATCAAACCTGGATCTTTGTGTATGGTAGGCATTCTAGCACTAGGCCAAACTCCTGGCATTTCTCTCCTTCCTTCCTTTCCTCACTCCTTTTCTCCTTCTCTTGTTTCTTCTTTCATGAGTCCTGGGGCTTGAAATAAGGGCCTGGGTGCTGTACCTGAGCCATGTGTCCTCATGGCTAGCACTCTACCACTTGAGCCATAGTTCTACTTCTGGCTTTCTTTTTGCCAGTCCTGGGCTTGGGCTCAGGGCTTGAGCACTGTCCTTGGACTTTCTAAAGGCTAGCATTCTACCACTTGAGCCTAAGCACCACTTCCGGCTTTTTGCTATGTATGTGGGGTGCATGCCTAGCATGCATGATAGGCAAGCACCCTACGACTAGGCCAAACTCCCGGGCCCTACTTCTGGCTTTTTAAATGGTTAATTGGAGATAAGTTTCACAGGGAACTTTCCTGTGAAAACCATGATATTCAGATATCAGCCACTAGAATAGCTAGGATTATAGGAGTGAGCCACTGGCACCTGGTTCTCCTTTAGTATTTTAAAATGACCTCTCTTTAGACACATAACCAACAACTTCAGATTTAAGCAAGGTTTGGTGGTACACACCTGGAGATCCTACCACTCAGGAGGTTGAGGCAGGAAGATAATGATTTTGAGGCCAACCTGGACTACATAGTGAGTCTGAGGCCAGCCTGGACTAAATAATAAGGCCCAATCTCAAACAAAACAAAACAAAAGCTGGGCACTGGTGGCTCATACCTGTAATCCTAGCTACTCAGGAGGCTGTGATCTGAGGATCATGGTTCCAATCCTGCCCATAAGACTCTTCTCCAATTAACCACGAGAAAACTGGAAGTAGAGCAGTGGCTTAAAGTGGTGGAGCACTACCCTTGAGCAAAAGACCTCAAGGACAATGCTCAGGCCCTGAGTTTAAGCCCCAAGACAGGAAAACAACAACAAAACAAACCCCAAATCAAGACAGACAAATAAACAGAAAAGTCTCAGAAATCGGGTTGTAAAAGTTTATTGACAGAGTCAAAATGAACACAGCCAGACATTTGGTTATGTTTGCCACTATAATGTATCACTACTAGGAAAAGGAAATTAAGTGTCTACTTAAGGCACTTCAGATAAAAGCGACTTTTAAATTTTCCACAAAACAAACACTTTAAGAAAAAAAGTATAGTACATCTGCATTTGCACACATTTTTCCAAAATGCTGCCCTTCTCCTTACAGAAAACAAAACAAAACAAACTGTGCTCTTTAAACAGGAGACAAAACAAATACAAAAACCCTCTCATTCATTCAGTGACCATGGCAAATAGCTAAGCTATACAGACTACAATGGCAGTAATGTTCCCTCCAGCCCTCTATGACAATCAGGGTGTCTTTATACACATCTCCTAAGAATCACAGCACAAAGTGATAGGGCCAGAGACAAGTATAAGATTAGCACATGAGGAACTGAGAACCACCGAATTACAAGAGAGTAATTAACAAAAAGTGGCTCTGTTTAAGAGCAAAAGGCCAACCGTATCCCCTCCCCCACGAAATCAACTACCCACATATATTTATCTCCATTTCTTCCACAAAGCTCTCTTGCATAAGACATTGTGATCACCCAAGAGGGTTGTTTAATGGTAAAAAAAAAAAAACAAAACAGGAGGCAGTCACAGTCTGTGTTTGTTTCTGTGCAGGTTCTGGAGCTTGAACTCAAGAATCTAGTTGCTGTCCCTGAACTTTTGTGCTCAAGGCTAGTGCTCTACCACTTCAGCCACAGCTCCACTTCTAGCTTTTTGGTGGTTAAAGAGGCTTATGGACTTTCCTGCCTAGGCTGGCTTCAAACAGCAAATCTCACATCTCAGTTTCTTAAGTAGCTACAAATAGAAGCAGGAGCTACACGTGCCTGGCTCGTAGTATGTTTTAAATGTAATACTTTTAAGATTATTTTTGTTCACAATTATAATTCTCATACTTCTTTGTTTTTGAGGTGCTGGGGATTAAACCCAGGGCCTCATGCACACTAGGCAAACACTTTGCGATGAGCTTTAAACGCTGCCCTCCCCCTTTCCCAACAGTGACATTTCAGGTTACTTTTCATAACTATGTGGGAGATTCTAGTTATATAGATAATGATAACCATGAAACGTTCCACACAAAATTGTGTGTACGTGTACATTTTTTTTTGGTGCTGGTACTGGAGCTTGAACTAAGAACCTGGATGCTGTTTCTTAGCTTCTGTGCTCAAGGCTAATATTTGAACCAAGCTCTATTGCCACCTTTTTGCTGGTTAATTTGAGATAAGAGTCTCATGGAGTATTCTGCCTAGGTTTGGCTTTAAACCTCAATCTCAGCCTCCTAAATAGATAGAATTAAAAGAATAAGCCACAGGTACCTGGCTGTGCACAGAAATCTGATTTGAATGGTTATTTCCACTGTCAGAAAAAAAAACAACATTCTAACAAAATTCCTTCATATTTTGTTTTGTTTCTCTGTACTTTCTCTTTTTGTTTTTGGCCATTCCGGGCTTGAACTCGGCCTGTGCACTGTCATTGGGCTTTCTCAAGGCTAGCTAGCTCTCTACTACTTGAGTCACAGTACCACTTCTGGCTTTTTCTGTACACTTGTTCCCCCGCCCTCCCCCGCCCTCCCCCGCCCGAGATAGAATGTTTCCAGGCTGGCCCCAAATTGCTGGACTCAAGCAATAATGCTCTCCTCCCTAAGTCACCCAAGAAGCTGGGACAGGCACATCTATAATTTCAGGTGGATAATAAAGCTTAAGCTGATAACAAAACTCAGAAAAGCTTTCAAAAAACATTCCACCTCTGTACACAGCCAATACTCAGTATTTCTTTTCTTTTCTTTTCTTTCTTTCTTTCTTTTTTTTTTTTTGGCCAGTCCTTGGGCTTGAACTCAGGGCCTGGACACTGTCCCTGAACTTCCTTTGCTCATAGCTAATACTCTACCACTTGAGCCACAGTGCCACTTTTGGCTTTTTCTGTGTTTGTGGTACTGAGGAATCAAACCTAGGCCTTCATGTATGCTAGACAAGCACTCTACCACTAAACCAAATTCCCAGCCCAATATTTCATGTTTTCTTTCCCCATTCTAGAGGAGTCATTTTTTCTAAATACAAGTGAGCTTATATTTCTTAGATAAAAACTAAATAAATGACAATTTCTACCATTCACAGATATTTGAGAGACCATCTGTAAGTGATGCTGATTTTTAGCACTAAACTACCTTATTATTTGCGATGGACCACTTTAAATAAAAGGAAGCAAAGGAGATAGAGTGAACGTGAAATTTCACCAAAGACAAGGAGTTCACATAGCAGTCATGCAGAATCCTAATGCTGTATTGAGAGTTACTGCTTGAGTCTACAAATTTGAAGACACAGAGACAGCTGTGCTATATTTCAGTAGAAAACATGCAGAAGGGTAGCTAACTTGTCTTAATAAAGACCAGACCTCTACTCTGAAGAATGTTCCATTTTCTGAAGACCACAGAGCACAAGTCATTTCTTGGCTCCAAAGGAAAGATTTGTCAGGTTTACACACAAATGCAAAAATGGAACACTAACCAGTGGGTTCCTGTGCAGTGATCTCTAACAGGATCTGCAGGAAGAATGGGTAAGAGCTGTCATTTCTGACCTTTGATAGGAGGAAACCAGATGAGCACACGCTCACTCAACTCATTTTGAGCTTTGTTCCAATTACAATGAAGTAGTAACTTCAGAACTTTATAATGTATTTAATTCTACGAAAGAAAATGTTCTCTAAGTTCACTGAAGGGAAGGTTAAGAAGAGAATCAATCACAAAGACTTTATGATTTTAACCAAAAAAAAAGTTGCTTGTTAAGGCACTACACATCTTCTTTGGTTAAATGATTTAACTATTGAACTCAATGGAAAAAAAAGGGTGGTAATACAAAACACACAGGATGCATTCTTCTTCCAAACACACGGTTCTTGTTCAGTTTCATTTAGCACAGTGTCTATGTGGCTCTGGTATCCTTTTTAACTCATCAGAAAGCTGAAACAAAAGTATGGATCAATCTATTATTTTCTGAAGGAAAAGAAATATACCTCTAGTAAATAAGTAGTGTGCTGATTTTAACAAACCAATGCAGATCAATGATAAAGTGAGAAACACCAAGAGACAAGGTAGTCTTAGACAGAAAGAAACTACACATAACCTCAAGTTAAAATGTCTCTTAAATAGAAATGCAGATTCATCATTAAATAAACCCTTGTGATCAAATAATTCTTTTCTTTCTTGTTTTATCAGTCATGGGGCTTAAACTCTAGGGCTGGGAGCTGTCTCTGAGCTCTTTTTTTTTTCTTTTTTCTTTTGCCAGTCCTGGGCTTGAGCTCAGGGCCTGAGCACTGTTCTTGGACTTTCTCAAGGCTAGAGCTCTACCACTTGAGCCTCAGCACCACTTCCGGCTTTTTTTTGCATGTATGTGGTACCAAGGAATCGAACCCGGGTCTTCGTGCATGCTAGGCAAGCACTTTAACCACTAGGCCAAACTCCCGGCCCTGTCTCTGAGCTCTTTAGCTCAAGTCTAGCACTCTACCACTTGGGCTACAGCACACTTCCTGTGTTTTGGTGGTTAATTGGAGATGAGACACAGACTTTCACGCTCAAGCTGGCTTTAAACCATAAATCTCAGATCTCAGCCTCATGAGTAGTTAGAATCACAGATGTAAGCCACCAACGCCCGGCTTGCTTTAAGTTTTTTAATGGTTAGTAAGAGATGATTTCTTTTTTTTTTTTTGCCTGGGCTGGCTTTAAAGCTTACATACAACACAAACGGTACAGAAATCAAAAACAGGGGCTAGAAGTTTAGACTAGTGGTAGAGTGCTTGCCTAGCATGCATGAAGACCCATGTTTGATTCCTCAATACCACATAAATAGAATAAGCCAGAAGTGCTGCTGTGGCTCAAGTGGTAGAGCTCTAGCCTTGAGAAAGTCCAAGAACAGTGCTCAGGCCCTGAGTTCAAGCCCCAGGACTGGCCAAAAAAAAGACATCAAAAACAGTGACAAGAGGGAATAAGCTAAAGGGAATAAAAGAAAGAATAAGCCGGGCAGGTGGTATTTGGTATGCTGGTGGCTCAAGCCTATAATCCTAGCTACTAAGGAGGCTGAGATCTGGGGATCAAGGTTCAAAGCTAGCCCGGCACAAAAGAACCTGAGATTCTTATCTCCAACTAACCTCTAGAAAATGGGGAAATGGGACTTGGCTTAAGGGTAGGGCGGTAACCTTGAACTGAAGAGCTCAGCGACAACACCCAGACCCAGGGGTAGGGAGCTGAAGAGCTCAGGGACAGTGCCAAGGCTGAGTTCAAGCCCCATAACCCCCCCCCACAAAAAAAGAATAAAAGGAGGTAACTGAAAACAGTACAATTAAAAAAAAACACCTCCTGAGCCAGGTGCAGTGGTTCACGCCTGTAATCCTACCTACTCAAGAGGCTGAGATATGAGGATCTCAAATCCAGCCAGTACTGAAATTCCTGTGTCTCTTAATTTTTTTCTGCCAGCCAGGGCCTGAGCACTGTCCTTGGGTTTTCTTAAGGCTAGGGCTCTACCACTTGAGCCACAACACCACTTCTGGCTATTATTTTCTAGTTATGTGGTATCCAGGAATCGAACCCGGGTCTTTGGGCATGCTAGGACAACACTCTACCACTAGGCCAAACTCCTTTCCCCGTGAGACTCTATCTCCAATTAAACACTACAGAACTGGGGCCGGGAGTTTGGCCTAGTGGTTAAAGTGCTTGCATGCACGAAGACCCGGGTTCAATTCCTCGGTACCATGTATACAGAAAAAAACCGGAAGTGGTGCTGAGGCTCAAGTGGTAGAGCTCTCTGGCCTTGAGAAAGTCCAAGGACAGTGCTCAGTCCCTGAGCTCAAAAAAAAATTAAAAAAATAAATTAAAAAAATAAATAAACACTACAGAACTGGAAGTGGCGCTATGGCTCAATGGGCAGGGCAATAGCCTTGAGCTGAATAGCTCAGGGACAACCTCAAGCCCAGAGTTCAAGACTCAAGAATGACTAATCCCCCCCCCCAAAAAAACAACAAAACCTGGGAAGTGGGGCCGGGAGTGTGGCCTATTGGTAGAGTTATTTGACAGCATGCACAAAGCCCTAGATTTGATTCCCAGTACCACATAAACAGAAAAAGCTGGAAGTAATGCTGCGGCTCAAGTGGTAGAGTGCTAGCCTTGAGCAAAAGAAGCTCAGGGACATCACCCTAGGCCCTGAGTTTAAGCCCCAGGACTGGCCAGAAAAAAAAAAGAAAAGAAACAGCAGAATAACAAGGATGAATAAGGGCCAGGAGTTTGGCCTAGTGGTAGAGTGCTTGCCTAGCATGCACAAAGACCCGAGTTCGATTTGGTACCACATACTTAGAAAAAGCCAGAAGTGGTGCTGAGGCTCAAGTGGTAGAACTCTAGCCTTGAGAAAAATCCAAGGACAGTGCTCAGGCCCTGAACTTAAGCTCAGGACTGGCAAAAAAAAGGATGAATAAATTCAACAGTGATATTCACTGGACACTATATTGGAAATGAACTTTAAAACTTAGGGGAAGAGGGATGGAATAGGGGGAGAAAAAGAGATAGGGGGTAACACTGTTAAAAGTGAAATGTACTCATTACCTTCTTTATATAACTGTAAACCCTTTACAATAAAATTTGAAAAAATAAAGGGCCACTAGCAATGCTACACAAGATGATGAATAAACTAGGAAGCTATATAATGTGTCTGGTACGATCTGTGTTGCAAGTTATATAGCACAGGGCACCAGTGGTTCATGTCTTAAGTGTCTGAGATCTGAGGATCCATTTTTGAAACCAGCCTAAGCAGGGAAGTCCATGAGATTTTTTTTTTTGCCATTCTTGGGGTTTGAACTCAAGGCCTGGGCACTTTCCTTGAGCTTTCTCAAGGTTAGTGTTCTACCACTTGAGCCACTTGAGCTTTTTCTGTGTATGTGGTACTAAGGACTCAAACCCAGGGCTTCATGCATGCTAGGCAAGCACTATACCACTAGGCCACACTCCCGGTCCTCCATGAGATTCTTTTTTTGTGTGTGGGTCATGGGGCTTGAACTTGCCCTGGGCTCTGTTCCTGAGCTCTTCAGGTCAAGGCTACTGCCCTACCCTTGAGCCAAGCCCCACTTCCCATTTTCTAGATAACTGGAGATAAGTCTCAGGTCCTTTTGTGTCCAGGCTGGCTTTGAACCTTGATTCTCATATCTCAGCTTCCTGAGTAGCTAGGATTACAGGCGTGAGTCACTTTGCCAGGCCCTGCCTGAGATTTCTTTCTCCAATTAACCAGCAGAAAGCCAAAAGTGGAGCTATTGCTCAAGTGGTAAAGCACTAGTTTCAGTTAAAAAGCTAAGGGATAGTGTGTCCAAGCTCTGAGTTCAAGCCCCATTACTACAACACGAGCGCACACGCGTGCACGCACACACACACACACACACACACACACACACACACACACACACATACAAACTCAGTATTGGGCTGGGAATCTAAGTGGTAGAGTGCTTGCTCAGCATGCATGAAGCCCTGGCTTGGATTTCTCAGCACCTCATAAACAGAAAAGGCTGCAAGTAGCGCTGTGGCTCAGGTGGTATAGCTCAAGTCTTCAGCACAGAGAGGATCAAGCCCTGAGTTCAAGGCCCAGGACTGGCAAAAAAGGAATTCTCCTTAGCTGTTACTAGCTCACACCTACTAATCCTAGCTACTCAGGAGGCTGGGATTTGATTCCAGTTCAAAAAGCCTGAACAGGAACGTCTGTGAGACTCTTTTTTTTTTGCCAGTTGTGGGGCTTGAACTCAGGGCTTGAGCACTGTCCTTGGACTTTTCCTAAGGCTGGAGCTCTACCACTTGAGCCACAGCACCACTTTCAGCTTTACTCTATATATGTGGTACCAAGGAATGGAACCCTGGACTTCGTGCATACTAAGCAAGCGCTCTACCACTAGGCCAAACTCCCAGCCCTGTGAGACTCTTATCTACAAATTATCCAGAAGTGGTGCTGTGGCTCAAGTGGTAGAGAACTGAATTTGAGCACAAAAGCTCAGGAGAGTACCCAGGTCCTGAGTTCAAGATTCAGAACTGACACACATTAAAAGTATTCCTGGACTATGTTATTTCTCATCACTTCTACTGTCCCTTGGTTATCTCATATTGTTACACTATCTCACTTTGTTACCTGATATATGGGATATATTTGTATTTGGTTATCTGAAATTGGATAGGGAATAGGTGAAAACAAGATAAGGGGTGGGGGAGGGAGGAAGGGAAATGGGGACCAAGACATGTGAAAGGGTATCAATGTATGGGAATTAATGCACCATTTATCTGGCAAATATCATGTAACCCTTCTATTAATTACAATAAAAAAAAGTATTCCTGGGCCAGGCATATGGCCTAGTGGTAGAGTGTTTGCCTAGTATGCATGAAGCCCCGGATTTGATGCCTCAGTATCACATACACAGAAAAAGCCTGAATTGGCATTGTGGCAGATTAAAATAGGTTACATCAGACTAAATTACAAATAAATATATTGTCCTGAGACAATATAGACCAATGGCCCATCATACCCTAAATGATTTTTCAAATGTTATAGCTGACATATCTAAGTTAATTTTTTTTTCCTGTTGAAGTCATAATGGCTTGAGAGAAAAGCAAGAAAAGAAACACTATAAAGCAATATGAAGGCTCATCACTATAAGTATAAGTAATCACTAAGTAAATGGAAATAAGAGTCATACCTGTATGGATAGCCATGATACTTAGATCTGAAAATGGACAGCATCCAACTGAAGAATAGCACAACAAGTCCAATGCCAGCTAAGCACATTACTGCAGAAAAGCAGAAAGAGCAAAATGAGCAATTGGAATAAAAATAAACAATCAGGGCAAAAATGTTAGTTTACACTTTCAAAGGGTAAAAGGAAGGGCTTCAATTACTTGATAAGTGATTTCTCAACATTTAGTATTCCAGAGTCTGCATTTCTTTTTAATTTGTTCCATTACAACGTAACAGCAACTACATTTACATCCTTGAGTGATGAAATGCCATAAAATAATAAATTCCTTTAAAAAATTCACACCAGGGTCGGGAGTTTGGCCTAGTGGTAAAGTGTTTTCATAGTATGCACGAAGACCCGGGTTCAATTCCTCAGTGCCACATACATAGAAAAGCCGGAAGTGGTGCTGTGGCTCAAGTGATAGAGTGTTAGCCTTCAGGAAAAAGCCCAAGGACAGTGCTCAGGCCCTAAATTCAAACTCCAGGACTGGCAAAAAAAAGTCACACCCAAGAATTTACTATTAAAATGGTCTTATGGAAGCCAGGTGCGGTGGTAATAATAGTAATAAATAATAATAATAATAATAATAATAATAATAATAATAAATTGTCTTACTACAGCAGGAAACCTGTGACTTCATGCCTATAATCCTCACTGCTCAGGAGGCTGAGATCTTAGCAAACTTTTTATCCATTCCTGGGGCTTGAACTCAGGACCTGAGCACTGTCTTTGGACTTTTTCAAGGCTAGAGCTCTACCACCTGAGCTACAACACCACTTATAGCTTTGCCTTTTTTTTTCTTTTCTTTCTTGTGGTTCATGGGAATTGAACTCAGCCTGGGCACTGTCCCTGAGTTCTTCAGCTCAAGGCTACTGCCCTATCCTTAAGCCAAGCCCCATTTTTAGAGGATAACTGGAGATAAGAATCTCAGGTCCTTTTGTGCCCAGGCTTGTTTTGAACCTTGATCCTCAGACATCAGCCTCTTGAGAAGTTAGGTTTACAGGCGTGAGCCACTGCCCTGGCACATTTCCAGCTTTTTCTACGTATGTAGTACAGAGGAATCAAACCTCAGTCTTTGTGTATGCTAGGCCAAACTTCTGGCCCCAAGATTTTTATGGTTGTAAAGCATTTAAGGATATTTACTTATTTATTTTGCCAGTCCTGGGGCTTGAACTCACAGCCTGCACACTGTCCTTGGCTTTCCCAAAGCTAGAGGTCTACCACTTGAGTCACAGCACCACTTCTCGCTTTTTCTGTGTATGTGGTACCAAGGAATGGAACCCAGTTCTTCATGCATGCTAGGCAAGCACTGTCCCAAGGCCCCAGCATTCTTATGATTTTAAAGCATTTTAGGGCCAGGAGTTTGGCCTAGTGGTTAAAGTGCTTGCCTAGCATGCATGAAGACCCGGGTTCGATTCCTCAGTACCACATACATAGATAAAAGCCAGAAGTGGTGCTGAGGCTCAAGTGGTAGAGCTCCAGCCTTGAGAAAGTCCAAGGACAGTGCTCAGGCCCTGAGCTCACGCCCAGGACTGGCAAAAAAAAATAAATAAATAAAAATAAAGCATTTTAAAGTGTAAAACGAACCGCAGTAAGAAATTCCATGAGACTTTTATTTTTGTCAGTCCTGGGCCTTGAACTCAGGGCCTGGATACCATCCTTGGGCTTTCTCAAGGCTAAAGCTCTACCACTTGAGACACAGCACCATTTCCGGCTTTTTCTATGCATGTGGTACTGAGGAATCGAACCTGGGTCTTTGTGCATGCTAGGCAAGCACTCTACCACTAGGCTAAACTCCCGGCCCTCCATGAGACTTTTTACCTTCAGTTAACTGCCAAAAAGCCAGAAGTGATCCTAGCTCAAGTGGTAGTGTCTAGCCTTGAGCAAAAATCCTCAGAGACAGTGTCTAGGCCCTGAGTTCAAATCCCAATTGGCACAAATAAAAACTGTTTTACTAACAAAGTCACTAATTCCTAGACTTCATTTTAGATCTTAGCAGTTGTTTCAGAAGGATGGGTACAGTAGCGCAGGTCTATAATTCCAGATATGAAGAGCAAAATAGCATGCTTATAACAAAGAGGGAAAATTGGACTGTAGAAAAAGCAGAACCTTTATTATTTATTATTACTATAATTATTATGTTATCATTAGGTGATGACTTACACTTTCTCTTCCCAATATCCATGTCAGAGGTAGCAGCTTCACATAAAAGCACCATTCCTAAAGTAACCCCACCATCTTGGAAAAACAGTTTAAGGAGAAATTCATATAGACACAAAGCACATATACTACTCTGATTTCCTGAAGACAATTTAAATGAATAAATACTGGTCTTTATCACTTATCCTCAGAAAATTAACTAAAACAAGTAATCTATACAGTATGGCAACTTTGTAGTACAAATACATAAAAAAATTAAGATTGGAAAATAACTCCACTTGGACAAAGGAGAACTGATATTTTAGTTCAACATCTCACCTTAAGACAAGGATTTTGGAAATCAGACTTTGAAATCACACTCAACATACACATTATAAATACTAGAGAGCCATTTCCAGCATTTCAATCTCCACTCCCGACAAAAGAATACACTGGGGGGCCGGGAGTTTGGCCTAGTGGTTAAAGTGCTTGCCTAGCATGCATGAAGACCCGGGTTCGATTCCTTGGTACCACATACATAGAAAAAAGCCGGAAGTGGTGCTGAGGCTCAAGTGGTAGAGCTCTAACCTTGAGAAAGTCCAAGGACAGTGCCCAGGCCCTGAGCTCAAGCCCATGACTGGCAAAAAAAAAAAAGAATACACTGGGGGGAAAAACACCATTTAGACAGGACTTGTTTGTATTAGGAAAGCAATGTCTCAAATTTTTCTCGTTTCAACGGCTAATGTTTCAAGCACAAATTATTACTCTTCTACCTAATTTTGCCTTATTCTAATACAGACACCTTACTTATATTGTGCTTAGTAATGGAAGCTATGTGAAAACAGAATACAGTTACCTATTTGCATGGCTAGATGTTAAAAATAAGGCACATCGAGTTTCAAACAAATACATTATTTTCTTGTAGAAAGTAGAAATTTACCCTGCAGTGTAGTGTACACGAAGAGCAGTAAAAATATTTCCAAATTAATTATGCATACATGCATGCGCCCTGTGTATGACTGCATGCGGGTATAATTAAGAGAAAGAGAAAACTAGGTGATCAGAAGAGGCCTTGAATACATAATTTGCTTTACAAACTCATGATTCATCCCGTCGTTACCATGTTCCAGTCTCTTCAATAGGCTCTTGTTAGGGATGAGGCCCATTCAGTATGGCTTTTAGTTGCTCAGCCAAGTCTTTTCTCCACTGATTTACTTGAAGGAAAAGAGATTCTTTATGTCCAGATTGGAGCAAAGATGGATCATTTCTGCTGGTTTTCTTAACCAGGATCTCAGATTAATGATCAACACTTCTTTATTTTTGAAACTGTCTTTGGATCATGGACTATATGCATGATGCATGGATTTTTTTTTAATATTTACATCTGCCAGTACTGGGGATTGAACTCAGGGCCTCATTCTCTTGTTCATCTTTCTTGCTCACAGCTGGGGCTCTACCACATGAGCCATGCTTCTAGACCAGCTTTTTGCTGCTGTACTGGAGATGGAGTTTCATGCACTTTGCTGCCTAGGCTGGCTTTCGACTGCAATTCTTTACGACTTAACCTCTTGAGGAGCTAGGATTCTCTGAAATTGTAACAGTAAGCATGAAACATTTTACATTTCTACGTATTTATTTGCCTGGAGGATTTAAGCCCTTCAATTTACAAGTGTAAATTCTTTCTTTGTGTGTGTGGTCAGTTGTGGGGCTTGTACTCTGGGCTGGGCACTGTCCCTGAGCTTCTTTGTACACAAAGCTAGTGCTCCAACATTTAAGCCACAGCACCATTTCCAGGTTTTTATTTTTTTGCCAGTCCCAGGACTTGAACTCAGGACCTGAGCACTGTCCTTCGGCTTTCTCAAGGCTAGAGCTCTACCACTTGAGTCACAGCACCATTTCCGGCCTTTTATTTTTTTCTTTATGGGTCTTGGGGCTTGAACTCTAGGCCTGGGAGCTGTCCCTGAGCTCTTCAGCTCAAGACTACTGTCCTATCCCTGAGCTTCAGCATCATTTCTCGTTTTCTTGTGATTAACTGGAGATAACAGTCTCACATTATTCAGTGCCCAGGTTGGCTTTGAACAGAGATTCTCAGATCTCAGACTCCTGAGCAGTTAGGATTACAGGCATGAGCCAACATGCCCAGCCGGCTTATTTTTCTATGTATGTGGAATCGAATGTGGGTCTTCTTGCATGCTAGGCAAGCACCTTTTGGCCAAACTCCTGGCCAGTCACTTACAGTTTTTGAGTGATTAAATGGACATAAGTGCCTCACAGGGACCTGTCTGCCAGCCTTGACTTCAAACTGTGATCCTCAGAACACAGCCTCCTGAGTAGGTAGGATTACAGGTGGGAGCCACCAGCACATGGCTACAAGCAATTTCTTTTTTTCTTTTTTTTTTTTTGGATGGTCATGGGACTTGAACTCTAGGCTTAGGTGTTGTCCCTGAGCTCTTCAGCTCAAGGCTACCGCTCTACCCCTTGATCCACAGCACCACATCCTGTTTTCTGGTAGTTAATTGAAGATGAGTCATGAATTTTAGCGCCCCAGCAGGTTTTGAACCTTGATCCTCAGATCTCAGCTTCCTGAGTACCTAGGATTATAGGCACCCATGCCCCACTACAAGTATAGTTTCTAAGGAGCTTCAATTACAACCAATACAAAGTCCAAACAACAAAATGTTTGTTGGGGCCGGGAGTTTGGCCTAGTGGTTAAAGTGTTTGCCTAGCATGCATGAAGACCCGGGTTCGATTCCTCGGTACCACATACATAGAAAAAAGCCGGAAGTGGTGCTGAGGCTCAAGTGGTAGAGCTCTAGCCTTGAGAAAGTCCAAGGACAGTGCTCAGGCCCTGAGCTCAAGCCCAGGACTGGCAAAAAAAAAAAACAAAAAAAACAAAAAATGTTTGTTAAGATAAAATCTGGGCTGAGAATGTGGCTTACTAATAGAGTCTTTGCTTAGTACGCATGAAGCCCTAGGTTCGATTCATTAGTATCACATAAACTAGAAAAGTCAGAAATGGTGCTGTGGCTCAAGGTTAACCTTGAACACAGCAAGATTCAGAAACAAGAGAGCCCAGACCTTGAGTTCAAGCCCTAGGATTGGCAAAAAAAAAGCAAAATCTAAATTACCTTAAGTTTTTAGTAGAGAAGGTTTTTTTTTCCTTTTTTGTTTTCCTTATTTCAGGGCCTTGTGCAGTTTAGGCAAATACTACACTGAGTTCTAGCTCCAGCCCCTCCAACTCTGTTTTGATAGTTTAAACACAAAGCTAAGGCTGAGGGATGAAGCTGAGAAGTAGGGAACTCATGTATAACACCCTGGATTTGATGTGTAGCACTGCAAATAATGAACATAAGCAGAAAGAATAGAAGAAGCCAGGCCTAGTGATACAGGTCCATAATTCCAGCATTCTGTAGGTGAGACTGAGACACGAAGATTATGTGTTCTAGCTTAACCAGGGCTTATATACAACTTTGCTTGAAAAACAAAAATCCCAGCCAAACAAAAACCCCCAAAGATGGTGCTTCACTGACATTTCCCTTCAATGCCATTCCTTTTCCAAATTCTTACTACCAGGCTTAGCTTTTCTTTTCTTTCTTTCTCTTTCTGTTTTTGTTTGTTTGTTTGTTTTGGTCCTTTGCGGGGCTTAAACGCTAATCCTGGACACTGTCCCTCAGCTCTTCAACTCAAGGCTCATGCTCTACCACTTTGAGCCACACCACCACTTCTGGTTTTCTGATGGTTAATTAGAGATAAGAGTCTCACAGAACTTGTGTGCCAGGGCTGACTTTGAACCTCGATACTCAGATCTCAGCCTCCTGAGCAGCTAGGATTATAGGTGTGAACTATTTGCACTTACCTTTTCTTCAGAAGAAGACATCATTACTTCCTCTGATGTGTAGTCATGTATCAGTGAATCAATAAACTTGGCTTTACCAAACTTCAAATTTGTCCTTGGTGAACTTGACCTTAATGGGCTAAGATGGAGGATCCAAGAACCATGCCTTTCAAAGGATATTATAGTCTGCATTAGGAAAGCAGTACCAACCACATGCTGTACAGTGGATACTACCTTATGAGAAAAATAGGCAAATGAAAACAGACCTACAAAGTCTTTTCAAAGAAAGGATACTGAACAGAAGAACAATGTGTGTTTCAGCGACAAACTGGGCTTGGCTGCTTCCATGGATATAATTCTGGGGAGAGAAGACAAAATGAAATCTTCTGTGATGGAGGAGCATGAATTTGAAACTACCCTGGTTAAACATTTTTTTAAAAAAATTCCAATATCCTACCCCTATAATGGGTTAATTTAAACTCTGAAACAATTAATTCCTCTGATATATTTAAGAAACAACTGTTGAATCTGTGGCATTCATCAGCAAGTCTGATTACTACAAAAACCATTTCTGCATTTATTATCATTTGTCTCTTCATTTTAGGTATACAATGAAAACTATGAGAAGAAAATGTGAGAATATATGCAAAATTAGTTTTCTTGCTTCATTAAGGCACAGTATTATAGCTGGGTGCCATGCTTCATTAAGACACAGTATTGTAGCTGTGTGGCAATGACTCATGCCTATAATTCTAGCTACTAAGGAGGCTGAGATCTAGGGTTCATAGCACAAAGCCAGCCTGGGCAGAAAAAACAATGAGACTCTTATGTCCAGTTAACCACCAGAAAACTGGAAGCGGCAGTGTGGCTCAAGTGTTAGAGCAATAGCCTTGAGAAAGCCCAAGGAGTGTCGAGGCCCTGAGTTCAAGCCTCTAGTACTGGCAAAAAAAGAGTCTTATGGATTTTTTTTGCCAGTCTTGGGCTTGAGCTCAGGGCCTGAGCACTGTCCTTGGACTTTCTCAAGGCGAGAGCTCTAGCTCTTGAGCCTCAGCACCACTTCCGGCTTTTTTCTATGTATGTGGTACCAAGGAATCGAACCCGGGTCTTCGTGCATGCTAGGCAAGCATTTTAACCACTAGGCTAAACTCCTGGCCATCTTATGGACTTTTGTGCCTGAGCTGGCTTTGAATTTCAATTCTCAGATCTCAGCCTCCTGAGTACCTAGGATTATTAAAGGTGTCAGCCACCAGCACCCAACAGAACCTCACTTCTCACTTTTTGGGAGCACTACAGAATCCTAACAGGAACTACAGCTCACTAAAAACAAAGAAACTGAAAGGTTAAAACTGTTGTTCCTTCCTATGGTGGCACTGATCCAACAAGGCAATAATCTTTAGGTTTACTTTAGTACACTTGGAAAACAATCTCAGATTTCCTTACCACATGTCCTGTATGGGGATTCTTATGAGCATATGGAGGTCCTCTTATATGATTCCACATCTGACCAGACGTCATAGCGAGCACAAAACACTAGAAAACAAACACAAATCAAATACTCATGGTTTTTCCATGCATGCCCTGTGTCCATTATATTAGTAGACATATGAAAAGGAATATCTGTTTAGATAATAAATATAACTTTTTGTATGTAATCATAATTTAGCAATACTTTAAAAAAGGTAAACATTAGTATGAAAAAGCAGTATAGCTAAGCTGACAAATTTTAAAATTAAATATTGAAAAGCATTGTGTGTGTATGCACACTAGAATTTGGACTCAGGGCGTGGGCACTGTTTTTGAGCTCTTTTTTTTTTTTGCCAGTCCTGGGCTTGAGCTCAGGGCCTGGGCACTGTCCTTGGATTTTCTCAAGGCCAGAGCTCTACCACTTGAGCCTCAGCTCCACTTCCAGCTTTTTTCTATGTATGTGGTATCAAGGAATGGAACCTGGGTCTTTGTGCATGTTAGGCAAGCATTCTAACACTAGGCCAAACTCCCAGCCCTACACTTTCCACTTCCCGTTGGTTAACTGGAGTTAAGAGTCTCACAGAGAGGGTGGGTGGCTCACACCAGTAGTCCTAGCTACTCAGAAGGCTGAGATCAAGATTGAGAGCCAGCCTGGGCACAAAAGACCATGAGACTCTTATTTCCAATTAACCTCTGAAGAATGGGAAATGGGGTTTGGCTCAAGGGTAGGGTGGTAGCCTTATGCTGAAGAGCTCAGGGACAGTGCCGAGGCCAAGTTCAAGCCCCATGACCCACCAAAAAAAAAAAAGAAATATACTCAATACTTGGCTTGTATAACTGTAATTCCTGTTTACCACCTTTGTAATAACAAATAAAAAAAGATTTACTTAAAAAAAAAAGATTACAGGGGCCAGGAGTTTGGCCTAGTGGTAGCATGCTCGAAGACCCAGGTTCTATTCCTTGGTACCACATACATAGAAAAAGCTAGAAGTGGTGCTGAGGCTCAAGTGGTAGAGCTTTGGCTTTGAGAAAGTCCAAGGACAGTGCTCAGGCCCTGAGCTCAAGCCCAGGACTGGCCAAAAAAATAAAAAAGATTACAGGCATGAGCCACCAATGCCTGTTAATTAATTAATTAATTAATTTATGTATTTATTTATGGACAGGGTCTCACTATGGAGACCAGGCAAGTTTTGAACTTGGCATCTTTGCCATTTTCCTGTCTCTACCTCCCAAGTACTACGATTCCAAAAGCACACCACTATGCATAGTATTAAAGGACATTTTAGGGGGCCAAGTGTATGGCCTAGTGGTAGAGTGCTTGCCTAACATGCACAAAGACCTGGTGTACCACTCCTTGGTACCACATACATAGAAAAAACTGGAAGTGGTGCTGTGGCTCAAGTTGTAGAGCCCTAGCCCTGAGAAAGCCCAACGATAGTGTTCAGGTCCTGAGTTCAAGCCCCAGGACTGGCGGGGAAAAAAAAGACATTTTATAATAGTATTTTCAAAGTAACCATATATACTCATAGAGATTCTAGTGTATAATTTAGGTTGAATTCAAAGCAGATTTAAGCTGGGCATTAGTCGCTCAGGCCTGTAATCCTAATTCCTCAGGATACTTGAGATCTGAGGTTTGTGATTATAAACCAGCTTGGGCATGTCTATGAGAATCATATTTCCAATTACACACACACACACACACACACACACACACACACACACACACACACGAGTAGATACAGTACATACAATCAAGATATAATCAGTAATCAGTTCTGGGAAGCTCTGATCATCCTAATGAGATAGTAGAGGAAATGAACTGACAATAAGGCAGATAAATATGCCAAAACCCTTTCCCTCAGGTTAAAAATGAATAAAATGCTATTCCTTATGCAAATGAATGTTTATCTAAAAATCATAAGATCAGTTCTATGCAAGTAATTTTTCTTCTAAAATTCACTTACCAAAGCTGCAAAGGCCCATCCAGTTTTATTAAAGAGAAATTCCATATTGCTTCTTCGAAGATACACAAGGCCCCCAATAACAGCCAAAAGCAATCCCAACATAAGGGGTCCAGCATAATTGGGAGGTCTAATTACTCTAATCTAATAGAAAGAAGAGAAAATATTTTAAAGCATAACATTTATTTCCTAATTACATACGAAGGAAATAGAAAGCAATCATAAGGGAATGAAAGCAAGTAATGGTCTTTTCAGGAAAAATACTTTTTGTTTCCCCCAACCTTATTCCAATCCAAGCAATCCATATTCTAAAATGGGAAGAAATACACTGAATATTCAGGTGACTCAAATTCTAACAGCTTTTAGATGAAGAAGAATAAGTCAAGGACATACAGAGTTAAGGTGAGGAGAATGGTTTCCAGGCTCAATAGGGCAAAAGAATATACATTACAATCTTCCCCCCATCAGGAGAATTCTGTTTTGTTTTGTTGCCAGTCCTGAGGCTTGAACTCAGGGCCTGGGCACTGTCCCTGAGCTTCTCAAGGCTAGTGTTTTAGACACTTGAGCCACATCACCACTTCCAGCTTTTCTGTGTATGTGGTACTGAGGAATCAAATCCAGGGTTTCATGAATGTTAGGCAAGCACTCTACCAGTAAGTCACATTCTCAACCAGGAGACTTGTGTTAACTGACAAACTGCTACTATCTCAGTGATTTGGAAGGAGCCTAATTATGGCCTCCAGGATGGTTCAATGGGGACAGTGGAAATCACTTCTACAAAGCAGGAAGACTTACGTTGACATCAGTTCTGTCTGCGATCCACCGGGCAATCTGCTCAGCAGAAAACCCTCGCACCTGCAACTCATAGGTATCACCGCGTTTGGGTTTTCCTTTTGCAGGGAAGTTCATGAACGTTGGAGCTGAATTCATATTTAGCTGAATGAAGTATATACCATCAAAGTATTAATCATCAAGAAGATAATCCCCCCCTTTTTTTGTCCGTACCCAGCTGAAAATAGTCTTTTTTCTTTTGACAGTCCTGCAGGTTGAACTCAGGGTCTAGGCACTGTCCTTGGGCTTTCTTGCACTAGCACTCTATCACTTGAGCCACAGCATCATTTCTGGCTTTTTCTGTGTATGTGATAGTGAGGACTCAAACCCAGAACTCTGTGCATGCTATAGGTAAGCATCCTACCACTAGGCCACATTCCCAGCTCCAATTTAACCTCTTCTGTCTACCAAAAAATATTCACTGATTCCTACATCAGAGAATAAAGCAAATATCTTACCATTTGAAATACATCAGAACCTTCATCAAAATCCACCATGGCAAAAAAGATCTTGTTGGTAAATGCATTGGAGTATCGCCAAGAGTTTGCCAGGATCTGGAATTCTTCATCAGCTTGCCTAAATGCAATTAGATTTGTGAAGAAAACATAAACAACTTTTAAAATCAATTCTGTTTACCAGTAGTAATGCAAAGCCCATCTAGCTGTGCACAAAATGAGTCACACCTGTATTCCTAGCTACTCAGGAAGCTCAGATCCTAGGATCTGAGGTTCAAAGCCAGCCCAGGCAAACTCATTCGAGAGACTGTTATGTCCAGTTAATCAGCAAACAGCCAGAAGTGGATGTGTAGCTTAAATGAAAGATTGCTAGACTAGAGGGAAAATGCTGGGCAAGAGCATAAAGACCCTGAGTTCAAGCCCCAGTTCTGGCACACAAGAAAACCCACTTTAAAGACAAAAACTTTGACTATACTCCCCCCTCCAGTGAGGAAATCACTTAAGAAAAGGTAACAAAACCGGGCACTGGAGGCTCATGCCTACAATCCTAGCTACTCAAGAGGCTGAGATCTGAGGATTGCGGTTCAAAGCTAGCCTGACCAGGAAAGTCCGTGAAACTCTTTTTTTTTTTTTTGCTCAGGGCTTGAGCACTGTCCTTGGACTTTTCTCAAGGATAGAGCCCTACCACTTGAGCCACAGCACCACTTCCAGCTTTTTTCTATGTATGTGATACCGAGGAATCGAACCCGGGTCTTTGTGCATGCTAGGCAAGCACTGTACCACTAGGCCAAACTCCCAGCACCCCGTGAAACTCTTATGTCCAATTAACCACCAGAGAAACAGAAGTGGCACTGTGGCTCAAAGTGGTAGAGCACTAGTCTTGAGCTGAGGAGCTCAGGGACAGCACCCAGACCCACAGTCCTGACAAGTCCTACAACCAACATCTACCAAAAAAAAAGAAAAAAAGAAAGAAAAAGCTACCAAGGCTTGGAGTAACATAACATCTGATCTGAAACAAGGTCACCTGTTCCTGTTCCTTCACATGACTCAGTATGTCAGGATTTGTAAAGCCTCCATTATTTTTTTTTACTAAACTAGTTCTTTACAGATGGCTTTGTCATTTCGAGATTGGAGATGCTGATTGAAAAATGATTAAATGCCATGTAGTGCATGCCTGTAGTCTCAGCCAACAGGGAGGTTAAGGCAGTAGGATGGCTAGAGTGCAGAAATGTGAGTATAGTCTGAGTAACATAGTAAGAACCTGTCTCTTAATTTAATAAAACACAGTGGATTAAAACACTCATACATTCATTAAATGTTGTCCAGGAGCTCTTGATAGAAACCTGATATTTACAGAATAATCTCAATAATGAAGAGAACTTCTGGCTGGAAATCATCTGTACTTTCTCTAAGAGTAAAAGGATTTTCCTTCCATGGTTTTCATTAGACTGAGACTCTACTTTGTCACTGACCTAGAAGTCCACTGTACTGCCTATCAGGGGCCTAGATGAGCTAGCCCAAATTGGGCCTTTTGGGGCCACTATTGGGAAAAGCAACCATTGAGCAAGATGAACTCTCAGGAGTATATCTCACCCTTGTTTTAAATCAAGTCGAGCTAGCCTTTCAGTCACTCTATTTTTGTAATGATTTGCCTTTCAGGTCACTTGATTTCTGTAATAGTTTTCTGTTCTACAGGAATACTCTTCTCTTCCTTTTGGTTCTAATTCTTACAAAATTTAAGGCCATGCAAACGACCTGTTACCATGTAATGAATCTTGTACATTCTGAGAGAAAAATATGTATAGGCTGTGTTGAGGGACAGAAAGAAAGTCATGGAAAACTGGAACTATTTTAGGTGGCAAATTGTAAAGCAAAAAAAAATAAATAATTAGTATACCTTATTTTGTATACGATGTACATTTGGGACAGAGTTTTCTAATCTGTTATCAATGTTTTTGTAGTGTCACCGATCTTTTCTGAAGATGTTTTCCTCATTTGTTATAGATGATTAATGATTTAGTACAAATAAGCCCTAATGTATGTATGTGTGTGTGAGAGAGTGTGTGTGCAAGAACTTTCAAAGCCATAGATATTGCTTTACTTCACTGATCTGTGTAACTTTATGTCTGGGTTTTGCCATTCGAGATAGATTTTTTTTTTAATTTAATTAAATTAATTAATTAATTTATTTTTTTGGCCAGTCCTGGGCTTGAGCTCAGGGCCTGAGCACTGTCCTTGGACTTTCTCAAGGCTAGAGCTCTACCACTTGAGCCTCAGCACCACTTCTGGCTTTTTCTATATATGTGGTACCAAGGAATCGAACCCGGGTCTTCGTGCATGCTAGGCAAGCACTGTACCACTAGGCCAAACTCCTGGCCCGAGATAGATTGTTTTATAGAGTGTCACCAAAGACTTTTTCCTTACAATTTATAGATGAAAAAAATTATTAATAAATGACATGACTTTTCAAAAAATAAATAAATAAAACACTAAAAATAAAGGGCTGCTTTCTTTTTTTCAGTATCAACTATTTTGAATTGTCAGTGGTGTTTTCATTTAAGGAAATAGCAATTTTCTTCTTCTTCTTCTTCTTCTTCTTCTTCTTCTTCTTCTTATTATTATTATTATTATTATTATTTTGCTGATCCTGGGGCTTGAACTCTGGGCCTGGGTTCTGTCCTTGAGCCTCTGGCTAGTGCTCTGTGACTTTAGCCATAGCACCACTTCCAGCTTTATCTGAGTAGTTCATTGAAGATAAGAGTCTCATAGACTTTCCTGCTTGGGCTGGCTTTGAACCTCAATCCTCACATCTCAGCCATGTGAGTAGCTAGGATTATAGGCATGAGCCATTAGTGCCAGGCAACAATCTTCTTTTTTTTGGTGGGCTGTGGGACTTGAACTCAGGGCCTGGGCACTGTCCCAGGCTCTTCAGCTCAAGGCTACCACCCTACTCCTTGAGCTATAGCCCCACTTACCATTTTGTAGTGTTTAATTGGAGTTAAGAATCTCTGTTTCTTTAGTGTCCAGGCTGACTCAGAACTGGGGTCCTCAGATCTCAGCCTCCTGAGTAGCTAGGATTGCAGGCGTGAGCCACCACACCCGGCAACAATCTTAGTTCTTAAGATCACTCAGAAAAAGTGAAATAAAATCAATAAGCCATTCTTTGGTAAAAGCTTAAGTGAGATTAGTGTTCATCTCCAAGGTTTACAATTATTCCAAAATAATAAAGAACAAAGAAACATCTCTCAATCATATGGCTTTGTCTTTAAAGTAAGTTGTTATCTTATGTTTTTGGTTTATCTGTTTTTTTATTTATTTTTGTAGCCAGTCCTGGGCTTGAGCACTATCCTTGGGCTTTCTTCAGTGCTAGATCCCTATCATTTGAGCCACAGCAGTACTTCCAGCTTTTCTATGTATGTGGTACCAAGGAATCAAACCTGGGTCTTTGTGCATGCTAGGCAAGCACTCTACCACTAGGCCAAACTTCCAGTCCTGTTTTTTTAATTTTTTTTAAGTGTGTGTGTGTGTGTGTGTATGCAGGTCCTGGGGTTTGAACTCAGATTCTGGGCATTGTCCCGGATCTTTTGTGCTTAAGGCTAGTGCTTTACCACTTGAACCATAGGTCCATTTCCAGCTGTTTTGGTACTCAGTTAGAGATAGTAATCTTATGAGTTCCATGGACTTTCCTACTAGGGATAGCTTTTAACCAAAATCCTCAGATCTCAGTCTCCTGAGGAGGCAGGATTACAGCCATGAGGTATGGGTGCCCAACAGTTTATTTTTATTTATTTATTTATTTTTTTTTTTAGCCGTCCTGGCCTGATCTCAGGGCCTGAGCACTGTCCTTGGGCTTTCCTCAAGGCTAGAGCTCTTCCAATTGAGCCACAGCACCACTTCTGGCTTTTTTCTATGTATGTGGTACCAAGGAATCGAACCTGGTTCTTTGCGCATGCTAGGCAAGCACTCTACCACTAAGCCAAACTCCCAGCCCCTGGTTTTTTTTAACTTTTCCCCTGTGTTATACTTGTGCTTAAACTCAGAGCCTGCACACTGTCCCTAAAGCTTTTTGTTCAGAGCCAGTGTTCTACCATTTGAGCCATAGCTACATTTCTGACTTTTTGCTAGTTAATTGAAGGTAAGAGTCTTATATGGACTTCTCTACACAGAATAGATTCAATCTGCAATCCTCTGGACTCAGTCTCCTGAGTAGCTAGGATTACAACCATAAAGAACCGATGTATGGCTCCTTCCCCCATTTTTTTGCCAGTCTTGGGCTTCAGCTTAGGGCCTGAGCACTGTCCTTGGATTTTCTCAAGGCTAGAGCTCTACCACTTGAGCCTCAGCACCATTCCTGGCTTTTGTTCTATGTATGTGGTATGGAGGAATTGAACCTGGGTCTTCATGCATGCTAGGCAAGCACTCTACCACTAGGCCAAACTCCCAGCCCCTAGAAAGGTTCTTTTTAGCACCCCCCCACAAACTTTTTTGGTGCCAGCCCTGGGACATGAACTTGGGGCCTGGGCACTATCCCCAAGCTTCTTTCTGCTCAAGGCTAATGCTCTATCACTTGAACCACAGGTCCACTTGCAGTATTTTTTGTTGTTTGTTTGTTTTTGATAGTTTATTGGCAATGTCTCATGGACCGGTACTAGTGGCTCATGCCTGTAATACTAGCAACTCAGGAGGCTGAGATCTGAGGATCATGGTCCAAAGCCAATCTGGGCAGGAATAGTTCATAAGACTCTTTTTGTTGTCAGTTGTGGGGCTTGAACTCTGGGCCTTGAACTATCCCTGAGTTTCTTTGGCTCAAGGCTAGCATTCTACCACTTGTGCCACAGTGCTATTCCGGCTTTTTCTGTTTATGTGGTACTGAAGAATGAGAGTTCCATGCATGCTAGGAAGGTACTCTACAACTTGGCCACACTCAGCCCACTCCCTATCTCTTTTTTTTTTTGAACTGGAACTTATCTCTTTAATTTTTTTAAACATACTTTTCATTCACCTGTTAGATGTAAAGAAGTAAAATGAATGCTGGTGGCTCATGCCCATAATTCTAGCTACTCGGGAAGTAGAGAGGATAAAAATGTGAAGCCAATCTAGGCACAAAGGTTTACAAAACTCTCCAAAGTAACCAGCAAAATGCTAGACTGGATACATGATTCAATTTGTAGCATGCCAGCCATGAGTGAAGCAAGCTAATCCAACATGCCACTCCCTATCTTTTAAAAATATCAGGGGCCAGGAGTTTGGCCTAGTGGTAGAGTACTTGCCTAGCATGCACGACAACCGGGGTCGATTCCTCGGTACCCCACATACATAACAAAAAGCCGGAAGTGGTACTGAGGCTCAAGTGGTAGAGTGCTAGCCTTGAGAAAGTCCAAGGACAATGCTCAAGCCCTGAGCTCAAGCCCAGGACTGGCAAAAAACACACAAAAAAAGATAACAGTAAAAATATCATTTCTGGAGCTGAAAGTTTAGCCTAGTGGCAGAGTGCTTGCCTAGCATGCATGAAGACTTGAGTTTGAGTTCTCTGAAACACATATATAGAAAAAAGCCAGAAGTGGCACTGTGGCTTAAGTGGTAGAGCTCTAGCTTTGAGAAAGCCCAAGGACAGTGCTCAGGCCCTGAGTTCAAGCCCCATGAGTAGAAAAAAAAGAAAAATATTTCTTGGGGCCAGGAGTATAGCTTAATGGCAGAGTGCTTGCCTAGTACCACATGCACGGAAAAAGCCAGAAATGTACTGTAGCTCAAGTGGCAGAGCGCTAGCCTTAAGCAAAAAGTGTTCAAGGATGGTGCCCAGGCTATAAATTCAAGCCTCAGGACTGACAAAAAAAATCATTTTCTTTTTATGACAGTAAATTCAAATTATACATAGTAAAATCAAAGTATATTTTATTATTAAGTATACCCCCACAATCTATAATAGACCACTAAAACTTATTTATTCTATGAATCTATGGTCCAATATCTCCCCTTTCTCTATCTCCAATTTGCTTTACTTACTTTCTGGAATTATGAGAACACAGCGATATGAAATTGAAAGTACTTATAAATAATAAAGCACTATACCAAGATTATTGGCACACTGCATATAACTTGTCACTGATTTAAGATAATTCTTTGATTTTTAAGTAATTCCTATGATGGTTATTTATTCTTCTCCCTCCGAGAATTGGTTACAAATTGTAGCTGGAGCAGTGTGGTGCTATAAACCTTTTAATTAAGATATCCCTATTAATTATTTATGCACCCACCGCACTAGATTGATTCTCCTGGGATTGAAAAATGGTTAAAATAAAGCTATGAGGTTCTGAATTTTAAAGCAGAGCAGAAAGAGCATACTTGCAAACGACACACTGTCTATGGAGTTGGAGAGCGGTGAACATGACAATAACAGAGTAGTTTCTTGGGGGGGCTTTCACAAGACGGCGGAACTTGTCTCCATTCATTCGGATTACAGGTCTCTTATTGGTCCACTCCATCAGTTGACTAACCTTTTCAGATAACACCATCTATAAAAGACAAAATGAGAACATGAATATTCTCAAAAACTAACCATAGTGGACCATGCACTCAAGTGGAGCAAGAAAAATCATCAATTCAATGTCAACTTGGCTACATAGCAAGACCCTGTGCCAAAAAACTAAAACAAAATAAGAAGTTAATTTAGCCAGGCAACTATAAAGCAAGACTAGCAAGTAAAGATAATGGAAAATGATATTTAGGACAGGTGCTGGTGGCACACACCTGTAGTCCTACTTTCTCAGGGGGCTGAGATCTGAGGACCACAGTTCAAAGCCATCCCGGGTAGGAAAGTCCATGAGACCCTTATCTCCAATTAACCAAAAGAAAACTGGAAATGGTTCTGTGGCTCAAGAGGTCGGCAGTCTTGAGCTGAAGAGGTCTGGGACAGGGCCCAGGCTCTGTGGCCTTGAACAGAACAAGCTCAGCGACCCGAGTGCAGTGGCTCACACCTATAATCGTAGCTACTCAAGAGGCAGAGATCTGAGGTTTGTGGTTCAAAGCCAGACCCAGGACTAAAGTCCATGAGACTCTTATCTCCAATTAATCACTGGAAAATGGGAAGTGGCGCTATGGCTCAAGGGGCAGGTCAGCAGGCTTGAGCTGAAGAGCTCTGGGACAGGGCCCAGGCCCAGAGTTCAAGCCCTATGACTGACAAAAAGAAAAGAAAAGAAAAGAAAGAAAGCCAGCTCAGAGACAGTACCCAAGCCAAGTTCAAACCCCATGACCAAAAAAAAAAAAGCCTGATAATCCACCCCCACTTTTCCTGTGAGATGGCAGTCTAGCTACCAAGCCAAGGGTGGCATCAATTTATAATCCTCCTGCCTTAGCCTCCTAAGTATGCTTGAATTCCTAGCATGTACCATCACATCAAGCACAATTATTTGTGGGTTTTTTTGTTTTTTGTTTTTTGGTTTTCTTGTGTGTGTGTGTGTGTGTGTGTAAGGGCAAATGATAGTGGTGCTTGAAATCAGGGCCTCCCACTCTTTTTCATTTCATTGTCCAGGTAATGTATAGAAGGCTTACAGTTATATTCATCAGGTAGTAGGTGCATCACTTCTCACACACGGACATCCCTTTTCATGTTTTTGTCCCCAATTCCCTCCCCCTCCCCCTTCCGAATCATCTTGTTTCCCCCCTTCCCTTATTGGAGGCTGGTGCTCTACTACTTGAGCCACATGTCCACTTCTCTTTTCTTGCTAGTTAGCTAAGGATAAGAGTCTCATGGGATTTTCATGTACAGCTGGCTTTGATTCTTGATCCTCAGATCTCAGCCTCCTGAGTAGCTAGGATTACATGTGTGAGCCACCAGCTCACAACAGGATATATTTTTTTCCAGTCCTGGGGCTTGAACTCAAGGCCTGAGCACTCTCCTTGAACTTTCTCAAGGTTAGAGCTCTCTACCACTTGAGCCACAGTACCACTTCCACCTTGTTTTATGTATATGATACCTAGGAATCGAACCTGGGTCTTCATGCATGCTAAGCAAACACTCTACCACTAGGCCAAACTCCCGGAAAAAAAAAAATATATATATGTGTGTATGTATGCATGTGTTTTAGTGGTACCAGGTTTGAACTCAGAGCCTTGCTCTTGCTAGTCTGGTACTCTACTACTTGAGCCTTGTCTCCAGACCAGACACACACACACACACACACACACACACACACACACACACACACACACACACATGTATCGACATTTTTTGTGCTTGTAATGAGGCTTGAACTCAGGTCCACTTGCTTTCTTTAGCTTTTTCTGCTCATAGGTGGTGGTTTGCCACTTATTCCACAGCTTCATTGCTAGCTTTTTGGTAC